>NC_133334.1:147539856-148239856 GCF_042186555.1 Aquarana catesbeiana
ACCTGGGGGGGTGGGGACGCTATCTTTTCTCCCAGGAATGTTTCTCTGGATTTGTGGACCACATTCTAGTGTGGAAATGCTATATAGATGATATTTTTATTATCTGGACAGGGACTCAAAGCATTCTACAGCAATTCATTCAGATTTTGAATAATAACCATTTTAATCTAAAATTTACCTATAATTGCGACATTAAAACTACCAATTTTTTGGATCTTGTGATCTACAAAGACCCAAACAATACATTATCAACAAATCTATTCCGCAAGATGACAGCAGGCAATACGCTGCTGCACACTGCTAGCGCACAACCTCCAACATTGATTCGGAGTATACCATATTCGGAATATATCCGACTCCGTCGGAATTGTACACACTTAGCAGATTTCCAACATCAAGTGAATCTGCTAAGAACACGCCTCCTAGCAAGAGGCTACAACCGATCTCTTCTGCGGAAGGCCTTTAACAAAGCCAAACAAAAAACACAAAATGAATTGCTATACACAACTAGAACTCGTCCCAACAAGTCCACTGTCAAAATGATTACTAAATTCTCAGCCCACCATCATAATGTTAGGAAAATCATGAATACACACTGGCACCTTTTATTAGAAGATCCAATCCTGAGTAAATATATCAATACACATCCTGAACTAGTATTCAGACGTGCTAATTCATTGAGAGACAAACTTGTATCTAGTCACTATAGCCTGTCCAACTCTCCTACATCTCAAATGCCAAGGGATACTTCCCCTTGTGGCAAATGTGCGTTCTGTCCTTGGATAATGCTCGGTCACCGTATCCTACTCCCCAATAGGGAGTTGTACCAACCTAAATTTTCAGCTATCTGCAGCACCCAAGGGGTGGTATATCTGATGACATGTACATGTGGAGCGTTCTATGTGGGGAAGATGGCCAGACAGTTAAGACAGAATAAATGATCATATATATTATTCAGGAAATGGTAAAATGCTGACGCCTGTCAGCAGACACCTTGATTTATATCATCGTTTCAATACTTCATCTGTCTTCTTTACTGTTCTGGCCGTCGTCCCTAAAAGCCCTAGGAGGGGGCGAATGGGATAAATTTATATTGCAGAAGGAAACTCTGTGGATTGAGCGCCTTAATGCTACTAAAGCACCAGGATTAAACGAATATCAATCATACAGACTATTCCTCTAAGGGGCATACTTCCATAGATTGTGACGTTATAAACAGACGCATATTTAAAGAACATCTCTATGACCAATTTTACATCTCAGGTTATATTATTCAACTAACCTCCAGGTCCAAGATCAACCCAATTGCTAGCCACTTTTTGATTGTTTTAGTATTTACACAATTACTAAACATATAAGTGGTTATATAAAAATTGTTTTATAAACCATGATAACAATGCAATTTTCTTGTCTTGATACGGTGTTATGTTATATGTTTTTTTCTTTCCTTCCTGTGATTTGACCTCATGGTGACACCCCCTGGTTGTGGTCTCTCCGGTAGGCACTGTGGGTTTTGCCCAGGTGATTCTGACTGCATAGCGCCGCACATCCGTTCCGATTCTCTGACCGGATGTGCGGCGATTGACGGGGACACAGGGGATCTTTTTGATCCCCGTATTAGTCCCCGCCTCTGCTACTGTGCCATTGGTTGGGCGCCGCCGCTCTGCTACGCCGGGCTTGGCGCATGCGCGGTGACTGTTTACCTTCTCCCACCACGCTTGCGTCATCTGCCCACTGCGTGCGTGCGGTGGTTTCCCGGGGCATGCGCAGTGGCCGCCAGTCGGGCCGGAGGACGATGCACTCTCTCCGAGCTGCGTTTTCTGGTTGGGAATGCTATTTAAGCACACGCTGTGCTACCATATGGCCAGTGGACACTACCCCCCATTCAGAGGCCACATCGGACTCTGCACGTTCTCCTCAGCAAACACAGGTGACCCATCCACAGCCTTAAGCTGACATTATAACAATGCTCGATCTGTGTATTTTAATTTACATGGTTATCTTGCTGTTGTCTCTACATCAGAACCTCAGCCTGAGCCAATTATCACTTATCTACAAGGCTGTCCAGGGCTACTTATTGTTTGGAGACCGGAACTGTCTGAGGCCTCTGTTATGTCCCCTACACATATACTCAACTCTGTCTGTGTTAAATATCTGAATATTCACCTGATCACCAATACTGGTACAGATGTAATTGTTTTTTTCTCAACCCCAAATGGTAAGCAATTTTTTTATCTATGCTAATATAATTGATTCCTTCTAATTCTATGCAATTAAATGATTATGTGTATACCTACCCGTTCCTCATTATATTACACACCGGCTCAGATTTATATCTGTAGCAAGTGGACAATGGAGACTTACGATATATATATTTAGATTATTTTACCTATTCATTTTATTCAAAAGTGACCATTTACTAATACTCTTTATGGCCTCTACACACTTTATCATCCTTTCGTTTTGCTTGTATATCTATCCCCCAACGGTCGAATTATAGGTGGGTTGTTGTAGTGAGTTAAGAGACTGGCTATTGCCATATTTGCTACTACTCTACAATTTACATTTTTTTCATTTTCTACGAAGGTTGTAACCTCCGATGATATACACACATTATAACAGTTTGCTGCCTACCGAACCGTTCCACACGCCTGTGGGGTTGCCGGGTGTGGGGCGCGAATGGCCTCCCTAATGGCCGGGCTGTACCACTGGGACCTGGGAGACTTGCTTCCTTTATGGGGGGCCCCCATGGATCACCACAGGGAGTTAAGAATTTAAAATCTATATACTGTAAAAATTGTATAGTTTGTTGTGATGATTTGTTATACAATACATAGATGTGTACCGTTTCTAAAAAATCTTTCTTCTATGTATATCCATCAGAATTACCTCTAGCTCCTGAGGAAGCGTTCTACAATGCGAAACATGTTGAGCATGAGTATATAAATATATTGAGAACATCCACAAGTGGATCATTGCACCTGCAATTCAACTTATCTACGTTGATACAGTCTCTATGATTGCACGTTGGGAAGTTTTTTCTTCTCTTTTCTTTATGATTGTATATTGGAATGTTTATATCACTAACAGGACTTTAAGATACCAATGCAGGGTAGTGCCCATTTGATATGGTTGTAACTCTACCAATATATGTAGTATGTACTGCTTGTAAATGTCTAATTTTGTAATTTTAAGCTAATAAAACTTTAAAATTAATTTCTATTTTTTCATAGTTGAATTACTTATGTGCCCTTAAAGTCCCATTTTTTGTAGTTTTCCATTTCTAAATAAATATATATAGGGACGTTGGCACATCTTTTGCCAGTACCTACAGTGTCACCCTGTTTTGAGGTACTTATTAAACTAGGACCCCCTTTTTTGCACTATGTTGCTTTCTAGCGTAACTGCAGAGCATCTGATGGCCTATCGTAGGGCCCCGTGTTAACCATGAAAAAAGGAGCGGTCCAGGAACCCCCCAGGCGGCTCCTGGTGGTCACACCAAGAGAGCAGTATTGGGAGCCCAATCTTAGTGAGAAATTGAACCTCTCCTACAACCGTAAAACAATATGTAACCAGACTTTTGGAGAGTATACAAGTAGAACTTTTTGAACTCAGAACTTTTAAACTTTTAAACTTAAATCCTGCACCCTAAAACTCCAAGAGATGTATTTTAGAAAAAAATTAAAATAAAAGTAAAAATAACAAAAAGGGTAGTTAGTAGTGATGAGCTTCGAGTTTGAGTCGAACAGCGAAAAATTTAGGGTGTTTGCGGCAAATTCGAAAGCCATGGAACACCCTTTAAAAGTCTATGGGAGAAATCAAAAGTTCTAATTTTAAAGGCTTATATGCATGGTATTGTCATAAAAAGTGATATTAACAAGCCTTGTGAGCCACGGAAGGGTTAATGCCTTAAAACAAATCCTAAGTGCAGGTCAGCTGCAAACACTAATCACGTTTCATAGTCGTGTAGCAATTGAAAAAATATATATAAATGTGTCTGCGCTGAAAAATCCAAAAAGTGCTCCGTGCAAAAATGAATAAATCAAATAAATATATACTGAATATCAAAAAATCTGAATTAATTGACTGTTAGTGCTTAATCCACATGACCCACAAAAGTGCAATGTGCAAAATTATTCCAAAATCTGAGTGTCAAGATAGAAATGAAAGAATAAAAAATGTAAAAAAATATATATAAACCAATCCTTATAAAAAGTCCTTATAGTCCATAAAATATAAAGTGCTCAAAAAAGTGTGTCCATAATTAGTGAAGTCCATCCATCCTGCTCATTTCATAAGTGTATCACCATAAAGCATGCCTTAGTGCTCTCCTGTGACCCCCAAAAGCGCATGCGCTCACCTTGATGTGTGTGACACAGTAACTAAACTCTGTCAATACACACTTTGGAGCCACTCCTGTGCTCAATGGGATCAGCTGTGTAGGTCTCCAATGCTCCCAAACAACGTCATATTAACATATGGAAAAGAAAGGAAACTCCATAGCGCAATATTGCAATATAAAAAGGATCTTTTATTCAAAACAAAGCTCTCCCTTATTAGGGGTACTCACATACTGCGGGTGCGTAAGAGCACCATCCTATACAGGTATAACAAGCCGATCGTTTGTATATGGCGTGCGGTGCGGTGTAAGTGTCCAAAAACTCTCTCTCTCTGCTGACAGCTCCGTCCTGGCCCCTCCCCTACGCATGTTCGGCACAGGGATCACGTGCCTTCATCAGGGGGATTTGATTGGACGGACGCTCTATGCTCAATTTATAATACCAGCGGCCATTTTCCCTTAGACCGCAGACACCTCTAGCAAAAGGCTACAGCCACACATAAGATCGCAATCTAAATGTTAGTTAATCTTCCAAGGATCAAAGACACACAACCAAACAGCCAGAAGCTTTATGTGTCTACAACCATTGACCGGGCAAATAGCATGTATATAATGTAATATATAGTAATCACATCCCAGAACTAAGCTGCCTTTGTTAGAGAGCACCGCAGCGCACCTCATACACCAAAACAGCAACAGTGACCACATTAATAACAATAATAGAAACATGACAGCTTAATATGCTAATATCGCTTATTGCAAATCCTTACTATAGGTCTAAAAATCTACATAAAATCCGTTTAATAATCGATGTGTATGTAAATATCAATATGCAAAAATATTACATTATGCAAAAAAAAATATATATAAAAATATTAATAAAAATAAAATTAAAAAATATATATAAAAAATATATTAAAAAGTGTAAAAATCCTACATACACTAATAAAATATTTTACCTCTAAAATTACTGTGGGGGAGTGACAACAGTAAAACTAGTAAGCAAATTAAAACATATGTCCTAATAATATGACACAGTCTAGAAAACTGCAATAGGGAAAAACCATAGAAAAATGCCAAGGGGCATGCAAAATAACATTAGGGCCCCTATATAATGTATAACCCCCTTATAGTTGGAGAATAATAAATTAAATACGTAACCATATGAAAACGGATAAATGAGGACAAAACGCTTAAATAAGAACTCTCTGGTGAATAAGAGCCATTAGTAATTACTAAGGAAGCATCTTAAATCAAAATCTCTATTCAGGCCACCAGGCACCAAAGAGCCAAGTTGGTGTATCCACCAGGATTCCCGTTTGCTAATTTCTCTAACGAAATTAGAGCCCCTCCAGTGGCGTTTAGGTGCTTCGATTCCCCAGAATTTCAAACCAGCTGTACTTTGGTTATGTATTTTCTTAAAATGCACATATAAATTATGTTTATCTGAACCTTTACGAATGTTTCTCACATGCTCCTCTAAACGGTCCTTTAGGGCCCTGGTAGTGCGCCCTACATAGATCAAATTGCATGGGCATTTTAACACATAAACAACTCCAATCGTATCACAGGATATAAAATCCCTAATGGTGTAAGATAGATTATTTGTTGGATTCGTAAAATCCTTTACCCTTTTAGTATTGTTCGGAACCCTAATACAGCTGTAGCATCTACCACAGCCATAGAAACCTTTGAGATCCCAAAACATTTTTGGTTTTGGGGGAGGTGGTTCCACTACGTTGTGTACTAGCTTATCTCGTAAATTAGGCGCTCTTTTAAAAACAATTTTGGGTTTTTCTGGAAGTGCGTCTCTCAAATGAATATTCTGCTTAAGTACGTTCCAATATTTACATATAATCCTTCTTACTTCATTACTCTGTACAGAATAATCCAGAACGACACTAATGCCCTCATTGCCATCACTACCCGTAGTCCTGATCTTATCTCTTAGCAGGTCCTCCCTGTTCATGCATCCAACCTCAGCCTTTTCTCTCTCCAAAAATTCTTTTTGATACCCCTTATCTAAAAACATATTGCTTAACCTATCAGATTGTAACTCATAGTCCTCAGCCCTCGTGCAATTTCTCCGCATCCTTGTAAATTGTCCTCTAGGGATGTTGCTCAGCCAAGGTCTATAATGACAACTAGTGGTCGGAATATACGAATTGCGGTCTGTGGTTTTAAAAAAGGATTTGGTAATGATGCCCTCATTGGTATTAAAAATCTCTAGATCTAGAAAATGTATACATTCTCTACTGACATTCCAAGTAAGAGAGATATTGCGATCATTCATATTCATGGAATCTAAAAGTTCCATCAGTGTTTCCATATTGCCTTTCCAGATAACCAAAAGGTCATCAATAAACCTCCTGTATAATAAAATACCACCGCAATCATTACTCAAAATCCCCTCCTCTTCCCATTTGGCCATGTAAAGGTTTGCCATGCTCGGGGCGAATTTCGCGCCCATAGCGACACCTTTACTCTGCAGGTAAATCTTATTACCGTACCAAAAGAAATTATGCCGCAAACAAAAATCTAGGCATTTCAAAATGAATATAATAAAACCCTCTTCCACTGTGTCTTCCCTCTTCAGGGCCCATTCTACTGCATTCAAGGCACCCTCATGGTCGATATTGGTGTACAATGAGGCTACGTCTCCTGTCGCCATAATCATATCCTCATGTGCCGTACATTCATCCAGAAGTTGCCAAGTGTGCTTGGTGTCCTTGAGATAGGCCATAGTCTTCTTCACTAAGGGCTGCAGATGGACGTCTATATACTCTCCCAATCTAGATGTCAAAGATTCAATACCGCTCACTATCGGTCTACCCGGAGGGTTAGTACTATCCTTATGGATTTTGGGTAAGTAGTATATCACAGGTATCCTGCTAATCTTGGGGACTAAATATTTTGCTTCCTGTTTATTCAAAAAACCGTTATCAATCCCATATTTAACAATGCGTTCCAGTGCGTTCTTAAAGGGTTTGGAGGGATTGCTATCAAGCAACTGATATGTATCCCTGTCGCTCAATATTCTCTCCATTTCATCCTTATATTGTTGCAATGAAAGTATAACAACCCTTCAGGTTGATAGGTTAAGCAATATGTTTTTAGATAAGGGGTATCAAAAAGAATTTTTGGAGAGAGAAAAGGCTGAGGTTGGATGCATGAACAGGGAGGACCTGCTAAGAGATAAGATCAGGACTACGGGTAGTGATGGCAATGAGGGCATTAGTGTCGTTCTGGATTATTCTGTACAGAGTAATGAAGTAAGAAGGATTATATGTAAATATTGGAACGTACTTAAGCAGGATATTAATTTGAGAGACGCACTTCCAGAAAAACCCAAAATTGTTTTTAAAAGAGCGCCTAATTTACGAGATAAGCTAGTACACAACGTAGTGGAACCACCTCCCCCAAAACCAAAAATGTTTTGGGATCTCAAAGGTTTCTATGGCTGTGGTAGATGCTACAGCTGTATTAGGGTTCCGAACAATACTAAAAGGGTAAAGGATTTTACGAATCCAACAAATAATCTATCTTACACCATTAGGGATTTTATATCCTGTGATACGATTGGAGTTGTTTATGTGTTAAAATGCCCATGCAATTTGATCTATGTAGGGCGCACTACCAGGGCCCTAAAGGACCGTTTAGAGGAGCATGTGAGAAACATTCGTAAAGGTTCAGATAAACATAATTTATATGTGCATTTTAAGAAAATACATAACCAAAGTACAGCTGGTTTGAAATTCTGGGGAATCGAAGCACCTAAATGCCACTGGAGGAGCTCTAATTTCGTTAGCAAACGGGAATCCTGGTGGATACACCAACTTGGCTCTTTGGTGCCTGGTGGCCTGAATAGAGATTTTGATTTAAGATGCTTCCTTAGTAATTACTAATGGCTCTTATTCACCAGAGAGTTCTTATTAAGCGTTTTGTCCTCATTTATCCGTTTTCATACGGTTACGTATTTAATTTATTATTCTCCAACTATAAGGGGGTTATACATTATATAGGGGCCCTAATGTTATTTTGCATGCCCCTTGGCATTTTTCTATGGTTTTTCCCTATTGCAGTTTTCTAGACTGTGTCATATTATTAGGACATATGTTTTAATTTGCTTACTAGTTTTACTGTTGTCACTCCCCCACAGTAATTTTAGAGGTAAAATATTTTATTAGTGTATGTAGGATTTTTACACTTTTTAATATATTTTTTATATATATTTTTTTATTTTATTTTTATTAATATTTTTATATTTTTTTTTTTTTGCATAATGTAATATTTTTGCATATTGATATTTACATACACATCGATTATTAAACGGATTTTATGTAGATTTTTAGACCTATAGTAAGGATTTGCAATAAGCGATATTAGCATATTAAGCTGTCATGTTTCTATTATTGTTATTAATGTGGTCACTGTTGCTGTTTTGGTGTATGAGGTGCGTTGCGGTGCTCTCTAACAAAGGCAGCTTCGTTCTGGGATGTGATTACTATATATTACATTATATACATGCTATTTGCCCGGTCAATGGTTGTAGACACATAAAGCTTCTGGCTGTTTGGTTGTGTGTCTTTGATCCTTGGAAGATTAACTAACATTTAGATCGCGATCTTATGTGTGGCTGTAGCCTTTTGCTAGAGGTGTCTGCGGTCTAAGGGAAAATGGCCGCTGGTATTATAAATTGAGCATAGAGCGTCCGTCCAATCAAATCCCCCTGATGAAGGCACGTGATCCCTGTGCCGAACACGCGTAGGGGAGGGGCCAGGACGGAGCTGTCAGCAGAGAGAGAGAGTTTTTGGACACTTACACCGCACCGCACGCCATATACAAACGATCGGCTTGTTATACCTGTATAGGATGGTGCTCTTACGTACCCGCAGTATGTGAGTACCCCTAATAAGGGAGAGCTTTGTTTTGAATAAAAGATCCTTTTTATATTGCAATATTGCGCTATGGAGTTTCCTTTCTTTTCCATATGTTAATATGACGTTGTTTGGGAGCATTGGAGACCTACACAGCTGATCCCATTGAGCACAGGAGTGGCTCCAAAGTGTGTATTGACAGAGTTTAGTTACTGTGTCACACACATCAAGGTGAGCGCATGCGCTTTTGGGGGGTCACAGGAGAGCACTAAGGCATGCTTTATGGTGATACACTTATGAAATGAGCAGGATGGATGGACTTCACTAATTATGGACACACTTTTTTGAGCACTTTATATTTTATGGACTATAAGGACTTTTTATAAGGATTGGTTTATATATATTTTTTTACATTTTTTATTCTTTCATTTCTATCTTGACACTTAGATTTTGGAATAATTTTGCACATTGCACTTTTGTGGGTCATGTGGATTAAGCACTAACAGTCAATTAATTCTGATTTTTTGATATTCAATATATATTTATTTGATTTATTCATTGTCATAAAAAGTGTTTGGGGACCTGGGTCCTGCCCCAGGGGACATGGATCAATGCAAAAAAAGTTTTAAAAATGGCCGTTTTTTAGGGAGCAGTGATTTTAATAATGCTTAAAGTGAAATAAGAGTGTAGTATTCCTTTAAATTTCATACCTGGGGGGTGTCTATAGTATGCCTGTAAAGGGGCGCATGTTTCCCGTGTTTAGAACAGTCTGACAGCAAAATGACATTTCAAAGGATAAAAAGTGATTTAAAACTACTTGCGACTAGGGATGAGCCGAACACCCCCCTGTTCGGTTCGCACCAGAACATGCAAACAGGAAAAAAGTTAGTTCGAACACGCAAACACCGTTAAAGTCTATGGGACACGAACATGAATAATCAAAAGTGCTAATTTAAAGGCTAATATGCAAGTTATTGTCATAAAAAGTGTTTGGGGACCTGGGTCCTGCCCCAGGGGACATGGATCAATGCAAAAAAAAGTTTTAAAAACGGCTGTTTTTTCAGGAGCAGTGATTTTAATAATGCTTAAAGTCAAACAATAAAAGTGTAATATCCCTTTAAATTTCGTACCTGGGGGGTGTCTATAGTATGCCTGTAAAGGGGCGCATGTTTCCTGTGTTTAGAACAGTCTGACAGCAAAATGACATTTTGAAGGAAAAAACTCATTTAAAACTACCCGCGGCTATTGCATTGCCGACAATACACATAGAAGTTCATTGATAAAAATGGCATGGGAATTCCCCAAAGGGGAACCCCGAACCAAAATTAAAAAAAAAAAATGACGTGGGAGTCCCCCTAAATTCCATACCAGGCCCTTCAGGTCTGGTATGGATATTAAGGGGAACCCCGGCCAAAATTTAAAAAAAAATGACGTGGGGTTCCCCCTAAATTCCATACCAGACCCTTCAGGTCTGGTATGGATTTTAAGGGGAACCCCGCGCCAAAAAAAAAAACAAAAACGGCGTGGGGTCCCCCCAAACATCCATACCAGACCCTTATCCGAGCACGCAACCTGGCAGGCCGCAGGAAAAGAGGGTGCGCCCCCCCCCTCCTGAACCGTACCAGGCCACATGCCCTCAACATTGGGAGGGTGCTTTGGGGTAGCCCCCCAAAACACCTTGTCCCCATGTTGATGAGGACAAGGGCCTCATCCCCACAACCCTGGCCGGTGGTTGTGGGGGTCTGCGGGCGGGGGGCTTATCGGAATCTGGAAGCCCCCTTTAACAAGGGGACCCCCAGATCCCGGCCCCCCCCTGTGTGAAATGGTAAGGGGGTACAAAAGTACCCCTACCATTTCACTAAAAAACTGTCAAAAATGTTAAAAATGACAAGAGACAGTTTTTGACAATTCCTTTATTTAAATACTTCTTTTTTCTTCTATCTTCCTTCATCTTCTGGTTCTTCTGGTTCTTCTGGCTCTTCTGGTTCTTCCTCCGGCGTTCTCGTCCAGCATCTCCTCCGCAGCGTCTTCTATCTTCTTCTCCTCGGGCCGCTCCGCACCCATGGCATGGGGGGGAGGCTCCCGCTCTTCTCTTCATCTTCTTCATCTTCTTCTCTTCTTCTTTTCTTCTCTTCTTCTCTTCTTCATTTTCTTCTCCGGGCCGCTCCGCACCCATGCTGGCATGGAGGGAGGCTCCCGCTGTGTGACGGCGCTCCTCGTCTGACAGTTCCTAAATAACGGGGGGCGGGGCCACCTGGTGACCCCCGCCCCCCTCTGACGCACGGGACATGACGGGACTTCCCTGTGGCATTGCCCGTGATGTCACAGGGAAGTCCCATCAAGTCACCGTGCGTCAGAGGGGGGCGGGGTCACTGGAGCGGCCCGGAGAAGAAAATGAAGAAGAGAAGAAAAGAAGAAGATGAAGAAGAAGAGAAGAGCGGGAGCCTCCCCCCATGCCATGGGTGCGGAGCGGCCCGAGGAGAAGAAGATAGAAGACGTCGCGGAGGAGATGCTGGACGAGAACGCCGGAGGAAGAACCAGAAGAGCCAGAAGAACCAGAAGAACCAGAAGATGAAGGAAGATAGAAGAAAGAAGAAGTATTTAAATAAAGGAATTGTCAAAAACTGTCTCTTGTCATTTTTAACATTTTTGACAGTTTTTTAGTGAAATGGTAGGGGTAAGTACCCCCTTACCATTTCACACGGGGGGGAGGCGGGATCTGGGGGTCCCCTTGTTAAAGGGGGCTTCCAGATTCCGATAAGCCCCCCGCCCGCAGACCCCCACAACCACCGGCCAGGGTTGTGGGGATGAGGCCCTTGTCCTCATCAACATGGGGACAAGGTGTTTTGGGGGGCTACCCCAAAGCACCCTCCCAATGTTGAGGGCATGTGGCCTGGTACGGTTCAGGAGGGGGGGCGCACTCTCGTCCCCCCCTCTTTTCCTGCGGCCTGCCAGGTTGCGTGCTCGGATAAGGGTCCGGTATGGATTTTTGGGGGGACCCCACGTCGTTTTTTTTTTTTTTTTGGCGCAGGGTTCCCCTTAAAATCCATACCAGACCTGAAGGGTCTGGTATGGAATTTAGGGGGAACCCCACGTCATTTTCTTTTTTTAATTTTGGCCGGGGTTCCCCTTAATATCCATACCAGACCTGAAGGGCCTGGTATGGAATTTAGGGGGACTCCCACGTCATTTTTTTTTTAAATTTTGGTTCGGGGTTCCCCTTTGGGGAATTCCCATGCCGTTTTTATCAATGAACTTCTATGTGTATTGTCGGCAATGCAATAGCCGCGGGTAGTTTTAAATGAGTTTTATCCTTCAAAATGTCATTTTGCTGTCAGACTGTTCTAAACACAGGAAACATGCGCCCCTTTACAGGCATACTATAGACACCCCCCAGGTACGAAATTTAAAGGGATATTACACTTTTATTGTTTGACTTTAAGCATTATTAAAATCACTGCTCCTGAAAAAACGGCCGTTTTTAAAACTTTTTTTTGCATTGATCCATGTCCCCTGGGGCAGGACCCAGGTCCCCAAACACTTTTTATGACAATAACCTGCATATTAGCCTTTAAAATTAGCACTTTTGATTTCTCCCATAGACTTTTAAAGGGTGTTCCGCGGCATTCGAATTTGCCGCGAACACCCCAAATTGTTCGCTGTTCGGCGAACTTGCGAACAGCCAATGTTCGAGTTGAACATGAGTTCGACTCGAACTCGAAGCTCATCCCTACTTGCGACTATTAATGAATTGTTGGTCCAACAATACACATAAAAGTTAATTGATAAAAATGGCATGGGATTTCCCCACAGCCATTTAAAAAAAAAATGGCGTGGGGGTCCCCTCAAAATCCATACTAGACCCTTCAGGCCTGGTATGGATTTAAAGGGGAACCCCGCACCAAAATGTTTTTAAAAATGGCGTGGGGTCCCCCCAAAAATCCATACCAGACCCTTATCCGAGCACGCAACCTGGCAGGCCGCAGGAAAAGAGGGGGATGAGAGAGCGCCCCCCCTCCTGAACCATACAAGGCCACATGCCTTCAACATTGGGAGGGTGCTTTGGGGTTCCCCCCAAAGCACCTTGTCCCCATGTTGATGGGGACAAGGTCCTCATCCCCACAACCCTTGCCCAGTGGTTGTGGGGGTCTGCGGGCGGGGGCTTATCGGAATCTGGAAGCAAAAGTACCCCTACCATTTCACAAAAAAAGTGTCAAAAATGTTAAAAATGACAAGAGACAGTTTTTGACAATTGCTTTATTTAAATTCTTCTTCTTTCCATCTTCTTTCCATCTTCTTTCCATCTTCTTTCTTCTATCTTCTTTCTTCTATCTTCCTTTGGTTTCTTCCTCCATCTTCTTCTTCCTCTGGTTCTTCCTCTGACCCTCTGCTTCTTGCTCTGGTGTTCTTGTCCGGCATCTTCCTCCACGGCGTCTTCTTCCCCTCTTCGTTCTCGGGCCGCTCCGCATCCATGATGGGAGGCTCCCGCTGTGTGGCACTTCTTGTCTTCTGACACCTCTTAAATAAGGGAAGGCAGGGCCACCCGGTGACCCCGCCCCCCTCTGACGCACGGGGACTTGATGGGAACTTCCCTATGAGTTTCCCCATGACGTCAGAGGGGGATGGGGTCACCCTTTACGTAACCGGGAGTGGGAGCCTCCCATCATGAATGCGGAGCGGCCCGAGAACGAAGAAGGGAAGAAGACGCCGCGAAAGGAATATGCTGGACGAGAACACCGGAGCAAGAAGCAGCGGTTCAGAGGAAGCACCAGAGGAAGAAGATGGAGGAAGAAACCGAAGGAAGATAGAAGAAAGAAGATAGAAGAAAGAAGATGGAAAGAAGAAGACTTTAAATAAAGGAATTGTCAAAAACTGTCTCTTGTCATTTTTAACATTTTTGACACTTTTTTGTGAAATGGTAGGGGTACTTTTGTACCCCCTTACCATTTCACACAGGGGGGTGGGATCTGGGGGTCCCCTTGTTAAAGGGGGCTTCCAGATTCCGATAAGCCCCCCGCCCGTGGACCCCCACAACCACCGGGCAAGGGTTGTGGGGATGAGGCCCTTGTCCCCATCAACATGGGGACAAGGTGCTTTGGGGGGGACCCCAAAGCACCCTCCCAATGTTGAGGGCATGTGGCCTGGTATGGTTCAGGAGGGGGGGTGCTCTCTCGTCCCCCCCTCTTTTCCTGCGGCCTGCCAGGTTGCGTGTTCGGATAAGTGTCTGGTATGGATTTTTGGGGGGACCCCACACCTTTTTTTTAATTTTGGCGCGGGGTTACCCTTAATATCCATACCAGACCTGAAGGGCCTGGTATGGAATTTAGGGGGACCCCCACGCCATTTTTTTTTTAAATTTTGGTTCGGTGTTCCACTGTGGGGAAATCCCATGCCGTTTTTATTGGTGAACTTTTATGTGTATTGTTGGACCGACAATTCATTAATAGCCACGAATAGTTTTAAATGACTTTTTTCCTTTGAAATGTCATTTTGCTGTCAGACTGTTCTAAACACAGGAAACATGCGCCCCTTTACAGGCATATTATAGACACCCCCCAGGTACAAAATTTAAAGGAATATTACACTTTTATTGTTTCACTTTAAGCATTATTAAAATCACTGCTCCCGAAAAAACAACCCTTTTTGAAACTTTTTTTGCATTGATCCATGTCCCCTGGGGCAAGACCCAGGTCCCCAAACACTTTTTATGACAATAACTTGCATATAAGCCTTTAAAATGAGCACTTATGATTATTCATGTTCGAGTCCCATAGACTTTAACGGTGTTCGCGTGTTCAAACAAATTTTTTGCCTGTTCGTATGTTCTGGTGCAGACTGAACAGGGGGATGTTCGGCTCATCCCTAGTAGTTAGTAGAAATTAGGGATGAGCCGAACACCCCCCCGGTTCGGTTCGCATCTAGAACATGCGAACAGGCAAAAAATTTGTTCGAACATGCGAACACGCCTATGGGACATGAACATGAATAATCAAAAGTGCTCATTTTAAAGGCTTATATGCAAGTTATTGTCATAAAAAGTGTTTGGGGACCTGGGTCCTGCCCCAGGGGACATGTATCAATGCAAAAAAAAGTTTAAAAAAAACGAAAGTTTTTTTCGGGAGCAGTGATTTTAATAATGTTTAAAGTAAGACAATAAAAGTGTAATATTCCTTTAAATTTCGTACCTGGGGGGTGTCTATAGTATGCCTGTAAAGGGGCGCATGCTTCCTGTGTTTAGAACAGTCTGACAGCAAAACGACATTTCTAAAGGAAAAAAAGTAATGTAAAACTACTATCGCTACTATCACTACTACCTATGGGTGTCTATAGTATGCCTGTAAAGGGGCGCATGTTTCCCGTGTTTAGAACAGTCTGACAGCAAAATGACATTTCTTAAGGAAAAAAAGTCATGTAAAACTACTATCGCTACTATCACTACTAACTACTGTAAAACTACTATCGCTATAATGAATTGTCGGTCTGGCAATACACATAAAAGTTCATTGATAAAAACGGCATGGGATTCCCCCACAGGGGAACCCCGAACCAAAATTTAAAAAAAAATGCGCACGGATCCCCCTAAATTCCATACCAGGTCCTTCAGGTCTGGTATGGATATTAAGGGGAACCCCGTGCCAAAATTTAAAAAAAAAATGGCGTGGGTTCCCCCCAAAAATCCATACCAGACCCTTATCCAAGCATGCAACCTGGAAAGGCCGCAAGAAAAGAGGGGGGTGAGAGAGTGGTTCAGGGGGGGCGCTCTCTCATCCCCCCTCTTTTCCTGCGGCCTGCCAGGTTGCGTGCTCGGATAAGGGTCTGGTATGGATATTTGGGGGGACCCCATGCCATTTTTTTTTTAAATTTTGGCGCAGGGTTCCCCTTAAAATCCATACCAGACCTGAAGGGACTGGTATGGATTTTGAGGGGGACCCCCACGCCATTTTTTTAAAAATTTTGGTGCGGGGTTCCCCTTAATATCCATACCAGACCTGAAGGCCTGGTATGGAATTTAGGAGGACCCCCACGCATTTTTTTTTAAATTTTGGTTCGGGGTTCCCCTGTGGGGGAATCCCATGCCATTTTTATCAATGAACTTTTATGTATATTGCCGGACCGACAATTCATTATAGCCGGCACTAGCGATAGTAGTTTTACAGTAGTTAGCAGTGATAGTAGCGATAGTAGTTTTACATTACTTTTTTTCCATTAGAAATGTCATTTTGCTGTCTGACTGTTCTAAACATGGGAAACATACGCCCCTTTACAGGCATACTATAGACACCCCCCAGGTATGAAATTTAAAGGAATATTACACTTTTATTGTTTCACTTTAAGCATTATTAAAATCACTGCTCTCGAAAAAACGTCCGTTTTTAAAACTTTTTTTTGCATTGATACATGTCCCCTGGGGCAGGACCCAGGTCCCCAAACACTTTTTATGACAATACCATGCATATAAGCCTTTAAAATTAGCACTTTTGGTTTCTCCCATAGACTTTTAAAGGGTGTTCCGCGGGTTTCGAATTTGCCGCAAACACCCCAAATTGTTCGCTGTTTGGCGAACAGGCGAGCAGCCAATGTTCAAGTCAAACTCATGTTCGACCCGAACATAAAGCCCATCCCTAGTAGACATCTGGGGTGGAGATGGGGCGACAGTCAACAGGTGGACAAGGACCTTCAAGTGGTCCACTGAAGGAAGGGCGAAGCCCTAAGAGTGATGACTTTGCCCGATATGAAGATTTCATGGCGGTTGGGATTCCTTCAATCTCTTGGGCTGTTGTTTCTGCCAGACTGGGGTGAGAGGACTGGGGGCGATGGTCTTTTTGTAGATGAGAATGAACTTCTGTTGGTCGATGGAGTTTGGATTTCCTTATTATGGAGTTATTAGGCCCAGCTGTAGAAGCAGACATTCTCCTTCCTGGAAAGAGGCAAAGCCATAGCCTTTGTTGCGGTAGGAGCAATTGAGTCGTAACGGAAAGGACCATCTGTATGAGATTTCTTTTTGTGCCAGAACTTGGAGGAGAGGCTTTAGGGCCCACCGTTTCTGAACGGTGTAGGGGGAGAGATTTGCAAAGATCTGTATCAGATGACATTGGAAGACAAGCGTTTCTGCTGCTCATGATATTTTCATCACTTCTTCCTTCACCGCATAAAAGTGGGGCTTGACTATGATGTCCCGTGGGAGCCCATCTGTACGTGGTGGTTGTAAGGCTCTTTGAGCCCTGTCCAGCTCCAGCCGATGGTCTGGGATGTCTGGGATTTTTTAATAAATGACCGAATGGCTGGGTGTACCTCTTTCACAGATTCAGGTAGGCCCCTGAGCCCAAAGTTGTAGTACCCGGACCTGTTCTCGAAGTCATAAATTTTGTATAATGCGGTTTCTAATTGATTCTGTACATCCTGGATTCTGGCTGAGTTTTGGTTAATTTTTGCGACTGATCAGCTTTCTTTTCTATAACTTCCATCCGGAGACCCAGTTTCTGCAGGTCTGCATGGATAGAGGAAGTTATCTGGGCAGCGGTTTGTGCTAGGCCTCTGGATAGAATTTAGGAGAAGGCAGTCATCAAGGAAGGAAAATCAGTGGAGGAGAGGGAGCAGTCATAGTTTCCATTTGAACAGGGATCCAGGCCAGCCAGTAGGTCTTGCATAGGGGTAAGAAGAAACCCATCTATTGTCCTTCCGTTTAGGGATTCAGTAGATGCAGGGGAGTGTGCGCTTTGAGCGCAGTTACTCACTGTGAAATGAGATGGAGAGGGAGCTGAGGGGCCTGCTGTGTCCTGTCAGCAATCGACTCCTCCATCTCAGTGCTTCTGCCGTGTGCTGCTGCGGCCACCATCTTGGATTGGCTGAGGGGTCTCGAGGTGAGATCCAGCTGCCGAGATAGGTCCCTGTGGACAGATCCCTTTGACATTAGGTTGGTCCCTGGGTGTTCCCTGATTGTTTGCCGTGGGAGCGGGCCCGGAATGAGCAATCTGCGTGCTGTAGTGGGGAAAAGATGACCGGAGATGACCAGAGCGGAGCATCAGGGCACCGCGGCCATCTTGGAAGCTACTTATAGCTACTTATAGCTAATTATATCTTTTCATGTGACAACACTTAAGAAATTACACTTTGCTACAATGTAGTGAGTGTACATCTTGTATAACAATGTAAATTTGCTGTTAAAATAACTGAACACACAGCCATTAATGTCTAAACCGCTGGCAAAAAAAGTGAGTATACCCCTAAGTGAAAATGTCCAAATTGGGCCCAAAGTGTCAATATTTTGTGTGGCCACCATTATTTTTCAGCACTACCTTAACCCTCTCGGGCATGGAGTTCACCAGAGCTTCACAGGTTGCCACAGCCTCTTCCACTCCTCCATGATGACATCACAGAACTGCTGGATGTTAGAGATCTTGCGCTCCTCCATCTTCCATTTGAGGATGCCCCACAGATACTCAATAGAGTTTAGGTCTGGAGACATGCTTGCCCAGTCCATCACCTTTAGTCCTCATGCACATGGACGTTTTAAAAAACGAGCTGTAAAGCTAGGTTCGACGCCTGGAAAAACCGGCGTTAAAAACGCGTTTTTTAATGAAAAACACATCTCTCAGCTATATACACTCCCAAATTTCCCACAATGCCACAGAAACCAAAGAAAATATGTTAATGAGCATGTGTCAGTGCCATTTTGGTAGGAGAGAGAGAGAGGAGAGAGTGTTTCAGAGTCTGTTAAGTTTTCAGTATTTTTCTGAGAAATATGGATCCTGTCATGCAGAAGATCGATGAGGCAATCCTTCTGATTGTTTTGCGGAGGCAGCGGAGAATGAGACAGGAGGAGGAGAGAAGCAGCAGACGTCGATTTTGGGTGCATCCAATGGTATCCAATCGGTTTTCTACGGGGTACTTTGGCAATATTTATTCCCAACTGCGCTCATATCCAACAAAGTTCTTTAACTTTACAAGGATGTCAGTGCCGCTCTTTGATGACCTGTTGGAGAGGCTCAGGCCAAGGCTCACAAGGATGGACACTGTGATGCGTAGCTCTGTGTCACCGGAGGAACGGATGCTAGTGACACTCAGGTAAGTGAATACACATATGGGAGGAGGGGTTAGGGTTACGGTTAGGGTTAGGGGTTAGGGTTAGGGGTTAGGAGTTAGGGGTTAGGGGTTAGGGTTAGGGTTAGGGGTTAGGGTTCGGGGTTAGGAGTTAGGGGTTAGGGTTAGGGGTTAGGGGTTAGGGGTAGGGGTTAGGGTTAGGAGTTAGGGTTAGGGGTTAGGGTTAGGGTTAGGGGTTAGGGTTAGGGGTTAGGGTTAGGGGTTAGGGTTAGGGGTTAGGGGTAGGGGTTAGGGGTAGGGTTAGGGGTTAGGAGTTAGGGTTAGGGGTTAGGGTTCGGGGTTAGGGTTAGGAGTTAGGGGTAGGGGTTAGGGTTAGGGGTTAGGGTTAGGGGGTAGGGGTTAGGGGTTAGGGTTAGGAGTTAGGGTTAGGGGTTAGGGTTAGGGTTAGGGGTTAGGAGTTAGGGTTAGGGGTTAGGGTTCGGGGTTAGGGTTAGGAGTTAGGGGTTAGGGTTAGGGGTTAGGGTTAGGGTTAGGGGTTAGGGTTAGGGGTTAGGGGTTAGGAGTTAGGGGTTAGGGTTAGGGGTTAGGGTTACGGTTAGGGGTTAGGGTTAGGGTTAGGGGTTAGGAGTTAGGGGTTAGGGTTCGGGGTTAGGAGTTAGGGGTTAGGGTTAGGGGTTAGGGTTAGGGGTAGGGGTTAGGGTTAAGAGTTAGGGTTAGGGGTTAGGGGTTAGGAGTTAGGGGTTAGGGTTCGGGGTTAGGAGTTAGAGGTTAGGGTTAGGGGTTAGGGTTCAGGGTTAGGGTTAGGGGTTAGGGTTAGGGGTTAGGGGTTAGGAGTTAGGGGTTAGGGGTTAGGGTTAGGGTTAGGGGTTAGGGTTAGGATTAGGGTTAGGGTTAGGGGTTAGGAGTTAGGGGTTAGGGTTAGGGGTTAGGGGTTAGGGTTAGGGGTAGGGGTTAGGGTTAGGAGTTAGGGTTAGGGGTTAGGGTTAATGGTTAGGGTTAGGAGTTAGGGTTAGGGGTTAGGATTAGGGTTAGGAGTTAGGGTTAGGGGTTAGGATTAGGGTTAGGGTTAGGGGTTAGGAGTTAGGGTTCGGGGTTAGGGTTTGGGGTTAGGGTTAGGAGTTAGGGTTAGGGGTTAGGGGTTAGGGTTAGGAGTTAGGGTTAGGGGTTAGGATTAGGGTTAGGGGTTAGGAGTTAGGGTTCGGGGTTAGGGTTCAGGGTTAGGGTTAGGAGTTAGGGGTTAGGGTTAGGGGTTAGGGTTAGGGTTAGGGGTTAGGATTAGGGTTAGGGGTTAGGAGTTAGCGTTAGGGATTAGGATTAGGGTTAGGGGTTAGGATTAGGGTTAGGAGTTAGGGTTAGGAGATAGGTTTAGGTTTAAGGGTAGGGTTAGGACTTATGTTTATGCTTTTCTCTTTCAATAACTAAATTTATTATGTTATCTTAGGTTCCTTGCCACGGGACAAACTTATGCTTCCTTGCATCACTACTTCCTCCTTGGCCTCTCAACGGTCTCAAAAATAATAAAGGAAACATGTGTGGCAATATGGGAGGAATTGCATAACGTTGTAATGCCAGAGCCAACCGAAGACATCTGGGAATCAGTTGTGGACACTTTTTGGGAAAAAACTCAGTTCCCAAATTGTATAGGAGCCCTTGATGGGAAACACATCAGGGTGAAGAAGCCTCCCCACTCTGGATCGTCATATTTTAATTATAAAAAATATTTTTCCGTGGTCCTCCTGGCATTGTCCGATGCACACCTCAAATTTCTGTTTGTTGATGTGGGAGCATATGGAAGCCAAGGTGATGCCCGCATATTCCGCGAGTCGGCCTTCGGACGTCGTCTACATGAGGGACGACTCAATATTCCTGAAAGCAGGCCTCTACCCTGCACTGAAGAACCCAGCTTGCCATTAGTCATGGTGGCAGATGAGGCCTTTGGACTGGCTGAAAATCTAATGAGGCCATACAGTGGCACTGGTCTCAGCCGACAACAAAAAATTTACAATTATCGGCTCAGCCGTGCACGCCGTGTTGTTGAATGTGCATTCGGGGTGTGCACGGCCAAATGGCGAGTTTTGCTGACAAGTATGCAATTGGATGTTGACAACACCATTAAAGTCGTCCTGGCATGCTGCGTTCTGCACAATTTTCTGCGGGACAGTGACAGAAATAATGTTGAACAGGAGCCCATTAGACAACTTCAGAGGGTTCAATTTATGGACTTGCGTTCAACTGCACGTGTCATGAGCATTCGAAACCAATTTGCAGAATTTTTTGAATCCCCTGATGGAGAGGTATCATGGCAGAATGATTATATCTAAAAAATATTTGCAATACATCTACCTTTGCTTTCTTGTGTTTTTTGAAATAAAGCATTTCAAAATTGAAGTTTGTTATTTTTTGGTCCATTTATCAACGATTGTTCTACAAGTCAATTTGACTCTGCCTTCAGGGTAAGCCTAGGCTAAGCCCAAAAAAGAGCAAGCTTACGCTTGTCCGAAGGCAGAGTACGATAGAGTCCTTTGCACTCTGCCTTCAGGGCAAGCAGAGTGCAAAGGAGTGCTGTTGTGCATCATATAAAAGACAAATTGAACACATTTATTTTCAATCAAAAAAAAAAAATTAAATAAAGGATTGGGATCACAACTGGTATTTCAAGAAAAAAAAGAATTTATTTTGGGATCACAACTGGTGATAGGTGGTGGTGGATGCTTGATTGGGGATTGGGGATTGGGGACGGGGTAATGGTTGGGCCTGGCGATCACTCCCAAAATCCTGCTGGTAGCGGGGTAGAGGGTATGAGGGCTGAAAATGGGAGGTGGAAGGTGGAAATTCACCATACGAGTGCAGGTTATGGTATGAGGTCTGGGACGGCATAGGTGGTGGTTGGCGTTGAGGAGGGGGCTGATAGTGAGAGGGGGGTGCTAGCACTGCTGAGGTCCCAGGGGCCATTGGGGGATCATGAGAAACATTATATGGATCGCATGGAGGTGGCCCGCCACTTAATTTTGCATGACGGTATTGCATTGCAATAGCGTACATGCGATCCATACAAAGTTTCTCTTGGTCTCCCCCAATGTCCTCCAGGATGTGGTAAAGGCTGCGGCAGAAGCAGGCGCGTGGATTGTTGGTGTCTAAAAAGGCATCCATACTGCACCTCTCCTGCCGCACTTCCTGCAGCAGTGCTAATTTTCTTTTTGGTTTAGGCCGTATCTGTATATACAGATTTCAGTTAATAAAGTTTTTTTTGCCAAAAGTTATAGCGTCTATGAAACGGGAGAGTTTTATGGCATTTTTCTTACAAATTTTTTTTTTATTAGTAATGGGGGAGATCAGCGATTTTTAGCATGACTGCGACAATACGGCCGACACATTGGACAATTTGGACACATTTTTGGCAAAATTGTCATTTTTACAGCGATCAGTGCAATTAAAATTGCAATGATTGCAAATTTTTTTTTGTAATGGGGGAGATCAGCGATTTTTAGCATGACTGTGACAATACGGCCGACACATTGGACAATTTGGACACATTTTTGGCAAAATTGTCATTTTTACATCGATCAGTGCGATTAAAATTGCAATGATTGCAAATTTTTTTTTGTAATGGGGGAGATCAGCGATTTTTAGCATGACTGCGACAATACGGCCGACACATTGGACAATTTGGACACATTTTTGGCAAAATTGTCATTTTTACAGCGATCAGTGCGATTAAAATTGCAATGACATACTGTAAAAATTACACTGGCATTGACCTCTTCCTCTCCCTGAGACGATCGCCGGTGTGCCCGCGGACATTGAGTCCGCAGGACCCGCGGTCGGACTCATGGACCTCAAAATGGGAAAGCGCGCCGCCAAGGCGGCAACTTAATAGGGACGTACAGGTACGCCCATTTGTGCAGCCGTGCCATTCTGCCGACGTATATGTACATGTGGCGTTCGGAAAGTGGTTACAATAGCCATGGAACATACTGCCTGAAAAGCAATGTACATAGGCAAATATATGAAAAAAACTTACGGTCTGGTATGGCTCTGCATATTTTGCCTTAGGAATTGCAGATTGCTGTGGTACACATGTTTTTTTTTGGTTGGCGCTGGTGCTCCACTACGTGCCGCCTTGTCTTCGTCCGTGAGGTCCCTCCTGACATGGTCACGTAGGGACTTCCAGCGGCGCTGCATAATTTTGCCTAAAATAACATGGAAAACAAAGGGTTAAATATGCAATCTTCATTTACATTACACACAAACAGATCATGCATTCAAGGAAAATAGACTTACTTATTTCCTTTCTTTCCGCATTTCTCATTTGTTCCCAGCCAGGGGTAATGGCAGAACTGATGTCCTCCCAGGCTTTCACCTTCCGTATGTGGTCCCCATGAAGTGGATGTGCCACATCCCACAGTTCTGGATGGGCCTGTACCGCACTTATTAGCTCCACTTGGGAAACTGCAGTAGCCATCTTCAAGCCAATATAACCACAGTCACACGGCTGTGCAAAGGACTCTTGGGTAATCTAATGTCCAGACAGGAACTTCCTGTTTTTACAGAGATTACAGTGTCCAATCATCTATTTTTAACCAAAAAACGCCGGAGCTAAAAAACGCGAAAAAACGCAGCGGTCGCGTTTTTGCGCGTTTTTGCACGTTTTTCCGCGTTTCGCGTTTTTACAGCTCTAGCGCCGCGCCTCGGAACGCACTGGTCCTGGGTTTTTTTTACAGCTTAAAAACGCCTAGGCCATATGCAGCTCAAAAACGTCTAGGTGGGCATGAATCCATAGACTAACATAGACAGGCGTTTTTAAGCTGTAAAAAACGCTCAAAAACACGGCTGTAAAAACGTCCGTGTGCATGAGGACTTACCCTCAGCTTCTTTAGCAAGGCAGTGGTCATCTTGGAGGTGTGTTTGGGGTTGTTATCATGTTGGAATACTGCCCTGCAGCCCAGTCTCTGAAGGGAAGAGATCATGCTCTGTTTCAGTATGTCACAGTACATCATCTTTAGAAGAGGTTTCCTTCGGTGATGACAGCCATGCAGACCAATTTTATGCAGTGTGCAGCATATGGTCTGAGCACTGACAGGCTGACCCCCCACCCCTTCAACCTCTGCAGAAATGCTGGCAGCACTCATACATCTATTTCCCAAAGACAACCTCTGGATATGACGCTGAGTATGTGCACTCAACTTCTTTGGTTGACCATGGCGAGGCCTGTTCTGAGTGGAACCTGTCCTGTTGGCCACCACTGCAGCTCGGTTTCAGGGTCTTGGCAATCTTCTTATAGCCTAGGTCATCTTTATGTAGAGCAATAATTCTTTTTTCAGATCCTCGGAGAGTTCTTTGCCATGAGGTGCCATGTTGAACTTCCAGTGACCATGGAGGAGAGGGGCGTGGCTACCGCGCTAGTGAACAGACACATGACCTGTTAGCTCCGTTCCAACAACAGGAATCATAGCAATTCGAGGCGATCCAGTTTGTTCCTTTGGTACCACCACCTACCTAAAGACCCGCACCACCCCGGGAGATGACTAGAAAGCGACAAAACTCCTCACAGCCAAAGAAACTGAGAGATTTCTTCCCTCCTAAGAATCACAATGAGGCCCAAGATGGTGCCGCCGGCTGCTCTCCGGTCACGTCGATCGGCTCACACTCAGCTACACCGAGCCCGAGCTCCGGAAAGGGCCTGCACTGCCATTCTCCAGATGCCTCCACTCCGCTCTCAGGCAGCCCTGCCAAATCGAAACCCCGCATGTCTGATGACTCGCACAGACAGAAGGTTAGTACGGGCCAGAGCTCATTAGAAGACACGTGGGAGATGGCTTACTCCATCAACTCCTTCCCCACTGTAAACCAACCCCTCTCAGACACAACCCTCAGAGACATGTTGATCTCTCTACGCAGTTCCTTACATGCGGACATGATGGAATGCATGTGGAACTTTAAAGTGGAAGTGAGGGAACTTGGAGGCAGAGTAGACCATGTAGAGAAAAAGATGGGGGATTATGCAGCATCATACAACACCCTAGTAGATGCTCATAATGAACAATCAGATGAGGTAACATGGCTTAAAGAAAAAGTCACGGACCTTGAGGACAGATCACGCAGGAACAATCTGAAACTGCGTGGAGTCCCAGAAAGTGTTCAACCCTCACAACTCCGCCAATACGCTCAGGAATTTATGTCAGCTTATTTACCATCAACTCCCTCCTCTGAGCTAGTCATTGACAGAATCCACAGACTACCCAAACCAGCACACCTACCAGACAATATTCCCAGAGACGTTCTGATGCGGGTGCACTTTTTTCATGTCAAGGAGCAGTTCATGCTTGCCTTTAGGAAAAACACTCAACCTCCTGAGTAATACTCCAATATCCAAATGTTTGCAGACCTTTCACAGTTTACTATGCAAAAGCACAAATCATTGCTCACTGTGACCAAGGCATTGCGCAATCACAATATTGTATACAGATGGGGTTACCCAACGAAACTTATCATCACTCATGACAGCAAAACCTCAGTGGTTACTAACTTAGAAGACGGTCTATCTATGCTGCGAACATGGGATATTCTCCCAGAGCAATCCTCTGCTGGGTCTACCTCCACACCGAGGCTAGACGACCAAAATGAATGGAAGGTTGTGTCACACAAAAAGAAGCAGAAGAACCGTAATACCCAATCGCCTCGAATGTCATAAGCTACCCAACGCTATGATTTTCCTGACACCACATGGAGCTAATATTCCACGTAGTTCCCCTCCTAAATAATGTGCAGTACACCTGCCATCAGATTCCGGATGGAATCTCATTTTTTTATACGCCATTTCTTTTTTTGTTTGTTGATTTTCTGTTTTTTCTCTTTTTTACTCTTTCTTCTGCTTATCCTATACCCCTCCTCATCGGTGATGGTCTGTAAGATCATACAAGTGAAAGATATCTTCTCATCCATGAAGCTGACAAGACACCAACCAAGACCTCTGGAAACCTGCTCCGGACTACTTAAGGTACCAACACCTCATCACCTCGCATACTTCACATGGCAGTTAGAGTGACCTCTTTTAATGTCCATGGCTTGAACCATCCTGCCAAAAGAGCTTCAGTTTGGAAGGAGGCTCTCAGACTGAACTCTGACATTCTATGTCTACAAGAGACACACTGGACATCCTCAGCAATCCCCAAGTTCTCGCATCACAAATACCCCCACATTTTTCATGCATCAACCTCTAAAAAGCAAAAGGGCGTTCTTATTGCCATCAGAGACTCTGTGTCCTTCTCACTCCAAGAGACCCACATAGACTCAGCAGGTCGATACCTAGTCCTGATTGGAGAAATCAATAACCACTTATACACGATAGTCAACCTCTACGCACCCAGCACACACCAACTCCGCTTTTTTGAACTTCCAGTGACCAGTATGAGAGAGTGAGAGCAATAAAACCAAATTTAGCACAGCTGTTCCCCATTCACACGTGAGACCTTGTAACAATATTGAGTCACATGACACCGGGGAGGGAAAATGGCTAATGGGCCCAAATTGGACATTTTCACTTAGGGCTGTATTCACTTTTGTTGCCAGGGGTTTACACATTAATGGCTGCGTGTTGAGTTATTTTGAGATGACAGCAAATTTACATTGTTATACAAGCTGTACACTCATTACTTTACATTGTAGCAAAGTGTCATTTCTTCAGTGTTGTCACATGAAAAGATATAATGTAATATATACAAAAATGTGAGGGGTGTACTCACTTTTGTGAGATACTATATACTAGACTGTATATATATATATATATATATATATATATATATATATATATATATATATATATACAGTCAGGTCCATAAATATTGGGACATCGACACAATTCTAATCTTTTTGGCTCTATACACCACCACAATGGAACAAACAAGATGTGCTTTAACTGCAGACTTTCAGCTTTAATTTGAGGGTATTTACATGCAAATCAGGTGAACGATGTAGGAATTACAACAGTTTGTATATGTGCCTCCCACTTTTTAATGGACCAAAAGTAATGGGACAATTGGCTGCTCAGCTGTTCCATGGCCAGTAACAATCATCCATCAAACTTTCACTTTTTAATACTTGGTTGCAAATCCTTTGCAATTAATTACAGCCTGAAGTCTGGAATGCATAGACATCACCAGACGCTGGGTTTCATCCCTGGTGATGCTCTGCCAGGCCTCTACTGCAACTGTCTTCAGTTCCTGATTGTTCTTGGGGCATTTTCCCTTCAGTTTTGTCTTCAGCAAGTGAAATGCATGCTCAAGCGGATTCAGGTCAGGTGATTGACTTGGCCATTGCATAACATTCCACTTCTTTCCCTTAAAAAACTCTTTGGTTGATTTCGCAGTATGCTTCGGGTCATTGTCCATCTGCACTGTGAAGCGCCTTCCAATGAGTTCTGAAGCATTTTGCTGAATATGAGCAGATAATATTGCCTGAAACACTTCAGAATTCATCCTGCTGCTTTTGTCAGCAGTCAAATCATCAATGAATACAAGAGAACCAGTTCCATTGGCAGCCATACATGCCCATGTCATGACACTACCACCACCATGCTTCACTGATGAGGTGGTATGCTTTGGATTATGAGCAGTTCCTTTCCTTCTCCATACTCTTCTCTCCCCATCACTCTGGTACAAGTTGATCTTGGTCTCATCTGTCCACAGGATGTTGTTCCAGAACTGTGAAGGCTTTTTTAGATGTTGTTTGGCAAACTCTAATCTGGCCTTCCCGTTTTTGAGGCTCACCAATGGTTTACATCTTGTGGTGAACCCTCTGTATTCACTCTGGTGAAGTTTTCTCTTGATTGTTGACTTTGACTCACATACAACTACCTCCTGGAGAGTGTTCTTGATCTGGCCAACTGTTGTGAAGGGTGTTTTCTTCACCAGGGAAAGAATTCTTCGGTCATCCACCACAGTTGTTTTCCGTGGTCTTCCGGGTCTTTTGGTGTTGCTGAGCTCACCGGTGCATTCTTTCTTTTTAAGGATGTTCCAAACAGTTGATTTGGCCACACCTAAGTTTTTGCTATCTCTCTGATGGGTTTGTTTTGTTTTTACAGACTAATGATGGCTTGCTTCACTGATAGTGACAGCTCTTTGGATATCATTTTGAGAGTTGACAGCAACAGATTCCAAATGCAAATAGCACACTTGAAGTTAACTCTGGACCTTTTATCTGCTCTTTGTAAATGGGATAATGGGGGAATAACACACACCTGGCCATGGAACAGCTGAGCAGCCAATTGTCCCATTACTTTTGGTCCCTTAAAAAGTGGGAGGCACATATACAAACTGTAACCGTTCACCTGATTTGGATGTAAATACCTTCAAATTAAAGCTGAAAGTCTGCAATTAAAGCACGTCTTGTTTGTTTCATTTCAAATCCATTGTGGTGGTGTATAGAGCCAAAAAGATTGGAATTGTGTCTATGTCCCAATATTTATGGACCTGACTATATATATATATATATATATATATATATATATATATATATATATATACAGTATACATATACACAGCATATGTGTATATATAATACACCGCCTGAAGTTTATTATATACTGTGCACCGCCGAATGCACTGTATATATATAGTCTACACTGAATGCACTGTATATCATTATATATATATATATATATACACACACACAATGGGGACGGAAAGTATTCAGACCCCCTTAAATTTTTCACTCTTTGTTATATTGCAGCCATTTGCTAAAATCATTTAAGTTAATTTTTTTCCTCATTAATGTACACACAGCACCCCATATTGACAGAAAAACACAGAATTGTTGACATTTTTGCAGATTTATTAAAAAAGAAAAACTGAAATATCACATGGTCCTAAGTATTCAGACCCTTTGCTGTGACACTCATATATTTAACTCAGGTGCTGTCCATTTCTTCTGATCATCCTTGAGATGGTTCTACACCTTCATTTGAGTCCAGCTGTGTTTGATTATATTAATTGGACTTGATTAGGAAAGCCACACACCTGTCTATATAAGACCTTACAGCTCACAGTGCATGTCAGAGCAAATGAGAATCATGAGTTCAAAGGAACTGCCTGAAGAGCTCAGAGACAGAATTATAACAAGGCACAGATCTGGCCAAGGTTACAAAAAAATTTCTGCTGCGCTTAAGGTTCCTAAGAGCACAGTGGCCTCCATAATCCTTAAACGGAAGACGTTTGGGATGACCAGAGCCCTTCCTAGAGCTTGCTGTCCGGCCAAACTGAGCTATCGGGGGAGAAGAGACTAGGTAAGAGAGCGGTAAAGAAGAACCCAAAGATCACTGTGGCTGAGCTCCAGAGATGCAGTCGGGAGATGGGAGAAAGTTGTAGAAAGTCAACCATCACTGCAGCCCTCCACCAGTCGGGGCTTTATGGCAGAGTGGCCCGACGGAAGCCTCTCCTCAGTGCAAGACACATGAAAACCCGCATGGAGTTTGCTAAAAAAACACCTGAAGGACTCCAAGATGGTGAGAAATAAGATTCTCTGGTCTGATGAGACCAAGATAGAACTTTTTGGCTTTGATTCTAAGCGGTATGTGTGGAGAAAACCAGGCACTGCTCATCACCTATCCAATACAGTCCCAGCAGTGAAGCATGGTGGTGGCGGCATCATGCTGTCGGGGTGTTTTTCAGCTGCAGGGACAGGACGACTGGTTGCAATTGAGGGAAAGATGAAAGCGGCCAAGTACAGGGATATCCTGAATGAAAACCTTCTCCAGAGTGCTCAGGACCTCAGACTGGGCCGAAGGTTTACCTTCCAGCAAGACAATGACCCTAAGCACACAGTTAAAATAACGAAGGAGTGGCTTCACAACAACTCTGTGACTGTTCTTGAATGGCCCAGCCAGAGCCCTGACTTAAACCCAATTGAGCATCTCTGGAGAGACCTTAAAATGGCTGTCTACCAACATTTACCATCCAGCCTGACAGAACTGGAGAGGATCTGCAAGGAGGAATGGCAGAGGATCCCCAAATCCAGTTGTGAAAAACTTGTTGCATCTTTCCCAAAAAGACTCATGGCTGTATTAGATCAAAAGGGTGCTTCTACTAAATACTGAGCAAAGGGTCTGAATACTTAGGACCATGTGATATTTCAGTTTTTCTTTTTTAATAAATCTGCAAAAATGTCAACAATTCTGTGTTTTTCTGTAAATATGGGGTGCTGTGTGTACATTAATGAGGAAAAAAATTAACTTAAATGATTTTAGCAAATGGCTGCGATATAACAAAGAGTGAAAAATTTAAGGGGGTCTGAATACTTTCCGTCCCCATTGTGTGTGTATATATATATATATATATATATATATATATATATATACACTGTACATATATATATATATATACACTGTATATATATATATATATATATATATATATATATATATATATATATATATATGTACACTGAATGCACTATATATATATATAGTCTACACTGAATGCAGAGTATATATATATATATATATAATTGTATATAGATACTGTATATTTTTCAGACTCTGTGTTTACAGGTGATCATTGCAATACTTTCTGTCACGCCGTATATGTTCAGCGGTTATACAAGCGCACTTTTTTTGGAAAAAATACACTTTTTCGAATTAAAAAATAAGAAAACAGTAAAATTAGCCCAATTCTTTTTATATTGTGAAAGATAATGTTATGCCAAGTAAATTGATACCCAAAATGTCACGCTTCAAAATTGCGCCCGCTCATGGAATGGCGACAAAATTTTACCCTTAAAAATCTCCATAGGTGACATTTAAAAATTTCTACAGGTTATCAGTTTTGAGCTACAGAGGAGGTATAGGACAAGAATTATTGCTCTTGTTCTAATGATCGCGGCGATACCTCACATGTGTGATTTGAACAGCATTTTCATATGTGGGCGCTACTCACGTATGTGTTCGCTTCTGCATGCAAGCTCGTCAGGATGGGGCACTTTAAATGTATTATTTATTTTTCTTATTTATTTTACTTTTTATTTTGACACTTTCTTTAAAAAAAAAAATGGGTCACTTTTTTTCCTATTACAAGGAATGTAAACATCCCTTGTAATAGAAAAAAAAGCATGAGATCAGATCTCATATTTACAATAAAATTCAATAAGAAAAAAATTTCTTTTGAAAACAAAATAAAAAATCTCATTTAAGAGCATTGGGTGGAAGTGACGTTTGACGTGGCTTCTGCCCTCCAATGCTATGGAGCCGAGCGGGGCCATCTTCCCCATCCTGGCAGGGAGGGGAGTGGACGCAATAGTTTTTGCCGCTACCTATGACCCGCCACCCATAAAAGTGATCTTGCCGCGAAATGAGCCGCAGATACCACTTTTATCGTAAAGAGAAATGCACGCCATTGCCGAAAATACCCAGGTTATGGTAGCTAGCTTTAGTGTCAAAGTACTAACGTATGGGTGTGGCGATTTGCGCAAAGTGGTTAATACACTGCCTGCACGCCACTATTTAACCTCCCTAATCTAACTCAAGTTCTCTCTATCTCCGTCCACTCCAACACACGACATATGGCTGTCGTGTAAGCAGCCTTATATAGTGTGGGGCATGGACTTAGCCCCCTGAGCCATGATTGGCCAAAGGCACCTTGTCTTTGGCCAATTGTGGCTCTCACAGCAGAGCATGCTGTGATTGGCCAAACCAAGCAGGTCAGGTGCATGCTTTGGCCAATCATCAGACATCAATGCACTGTGATCTTGCATTGCATTATGGTTCATTCCGCGGCACTCGAATTTGCTGAGAACGCCCAATAATGTTTGTTATTCTGTGAACAGGCGAACACCCGATGTTCGAGAAGAACTTATGTTCGATTCGAACATCGGGCCCGTCCCTAATACAGTATATGATAAGGATATATGTCAAGTTCTAGCCTATTATCTTTGGGCTTGACCATATTTGTTGATCTCATGTAGGGATAGCCGTAAACCCACAAGACTGGACTTGCAGTTTCTTTTTCTTTTTTTTTTCAGGTTGCTTATTTTTAGAAGTTTTACATAGGATGAGGACAGTTCAATTCATATGATGGTTGCAACTATGCACCCTAACTGCCATTGTGGGTACACCTAAGGCATCCCGAGTTGTTGTAGCAGCTCAGGTTTAATACAAAATATTTTATTTTTTACTTCATTGAGGTTTTCCCCTAGAGAGCTTGTGAGCATAAGTTTTAAATGCTTCTTCAAGGGTTTTCAATCTCTTTGTTGTTATGTCTTACCTTTTTACTATGCACACATATCGGTTTTCCATCTCTCTGTATTTGCATTGTATGTTAGCTCTTAGGTTATGACTCGATCAAAAAGATAAAAACACATTTTGGCAAAAATGCTTCTTTTAAGTTTGCATTTAAATATTTTCCTTTCTTACATAGCCTCTGATCTTTCTGGGAAAGCAGGCACTACTATACTGATTAAACACGCATGCCCTATAAGGGTGGTTTCCTTCTTCATGGACCCCATGAACATTATATATTACTAAACCGTCTTTTTGGAGGCAGCCCATTGATATTGCTTAATGTGTATGCACCTAACTCTGATTAAGTTGGGTTCTTAGCCCAGGTTCTGGGGAAATTATTTGCCCATTCTCATCTCTTTTCTATCATTGGAGGGGTCTTTAACATGATGTGGTCCCCTTAATATGGTTAGGATAGAAAGACATTGTTTCAATCTGAATAGCTTAAGCAGGCAGTAAAATGTTTTACCTCTTTTTGTAAACTTATTAGAGAACACCATATTTTTTGACGCTTGGAGAATTAAACATTGAGGAGATAAGATGGAGAAGATGGAGAAGATGAGATGCAGTTGATGACACATAGAACTTCTGAAGAAGTAGTCTTATCAAGGGTAAGAGATTGCATTTTTGACATTACTAAACATTTAACCTGCGGATAGAATTAATGGGAGTTGATAGGTAGGTACTTTGAAGATCCCGAGGCAATGAATAACTGTAGGACAAACTGTCTGGAAGAGTCAGTTTGAAAAGAATGTTAGTTAGAGGAGGGCATGGTGAAAAAAGAAAACCTTGTAATACAAGATATCATATCAAGTATCATAGTAAAAGACATAGGAGCTATGCAATGAAGTTTACAGTAACCAAATATCTTCTGGGTGCTAAACCAAATCAAAGTACAGGGATGTGTATGAAATAAATGTAGGTATTCTACATTTGCTTATCTATCTGCCATACTGTGTGTTGAACTGTTCCTTCCTAATCATTTTTCACTTGGTATTTCCTATGTTGTCACCATACTTGTTGTTTTTCTGACTGTAAATTGCAATCCTGTATCTTCAATCATCTTTATATCTTAGAGATCACTATCTGTTAAACAATGTTTGTATCCTTTTATGGTTCTTTATAGTGGATCTGTACTTATTTTTGTGTATTCTTTTACTGAAAACCCATCAATAAAAACCTAATTCTAAAAAACAGAACGTTCACCAATATAGAAAATAGCCTAACACTATAGGCTAAGAACATTCAATCAGTAGAGGCAACAAATTGATGGAGACCTCAGCACTGTGTACAGTCTATAGAAATGTCTGTGCAAATGGCTAAACAAATGGGTGTTCAGCTGAGCTAACCTCCATCTGCAGTGTGAAGTGAAACAATTAGTACCACTGCTAAATACTCAGGGCTCCTGCCTTGTAACACCCAGTGACTTATCCTAGCCAGGCAAATTCAGCTGTTAGCTGGAATGAAAGCAAAGAGATTGTGTAAAAAAAATTTAATTACGGGGAACTCCACAAAAAGAAGAGAAAAATTCTTTACCCACTAAAATGTATACTAAACCCTTATCTGAGCATGCAACCTAGCTGGCCAGGAAAGGGGGAGACAAACTGAACCATACCAGACCACATGCCCTCAACATTGGGAGGGACTCCACTGGCAAAGCACATTGTCCCCATTGTCAGAATGAGTGGCTACCATGTAAATGAGTACAGGTTACATAATACCCCTACTCATTAACAGAAAAAATATAAAAAACATACATGCACAGTTTTTAACACGTTCTTTAATTTAAAAAGAGATTGTCATATTTCACATGTAGGACAACTTTTGGGTAAAAACTTTTGGGTAAAAACTGCCCCCTAGTAGTAGCACTTATTCGCATATTATGTTCTTTAAAATGAACACAGTAAAATGTCAGAATCTGAATTTTATCTGACAATTTTAGTACAATACATCACTTGAGGTAATACATATTACTTGATACATTTGTGGGAATTGATTTCTTGCTGTATTATACCTTTACATGACCAAGAACCATTTGCCAGTGATAGTGTCAAGGCTCAGGAGCAACACATCATGACTGTGAATACCAAAGTGAACTCATACCAAAGTGCTAACATAAAGCTGAGTTAAATGTCTTATTGCGGTTGATAACGAATCATAGAAAGGATCTAAAAAAGGTTAACATTTTGCTGCTTCATGATCCTTTCAATGCTGGACACTAGGATGAACAAATTGACCTGGGTTCAGCTTACAAGAGTATCTGCAAACCCAGCCTGAAATCAGCAAAGGCCAAACATAGTGGCCAACCCCACTGAAGTCTACGAGAGTCTAATCTTGTAATTTTATTCTTACCTTTTTCAAGATTCATTTTCAAGCTACTTTTAAAAAAGGTCATGGGTTTCTCTGCACTGCCATAGAGGTTGCAACATTTTTTTAAAATACTGTTTAGCAAGAAGAGAGTTTTCTAATGGATCTTAAAGAGTGACATTAAAAAATACACAAATTATTTTAATAATATAATTGGAGATGCCCTAAACCTGAATGTCAAGTTGCACACCAGTACAATATACCAATGTAAAAGTGACTGGCTACTGATGCTCTGTTTGTAAACAAAGTGGTCAGGGGACCATATTTGGTCAATGACTTCACCTAGGTTCTCCAGTCAATTTGTTGACATACAGCAGCCAGCTTTCCTGCTGCCATCTCCTTCACCAAGATACCGTCCCAATGTTGAGGGCATGAGTCAAAAAACACATCAGACCCCTATCCAGTGTCAAGGTTGGCTAGGAAATGTGGATTGTCAAGTGCACTGCCCTCCTCCTGAACCATAACAACCCACAGAGTCTCAATATTGGGGGGATACCTTGCCAGGGAGGTTGTCAATGCCCTGCAAAGGCACTTTGCCCCCATGTTGATGTGGACAAGGGCCTCATCCCCACATTTCTGGCCCAATATGTTGGGGTCTATGGGGGGGCTTATTAGAATCTGGAAACACACTTTAGAAGAGAGGACCCATATATCATTCCTTCTCCCCTATGTGAATAAGTATGAGGTACATAGTACTCTTTGTTACTCATTCACAAAAAGTAAAAAAAAGTAAAAACCACACCATAGAAAAAAAGTAATTTTAATAAAAAAGTCCCCCATCCCAAAAATGTTTATTCTACGATGTAAATCCAATGTCAATCCCATTGTCCAGCAAAGTAGGTCCAGCTTCAATCAGAATGAGTGACTCCTAATGACCCAGCTACATGTCTACTTGCTTGCTGCCATGACAATGCTGCCCCACCACTACTTCTATCACAAATGGCAGATCCCTGGAACCGTTAAAAATGTAAAAGTTACAAGGATCCTGGGGTGTTTACATTCCAGCAGCACAGGAGATTTATGTCATAAAGTGGGAGTATTGCTACCCCTGCTATATGACACACATTCAATAGCTGGAGGTTTGAGCAGGCAAGCTGGCCAAATCTGGCCATTTTTTTCACCCTTTCTTAGAACTTTAAGTTAATTGAGTTTGGCACCAGAAAGAAGAAAGAACATCACCAGCAGCTTGCAGATATGCTGTGACAGGTGGTTGATCTTGAAAGGGTACATAAACTTTCATTCCGTAAGACACTTTTGCTAGAATTGATACAGAAGAGAGAGGAACTTAGATGCCCGCTTAACTTAGACTTTAAGAAACAATCTCAGTTTGTTTCCCAAAAAATACATGAGTGGAGAGATAAACCAGGTAAAATGTTGACACGCTCCTTAGATGAAAAGAAATTGGTGCATACTACTCCTCTCATCATGCAGGCTTTTTTGTAAATTTTAAGCTGACCTTTATCATATTCAAGAGGAAATGGTCTATTTTACTTCAGACGAAAAGCGTGCGAGGATACTTCACTATCTAAAACAGGCAAATTTACCTAATCTCCCTATTGAGACTTTTCAAAAACTAGAAGTGGACTTCACAAGAAAAAATTCTGTGAAGCTATGAAGTCTCTGCCTCTGGGCAAAGCACTGGGGCCAGGCGGCTTCACCACGCTTTATTATAAAAAGTTTCAGGAGGTCTTAATTTCATATTTAACTTCTTATGCCAATTCCATTGTGGGAGCAGATGGTTTGCATCCAGAATCTCATCCAGAATCCAGAATACTGCACAAGTTTCTGTACTCCCAAAGCCTGGGAAAGACCCTATCTGTTGTGGGAGTTACCATCCCATATCTGTGCCTAATGTTTGCATTAAAGTTATGGTTACTATGCTGCCCCCTTCTCCCGCATTGGATTAAACCTGACCAAACTGGATTTATTCCTGGCCGTGAAGCTCAAGACAATTGCTTGAGAACCTTATTCCTTATTTCATTTGTTAGGAAGTACTCCCAGCCCACCCTGTTGCTTTCTACATATGCCAAAAAAGCATTTAACAGGGTGGACTGGGACTATCTGCTGACTACTTTTCTTTCAAAGATTTTTATTTGTTTAATACAAAAACATGAAATACTCTATTTCCAGTGAAGCAATGAAAAACCGGTGTGAATACATGTAAAACCAGATGTCAAGGAAGAGTAAAACAATCAACCATGGTTTGGCATTATAATCCCTGACAAGCCCGCTTGCATTTTGGTTAGTGTAGTGGGATCTTTGGGGGGAGCATTCCCGACACCCCATATGGGAACTTACTGTGCCCAGAGGCCTACCCCAACAATCCATGAAGAAGCAATGAGCCTTGTAGAGGGTAGATAAGCACTAGAACCAAACCTTTTAGCCTAGTGAAAAGGACCGCTTGTCATACTTTCATTAAGGTAACAAACCCATGCGTTCACCTTGTATGTTAGGATGGACTATAGTGCAGGATAAAAGGAAGAGAAAAGAGGAGAAAAGTTAGTCATGAGAAGAGAAAAGAGAAAGAGGAAGAGCCAATCAACAGGAAGGGTGGTATTAGCTAAACGATAGCAACTATTTGTTGGACCTGGATTCCAGGTATGAAAGAAATGGCAACGTGCAGGGCACAAGGTTCCCAGATAGTTTCAATGATGAAACAGTATCCTTTAAGATACTAACCAATTTAGAAGGAGACCTTGGGTTGTTTCCATGCTTTGGCTATGGTCAGCTTAGCCCCTAGCAGCATAAAATGGATCAATTTGTGGTTGGCTCTGGAAGTCTTTGGAAGGTTCGAATTCAGGAGAGTGATGGCTGGGGTTCTTGGGAGCTGGTAACTTGTCACTTTTTGGATCAAGGCAAACATCCTTTGCAGAACAACCTAATTCTGGGACACTCCCACCAAATGTGGGCCATGGAGCCTATGAGTTGGCAGCCACGATAACACTGAGTGTTTGCTGTGGGAAAAATGGTAGTCAGCTTTGAGAGGGTGAGGTACCATCTGGTCATCACTTTAAGGCAAGATTCAATTAAGGAGATGTTCCTAATCCCTTTGACAGATGTAGAAAAGGAGGTTTGCCACCTCTCTAAATCCCATTGAATTTGGAGGTCGTTTTTCCAAGCCAACATATAAGGTGATTTGCAAGACGAGTGAGCAAGCGACTGGTAGATGATGGAGATTCCACCCCTCTGATCTGTGGCCTGTCCACACCATAGTTCATAAGGTGTGCATCTGGGAGGGGCAGGCTTCCCCCTCCAGATCTTATGGAGAAAGTGTTGTATTTGTTGAAATCTGTATTGCTCCGAGGTCTAAATTTCAAGCTTCTGAGCACAGTAGCTCTGGGAAATTGGTCCAGAGGGAGTGAAGAAATGGCCAATGCGATACAACCCCTTGTCCAACCACCATTTAAAGGATTTCATGTCTTGACCGGGGATAAAGTGTGGATTGTGAAAGATATGTGCAAGGGGCCGACATTCAGAGGTAAGTGAGAGTCTAAGATCTCATTTTGTCCCAAAGAGTTAGGGTTTGTGACAGGATGGGCGATAATATTGGGGGATGATCCTTGGAGGGGAACCATAGGAGATAATCTAAGGTTTAGGTGGGGGCTGCCAGTCTCTCTATTTGAACCCAGTCAGGTTTTTCAAGTTTGGAGTACACGATGGATATTTGAGCTATTCTTGCTGCTTGAAAATACCATAACATGCATGGTAGACTCAACGCACCCCATGTCCTAGGTTGAAATAGGGTTTTTTGGGGTATACTGTGGCCTGAACCCCTCCAGATGAATTTAGTGACTTTGCTTTGGAAAGATTTCAAATGATCTTTCCTTCTGTTGATTGGGAGGGATCTGAATAGGTAAAGCAGTCTGGGGAGGAGCGTCATTTTTATGGAGTGTATTCTATCTATATAAAAATGGAAATTCAGTCACCGCAAAAACTATATGCTAACTGTGAAATGCAAGAAGTTAAACACTGAAGGCAAACATATAAAACCTTGAAGAGTACAAAGTAAATAGGCAGTGCAGCGCTAAAAATGCAACCAGAAGACTCAAAAGTTGCTCATAGCATATAGTAAAAGTCTCCTTTAAAATAAAAAAAGTGGAAAGAGACGGGTTGACAGAAAAGAAGTCTCCTCTGCGGTGGTCTGGGTACTCACAACAGTTCATACAGTGCAACGCAATCTGTGATTCCACCACCAGCTAGCCAAACTGCTCACCTCAGCAAATGGACCCCTGAACTGACAGGTGGGTCAAAAAGGCTTTTACCACTCTCAGTGGACATGGATGGAAACTTACATGGGTAGACAGTCAGACCACTTTGGAAGACCGCACTCTGTTGTTCTCAATTGGTGACCATAATAACATGAAATATAAAATATATATATAGTGCACACTGTGTGGCTAAAATAACCTCATTTATTGAAAGTCAGGTACTCACATAAAAGGCACTACACCCTAGTACTGGGATAAATGGTGTATAATAACATCATGAAATCACATCAATAGAGAAGGTGGCTGCAGTGATGTCCTAGGGAACTCCCGCACGTGTATCGTCCAGATCAGGACTTCCTCAGCGGTAATAGAGTCCCGGACATCAAATCTATATATATGGTGAGCCCCATATCCCATTCACCTGCGTAGTAAAATCTCCCATGGAAGCCGTCCAATCAGCACGGACCGCTACGAGGTCAGGGGAATTACTTTCTGTTTGTATTCATAGGTAGCTATAGGGACCGTGGCGTCATCGATGGCATGACACCCAGCCACATAACACTACGCTCAGGAAGATACTTCCAATTTACAATGTAAAATAGCTATAATAGCTGTGACGTCGCCGATGTCAAGATGCCCAGTCAGATGACCTCGCACTCGTGTTTCCAGCTTATATGCTGGAACACAAACAGAGGCAAACTCCTCCCTTTATGACCAAACCTCTACTTGAGACCCTTACTATGGTGATCTATCTGCATAGCCAGAGACCGCCCTCCTAAGGACTCCTCTGTAAGATAATACAAAGGCATATGCATACTTTTGACTCTGAAACGGCTTGAATCAGAAGCCACCAGCCAGTCCACTGACTAAGAGGTAATGAACAGGACAAAATAAGTGATGGCCACAAGAGAAAAAGAAAGGATATATAAATAAGAATAAAAGTATAAAGAAAATGAATAAACTCCATATAAAATAATAGTCCATCAACCAAATGTGTATAAAGCAAAATGGTTGTCTGTAACCTAAATAAATAAGATACGTGAATATCCAACTGTGTATATATAGAAAGCAACCACCTAGTGGTGTAGATCCCAGAAAGATGGAATTGGGTATTCAGGTCTGTCCGTAAAGGTAACATCAAGGGGAAAAAAACATCAGCGACTGAATGATAAGTGTATGCTCTTACCAGATCCGGTGGACTCTACTGTCAGCGACATAGAGTCATCAATCTGCCAAAATTACAAATGTGCCACACAAGGCAGGTATGTAGAAATCCAGGTGGTTCTGATCTCTAGGATGTAATCCAAGGAAAAGTCAAAGGAAACTTCCGAATCCACTGCCAAATCAGGAACATAAGAGTTGGATCTTAGAAGGTGGATGTGCCAAAGCAGGATACCAACTCACATCAGGATAATATGTGGAGAAAAAAAATTGCTTGCACATAGTGCAGATAAAAAAGGGGGTATTTTATTTCTAAAAAAAACAATAACAATAAAATGTGATCACATTAAAAAAAGGGCAACATGGAGAGTGACATAGCAGCCCTACGCGTTTCGACCGGGTCTTCAACAGGGGCATAAATCACCTCCTCCACGTTGCCTATATAGATAAATTAAACAATACAGGACCGATCATCTAAGGAGCACAAATTGCTTCCTCCCATTGGAATATGGTGGTCACCTGACTAGAAAAATCGGGAACTAGAACACATGAACCAATGGTATACTAAAAATATGTGACATGTGAATGAAATAGCCAACCAGCGATCAGAGAGGTCCTAACCACAGGCTCACATGGCAAACAAAAGGAAATCACGTCAAATCACAAAGCCCACGAAAAGGCAGGTTTAGCGTCACGTGACACGCGGAGACTGAGGCACATGACCGCACTAGTCTAAAAAAGCCCGCAAAATGTAATGATATGGTCACGTGACACACCCAGACACGTGAATACACTAAACCACGTGACCGGAAAAACGTCTTGGAGGAAAGTGCTAATACTGGGGACAGTATTGGAATCCATGATAATGGTTAGACCTAAAATTAGTTGACATGAGACATTTTACTACCTGTGCTTCCCAATATATTGTTTATTTACTTACCTGTCCTTGCCACAAGCAATACGTGAGCCGTACCATTAGAGAATTTTCTACTAGAGTGAATGAACATGTTGCCGGGATTAAAAGTAGGAAAAGCAAGCACACAGTACCGCGTCATTATTTACAGTTTCATAACAAGGATCCTACTGGTACACTATTCCAAGTGATCGACAAATTTGTCCCTCACTGGAGGCGTGAGTCCCGCCTCCTTGGAGTCTCACGCCTTGAGACGTATTGGATACACGAGTTGAGGTCCTACTTCCCATTTGGATTGAACGTGGAGTGGGACCTCAACTCGTTTATTAACCAGTCTTAGTTATTTTTTTCCATTGCCCTTACATTTTCTTACTGTTTTTTACATTCCACAGTCCGTTGATCACTTCCGGTGGGGTGGTAGCACGTTCCACTTAGTGCCTCTCCCCCCCTTTTTCTGTTGTGGTCCTTAGATACTTGTACAATTGTACCCCTTCCCCTTCTATTTACAATATTTTCATTGTTGAGATTTATATCTCCGGTTTGTGACCACTTCCGGTTTTGGTGACTGCGCTTCAGTGTGTTGTCTTCCGTTTCCGGTCGTGTTCCCATACCATGGAGATTGTGCCTTTCTTAATAAGGAGAGAGGAAATAACAATATTTTTTTCTTTGTATTTTGGGCTTTGTCAACTAATTTTAGGTCTAACCATTATCATGGATTCCAGTACTGTCCCCAGTATTAGCACTTTCCTCCAAGACGTTTTTCCGGTCACGTGGTTTAGTGTATTCACCAGTGTCGGCCCGTCCATAGGGGGCACCTGGGCTCCGCCCCCCCCCTCCAGGCAGCAAAAAAAACCAAAAAAAAAGTCAAAAAAAAAAAAAAATGTTTTTAATACTGGCCCTTTAAAAAAAAAAGGAAAAAAAAGGTCCTTAAGTGCACTATGTTCGGACGCCGGACACAGTGCACTTATAGGAAGCGCCACGTCTATGCAATCACGAGATTGCAGACGTGGCGCTGCATTTGCGGGCGTTTAGCCCGCCTTGGGGCGTTTTCTGAAGCGCCGAGTAGCTTCCGCTCGGCCATAGCAATACATACTACAGGCGGTGGGCGGAAGCTACTTGGCACTTCAGATTTGATTGACATCTGCCCTGAGTCAGATGTCACTTCCTGGTTCTCTCTCTCATTGCGCCCGAGAGAGGAAACAGGAAGAATGCTGGTGCCAGTGTGAGGAGGAGGACACCGCAGGAGACCCAAGGTAAGTACCGCTGTGTGGAGAATGGGGGGGACACCTGCTGTGGGGGGGCTCTGATGGGGACACCTGCTGTGGGGGGTTCTGATGGGGACACCTGCTGTGGGGGGTTCTGATGGGGACACCTGCTGTGGGGGGCTCTGATGGGGGACACCTGCTGTGGGGGGCTCTGATGGGGACACCTGCTGTGGGGGGGCTCTGATGGGGGACACCTGCTGTGGGGGGGCTCTGATGGGGACACCTGCTGTGGGGGGCTCTGATGGGGGACACCTGCTGTGGAGGGACTCTGATGGGGGACACCTGCTGTGGGGGGGCTCTGATGGGGACACCTGCTGTGGGGGGGCTCTGATGGGGGACACCTGCTGTGGGGGGCTCTGATGGGACACCTGCTGTGGGGGGGCTCTGATGGGGGACACCTGCTGTGGGGGGGCTCTGATGGGGGACACCTGCTGTGGGGGGACTCTGATGGAGACACCTGCTGTGGGGGGACTCTGATGGGGACACCTGCTGTGGGAGGACTCTGATGGAGACACCCTGCTTTGGGGGACACCTGCTGTGGGGGGCTCTGATGGGGACACCTGCTGTGGGGGGACTCTGATGGAGACACCCTGCTGTGGGGGACACCTGCTGTGGGGGCTCTGATGGGGAGACATGCTGTGGGGGGACACTGATGGCAACTCTGATGTAAGGGGACAGAGGCTGTATTTGGGGGGGGCAGAGGCTGCATTTGGATTTGGGGGGAGACAGAGGCTGCATTTGATGTGACAGAGGCTGCATTTGATGTGACAGAGGCTGCATTTGATGTGACACAGGCTGCATGTAAGAAGAGACTGCTGGGGACACCTGATGGCATCTGGTTGCAGGCGACGTGGCTAGTGACACACTCGGGGCTCCCACTGATTCTGCATTATGGTGAGTTGAACGATTTCATTTTATATTACAATGTAATAATGAGCTTCAATCGTCCTGACACCATAACAACCATGGTGCCGGGATGATTGAAGCGCTAACACCAGGTGTTTGGAGTATCTTTATATGCTGATTGTTAAACTTTGTAGAATACACATTTCTTTTGTTGTGTAGGATCTGGGGCTGCTGTCCCTCTCTCCCTCTCCCTCCATCCCTCGTTCATCTCAGACGCTAACCACACCACCTTAGAGCCACGCCCACTATTTCGCTGAAACCATGCCCATTTTCACCAAGTGGGAGGGGTCAAAAAGGAAGGGCGGGGTCTGGCGCCCCCCATCCTAAAACTTCACCAGCCGCCACTGGTATTCATGTGTCTGGGTGTGTCACGTGACCATATCATTACATTTCACGGGCTTTTTTAGACTAGTGTGGTCATGTGCCTGAGTCTCCGTGTGTCACGTGACGCTAGACCTGCCTTTTCACGGGCTTTGTGATTTGACGTCATTTCCTTTTGTTTGCCATGTGAGCCTGCAGTTAGGACCTCTCTGTCTGATAACTGGTTGGCTATTTCATTCACATGTCACATATTTTTAGTATACCATTGGATCATGTGTTCTAGTTCCCGATTTTCTCTAGTCAGGTGACCACCATATTCCAATGGGAGGAAGCGATTTGTGTTCCTTAGATGATTGGTCCTGTATTATTTATTTTATCTATATATATAGGCAACATGGAGGAGGTGATTTATACCCCTGTTGAAGACCCTTCGGTCGAAATGCGTAGGGCTGATACGGCACTCTCCATGTTGCCCCTTTTTTAATGTGAGCACATTTTATTGTTATTGTTTTTTTAGAAATAAAATACCCCCTTTTTTATCTGCACTATGTGGAAGCAATTTTCTTTTCTCCACATATTATCCTGATGTGAATTGGTATCCTGCTTTGGCACATCCACCTTCTAAGATCCAACTCTGATGTTCCTGATTTGGCAGTGGATTCGGAAGTTTCCTTTGGCTTTTCCTTGGATTACATCCTAGAGATCAGAACCACCTGGATTTCTACATACCTGCTTTGTGTGGCACACTGCCTTGATGACTTTATGTCACTGACAGTAGAGTCCACCGGATCTGGTAAGAGCATACACTTATCATTCAGTCGCTGATGTTTTTTCCCCTTGATGTTGCCTTGATCTACACCACTCGGTGATTGCTTTCCATACCTACACAGTTGGACATTCACGTATCTTATTTATTTAGGTTACAGACAACCATTTTGCTTTATACACATTTGGTTGATGGACTATTATTTTATATGGATTTTTTTCATTTGTAATATACAGATATCACGATATTTATGTATTAATGTTATGCGCTACATTTTTTACCACTATATTGTTCTCTATTTGTCACGTTGTATGTAGCTGCTTACTTTGCATCCGTTTTTAGGTTAGCGCAGTGTTTTCCCATATAACCATATAAAGAATATGATAATGGTTATAAAATTAAAAAAATAATGATTAATTGATTAAAATATAAAACATGTAGAATGTGGGACAGGCAATTCCTCACATAATTTATAAAAAAACGACATCACAGCAGCCACCCTTTGACAACACTACAAATGTATAATCACCAATCAGTCACATAACATATATTCCCAGTCTGGGTGAATAAAAGGAGCATAAACTGTACAAAGATCCTTAAAATCACAAAAAAGAAAAACGAATATTTAACGATCTGAAATGAAACAATTTAAATCCAATTCGACATTGAGCCCCATGGGTACCCCCACTTGGGTCTCATAGACCCAAAAAGACTCTCGATGGCTCAATTGTCGAATGTAATTCCCCCCTCCAATGAGGGGTCACTTTCTCAACCCCCCAAAATTTTAGTTTAGCGGGGCTGCGGGCATGAAACAATTTGAAATGTTTGGAAACATTATGTGTGACCAGACCTTTTTTAATATTTGTCACATGTTCTCAAATTCTTATATGTAGAGGTCTAGATGTTCTCCCTATATATTGGAGGCCACATTCACACTCCATCATGTATACTACCCCTGATGTAGAATATGTGATAAAATCTTTGATTTGATAGACTTTCTTGGTTGCTGTGGCGACAAACTCCTTGCGTTTTTTGGCATTACCCTTAGCCTGTTTACATGGTGGACAATGCCCACAGGCATAAAATCCTTACATTACATATCCTATTTTCAAACAAAATTGGTGTATCAATGACCCCAGGGGCCAATTTATCTCTTAAAGATGGAGCCTTCTTGTAAACAAATTGGGGAAATTCTGGGGAGGTTCTGGAAAATTCTGTGGCAGAGGGACCAGGATGTGGTGGAGCCATACTCATATCCACAGGTCTTGTCTGCCATTTGTACACATTCCCTTTCCCGAAATCCTCCACATCTCTGATGAATTTTTCTTCTTTTTGTATAAGAAAAACATACAAAACCCCCCTAAATGGGGCTTTAATGCAGTCAATAATGTACACTTCAAGAAAGTGATAGAATAGTCAAATATGATTTTTATTGGTGCCAAAACTGTAAAACGTATTAGTAATTTCAGACATTAGAAGTCAAACATGAGCTGTGGTACAAAAGTAGTTAAAAAAGGGGGAAACCAGCAACAGTGTACAATCCAGTATACGACAATATACAATCCAGTATCTCATGCAATACAGTGTGTTCCAAGCAACAAGATCAAATTCAAATTATGTTGCATCAATAATAAAGTCCTGGCGCGTTTCGACCCCGATGGGTCTTCTTCAGAGGACAGATGACTAACAGCTGTGAAGATGTAAGCATGTATCACAATCTTTCAAAAAGGCACCAGGTAAAACACAAAATTTGTGTATATGCATAAACATTTTCATATTAGGTATAATTACCAGTCAAGTTGCTTCCCAGCGTTGCAGATGACCATGGTGTAATGTAGGGGTTCCCTCCCCTTTCTCCTTTGCTTCCCAGGCGGTGGACCAACCCCCCCTTTTAAGGAGAAGGTGTCAGACCGACTTGCCTTGCAAGGGATCACACCCAAACTGCCCCCAAAACAACCGGAAGAGGGAGGGGGGAAGCGTATGTGCCGCACCTATGATATAATAACAGCAGTGCTAGTTGAAAGCAAAAAGAAATTTTGCCTGTTCCTGAAGTAATAGAGCCAAGTGACAGATTCCACTATTTAGACAAATGCGAAATGGTGGTTTAAGTGTGTCCAGGCTTCTGCAAGAAGCAAGGCGTGTCAATAAGGAAAGGAATGGGGAAAAAAGACGGGAAGATGGGGGAGGGGAAGGGGGGGAAATAGTGATGGGCAAGTGAGGGAAAAGTGGTGAGGAAGAGGGGAGGGAAGGGAGGGGGAGGAAAAAAAAAGGGGGGGGAGGGGTGGGTTGGAGAAGGGGAAAAGGAAGAGGGGGAAGTGCGACAAGTGTGGGAAACTCAATTGACAAGCCAGCTGCCGGCAGGCAAGGGCCATTCACCAACCAGACCAGTAAGTGGGAAAAAGAAGGTTGGTCCTATAACAGTGTTAGAATTGGAGTGCTAGTGGGTGGGGTGAGAGGAGGCGACCAGCCGAGCGGCTGTAAATAAAATAAAAGAAAGAGGACAGAGGCAATGGCGAAAGAGGAGAGGAGTGATGATATTAGAGATGATGTGAGAAAACCAGAAATGGTGACAGGTGTGAGTGACAAAACCAAATGCACAGCAAACAAAAAAGCCAAAATATAGTGAGTGAAAGAACCCCTTACTGAAAATTATATAATGAAAGCTAGTGATTACCTTATACAGAGGCACAGTTAATTAGATTGGAATACCAGAAATTCTAAAGAATTGTAAGTGTATTGGCATTAGAGAGTGAATACAAGTGAAAACAAATGAGCATGATATGAATCACATCACAGAAAACAGTGGACAAAACATGGGTATCTTACCAAGAGGTCTATGGTCACAGCCTGCACGCGTTGAGTGGGAATGGAAGGCAGCAATAAACCTCCCCCACCACTTAGTTTATTTATCAAGGTGCCAATTAATTTCCAAGTACTCACAGGTGCAGACAGCACTCCCCCCGATACCTCCCCCAATTGGGGAGAAGGTGGCGCCGTTGGACGCACATTGGATGATCCCCCGTCATTCCGGAAGAAAGATTTCCTGGGACTCCCGTCGTTTCCGCAATCGCGAGGCGCCGTGACATCACGCGCATGCGCATACCATCGCGCGTGACTCGGTTGAATTGATGATAGGCAACTCCTATCCTCATATTGATTAGTGGTTCCAAATTAATAATAACTACTGCAGTAGGGAACAGACACAAAAGATACGCTCAGCATCTTTCCAAATTACTGTTCTGCTTTATTATGACGCAATTGAAGGTTTTTATGCACATGATTACGTAGGTATCACATTAATATTACAATTGTACATTTATGGTAACAAGGGGCGTTACATAGGCAGGCTTATTCTAATCAGGACTCAAAAGAATGTAAACATTTACTGAAAACATTATTAGTGCCGTGTGCACAGTGAGGGCAGTGTGCAATACATACAAAATAGAATACAATTATATACAGAACTTACAAATTTCCATTACAGTCTCCCCTCTTTTGATCAATATTTTGATCACTAACCATACCTGCTATCATCTTTAACCTGGAACCTCCACACGCTTAGGTGGAGGTAGTCCTGGCCAAAGAGGCAAAAAACTCCATTGTGGAGAAAATAATAGCTGAGCAACTTTTTCATTACCAAATGACTTTTCATTGTGAAAAACAAATGATTGATAAGACATATTTACAGAGTACTGGCTGTACACTCCTGTGGCCAGAATGGCCTTCTAGCTTAATTGTTGGCATGCTGACTTATCAGCACATGTAAACACAGACAATTCTACATAAAATGGAAGACGTACAAAAGACAAATATGACTTCAACATGGCTAAACTATTTTTCAAATATATATATATCCCTTACAATTAAAGTAACTGAATCAAAAAGTACCCTAGACTGTGATCACAAGAGGGAAACAAATCAAACAGAGATTTCTTTAATTTAGTCATTTTTGCAGTGTCTGGTGTGGATCCAGGTGACTTTTCCTTCAAGATTTGCAAAAACTGTACATGAAATAGATGCTGTATTGAGTCTCCAAACATTTCCTTATATATAAATGTCTCTTAAAAATCCACAAGTCACCTGGCTTTAGTTTTAGATCCTTCCAAACTTTTAGGATCTGGAATTGGGGAGAAAACACATAAATGAGTTTGTCAAAAACCTTAAAAGATCAGCAACATTCTCTATGAGATCCGAATGAAGGACTTCAGCTGCTGAGACAAAATATAAGCAAGTGAGTAACACACTCCCAAACCAAATCCCATAGGGAGAGAGTCCAACATCTCCCTTAGGGGCTTCATAAAATATAAGAAAACATTCAGGCAAAAGTTTTCTAGTTTCTTACTCTACTTTGTCTGATACATTGTAGACAGTAGGGGGTGTAAAAATAAAACCTCAAAACTTCTAGTAAGGACTCTCCTATAAAAATGATTTCTTTTGTTACTCTCTGTACTTTCTGCACTCTATATTTACAAACTACTTCTGATAACACTTTTTACTGTGGCCTTTGCAGTAGCATTTGCCACTAGACATCCAAAAAACATGTCCATACAGACAAAATGCATACTCGTAAGATCCTAACTTGGGCATCTGGATATATCTTTTTGTAATCTCTGGGAGGGATGTTCAGCTTTTGGTAACACCTTTGGTAACAGGTAAAACAAGAAGTGGTATGTTATAAAAACAACTGTGGAGAACCCTGGCTCTATCCCATGCTCATTTACTAAGGCAGCCATAACTGCTTGTGACTCATGACACGGTCCATGTGTCAAGCTGAAGGGAAAAGAGTGGCTGGCAGACATAAATGATCACCTTTTCCAAAGTCCTGTTTCATAAGAAGTTGCCCCCTGTGGACCACTTGTTCTTCTCGTTCTGGGGTCCTTAAAGTTGAATTATTAATCCCAGCTATACTGGGCCAGAACTAGGGTGGAATCTGTGAGTTGCACAGACCCATCAAGTGTCCGGGGCTGTAAATGCAGCATCCTTAGTCACCTGGTCTGCTTCCATGTGTGAAAGTTAATATGGCTACCTCAGCAAGAACCTGGAAGGCTGAAAACAGCCGATCAAATTAACTTAGCATGCTTTATTGGTTTACCTGCCGAAGTAAAAACAAACTTCTGGCCCTTTAAATGGAACCAAAAGCTCTCTATATCTCGACTATCTATATAAATATACACTCTTTTTACAGCTCACAGGCTTTGCTAAAACATGGAGCTCTGTTTCTTGAGCTGGGGAAAAAGGATCCAATGACTTTGAATACAGAGTATCCTTCTGGGTGATAAACTGCATACTCAAATCTACAAAAAATTAAATATCTGGGTCTTCAGGGAGTGTGTCCCGCACTGGGCTCACAGCAGCTGATTCCTACACCATCAATTTAACACATGTGTCTTTTCCTTTCTTTTGAATAAATGTACGCATTTTTCATTGTTAGATTTGTACATAAACATATATTAAATAAATGTAGCGCTAAATCAACTTATATAAGTAATAAATGTGCATGTGCATATAATGTCCCAAATAATGCCGTGTGGCTGTCAACACAAAAGTCCACAATCAGGGTAAATGAACCATGGGGCAATACATGCAACTTCTCAACGATGTACTCAGAAGTCTTCAAGGTAAGTAGAAGGATGGAATACGCTTACCAGCTGTGTTGGATTCTATTGCCATAAGCATAGAATCAGTAAGACTTTGTGCCACCAAGGGCAGAAACATGAGGTGATGGAGGCAAGGGTAGAGCCTCTATGGTGGAGGCAAGGGTAGAGCCTCTCTCGGCTATGGATGTCCCTTCTGGTCCACTAGAACTGGGTCAAAGATGATTTCCACAGATCAATAGTTCCTTGATGCATCAGAACATGTGGAGAAAAAAGGGATACTTCCACATAGTGTAACTCCGTATTTTTATTAAAAAATCGCAGTACAGGGAGCAAAAATTAAAACGTGATCACGGATAAAAGCAGTGTATGAGGTAAATGAAACCACCCTACGCGTTTCGATCAAAACGATCTTCAACAGGGGTATACCTGTTGAAGATCGTTTTGATCGAAACGCGTAGGGTGGTTTCATTATTAGTGCCGTGTGCACAGTGAGGGCAGTGTGCAATACATACAAAATAGAATACAATTATATACAGAACTTACAAATTTCCATTACACGCGCGCGTGAGCACGGCGTCCGGAAAGTATCCGGGATGCCGCTTGCAGGGAAGATGAGAGTGCCCTAACCCAGGTGCCGCCACCTGGTGGGCGCATCAGGGAGGCGCAGGGCCCTTGCGCCAACCCTCTTACCCTGCCAGGAAGGCAAGTGTGACATAACCCCGCCCCCCGGGGGGAGGACACCACCAGGCCTAGGAAATGGTCAATTAGGCATTTCCACTCACATAGAAGGAAAGAATACAAGAATACGTGGGTGGAGGAAAACAAACGAAGGGAGGGGAGAACAATGAGCAATGAGAAAACAATTTTTTTTTTCCTCCCTCTCCCTTCCCTCCCCTCTTCCTCACCACTTTTACCTCACTTGCCCATCACTATTTCCCCCCTTCCCCTTCCCCACCTTCCCCCCTTTTTTCCCCATTCCTTTCCTTATTGACACGCCCTGCTTCCTGCAGAAGCCTGGACCCACTTAAACCACCATTTCGCATTTGTCTAAATAGTGGAATCTGTCACTTGGCTCTATTACTTCAGGAACAGGCAAAATTTCTTTTTGCTTTCAACTAGCACTGCTGTTATTATATCATAGGTGCGGCACATACGCTTCCCCCCTCCCTCTTCCGGTTGTTTTGGGGGCAGTTTGCGTGTGATCCCTTGCAAGGCAAGTCGGTCTGACACCTGCTCCTTAAAAGGGGGGGTTGGTCCACCGCCTGGGAAGCAAAGGAGAAAGGGGAGGGAACCCCTACATTACACCATGGTCATCTGCAACGCTGGGAAGCAACTTGACTGGTAATTATACCTAATATGAAAATGTTTATGCATATACACAAATTTTGTGTTTTACCTGGTGCCTTTTTGAAAGATTGTGATACATGCTTACATCTTCACAGCTGTTAGTCATCTGTCCTCTGAAGAAGACCCATCGGGGTCGAAACGCGTCAGAACTTTATTATTAATGCAACATAATTTGATTTTGATCTTGTTGCTTGTAACACACTGTATTGCATGAGATACTGGATTGTATATTGTCGTATACTGGATTGTACACTGTTGCCGGTTTCCCCCTTTTTTAACTACTTTTGTACCACAGCTCATGTCTTGACTTTTAATGTCTGAAATTACTAATACGTTTTACAGTTTTTGCACCAATAAAAATCATATTTGACTATTCTATCACTTTCTTGAAGTGTACATTATTGGCTGCATTAAAGCCCCGTTTAGGGGGGTTTTGTGTGTTTTTCTTATGCATCTGTTGGGGTGCGCAGCCCTTTCTACCCTATTTCTCTGAGTGTCCCCCTTTTTCAATTTTTCTTCTTTTTGTTTTGTGTTTCATAGTCCCATTTTAAGAGCCTATTTTTTAACTCGGCAGATAGTCTAAGAAATTCCTCTGATTCTTTGTGGGACTCAATTGAACTCCTAAGCTCCATAATCTGAGTTTCTAGCTGCGTCATTTTGTGTCGTTTCTGTGACAGCAAATAATCAACTATATCCAGGCCTTTACTGGTGAAAAAGTCCCCCCCATTCCTTCATTGAATCATCATCCATAAGGCCGTCATTGGGAGGTACTTCCCACCTAAGACGCCTAGGAATCAGTTTTGCAGCCAAATACTGTTCAAATTAAACTATGTCCCACCATGTTTTGACTTTCTTCTCAAACAGGTGTCCTAACTTCCTGAAACCTTGGGCTAATTCATTAGCCTCTCCAGTACTCTGATTTTTGGAAAAAATCTCTCCCAAATTGATCTTTCATTTTTCTAAATATTGAAATATCTCCATTGTAAATGCTGCTAAACTGTAATATGTTATATGTATTAATATAAAAATGGCTAAACAGGATACATCTGGGAATATTAAAATGATCCTGGATTTCGATGTTCAATACAAACAATTTGAAAGGATTGTTCGCAAACATTGGCCTATTCTCAAACAGGAAAAGAGCCTTGGTCCAGCCCTTTCCGAATTTCCCCAGTTTGTTTACAAGAAGGCTCCATCTTTGAGAGATAAATTGGTCCCTGGGGTCATTGATCCACCAATTTTGTTTGAAAATAAGATATTTAATGTATTGACAGGATTTTATGCCTGTGGGCATTGTCCACCATGTAAACAGGCTAAGGGTAAAGTCAAAAAACGCAAGGAGTTTGTCGCCACGGCAACCAAGAAAGTCTATCAAATCAAAGAGTTTATCACATGTTCTACATCAGGGGTAGTATACATGAGGGAGTGTAAATGTGGCCTCCAATATATAGGGAGAACATCTAGACCTCTACATATAAGAATGTGAGAACATGTGACAAATATTAAAAAAGGTCTGGTCACACATAATGTTTCCAAACATTTCAGAGTGTTTCATGCCCGCAGCCCCGCTAAACTAAAATTTTGGGGGGTTGAGAAAGTGACCCCTCGGCGGAGCCTAGCGGAGCAGACATGCATTGTTAGAGCTCCACACCGCTGAGGAGAGAAGAGAAGGACAAAGCGGAGCCTGCAGGCTCAAAAGGTATTCATTTGAACCTTTTTGCCCCAGGGAACAAACTGTGAAAGTTTGGGCAGGAAATATGGTACTGGGAGGAAACCGTGGCAGAAATAAAAATCACCTCACAAAGAGCTCACAGGCACTCACTGCAGCTGAAGCAGCTCCAGTCACCTCACAAGATACAGCATCAGGGCGCTCTCACAGACAGAAAATGTCACAGCAAGACTCTCCATTTGAGTCAGATACAGAACAAATCCTCTCACAAACTTCTCCACAAGCCTCCTCAGTATCCCCAGTAATATTATTACAATTTGAAAAGATGCTTCATAAGGCTTTAAAACAAACCTCAGACCAAATAACAAAAAGCCTAACCAAAGAAATAAGAGAGCTGGGAAACCGCACCGCAGCCTTAGAAATAAAAATGGATGAAATTGAAATTACAACCCAAGAAAATATAACAGAATTGGAACAATTAAAAAAAGAGAATTTAATACTTCAAACTAAGCTAGAAGATTACGAAAATAGAGCCAGACGTTCAAACTTGCGCATAAGGGGAATACCTGAAACTGTGACAGACCTGCAATCTACTATTACTGCTCTATTACAAGAACTAAAGCCAGATATCCCTATTGAACGTTTAGAACTGGACAGAGTACACAGAGCCCTCACAGCCAAAAAGAAAGATGGACCCCCACGTGATATAATCACAAAATTTCATTATTACAGAACGAAAGAACAAATACTAATTGCTGCAAGAGAAAAAAAGGAACTTAATTTTCAAAGACACAATTATCAAATTTTTGCTGACCTATCCCAACTTACTATTACTAAAAGACGATCCATGAAACCCCAACTAATGGAACTGCAATGCCACAACATTATGTATCAATGGGGCTTCCCCTTTTCAGTCAGATTTAACTACCAAGGTACAATTTACAGAAGCAGATCAGCAGATGAACTACAACAAACCCTTTTAAAATTAAATCTGACAGAACCCACAAGCAGCAACACTCCCACATGCAGAAGAATGGCGTCATCTTCATCTTCAGGCAGCACCCAGAAAATTTCAGAACAAAATGGGAATCATCATTCTCACAAAAGAGGCCATTATGCCACCCTCATCCATGGACCAAGAAGATTCAATGGACTGACATCCTAATTCCTGATATCTCTTCATTTATTATACTAAGAGATGGTTCTCTATAAAAAACCTATATTTATAACTGAATGTAACTGCATTCTGATAGTCACACACTGTGTGGGATCATGTTACATTCCAGTTATATTTCTTATTACTTCTGATTCATATAGCCTTAGAATATATAAGTGAAATAAGGAAATTCTTGTTCAGTTATATATTATCAGGTAATAACAATAGATTTATTACTTTTTAGGACAAATATGTTCAATAATCCAGAAGTAATGGAAGCTTTTTCTTTCTTTTCTTAAAACAAATATATTATTACCTAACTAGTTCCTAGAATTATGTTTATTCTAATCTGAAGCAATACAACCTCAATTTTATGAGTTAACATATCTAAACAGTTACATATGAATAAAATATGTAATTGTTTACTCTAAAAGGGTTAAAATCCCAAAATAATTCAAACTATCTTCATCAATACCAAAGTTATTAACAGTACCTTTCTAACTGAATTATTTAGCCTAGGGCAAGACTAACCATATACAACCACCCTGGAATAAATAATTTCAACAAAAACTATATTCTGCACTCCAATTAATGAAACATCATTTTGATGTCTTTTGACATAGCACTTATTTCTCTCCTGTAAGCGGAAGATCCGTGTACCCCCATTAGCCCTCCTCATTCTCCCAACCATATTATGTGGGAGTGTGACGAAGGCACTTATTCCCCTGAGAGAGATATTTATTCTCTTTCACGGGTAAATTGTGATTACTTGCAAAAAATAATTTATACAATGTATCATCTAATCTCATATGTTTTTTGTTTACTCTTTACTCCAGAATTCACTGGTTTCTTTTCTATCTATTCATCTCTTCAGTCCACACAGGTTGATCTGCGCAGTCAGCTCTGCATAACAAAAAGTAAGTCAAAACTATTTGATCTATTGCCATGGCACCACAGAATATACTTTCCCTGAATGTTCAGGGAATAAATGTCCCTCAAAAAAGGACCAAAGCCTTCCGTACTTTCCATAACAAGAAGGCTCACATAGTATGCCTCCAAGAAACACACTTCACCAAAGATTCTACTCCAAAATATATTTCTCCTTTTTATCAACAAATTTACACGGCTTCTGCCTGTACCAAGCAAAGGGGAACTCTAATTGCATTTCACCGATCCACACCATTCACCTTATCATCAGAAATTAAAGACCCAGAAGGTAGATACCTGATACTCATGGGTTATATAATGGATACAGCAATCACAGTGATTTCCTACTACGCTCCTAACAAACAACCTACACCATTCCTCTCACATATATTACAAGTGATTAATACACACAAAATAGGAACAGTGATAATGTGTGGGGATTCGAACCAGGTCCTCCTCCCATTTCTAGATAAATCACCTTTTACACCATCCAAAATAACCTCTAGATTACTTTTTTCTCAACTTCTTTCCAAATACAATCTGGTAGATTCATGGAGAGAAAGTAACCCAATGAAAAAGAAATTCACTTATTTCTCGCACCCTCATCAAACCTTCACCAGAATAGATCATATTTTTCTAACAATAGGAATGATACCAGAAATTATTGCATCAGATATAATTCCGATTCCGTGGTCTGACCATAATGCAGTATACACTACTATAGCCTCAGCCATACCAAAAGCGCATGACCCAACGTGGTACTTACCGGACATAATGCTCAAACACCCACTACATCAGATGGCCATTGAACAAGCTTTAAAGGAATACATATCAATTAATAATACAACAGACATCTCCCCAATAACACTGTGGGAAGCTCATAAGCCTGTATTGCGTGGTACAATACAAAGACAAATGGCACTATTTAAACGGGAACGCAAAAATATAGCAAAAAAACTAGAACTCAATTTTAATGCAGCCTACATATCATTTCAAGATAATCCATCTCAGAGTACAAAATCTCATCTGGAAAAATCTAGATTGGAATACGATCTATTTCTCACTGAGTCAGTTGATAAATCCCTCAAACGCTCCAAACACAATTTCTACATGAATACAAACAAACCAGGTACATATTTGGCTCGGGCATTAAATTCAACTAACAAATCTTTCAAACCAATACGTTTGAAATTATCAAAAAATGTTTACACTTGTAATCCAGTTAAAATAGTCCATAAATTTCACTCACATCTTGCAACTTTATACAAGACAAACAATGAATTTAATCCTACAGAAGCTGAATCCTTCTTCTCAAAAATAACCTTACCTGAGTTATCTCAGAATCAAAAAAGTAGTTTGGATGAGCCTATAACTATAGATGAAGTTGCTAACGCCATAAAAGACCTAAAACTTAACAAAAGACCAGGCCCAGACGGCTACTCAGCTTTATACTATAAAACATTCTCAGAAATACTCTCTCCCATTCTCACTGAAACTTTTAACAAACTTCTAGATGGACATTCTTTTCGGCAAGAAACACTAATGGCAATTGTTTGTATGATCCCAAAACCCCTTTCTGATGATACTTCCTGTGTGAATTATCGGCCTATCTCTCTGTTAAACCTCAATATTAAATTATTAGCAAAAATAATAGCAAAACGCCTCAATAGCATTATAGGAAAATTAATACATAGAGATCAAGTAGGCTTCATGCCAAATAGACAGGCAGGCGATAATATACGCAGGGCAGTGTTATTGGCACATATTGCTAAAAAATGGAAAATCCCTTTATGTTTTCTATCTCTCGATATTAAGAGGGCATTTGACACAGTATCCTGGCAATATATGCAATATTCATTACAAAAATGGGGTTTTGGACCCCACTTTTTTTCAAAGCATTATATAATAAACCCAAAGCCTATATAAAATATGCTGGATACAAATCTGAAGCCTTTAATATCGAAAGAGGTACCCGACAGGGTTGCCCATTATCTCCCTTATTATTTGCCCTTATACTCGAACCCATGGCCCAATACATCAGAACAAACCAAACTATAACTGGCATTGAAGTAGGAGGTATTACACACAAATTATGTATATTTGCAGACGATATATTACTTTTTCTATCATCACCACAGGTCTCTGGTCCTAACTTAATACCAGCTCTTGATGGATTTGCAGCCCTATCCGGCCTTATGATTAATCCTAAGAAATGCCTAGTGCTTAATATTTCACTCACAAACATGGAATTGATCCCGGCTAGGGCTGCACTCCCATTCACATGGGCAAAAAAATCAATCCCATATCTTGGAATTCATTTAACAGCATCTCATTCTGACTTATTCTCAACCAATTATCCTCCTGTATTAAGACAGATCACAAATCTAATAAAACAATGGTCGCAACTTCCTTTATCCTGGATAGGGAAGATTAATGCAATCAAAATGACTATTCTACCCAAATTGCTTTATCTATTCAGAGTCCTCCCTATTCCAATTCCTTCCTATTTTTTGAGAATAGTACAAAAAAGAGCAACTTCATTTATATGGGGCTCTTCTAAACCACGTATACCTATACACACACTACATCTTCCCAAAAATAAAGGAGGCCTGGGATACCCTAATTTTACTAACTACTACAGAGCAGCACATTTGGCCAGTCTGTCCAAATACCATGCAAAACAGGAAATCCCATTATGGGTATTTATAGAGGCTTCAGAAAATGACCCTCTATTAATATCAAATTTATTATGGCTTGATCCTAAAGACCGCTTTAAAATTCATAATCCCATAACTAAACACTTCTTATCTCTCTGGGATAAACTAAAAACCAAATATCAGTTACAATCTCCACACAATCCTCTCCTTTCTTTTATCAGAAATCCGGCCTTTTATCCGGCATGGATCTACCCAAATTCTTTTAAAGCTTGGACAACATCAGGCATTCAGACACTAAATGACTTCATAGCATCTAAATCATTCCTTTCATTCCCATCGCTTAGAGAAAAATATGATCTACCAAACTCTGAGATATTTAGATATCTCCAAATCAAAAATTTCTATACACCATTCCTAAAGGGGGATACACCCTTATCCCAATTATCCATTTTTGAATCAATCTGTACAAAAGATCCATTTGCTAAAGGTACAGTTTCATCACTTTATAATCAATTATATGCAGTAGCAAATCTTAATAGACCCTCTTACATTCAGAGGTGGGAGGAGGACCTGGGACGAACTTTAGAAGACACGGACTGGTCTAACATATGGCTCACATCTAAGTCATCTTCACCCAACATCTTAGCACTGGAGACAAATTATAAAGTCCTAACTCGCTGGTACCTTGTATCCGCTAGAGTGGCAAAATATTCACCTAATACCTCAACTCTTTGTTTTCGAGGATGCCCAGAAATAGGCACATATTTACACATATGGTGGACGTGCCCAGTAATCCAAACCTTCTGGAAGGAAGTCTTCGTGATTGCATCTAAAATATTTAAAAAAAATAATACAACCAGATCCATATTTAACTTTACTTAATCTAAAACCAGAATGGTTAACACTCTCTCAATTCAAACTTATGATCCAACTAATAACGGCTGCAAAACAAACAGTGGCCAAGGCATGGAAATCTCCTACATTGGTACTAGCAGAAACAATTCACAGAATGAATAATACAATGTCCCATGCTAAGATGGTAGCCATCGATCAAAATCAAATTCCAAAATTTGAAAAACTTTGGCATCCTTGGATAAAACAACAGTTCCTGTCAAACTTCAATGACTCTGTCCTGTTGCCATGGTAACAGATTAAATGACTTACAGAGACACCCATTCTAAGGCTTCAAAGAGAACTAAAAAGAATAATAAACTGACGAGCGGGACAACCTTGTGGACCATATCTCTACCTTTCAACCCTTTTTCTTCTTTCTCTTTCCTTTTCTCCACCTTACGATTAAAGCTCATTATCAGAATTTATTTGACCTATATACACTCTACTTGTAAACAATATGTATAGTAGGTATAAATCATTTAAATACCTACAAAAGTAACTAAGGAAATGATATATATCTTTAATTTAGGTTTACGTGAACCCAATGTTTAATATTTGAAATTTCATGATATTTAAGTATATAAACCCTACTGTAAAACAATGAGCTTACTTTATAGATCCTTGTAAACTTACTTTATGTATCTTTATAACATTGTATACTCAATAAACTTCTTTTGACAAGGAGAAAGTGACCCCTCATTGGAGGGGGGGAATTACATTCGACAATTGAGCCATCGAGAGTCTTTTTGGGTCTATGAGACCCAAGTGGGGGTACCCATGGGGCTCAATGTCGAATTGGATTTAAATTGTTTCATTTCGGATCGTTAAATATTTGTTTTTCTTTTTTGTGATTTTAAGGATCTTTGTACAGTTTTGCTCCTTTTATTCACCCAGACTGGGAATATATGTTATGTGACTGATTGGTGATTATACATTTGTAGTGTTGTCAAAGGGTGGCTGCTGTGATGTCGTTTTTTATAAATGATGTGAGGAATTGCCTGTCCCACATTCTACATGTTTTATATTTTAATCAATTAATCATTATTTTTTAAATTTTATAACCATTATCATATTCTTTATAATTTTATTGTTATTTATATATCCGTTCTTTTTCCCTGGTGGCCATCACTTATTTTGTCCTGTTCATTACCTCTTAGTCAATGGACTGGCTGGTGGCTTCTGATTCCAGCCATTTCAGAGTCAAAAGTGTACATATGCCTTTATATTATCTTACAGAGCAGTCCTTAGGAGGGCGGTCTATGGCTATGCAGATAGATCACCATAGTAACGGTCTCAAGTAGAGGTTTGATCATAAAGGGCGGAGTTTGCCTCTGTTTGTGTTCCAGCGTATAAGCTGGAAACACGAGTGCGAGGTCATCTGACCGGGCATCTTGACGTCGGCGACGTCATGGCTGTTATAGCTATTTTACATTGTAAATTGAAAGTATCTTCCTGAGAGTAGTGTCATGTGACCGGGCACCATGCTGTCGATGATGCCAAGGTCACTATAGCTACCTATGACTACAAACAGGAAGTAATTCCCCTGACCTTGTAGCGGTCCGTGCTGATTGGATGGCTTCCGTGGGAGGTTTTACTACACAGGTGAATGGGATATGGGGCTCACCATATATATAGATTTGACTCTATTACCGCTAAGGAAGTCCTGATCTGGACGATGCGCGTGCGGGAGTTCCCTAGGACATCACTGCAGCCACCTTCTCTATTGATGTGATTTCATGATGTTATTATACACCATTTATCCCAGCACTAGGGTGTAGTGCCTTTTATGTGAGTACCTGACTTCCAATAAATGATGTTATTTTAGCCACACAGTGTGCACTATATATATATTTTATATTTCATGTTATTATGGCCACCAATTGAGAACAACAGAGTGTGGTCTTCCAAAGTGGTCTGACTGTCTACCCATGCAAGTTTCCATCCATGTCCACTGAGAGTGGTAAATACCTTTTTGACCCATCTGTTAGTTCAGGGGTCCATTTGCTGAGGTGAGCGGTTTGGCTAGCTGGTGGTGGAATCACGGATTGAGTTGCACTGTATGAACTGTTGTGAGCACCCAGACCACTGCAGAGGGGACTTCTTTTCTGTCAACCCGTCTGTTTCCACTTTTTTCATTTTAAAGGGGACTTTTACTATATTTATGCTATGAGCAACTTTTGAGTCTTCTGGTTGCATTTTTAGCACTGCACTGCCTATTTACTTTGTATTCTATCTAGCCAGGATAGCTCCCCCTTAGCCCAGTTTTTGAGGTCAGACTCTAGCTTCTGCTACATGGGAGGGAAGTTCGACAAGTACAAGTGTTCTATTTTAGCCGTGAGAGTGATCCCCAAGTACTTAATAGAGGCTCCACTCAAACTCAAAAGAGCTTTTCAATGCTGTAACTGTTTCTAGTTTAAGAGAAATGTTTAGAGCGTGGGATTTAGAGTACTTTACCTGGAGGCCCGAGGCAGCTGTAAATTCGTTCAATAGTTTGCAGAGATTCTGAAGGGTTGTGATCAGTGAGGTAATAAATAGCAGCATGTGCGAATAAGCCGCATTTATGGGTTTCAGAGTCATAAGCTACCCCTTGGATATTGGGGTTGGAGAGTATTGCGATCATCAAGGACTTGATCGTAATAGGAAAAATTAAGGGGGACAGTGGGCAGCCCTGTCTAGTGCCCCTATCTATACTAAAGGGTTTTGAGTAATGTCCCTGGAGGTGTATCATAGCTTTTGGGGAGGAGTAGAGGGAGTGGAGAACCCCCATGAAGTGCTGGCCAAATCCTCAGCGCTCCATGAGGATGAAAATATAAGACCAGGCGACCGAGTCAAAAGCCTTCTGTAAATCAAGGGATAATAGCATCCCTTCTTGTTTGGGGACCTTATCCCAGCTAGATTGTAGTAGGGAAATGATGTCTTTTGGCAGAAAAAAAACAAAAGAAACAAAAGTGTGGCGCTATATATCACATCCACAGCCGTGTGTATTACAATAAAGACATATAAAAATGGTGAATACTACCAAAAAATGTATGATCATAAAATGGATAGTGTCAAATAATTAATCAGTGTTGATCACATATAAAGCAAATACACAATAATACTTAATCATCAAATGTGCCAGTGATTAGTAGAAACCCGTGCTGGTTCCATGAGCCAGACACCAAACATAAAAAACATGAAACTTTAGCAGTCCATAAAAAATGTGTAGAAAAATAGTGCAAAAACATCAACAGAGTTCAAAGGGGGTGATGCATGGCCAGATGGTATTCACAGAATTTTAGTCGCACCAAATCTGGCGAGTGGGCAGAAGGGAGAACACAAGTGTGCATAGATTGTACATCAGTGCCGGGGCCAACACCAGGAGTAGAGGAGGCTTACCAGAAAAAATTTACCTGAAATGGCGTACGCCAGACAAGTCAAAAAAGCATAATAACCACTGGTTCTGGGAAATGCATCTTGTCAGATGTCATCAACAGATGGTGAAAAGAAAAGGGGGGGTCCGCACGGCTTCCTCTCCCATAGGTAATCCAGCATAAGCCAAACGTGTAGTTTCATATGCCATGCAAGGATCAAACAAAACTCACATAGCGTAATAACGTTTTAAAACACTAGTTTATTTAAATAATAAAAAACAGACTCACATTTTGGAAGAATGAAACAGAGCTCAAATATCAAATAGCGGCGATCGTGAGGGGTCCCTGCCTTTGGCCAATCATGGCTCTCACAACAGATTGCACTGTGATTGGCCAAAGCATGCAGGTCAGGTGCATGCTTTGGCCAATCAGCAGCCGTCAATGCACTGCGATCTTGCAGTACATTGACGGTCTCACAGTTCATTATGAGGCGTTATCCTTAGGCGTGAAGGGGTTAAAATGAATATTTTACCAAGAATTTAGATTTTTCAAATGGTTCCCATGGGAGTCCCAATTGGCTTTTTCTCTACTTTTCAGTCACTTATCTCACACTACATCTGGAAAGGACAATGTACTAGATTTTCCCGTGATGTTCTGTATCGCACTAAATTGTCAGGTGGTTTAGTGCTTTCCAACTTTAAATGGTACTATAAGGCCATAGTTTTAACCCGTATTTCGATTTCAAATTTCCATATGCCGGGGGTCCAAACTCTGAAATCCGCTTTACCAGAAACTGACCTTTCTGTAACTTTATGGATTCCATGCTCTTTCAGAGAGTTAACATCACCACTGACTGTGTCTACCGCTACTTTTTGCCAGGCTGTCTGGATGGGGGTTTCAAACTCTGGTTTCCAGAATATACACCCTTGCTACACCACATTCTTGAGGATTCTAAAATCAAACTACTAAAGTCCCTTTGTGGATCAACATGCCCCACTTTCATGGATCAACTATCCAAATTTGCTCATGCTCCCTCAAACCATTGACTCATTGAACGACTTAACTCCCATTGAATCCATATTACCATTTAAGGATCCACTGCTGCATTGTATGTCGCAGTTCTATAAAGTTCTTCTGGCTCTGCAAGGGGCCATCTATCCAGATTATTTTTCCTGTTGGGAAATGGACTTGCAATCCAAGAATAAGAGGTTGATGACCCCTCATTTGTTAAATGCAGCCAAATCATTGATCCCAGCTTTTTTGGGGCAAAAAGACATGTCTACTTTAACCCAATAGTTACACAAAGTATATAATCTATGCCTTAGGGAAAAATTGACGCATGTTTCTAGGAATACCAGTAATAAGCACTCCAAGATATGGGCCTGTTGGTTAGAGTTTAGGACTTCTACTTTGTTTTATACACTATTTCAGATCCCTAACCTATAGTTATCTATATAGCTAAATTCCAACCTTTAAACGTAAGATTGAGCATATGTTTAGTGTTAGCCGCACTGCATCTGCATCTGCTTTCTCTTCTTCTTTCCACCTCCTGCCTGTCCCTTTTTCTTTCATTTCCATTTCATCCTTCTTTGTCTTTCCCTCCCTTTCTTTTTAAAACCATAAACTATGCTCTCTCTGTCAGATGGTCTACAGTGAACTACATTTAATACCCATGGGTCACTTCATGCAATCCGTACTTGCATAGTTTACATGGCTTATATTCAATGTTTCCTTGACAAGCAGGATGTCTATTTATTTCTTAAATGAGTGATTTTCTTGACTCTTGCTTTGTATTTTTGCTTACTTTTGCAATAAAAAGATATTAAACAAAACAAAATTAAAGATAGAGTATAAGGGAGAATTAGAACCCTTGTGCTTTTTTTTGCCCTCCAAAGTGAGGGAATTTTCAACCTTGTCTTCGCCAGGGTCACCAAAACTAGTGTCCCCATTAGAAGATTTCCCCTCTATTCCTGTTCTGGTTACAACCTAAATTTTGGGAGTTTCTCTCACTTGGTAAGCAAGTAATGGTAAGCAGGACAAAAAGAAAGCATGAATCCCCCATACTGGGGGCGCAGACAGTAATGAAAAGATAACACGTGTTCCAGTCCCTCTTTACTTTATTCAGAACTAAAGAAAAAGTTTTGCCCTTAGTTATACTTTAAGAACGTTCAATCAAGATTCACTGGCCGCTGCAGCTGGGTCTTTGCTCAGTTAAACACCCATTAGCTTGCTCATTCACCAAATCTCTGAACAATGGATCAACCTGCAACTCATTGCTAAAGAGCACCAGAATCTCTATACACTTTGTACAAAGTAAAGACAGAGGACTGCCTTATATTATTTCCTCTTCTGATTAAATGTTTTATTAGTCAAACCTTAAAGGGTAAGTTCCCCTCTACAGAAAAAGGTGAACTTACACAGGTACCCTTCCTCACCCCCCCAGGTCCCACTGACCTGGACCACGGCAATATCCAGTTCTGAGCCCCGGTATATCTGCGTGAAGTGTCCAGGGCTTAGAAATCCCCTCAGCATCCACGCGTCTTCTTCCCAGCTGATAGGATGGGCTATGTGGCTTCTGATTGGTCGGCGCCTCCCATGTGACAGCGCTGACCAATTAAAATGCTCTGAAATGTCCCTCCTGACGAGGTACGTTTTGGACATTCAGCTGAGGGGATTTGTAAGCCCCAGACTCCTGACGCAGATATACTGGGGCTCAGAATGGAGATTGCTGCGGTCCAGGTCAGCGGGACCGGGGGGAGGGGGTGAGGAGGGGTCCTGTGTAAGTTCACCTTAAAGGTTTTTCAGTAAAGGTGAACTTACACTTTAATTCTGCTGATTGAATGTTCGCTCTGCAAAAGAGGATGAATAGAAACTGACATCTTGTATGACAAACACTGCAGGCATTATTTGTGACTTCTGAATGAATGCCGGGACATGTTTTATACATAAACCCAGCTGTAAATGAATATATATATATATTTTTTTAATGGCCTGAAAATGTATTGAAAAACTTTATTCTGGCTTATTTTTAAGATTAAGAATCTTGTATTTTTTTTCTTTTTTTTACAACATATTTTATTTTTTCTACTAAAAATTGGCAAAAGCATAAATCTAATGTGGGTATAGTGTTTAAAACCTTTAGTCTTTGTCTGCAGATATTTTCTCTGAAATTTCTTGATTCCTCTTTACCTACAAACTCGGCACCAATCTCACAGTAATGTCTCAAGGAAGCTTTTCCCAGTTATGAGACAGTCATATGTGATGTTTTACAACTAAACATCCTATTACAGAGTGTGAGCCAAAAAAAATGGATTCGTTTACTTCTAGCTAACAATGATGGTGCTCATGCTGAGCTTTGCTGATGTCAAAATAAAAGCAGTGAATACAGCATGTTGTAATTCAGCCTGCATGTTCAGCACTTTTTTACTTCATAAGCACAGCTATTTCAATTACTTTAAGAAAATACACAGATAACCAATGTATTTCCATTTCCCCATGCAGCCTTATAGCGCTCTGCATAGGTTTTTGCAATCACCGGAATTCCCAAGAGAGCTTATCATTTAATTTTGATGTATGAGCCAGAGAGATGATGTCACAAGGGTCACAACACATAAAGAAGGTTTGCAGCATCTCAAAAAACATTAACCCCACCATGGGGCCACTCATTCTTCTTTATGTGTATCTGATTCATGTACGTGACCTTGTGGCAAAATATTAAAACTGATGGAGGGAAAAAAACTAGGAAGAACAGTAGCCTGATATCCCAAGAGCTTATTATACTGCACCTGCAAATAATTAATATAGAGCAAACTTGGGTTGACATGATAGAAGCACATTTCTTGAAAGGAAGTAGAAGCCAAGGAATATTCATTTTGTCCCCTGTAGCTTTCAGTGAGCAAAGCCAACATACACTGCATGACATTTGTTATTTGGTTAATGTAGAGAATGCTCCAAACTGAAGCAGTTGACCTTTTAGTTTTTCTCACAGGCTTGCTCAAAGTCACTTATAGCTGTTTTTTTTTCACTAATTAATGTTTTGCCTTAGCATCTCTTACCTCATAGGCATCTTGATTAGCTCTTTTCCTCTGTAATATTAGCAAAAGTCAAGCTACACTAAATTCCTTTGTATGCAGTAGACTATTCAATAAAAGCAAGGGTTCAGGATCTAGTGTTCTTTGTTCTGCATTTACTAATTCACACAAAGGCATCTGGCAGACAGGTAGAGCTGTCAAGCAATTGAAGACGTATAATTACAAGTTAAAAATCCTTATTAAATAGGACCCATTGCATTTAGTACATATACATATTCCTGTTCTGATCCATGCTCTGGTTGCTGAGCTAGCATGGTTGACAATTACCCCTTCTCCCAATAGCTCCCTGACCATGTTGCTCAGAAGGAGACAAATATCAAATGAAGCCTGATTGACAATGCTCATCTCTGGCAGCAGGTGCTCGCTGCAAATGAATGCGGTCATTCAACACAGCGGGGGGGGAGGGGACAGCTCGCTCAGATGAAACACAAGCACTCGCAATTGTCAGCACTGGCATAGCTGTGTAATCTATCTGCCACTAATCGGCTCGGTTCACAGACACAGGGCGAATTAATAAAATGTATCTGAGACAAGTTCTGTCCTAACTGGTTCCATTGCCTTTGCAACCAATCAGCTTAGATCTTTTTTCCATATGGCTTAGAAAATGAAAACCAAAATCTGATTAACTGTCCTTCAAAGTTTGTCTCAAACACCTTTTAACTATTTCCCCCCACAGTGTACAGTGTCAATCTGAGTGGCTCTCCACAATGTACTCTCTTTAACCACCTCAGCTCCTGAAGGTTTTACCCCCCTTCATGACCTGGGCATTTTGTGCTATTCAGCACTGCGCTATTTTAACTGGTGGACATGCAATACTGTACGCAAATAAAACTTTTTTTCATACAAATAGAGCTTTCTTTTGATGGTATTTAATCAGCGCAGGTTTTTTTTTTAATTTTTTGGCAATATAAACAAAAAAAGACCAAAAGTTTTGAAAAAACTATATTCAAAAGTACAGTTGGAGTTTAAAGGTGCAAATAATCAATTAGAAATCAATATTACAAAATTAGATACATTTTATTAAACAAACATATTTGAGATAAACAATATTATATCTATGAAAAGAGCATACTGAGCTCAATGGTCACAATACAAAAGAATGGCTGCCTTTACATGTTTCACCACTATCGTGGCTTCTTCTGGAGATTTTGTAGGACCTTAATACATACACACACACATATATATATATATATATATATACTGTGTATACTATATATACTGTATATATATTGTATATTTTATTTGAAAATCGTTCAATCCTGATCTCATTTTTTTTTTATTCTTTTTATTTCAGTTTTTAAATTTTTTGTTTTCAAAAAATTTTTATTAAAAGGTAACAAAGTCAGTATACAAAAAGACAAGAATATACATCCTTCAGAGTTATAGGAATGTCATTTAGAACAATATAAAGATGTGCAGTCATGTTAAGCCATAAGACCACCTTGACCATACAGTGGCCCTCTGTATTACACACAGAATTAGCAAAACGTCACAACACTGAAGGGTGGTTATACTGGTGAAAAGAAAAAATACAAGTAAGAGAAACAAAAAGTAAATAACAAAGTATTATCCAATGTAATCTATAAACGGTCAGTCTTGAAGTCTGAATAGAAACCACGGATTCCATTTGGCATCAAATATCGGAATGGAATCGTGTAGGGTGTGGAATATTTTCTCAGCTACCATCATAGTGTCTATACGTGAGATAATTAGAGCAAACGGGAACGTAGAGGATTTCCAGTGCAATGCAATGACCCAAAGCATAGCTACACAAATAGAATGGATTAATCTCATAAGGGGTTTGGCTATATCAGGGATGTCTTGAAATAGGATGCAATGGTGGAAAGTGAGATTAATAGAATTTCCAGCCAATTTATCAATCAGTTTTAAAACCTCTTTCCAGGTGGGTTGTAGCTTTTCACATTCCCAGAATACATATATGTAGGTGCCTAAGTGGGAGCAACCTCTGAAGCATCTGGGAGAAACCTGCGGATAAATCCTGTGGAGACGGGCCGGGGTATAGTACCATCTAGTTGTAAGTTTAATGGCTGTCTCCCTGATTGTTAAGAATTTTGTGCATTTGCGTATGTTTTGCCAACCTTTATCCCAGTCTAAATCCTCCTGGTCTAAGGCTAATTCTTGTTCCCATTGTGATCTATACTTCAAGGTAGGTATTTCATCAGCTGATTCCAAGGAGCTATAAATGTGTGAGATAAGGCCCTTTTGACGAGGGGCTGTGTGGCACAGATCCTCGTAGAGTGTTGTAGTGTCTGCTGGGGGGTTGGGGTAGTGTTGCTGAAAAAAATTTCTGATTTGAAGGAAACGGTAAAATTCTCCATCTGGAAAATAATATTGAGTTTTAAGTGTTGAGAATGTGATAAATTTGGAGTCAACCAGAAAATCCCCCAGAGTAATCAGGTTTTGTTGGGTCCACGCCATGAAGGACTCCGGGTGGTCATATGCCGGGGGGAATCTCGGATCACCTAGATAGGAGGCTCCAAGGGGTATTTGAGGGGAGAGATTGTATCTAGACTTATAAGTCTTCCAGAGTTTCAATCCTATTGACACTACTTGGTTTTTGGTAGAAATGTCTGGGGAGGAGGGGATCGAGGACCACATTAACCCAGGGAGATATAGGGGAGCAATGGAATCCTGTTCAAACTTGACCCATGGGACCCTGGAGTCCCTAATGTTCCATTGTGCAAGTCTACTGGCTATATAGTATAGCCAAATACGGGGGACACCCAGACCCCCCCTCTTTGGGCAGCGGTAAAGGATCTCCCTAGCAAATCTCGGGGATTTGTCCTGCCAAATAAATTTATTGAAATATGCTTGAAGGGTAATTAAGATTTAGAAACTCTAATTGGGAGGGAACGGAACAGGTAAAGTAACCTGGGGAGTATTGTCATTTTTAGAGCTGTGATCCTACCCAAGAAGGAAATGTGCAGCTGATTCCAGAGTTTAAGGGTTTTTTTCAATTCAGAGATCATGGGAGGATAGTTAGCCTCAAAAAGTTTGCAGAAGTCACCAGTCAGATCAATGCCTTAATATGATAGGTGAGTTTCGGCCCAAACAAAGTGGAAGGCACTCTTAAGTTGTTGGATTTCCAACGAGGAAAACCCTACCGGGAAAGCAACCGATTTCGAGACATTAATCTTGAGGCCCGAGACTCCCGCAAAACTCGATAGAGTCTGTAAGAGGTTGGGTAGAGAAATGTGGGGATTAGTTAACAATAAGAGGACGTCGTCTGCATACATACAAAATTTGTAGGAAGAGGGACCTTTAGTGTAGCCGGATATATCTAGGTTGTTGAGTATTGCGATCGCTAGAGGTTCTAGGGCAAGAGCGAAGATTAAGGGGGAAAGTGGGCACCCCTGCCTAGTACCCCATCCAATGGAGAAGAAGTCAGAGCTACATCACGGAATCTTAATGCGGGTTTTGGGGTTTAGATAAAAGGCCTGGAAAGCATGTAAAAATTTGTCCCGAAAGCCCATTCATTGTAAGATGGTAGAAAGATAATTCCAGGAGACGCTATCAAACGCCTTGTGTATGTCTAGGCTTAGCATAAGAAGTTTTCGGGAGGACAGATTGGCGTCTTGGATAATATTAGTAGCTAACCATATGTTATCTGTAATGAATCTGTGAGGTATAAATCCAGATTGGTAGGGAGAAATAAGCGAGGAGATAATGGATGCCAATCTGTCTGCTAGGATTCTACTAAAAATTTTCAGATCATTATTCATGACCGATATTAGTCTATAATTTTGAGGGAGTAAGTGGTTTTTGTTTGGTTTCGGGATCAGGGACATATTGGCCAGCAGCATTTCCTCAGGGAAACTCCTGCCTTGCAGAACCCAATTAAATAGTTGCACTAAACTAGGTGAGAGAAGGCTTGCAAATTTTTTGTAGTAAATGGCCGAAAAGCCATCTGGGCCCAGGGCTGAGCCCGTCTTCAGAGATTTGATCACATTAAGTACCTCTGAGGTAGTGATAGGAGCGTTGAGTTTCTCTAATTGTGTTGGGGAAAGGGAGGGTATAGATATCCCTTGGAGACAGTTATCTTCAGCCAGTGTGGGTGGTTTCTGGACAGGTGACAGTAGGGAAGAGTAAAATTGTTCAAAAATTCGAAGTACCTCTTTGGGATGGGATGTGGATAAGCCTGCTCCCAGTGCTAGTTTATAAACATGTGGGGGGCGAGAGGACTGATTGAGCCTTCTGGCAAATAGGGTTGAGGCAGTGTTATTATGAAGAGAAAGAAAAATAAAATCAGCGCGAAATGGTAAATATGTAATGCAGCAGCTGAACACTGGGGTCAAAATTCAAATCCCTTAACAAAAATCAAAAAGACAGGTAGTGCAGCGCTAAAACCAAACAAATACACCACAATAAAATCCACCACAGTATAAAATCAATTAGTCCATAAGAGTAGTCCATGTATCATCCTTATGTGAGAGCAAACAACATGCTTGTAGGAGAGTGATTCAGCTAGCCCACCACCAAGGTATAAATTGGCCTCTCACCTGATGGAATGGACCCTTTAATTACAGAGGGTCACAAAGCGCTTTCTGATAAAAACATGTAGGGTGCAGCATACACAGGCATCCGTCAGGGACCCGGAACAGGACACTCCGATATGGCCGTAATATGAAATGAAGATGGCAGAAAAATAGTGCTCTCTGTATGTACAACTGTTTATTAAATGCTAAAATGTAACACTCACATGAAAGGCACTCGACTAGTGCAAGTAAAACAAGCTCGAGCAGAGAAAAACTTTGAACAGCAGTGCGGATGTGCAGTGGCCGCGGGTGACGTCACGGCGTATCCTCATTCTGGACACATGATCAGCATCACACAGACCCGGAAGTCAATCCAGACGTGACCCCTTTGTATTGCAATGTGCGATAAACAGAAACGTCTGATCCAACACATATAAAACGAAACAAAAGGAGTAAAATTAAAATGATAGCATAAATGTATATGCAAAATACATATAAAATGCATCAATCCTCAGAGGGAATGTGCAAAAAGACTAAATTGAAAAACATTAAAAAAAATTTTTTTAAAAGATATTTAAAAAAAAATATTTTTAAAATTTATGTGAGTCATCCGCGGCCACTGTCACCCCACAAATACAATTCCATCAGCAATCAGATATAAAGCAATTAGCGATCAGATATAAAACAATTAGTATCGAAATCCACGCCCCTTCAGGGCAGAGAACCCTGGTTTCAAAAATCCAATACGATTCTCTTTTACTTAATTGTCTTATAAAATTACCTCCCCTCCAATGGGCAGGGGCATGCGCACTGCTGTTCGAAGTTTTTCTCTGCTTGAGCTTGTTTTACTTGCACTAGTCGAGTGCCTTTCATGTGAGTGTTACATTTTAGCATTTAATAAACAGTTGTACATACAGAGAGCACTATTTTTCTGCCATCTTTATTTCATATTACAGCCATATCGGAGTGTCCTGTTCCGGGTCCCTGACGGATGCCTGTGTATGCTGCACCCTACATGTTTTTATCAGAAAGCGCTTTGTGACCCTCTGTAATTAAAGGGTCCATTCCATCAGGTGAGAGGCCAATTTATACCTTGGTGGTGGGCTAGCTGAATCACTCTCCTACAAGCATGTTGTTTGCTCGCACATAAGGATGATACATGGACTACTCTTATGGACTAATTGATTTTATACTGTGGTGGATTTTATTGTGGTGTATTTGTTTGGTTTTAGCGCTGCACTATCTGTCTTTTTGATTTTTGTTAAGGGATTTGAATTTTGACCCCAGTGTTCAGCTGCTGCATTACATATTTACCATTTCGCGCTGATTTTATTTTTCTTTCTAGTTATCTGTGCAATTTTCAGTAATCTAGCTGCGATATGGAAGTTTTTAACTATTTTGAGAAGCGAGACATTAAGATTAATGAGGTATTCTCTAGGAATCCCACCTTAGAACCTACTAATGATTTGCCACAATCATTTAGAAAATTAGGTTATATTTACGAAAAAAAGGTCAAAACTTGGTGGGATATTACATCATTCGAGCAGTATCTTGCTGCTAGACTTATACCCAGGCGTTTACGGTGGGATTTACCCCCCAATGACGGCCTAACTGATGTCCAGTCCATGTCTGAATGGAGTGACTTTTTCATTAAAAGAGGTTTTTAATTGTTGGAGTTTCCAACAATGGCCACTCTTGACTCTCAGATTGGAGAAATTACCAAGAATGTTGAAACTCTTAAAGATAGCGAAGAGTTTATTAGATTATTAGGAGAACTTAAAAATAAACTCACCAAATAGGATTTGGAAATACAAAATAAAAAAAGGAAAAAATTAATTAGGGATTTTGAAGACTTTAATGGGGGGATCATTTTAAAATGGCAGAATACTCCTGGTATGGAGGAACCTGCTCCAGCTACTGTGAGCACTCAGGTTGACACAGGTGTCACTGGAGTCAATGCCCCCAGAAATAATTCCATTTATGAATATGATCATTCATATCATGTAGGGTTGGCACCTTTCCAAATACCCATGGCCATAAGAAAAGGAATAATAAAAGAGGTAATTTTAGAGGAAGGGGCAGAGGCAATAATAGGCCTCATAACCATTATGAGACACCTTATCGTCAGAATGGTTACTCAGTATATGAGGATAGCAGGGATCATTTCGAAAGAGGAGTTCCTAACCCCCCCTGTAACAAACCTGTCCCTACATCTAACCGTTTTGCCCCATTGGCTCATCACACTCCCTATAATGAAAAAGGTTTTTTAGGCCAATGGGGGGAACAGAGATACCCCCCGCAGTCCTATCAACCTCACCGAGGAGAACCATGGAGACAGCCGGCACCTTATACTCCACCAAATGCTGGCCCTCGCAAGCAAAAAGAAAGAGAGGAAGGAGAGGGGGCAGGAGAACACAAAAGGTCCAAACCACATTAGGGGTGGGTATATATAATCTCAGCCAAGTCACTCTCAATGAAGATGAAATTAAGGTTTTGGATCGAGGTTTAAAATTTGCACTTATCAAAAACCTTAATAAATTCGAAACTTATGTTAATATTCAAAAATATGTCAGAACCCTTAATATGAAAAAAATATTTTTTAGCTCAGTCACATCAGGGAACTAGATCTTCTACTTCCCAACACTCTTCCTTACGGAATAAATCCACGTTTAAACCACAGAATGCTGATAATAAGTATCTAGAAGTGTTTAAAAATATGGTTTCCCACGACTTAAACCAGTTAAAGGTCAAGAAAATTTTTGACCCTCTGTGTATTAAGCTTGGGATCCAATCGCTTGCAGAGCAGAAAGACATTGTAATTCGCCCCGCCGATAAGGGGGGTGGTCTGGTTATTTTAAGTAAGGAATATTACCAATCAGAAATGAGTCGTTTACTCTCTGACCAAGACACTTACAGCATTCTTAGCAAAGATCCTATGTTGTTATTCAAGGATGAATTACATTCGATTATAGAGGATGGTAAAGATCAAAAAAACCCCAATAGGAAAGAAGCTATGTATTTAGATCCTTTGTTTTGCAGAACTCCAATTATTTACTTTTTACCCAAGATCCATAAAGACACCACCAACCCCCCTGGTCGACCCATTGTTAATTAGATCGACTCAGTGTCAGCACGGCTTGGGCAATATATTGATTTCTTCTTGCAACTGTTTGTGACTAAAACCCCTGCATTCTTAAAAGATACCAAGCATATAATTCAGATTCTGGAAAATCTTGAGTGTTCACCGCCCACTTTTTTGGTAACAGCGGACGTTAGTTCTCTGTATATCATCATTGGTCATAAGGATGCTATGTCATATGTTGAATGGGCCTTGTCTTCTTCATCATTGTCAGGGAGACATCAGGAATTCCTCTTGAGCTGTCTGAATTTTTGTCTAACCAGGAACTACTTTTGGTATAATAGGGATTTTTATTTACAGACAAGGGGAGTTGCTATGGAGACTCGCTTCACTCCCAGTGTGGCCAATATCTTTATGGCCCACTGGGAGGAAAAGGCTGTATTTCTTAATAGACCCCCAGAGCTTATATGTTACCAGAGATTCATCGACGATCTTATCCTTGTATGGAGGGGGGACAGAGATAAACTTGATATGTTTATTGAAACTCTCAATACCAACCAAAAGAACATAGCCTTAACTTGGATGATTGACCCGGAAAAAGTTGTGTTTTTGGACTTGACCATCAGTGTTACACACGACCATTTTACAATGACCAACTACTTCAAACCCACTGACCGCAACTCATACATTCCCCTGGGTAGTTGTCATCATCGCTCCTGGTGGTGTAACATCCCCAGAGGTCAGTATATTAGGTTGCGAAGGAATTGTACCTCAGAGGAGGACTTTGTTGTACAGTCACAAATCCTTACTTCTAGGTTCGAACAAAAAGGGTATGATCGCTCTAAGCTAGAGGAGGAGATGACCAGAGTCAGAACTTTGGACAGAAGCATATTGGTCTCTAATACTGTCAGGGATACTGTAGGAGATAATCACAACTTTAAGATGGTGCTAGATTATAATGCACAATACCGTACCTTTGAGAAAGTAGTGCAAAAGAACTGGCCCATTCTAAAGCAGGATAAAATCCTAGGCCCAGTCCTACCGGATCGTCCCCAATTTATTTATAAGCAGGCCCTATCACTAAGGGACCGTTTGGCTCCTAGCGTTTTAAACCCCCCAGTTCCCACTTCTGTTTTCTTTTCTGGGTGGTTTCTACGCATGTGGCAAATGCATCCCGTGCAAGCATGCTAGGGGGAATATAAAGAAAAGGAAAAAGTTTTTGGCATCTGCCACTAATAAGGAATATGAGATCAAACAGTTAATCACCTGTGACACGGTAGGGGTCGTGTATATGCTGGAGTGCGGGTGCTGGCTCCAGTATATTGGAAGAACATCTAGACCCCTACACGTGAGGCTTGCTGTGCATGTCAACAATATTAAAAAAGGCCTAAAATCCCACAATGTCTCTAGACATTTCAAACTTCATCACCAACAGAATCCAAAAAGTTTGAAATTCTGGGGCATAGAGAGGGTCACTAGGCATTGGAGGGGAGGTAATTTTATAAGACAATTAAGTAAAAGAGAATCGTATTGCTTTTTGAAACCAGGGTTCTCTGCCCTGAAGGGGCATGGATTTCGATACTAATTGTTTTATATCTGATCGCTAATTGCTTTATATCTGATTGCTGATGGAATTGTATTTGTGGGGTGACAGTGGCCGCGGATGACTGACATAAATTTTAAAAATATTTTTAAAAAATATCTTTTAAAAAAAATTTTTTAAATGTTTTTCAATTTAGTCTTTTTGCACATTCCCTCTGAGGATTGATGCATTTTATATGTATTTTGCATATACATTTATGCTATCATTTTAATTTTACTCCTTTTGTTTCGTTCTATATGTGTTGGATCAGACGTTTCCGTTTATCGCACATTGTAATACAAAGGGGTCACGTCTGGATTGACTTTCGGGTCTGTATGATGCTGATCATGCCTTGTTTACCATTGTCATGGTTACTCACCTTGGATAAAGCGCGGGTGCCCACGTCGTGTCCTCATCTGCTGATGAAATCCCCGCCCACTGGGATGCAACGCATCCAGAACGAGGATACGCCGTGACGTCACCCGCGGCCACTGCGCATCCGCACTGCTGTTCAAAGTTTTTCTCTGCTCGAGCTTGTTTTACTTGCACTAGTCGAGTGCCTTTCATGTGAGTGTTACATTTTAGCATTTAATAAACAGTTGTACATACAGAGAGCACTATTTTTCTGCCATCTTTATTTCATATTACGGTCATATCGGAGTGTCCTGTTCTGGGTCCCTGACGGATGCCTGTGTATGCTGCACCCTACATGTTTTTATGAGAAAGCGCTTTGTGACCCTCTGTAATGAAAGGGTCCATTCCATGAGTGTTATTATGAAGTAAAAATTTGGCTTTAGACCATCTGAAAGCCTTTTTGGAAAGAAGTGAGTCTAATTCTAGGCTCTTCTGATCGATCAGTTTTCTGGTGGACTCCAAGCCGAAAGAATTAGTATTTTTATATAGACGGTCAAGGTCCGTTGTGAGGTCATAGATTTTTTGTGTATGCGTTTTGTTATGGGAGGAGGCGACGCTAATTAATTTGCCCCTCAAAACTGCCTCATGGGTGGTCCAAACAATCGGGGGCGGGGTTTCAGGGAGGGCATTAAGCGAAAAATATTCCTCAATGGACTTAGCTGTCTCTGATTCTACCACTAAATCTGATAGCAATGCCTCATTTAGTCTCCAGGTGTAGGGGATGGGGGCCAGTCTTATAAAATCTATTGTTTAGGAGGTAACATGATAATCCGACCAAACACAGGGGTGGATCGTGCTGCCAGTGGAATTAGCTAATGTGATGGGGGTAGTGTAAATATAATCCAACCTGGCATAGCTGTTATGGGGATGTGAGTAAAAGGTAAATTCCTTACAGCCCATATTGTGCGTTCTCCAGGTGTCCACCAGCTGGTGGTTTAAAAGGCCATGGGTTAGCGACCTGGGGAAGGCTTTGGTAGCAGTTGTGGAGGAGGATCGATCAAGTGTGGGGTTAGCCACTAGGTTGAAATCCCCCCCTATAATCATACGGGGGGATTCCAAGGAGGCCAATCTGTCAAAAAAAGACTTAAAAAAGGATGCAGGTGCGTCATTAGGGGCGTATATGCTGTCTATAGTAACTTCCCTATTATGCATTACTCCTTTAATAATGACAAATCAGCTATCCTTATCTTTATAGCTTTGCTTAATCTCCATAGGAATGGAGGAATGTAACATAATGGCAGCACCCCTGCTTTTGGATGAGTGAAGGGAGTAAAAGGATTGAGGAAAATTTCTATGAAAAAATTTTGGGTGTGAGGAATGAGAAAAGTGAGTCTCCTGAAGTAAAAGAATCTGGCCATAAAGATCAAAAGCTTTACGCCTTTTAACAGGGGAGTTAAATCCTTTCACATTATGTGAAATACAAGTAATTACCATGTTAAGTTAATACTGCACTATCAGGCAGAAAAGTTACAGAACTGACCATGCAGGAAGGAATTAGTACTAAGCATATTAGGCCCAGCAAGGGCGTTGCCATTACACCAAACAACCAATGGTAAATATGGTACAGATTGATCTTATTAAGTCGGTAATAAAGGAAGAACATACAAATCTCACAAGTATGGTATAGGGAGAGCAAATATTCCAGACTATATATTGACTGACCAATAAAAAGGAAAAAAGCTGTAAAAATGCACAGAACCAAAAAAACTAAAATGTGTAAAGTACTGTAAATAGACATGAAGTCCAACTTCAAAAGTGGATCAGGTAGAGTAAAAAGTAAACAAGAACTTTACCTGAAAAAAACGACAAGAAAACGTATGCGCGAGACAACTAGGTCTCGTACCCAGCCGGACTGCAAAATCCCACTACAGGGGGTCCCCGGGTTACAAACAAGATAGGGACTTTAGGTTTGTTCTTAAGTTGAATCTGTTTGTAAGTCAGAACAGGTAAATTATTTAAGTGTAGATCCAGCCAAAAAATCTATTTTTAAGTTTTGTAGATAGCATAGGGAAGGGTTATCACCCCTGTAACATTTGTTTTGCTGTCTGTGCCCCTGTTCAGAAGATGTCACCTCACTTTCTGTCCCAATGACATTTTGGATTTTGAAAATTTGGGGTTATTAGGGAAATAAGGATAGGTGATAAAGCATCAGTGGAGACACCTTTTTCCCATATTAACACTTACAGGAGTGAATTTCCCTTCCTAGGGGTAGATTTCCTCTCACTTCCTGTTGTCTCCCTCCGTTTGTAAGTAGGAGTCGTTTGTAAGTCAGATGTTTGTAAGTAGGGGACCCCCTGTAGTGGGTTTGCAGGGTGAGAAACCTGTGGGGCTGACAAAAGGTAAAAAAAAAACACAAAAAAAAAAAAAATTCTAATAGAAGTATATTGCCCAAAGTTTCAAAGAGAACCTTTGCTGGGTGGGGAGAACATGCAACGGCTCCGTGGGACAGTCGCCTGTAATGAGGTGATGGAAAGTTCGGTGCAATACGTCTCAAGGAACAGTGGAGTGATAGGCAACAAACCTGTCATCGGGGATGCTCCGCGGGTCCCTCTCCAATGTCATATCGGATCCTCCTTCTATCTCTCCTGGGTGGTGGGGTTTGCCAGATGGGAGCCAGACGAGGGGTAGATGGTGGGCGACGGATTGCGGCTGCATCTAGGAGGCCAAGTTTCACCAGGACTTCCTGGCCCTTATGTAGGGAAGAAGCAGAGAAGGTGGTGCCATTGTGGGGGACCAGCAACTTAAATAGAAATCCCCATCTGTAGCGAATGTGAGCAGATTGGAGTGCGGTGGTTATTTCTTTCAATCCTCTGCGTCTATCCAGGGTGGTCGGGGAAATATCTGGATAGATCTGGATAGGATGATTATCCAAGGTAATCCGTTGTTTGTTTCGGGCAGCTCTCAGAATGTCCTCTGTAATGAGAAAGTCCTTCATGCAAAGGACCACATCCCTGGGGGGCTTATCATCCAGAGGTTTTGGGCGAAGTGCCCTGTGGATGCGGTCACATTTGAAAGCTGCGGAGTCATAGTCCAGGAGTAGAGATTTAAATAAACTTATCACAGCAGGGATTAATTCAGTCTCTGATTCTGGGATACCTCTTAAACGGAGGTTATTGCGTCTGTTTCTGTTGTCGAGATCTTCGACTTGAGCTCGCAGAGTGCCGTAGCCAGAGATTCATGCTCTCGACTGAGATCATTGTAGGCCAAGGCGAGCTCATCATGCTTGGTTTCAAGGAGCTCAGTGCGTGAGCCTAAGGCCGCAATTTCTTGTGATAGCGTGTGGGAAGTTTTATGTAGTTCCGTCTGGAATTTGGTAGCCGATCTGGTGTACATAGCTTCCAGACTGATATCAAGATCAGCCTTAGAGAGGGTGGTGTGGTACTCACTCGTGTTGCTTGTGGTTGGAGAGGGATTCGGTCGGGATGGAGGAGCTGGAGCAGGAGAATCCCCTCTTCCCACCACGCCATCTTGAGGGTTAGGGTGTTCTGAGCCGAGACTCGGGATTTCCTTCTCCTCGACGGCATGCACCAATGTTGCATGGCTCGAGGGGTGCAAAAATCGCAGTTATTTGAGCTGTTAATAGCCCTCGGGAAGCCGTTAAAGACCCGGGTGGAGCGGAGCTACTGTGTCAGGCGTCCATTTCCTTTGGCGCCACGCATGCATCCCCCTGATCTCATTTTTTGAGGCCCTTAAGATGCCAGGACAGAAAAAACACCCTCTAAATCATTGATCCTCAAGCTTTTTGGCACCGGAACGGCTGCGGGGAAGAAAATTGTGGCAAGGTCCCTGGGTGGGTGCGCGCGGGGGTTTGCAATTTTTTGCCGTCCATTTGTTGGGGCAATGGCTGGTGTTGGTGCTTCAATCATCCCAGCACCATGGTTTATATGGTGTCAGGATGATTGAAGCGCATTGTTTCTATTAGTACATTGTAATATAAAATGAAATAGTTCAACTCATCATAACAGAGAATCAGTGGGAGCCTTGAGTATGTCACTTGCCACGTCGCCTGCCACCAGATGAGGAATGTCACCTGCCACCAAATGAGGAATGTCGCCTGCCACGTCGTCTGCCACCAGTTGAGGAATGTCGCCTGCCACCAGATGCAGATTGTCACTTGCCATGTTGCCAGCCACCAGATGTGCAATGTCACTTGCCATGTCGCCTGCCAGCAGATGCAGATTGTTATATGCCATGCTGCCTGCCACCAGATGCAGATTGTCACTTGCCACGCTGCCTGCTACCCGTTGTGGAACGTTACTTGCCACGTCGCCCGCCACCAGATGCAGATTGTCGCTTGCCATGTCACCTGGCACCATATGAGGAATGTCACCTGCCACGCTGCCTGCCACCAGATGAGAAATGTCACTTGCCACTCTGCCTGCCACCAAATGAGGAATGTCACCTGCCACCAGATGAGGAATGTCACCTGCCTGCCACCAGATGAGGAATGTCACCTGCCTGCCACCAGATGAGGAATGTCACCTGCCTGCCACCAGATGAGGAATGTCACCTGCCACCAGATGAGGAATGTCACCTGCCACCAGATGAGGAATGTCACCTGCCTACCACCAGATGAGGAATGCTGACTGCCACCAGATGAGGAATGTCACCTGCCTGCCACCAGAGTGCAGTCTGCCACAGAGAGAGTGAGATGCAGGACAGGTGGCGAGAGATGATGTCATCTCTCTACTCCCCGCCGCACCTCCGACACTGAAGAGGACCGCACTGTAAGGGTGGAAGAGTGGTGATGCGGCACAGGCAGAGAGGGATGATATCATCTCTGCTCGCCAGCCCGCTTCTCTGATCCACCCAACTCTCTCACCCACCCGCCTGCCTGCCTTACTCTCTCATGCCTACCGCCCCCCGCACACCCACGGCCCGGCTGATGAGAGGCCATGGCCCAGTGGTTGGGGTACCCTCAGTGGCGTAACTAGAACCTTCAGGGCCCCGATGCAAGAAACCATGGAGGGCCCCCCTGACCCCCGGACAGGGCTCTTTTCTCCGAGCCCGATGGCAGAACACCAAGGCCCGATCACAAGTGGGTGGCTGCATATAAAGGAACCGATTTCTCCATTTCCCCCTGCTTCTCCTCCTCTCCCTCCCACAGGCATTCAGTGGCTGCAGGAGGAAAATGGATAGATCGGTTCCTCTTTGTCGGTGTCTCTCAATCTTTTTCCAGTCAGATCACCCTTTAAGTACACCCCTAGGTAAATGAGGCTGCACTGCAACCACTCTGCAACTGTGTGCATTGCATGCAGTTGCAGCATAGTGATGATGCATTTAAGGGGTTAAAACAGGAGGTCAGTAGGCAACATATTGCCTCTTTACTGGCTGTCAAATGCCTCTGAGCATGGATCTGTGATGGATGAGCATGGATCGCTTTTCGGAGGAACAGCATTTTTTTGCTGGTACTATGAACAAGCAAAAAGAAATAAAAAAATTGGTTCTGATTGTAGACCTATAGGGGGTCAGGATTAAAAGCGTATACCTAAAATGTGCATACATACATGTAAACACACACACAAATATATATATATATATATATATATATATATATATATATATATATATATATATATATATATATGCACGCACATATAAAACAGTGGCGGCTTATGCTCAAAATTTTTAGGGGGGCGCAAGCAAACTGAAAAATTCAGAAAAAAAACATCAATTGCAGCCACTGTGCCCATCAATTGCAGCCACTGTGCCCATCATACGCCACCACTGTGCCATCAAATGCCGCCACTGTGCCATCAAATGCCGCCACTGTGCCTATTAAATGCTACCGTGTGCCCATCAAATGCTGCCAGTGTGCCATTGTATGCTGCCACTCTGCCCATTAAATGCCGCCAGTGTGCCCATTAAATGCTGCCAGTGTGCCATCAAATCCCACCACTGTGCTCTTCAAATGCCGCCACTGTGCCCATTAAATGCTGCCACTGTGCCCATTAAATGCTGCCAGTGTGCCCATCAAATGCTGCCAATGTGCCATCGAAAGCTGCCACTGTGCCCATTAAATGCCAGTGTGCCCATTACATGCTGCCAGTGTGTCATCAAATGCTGCAACTGTGCCATTGAATGCTGCCACTGTGAAACCCCCCTGCCCTCTCGCCATCTGCCTGGCACTTACCCTGTCTCGGTGGGGCAGCGGGTGATGGCCACGAGCGGGGTCCTCCATGCATCTCCTGCCATCCTCATCTCTTGTCCTCTCCTCCTGATAGGTGTCCAATAGCCACGCCTATTGTTTCAGCCAATCAGGTGATGGGTAACAGACCCGCACACCTGATTGGTGGAGAGGGGGTTCAGTGTTAGGAAAGTGAATATTAATTCATTTTTCTAACACACTTGGGTGGACCGTGAGCGCCAAGCATGGCACTCGCAGTTCACCTATTTTGAAGCCTATTAGAGCCTATGGCTCTAATCAGGTCCTTCAAAAACATCCCCCGTCTCTGTAATTCAGGTACCCGGCGCCCGAAAAGGGGCCGGACACCTAAATATGGGGGTGGCAGAGGTGGCCATGGATAGTTCCATTCTATACATGAATCTATCCATTGGTCATAGAGGGAGGGGGTGGCTGGAGAGAGGGGGCGGCGCCTGTGTGCCCTTATGGACGCACCGCCACTGATAAGCACATGCACATACATGCACACTCACATACATACATACACACTCACATACATACATACACACTCACATACATACATACATACACACTCACATACATACATACATACATACACACTCACATACATACATATATATGCACACTCACATACATACATGCACACTCACATACATACATACATGCACACTCACATACATACACACACGCACACACACACATACACACATATAAACACACATACAGTAGATAGATAGTCTTATAAAAAAAAGTCAGACCTTTACCTTAGTTCTTCCTGCCGGGTACTGCACTGTAGGGAGAGACAAAGAGCACAGCACACACTGTGCTTTCACTTTGATGAGCTCCCTGCACAGTCAGTGCCGATTACAGTTCAGCTGACGCTCGGGGAGCTTGTCTCAGCCGCCCCTGCCATTCCTCCTATTGAAGAGTACAGGGGGCCCTCAAGGGCCCCCTGCAGCAAGGGGCCCGGTCGCCATGGCGATCTCAGCGACCCCTATGATTCTGCCACTGGGACCCTTGCTCTAAATTAACCCCTTTTCGGAAAGTAAACAGCTTAAAGGCATTTAGTAAGAGGCATGGTGAGTTTTTTTGAAGTTGTAATTTTTTGTCAGTTTTTTTTTTTAAACGAAGAAATTGAAAATTGAATACAATTTTTTTTTCCACAATTTTCTTTTTACATACTGTCACTAGTGCGATACAGCATCATATGACTGGCGTGGGGATGATCAAGGAGACAGGTGACAGTAAAAAAAAGTTAAAAAAAAAAAAAATCACAAATTGATTGCTGGTACAATGATGATCATTTCAGCAGAAGCAATTGTTTCAACTGGGTTAAATTCACGACAGCTGTGATTACCAGTGATCTGTGATTGCATAGCGATCACATGATCACCGGGCCCAGAGTACCAGGATTTGCAATACGCTGTGTCTGGTGGACACAGTGTTCACAGGAGGGGCGCGCTCCATGCCCATAATCTGGAGCAGGCTGGATGATGTATATATGTACATGATCCAGCCTGCCTGTGCCAGCCTCCCACAGTAAAGGCACTGTGGGGGCGGTCAGCAAATAGTTAATGACAAATCGCAGTGATAAAAAATGTAAGCATACTACTGTTTACATTGTTGATGCCTCCCCTTCTTCTTACAACAGAGGAAGGAGAGGATTCATAGTAATTTATGGATGGAAATTTAAAGAATAGATCAGAGCAGCAACCTATTCATTGTTTGTTAACACTTTCATCACCCCCCTCACCCTTCTCTTGCACATCTGATCTCCAGCTTGTCTCTGTGTATCAATCTCTTCACCTCTCTCATCCAGCACATGGCATCCAGAGGCATAAACTCATATATGAGGAAAGATTAGATTATCTGAATGTATTCTCTCTTGAGAAGAGGCAGTAGCAGTACCACAGCACACACTCTCCAGCAGAGTGTATCAGTTTACATGAATGAGACAAAGCACTTAGCATTGGCAGGGGTGATTAATTTGATCAGCTTGTATTTATGCAACACCTTTATCCCAAAACAGAAAACACTGTTTGCTGTAACTGCTCAGAAAGCGTGAACTGCAGTTTGGCTTCTAAATCTACTAATACAGTAAACACTGCATACCCCCCCCCCCCCCCAGACTGGCATTGCTGCTGTCTGCTCTGCCTCCTCTTCTCATTCCTCCAGAGCTGTGTCTCACTAATACCGGAGGTATGTTACTGGCCAGATCACCAGGTGAAATTAGAGGGGGGAAAAGCCAAAGAAAAGACAACTGATGCAGCCACCACATCTAATGATTGATAAGCTGCAATATATTAAATTTTTTGTTTTTTTGTTTTAGATTTGAATTAAATTTTAAGGTGGTTGTGATTGCTATATATTAGATAGATAGATAGATAGATAGATAGATAGATAGATAGATAGATAGATAGATAGATAGATAGATAGATATAGATATAGATATATGTATATAGGTGGTCCATATAGTGAACTTAGGTTGAGTTATTAATTTTCAAGTTATCACAGAGGACAGTTGGGCACTCTTTACATCTGGAGGAAGAGAGACTTACCCCAAGAACTAGTTCTAGCTAGCTCAGGAGATTGTTTTAAAAATGAGCTGGATGCATTCCTAAATGGAAAAAATGTAACTGGATATTAACATTTAATGTTAACAGATAATAACACCATGGATAGTTGATCCAGGGAATACCCAATTGCCTCCTCGGGGATCTGGAGGGATTTTTTTTTTTTTGTTGCTTCATTGCAGCAATGCAGCTGAACCATGCTTTTTTGGGGTTTTTTGCCATCCTCTAAATCAACTGATGGTATGGGATTGTGCATTTGGAGGTTTTCTCTGAGAGAATTCCACTCTCAGTTAGTTTACATATTGTCTATAATTGGTAGAGAATACAATGTAATATCAATTGTTTACTATCCGTCTAGTTTTATTTTTTTCTATTTCGTTTAAATGATCATATCATTATATATATTGCATTTTGCCTTTTCAATCATCAACCATCTTATCATTTTTTTGTATCCAGTTCATCCATTTCTTTATTAATTTGTATTTATTTTTATTCTATTTATTATTTATCATTTATCAATTTTATTTTTATTTTCTGGTTTATTACAAAAATACGCTTTCGTTTGTGTGGCCAATTTCATATGTTTACATTATTGTTTTATTATTCACTAATTTTCTTGTATTGCTAATGTGTCATGGTTTTACAATAGGTTCTTTGAGCTTTTTTATCATTATACTTTAGAACAGTATATGAATACACGAAATGATGGCTTTTGGGCAGTGAGGAGTTAACGGTCCCATTCCAATTGCCCTTCCCAATTGCCCTGCCCACTCCCCACCCCCTCATTGGGATTTTAAATCTCTCTGTTTGCCAGCCATCTGTGACAAAGCACATATATGCGAAACGCGTTGTTACAGCAACAGTGTAGCTTGAGTACCATGCTGGTCCCCAAGCTCCTTCCGCACTGCAGTTTTGGTCAGCTTGGTACACCATCTGTAAGAGCCTATACCGGCATCCCGCGGATTGCAGCTTCTCCTTATCCTCCACCGGTGCCACAGCCAGCCCAGCCAGCAGGCTCTTGGAGAGCGGTTTGTCACCTCCTTTCCTCCACCAGCACGCCACCCATAGCCTGCTCAGAGAGTGCCTGTAAATGGGTCCATTGTCTGTTATTGGGAGCTTCTGATGCAGCAGGATTAATAGCGCCTCCTATGCTTCATTGTTCCACCTATGGGTGCCGTCAGTCCCTCACTGCCACGTTGCTGAGTGTCATATCCTCCAGATATGCTTGTGGTTCAGCTGCACTGAGTTTATAATTAATTCACTGCTCATTCCCTCTACACTTGCACACAATCCACAGTTTAGCGCTGGTGAAAACTTTTGTTAAAACTTTTGTTACTCATTATTTGTTATCTGGATTCTTCTACTAGCTGCTTACTGTTGGTTACCGTGCAGTCCCCAATACGGGACATAGACTATCTATATAAGTGACAGTGGACTATATTCAATTAATATTGCTTTAACAAATATTTTGGTTTAATGCTATGTTGCACCTTTGCATTCAATTTTTAATTGTTGTATGTTTATTAGTCTATTGTATATCATTCATTTTTTTTGTAATATATAATTACATTTTTTTTTTTGTTGTTTTTTTTGCCATGAACTCAGCAGGTTTCAGGCTATATTTGATAACATTGATAAGAATGGATTATGCAATGCAAATAAAAGAAATATTACAACCCTACTACTATGAATAAATTACCCTCATAACGAGGAGTTTGAAATTCGCATGAGGAAGACCTTACTCTAAGTGCAGGATGCAAAACGATATAAACATACCCAATGGTGGGTCTTAGCTTTTCTTTTAAAATATACTGAACTGGGGATCACACCGAGAGGTCTTCGGATCAAAAAACAATGCAGTCTTTTGGACAAAGACCTCCTTAAAGAATGGAGATTACTAGCAGAGTTCTGCACAATCAAATGGATAAAAATTCTAGTCCAGCAGAGAGAAAGGAAATTAGAACTGGCACAACAAAAAGTTAAAGAAAGAGAAACACATATCCAAGAGTTCAGTTCCTCCTATTTATACTCCAAATGGTTACAGGTTCTGTACAAAAATGTTAAGAAAGATGAGGACAATCTCAGAACGTGACATCTTAGACTATAATAATGGCCAAGTGTTTGATTGGAAGCGTCCGTCTCAGTATGACCTAGGCCAAATAGCACAAAACTCACACACAATTGCCAAAAAACATAAACCCAGGGACAACATCAACAAATCATTGTCTTCCAATAATCACAAATCTAGAAAAAATAGATACAGTAACTAGCCCACACATCATCAAATTATAAAATATACTGTAACTCCCTTCATGGGCCTACTTCCGGCCCTGCACTCCCTCATACACTGTCATCCAACACGGACATCACATGTAATCATTCTGATGTTATGCTCATCCTTATTGAGACAGATCCACCCTCTTCCCCCACCCAACATGATATCCACCACAAGGGAAACCATCCCACTCAAGCTTGTGACTTTGGATACCTCCATATCACTCCCCAATAGCCTATTCCATCTTCCTATATTCAACATACCGACACACAACGGTTATAGCCCCCATCCAAAGACTTGGAGAGCTATATTAAACTTGGTGCCCAGCCCAAATCACAAGATACCCCAGATTATTCTTCCTTACCAGGGAGCACAAGTCAGGAAACTTCCGTTACAAATCAGATTTTTCCAACATTACCTCCAAAGGGAGCCCACAAAGAAAAAAGAAAATTAGACGCAGACGAAGAGTAGGTGCAGGACCTAAGAACCCACAAAAAAGAAAGGACAGAGCTAACATAGAAGTTAGTACAATAAAGATCTACAACCTGTCCACACATATCCTTACCCTCCCAGAACAGCAACTACTTCAAAAAGTCCTGAGTTTCTCCCCATCAGTCGAATCTAACAAATTTGGCCTGTTTAAAGACCTACACCAATTCATAAGATCATTGACGCTAAAACAAAATTTTGCCAATAATCTAAATACCACCCATCATGAAACACATAAGACTAATTAAGATACATGCCCTATACCAGCGGACTCTTCTCACATTGAATCCCATGAGGACATGCTTAATATTCTGGAAGAACTCTGGCTAGAAGGCAATACAGAGGGACATACCCAAATACCGTTTTTAGACCCAATAGTCACACATACACAATTCAAACCCAAATCTACCTTTTTCCCCACACAGTCCAAAGGCGCTTATATAGAAACATTATCAGGCAGTTTATAAAGATTTCCTAAACTTATGTGATAATTCTACAACAAGTAAACAGTGTAATCTATCAATGGTAGAATGACAGGCTCTTAGGGACTTGACAACCAACTCAGAGATTACTATCAGACAAGCTGATAATGGGGGCAGCTTTGTAGTACAAAACAAAAAAGACTACCTAAAAGAGACGAGTCACCTACTAGCAGACACCAATACTTACCTCAAACTCTCTGCTGATCCCCTTCCTGGTTACCGAATGGATCTGAAGACTTTGATTTAAGAAGCTTGGGAAAATGATGTGCTAAACAAGAAGGAGAGAGAATTTTTGTTTCCTCCCAAATGTAGCACACCATACTTTTACCATCTCCTGAAGGTACACAAATCCCAGGCGGATCCCCCTGGAAGACCAATAGTGGCAAGCACACAATAGCTTCACTAGTGGCCTATTGGTTTACATTGACTTTTTTCTACAACCTTTGGTATGACAATTGGCTCATACAACAAGAATACAGCCAAGTCATTGATGCCCTCCGACATTATTCTTGGGAAGAGGGGTATATGTGGGATTCGCTTGATGTTGCTTCCCTTTATACATCAATACCTCATGAGGTGGGCATCACAGCCATACGACATTTTCTTATTCAAAATGGTGACTTCAACTCACAACAATCTGATTTTTTGGTCAAGTCGATTGATTTTTGTTTGAGACACAATTGTTTTACATTTCTTGACCAGTTTTACCTGTAACTTAAAGGCACAGCTATAGGGGCTAATTTTACCCCCATATATGCCAACTTGACCATGAACTACTGGGAGGAGGGATATGCCTGGGCCAAAAATCCTTTTACCAAGCACATTGTGTTTTATGACAGATATATCAATGACATTTTTCTCATCTGGCGTGGTGGCCCAGATGTGTTCCCCTCCTTTGTGGCCCATTGTAATGCCAACCCCCTTGGTTTGTCCTCCACACACGTGCTCGACCCCAATGAGTTGGTGTTCTGAGACCTCGTGTTAACTCATGACCAGGGTAGGATTCTCACCAAAAACTATGTCAAGCCCACCAGTGGGAATTCGTACCTTCATTTTAATAGCTGTCACCATCCTACATGAACATTCCCAGTGGACAGTTCAATCGATTAAGGAGAAAATGCTTGAGAAACGAGAATTATGTCACACAGGGTGCCTCTATGATAAAGAAATTTGAGGAAAAGGGATACCCTTCAGAATTAGTCCAAGAGGCCTTTTTGTCACACATGAACCCTTTGCCTAAACAGAAAGCTATAACCAAGGAAAATGATAATATGGTGAGATTTGTGTCTACTTTTAATGACAAATATAGGTCAGTTTTCAAAATCATAAAAAAAATTACAAAATATTACTATTAGATCCGTGTCTAGCTCCTGTGCTGCCAGCAGTTACGCAAATCACCTTCACAAAGGCTGGCACAATGAAGAACATTCTAGCACCAAGCAAAACACAAACCAAAATAACAGATCCCCACTAGCTGTCAGAACATATTTTGACAATAGGACAGGTACTTTTCAATGTAAGAAAAGAGGTTGCCTGACCTGTCAGTTTATTACTTATGGTAGTACCAACATCACCACCACCACAGACAAAACCTAACCAAATAGTTTATCACATACTCTACAGATTATGTCATTCATGTTCTGCAATGTCCCTGTGGCCTTCTGTACGTAGGATGCACAATACACGCCCTGCGGGCAAGAACTGGAGATCACCGCAGGTTCATCAAAAAAGGATGTGAAGAACACAGTGTTCCACAACATTTTCACCGCGTGCATAATGATGACATCAAATGCCTTGAAGTCTTTGCAATAGATCCCGAAAGGGACTTTGACTGCTAACGATAAATTTGCCCTTCTATGCAGAAGGGAAGTCTTCTGGATATACATGTTGGATTTCCTTGCACCAAAATAAAGGCCTAAATAAAGATTTGGAAATATGTAGTTTTGTTTAAACCTCAATATTTCTCCCCCCTCTTTTTCCTCCTTCTGGCCCCCTCTTTCCTTTTCCCGCCCTAGCCCCCCTTCCCTGCATCTCCTTTCCCCATCCCCAAACCTCCCCTCCCTTTCTTTCCCCCCTTTTCTTTTTCCTTTTCTTCCCCCCCTCCCCTTCCACGACACGTGGATGTGACCTAGCTGGGAGAGAGACTTTTGGAGGGGACTGTATGCTAGCCTCTTGCCGATCGATCGTGGGCCCTGGCATTTGGGGGAACGGTGTTCTTTGTGAGCTGTATGCCTGGGGACCCTTGAGGTGGTGTTGCTGTGGATTCGGGTCCTGGTCCCCCAGGACACACAGACTCTGGGGACCCTGGATTTGCCATATTGGAATAGTGACTGATTCATACCATTGGGACTCCTACTGTTAAATGCTAATGTCATCAGTTCCAGCTACCTGTCTGTTGTCTGCTAAAATGTGTATTGTAAATAAGTCTCTAGTATGGGATCTAAGAGTCATTAGATCCCCATTGTTGGTTGTGTTTAATTAACTCTGCTATTGTGATAATGTTGATTGGATTTTCTGAACTACAAGACGGCCAGTCTGGCCTAAAGGTCATGTCTGAGTCATCTAGGCTGTCTAAAGGGATTCATTAATTAGCTCATGTTAATTAGGTTAATTAGGTTACAGCTGTATTGTTAGAGTAATATGAGCAGGAGGTCCGCAGCTCCTCTTTTAGTGTATAAAAGAGCCTGTATATTGCAATAAAAGAGATTCCTGGTTGAACTTACATACAGCCTGCCTGGTGTTTGTTCTGAGCTATCACAACTGGGTTAGAACGGCACATAGCTGAAGTTCTAATCCCGGAGCATTGGATGACCGAACAATCAGATTTTGCGATCTGCAATCTGATTCTATAGCTGCAGAGGAGTGTCGGGAGAGTGGAACCGAGCGAGCAAGGGGCTCATTACAGTGGACAAAGCATGTATGTACCTGTCAGTACTCTATTACATATGGAGAGAATTCCACTCTCATTTTTTACATATTATCTATTGGTGGAGAATACAGTGCAATATCATTTGTTTACTATTCGTCTAGTTTTATTTTATTCCATTTCATTTATATTATCATTATATATATTGTATTTTGCCTATTCAATCATCAACCATCTTATCATTTTTTATGTATCAAGTTCATCCATTCCTTTATTCATTTTTATTTATTTTTTTTTTATTCTTATTCTATTTATTAGTTATCATTTGTCAATTTTATTTATTTATTTATTTTTTGGTTTATTACAAAAATACGCTTTCGTTTGTGTGGCTAATTTCATATGTTTACATTATTTTTTTATTATTCACAAATTTTCTTGTATTACTAACTGTCATGGTTAATAGGTTCTTTGAGTTTTTCACCATTATACTTTAAAACAGTATATATATATATACACGCAATGGTGGCTATTCGGCAGTGAAAATTTAACAGTCCCATTCCAATTGCCCTTCTCCATTGCCCTACCCACTCCCCGCCCCCATACTGGGCTTCAAAATCCCAACTTTTGCTGACCATCTGTGACTTTGAAAAAGCGCATGCATGCAAAACGCATCGTCACAGCAACAGTGTAGCTTGAGGTCCACACTGGTCCCCAAGCTCCTTTCACACTGCAGTTTTGGTCAGCTTCGTACGTCATCCGTAAGATCCCATCATGGCAATAGCTCTCTCCTTCCGGCTTCTCTCTGCTTCCGGACTTGGCATAGGGTGGCTCCACCAATCACAGCTCACACACCTGTGTCTACCATGCTGTCAGAGTGTTTGTGTGAGTCAGAGCAACTTGTGAGTCACCCGTTGACCGCAGCTTCTCCTTATCCTCCACTGGCGCGGCAGCCAGCCCAGGCAGCAGGCTCTTGGAGAGCGGTTTGTCACCTCCGCATGCCGCGGCTTCTCCTTTCCTCCACCAGCATGCCACCCAAAGCCAGCCCAGAGACTGCCTGTGAGTGTCTCCATTGTCCATTATTGGGAACTCCTGACACAGCAGGATTATTGGCACCTCCTATGCTTCATCGTTCCACCTATGGATGCCATCAGCCCCTCACTGCCCCGGGAGTTTCAGTTAAATCGTAGACACTTTGCAATTTAATTTTATTTACTTTAAACTTCCCTTCATATTTATTACCCTATTATTGACCCTTTGATTGTGCTTTTACAAGATTATTTATCATTAAACTTGGAATGTTTTACCACTGCCACTGAGGGATTCACCTGGCATACATTTAACCCATGGAGAGCTGACTTCTTTTTGTTTTTTGTTGCTGAATGTCCTCCGCCTAGCAAATTTTTACCCTAATGCCCCATACACATGGTCGGACATTGATCGGACATTCAGACAACAAAATCCTAGGTTTTTTTCCAACGGATGTTGGCTCAAACTTGTTTTGCGTACACACGGTCGCACAAAGTTGTCGGAATTTCCGAACGCCAAGAACGCGGTGACGTCAACCACGTACGACGAGACTAGAAAAGGCCAGTTCAGAACCAAGCGCGGCACCCTTTGGGCTCCTTTTGCTAATCTCGTGTTAGTAAAAGTTTGGTGAGAGACGATTCACGCTTTTTCAGACTCGTGGCTTTCAGATCATTTTCTGTGGTTCAGTTTGTGCTTGTGGGTTTGTATCTGCTCTTCAGTGCATGCAAGCAAGCTACGCGTGACTTTCATTAGTCATTGTGTTCTTGTTTGTTCGTTACTGTTTTTCAGGTCGCTCTTCACAGACCTTGCTGTTCTTCAGTGCGTTCTGTTACTTCGTTCTGAGCAGCTGACTGTTTTCTAGCCATGTTGCGTATACGTACTCCTCGTAGAGTTCGTGCTATGCGGGGGCTTGGTGTTGGGGTCCTTACCTTGACACAAGCCCAGTCCATGAACAGGGTGGGGAGCAGTTCATGGACCAAGAATTGGTTGCTTCAGCGTGACCAGTTCTGTCATATGCCTTTGCTCCGTGAGATCCATGAGAATAATCCTGATGATTTCAGGAACTTTCTCCGGATGACAGACCCCGTATTTCACAGTTTGTTGGCTTTGCTGACCACTTATATTAGCAGGCAGGATACCTGCATGAGGCAAGCCATCACTCCGGAGCAGAGGCTCGTCGCCACCCTGCGGTACTTGGCGACGGGGAGAAGTCTGCAGGACTTGAAGTTCTCGACAGGCATCTCCCCCCAGGCTCTGGGGATCATTATCCCGGAGACCTGCTCTGCCATCATACAGGTCCTGCAGAAGGAGTATATTAAGGTAAGATTTTTATCCTTTAATATCACATTTTATTGTATATAATGTTTGATAATATGTTGTATTTCTTTCCTCATTCCCTAATTACCATGATTGTAATATGCTGTGAATGTCCCCTTTGTTCTCATGCAGGCTGGATTTTTATGTAATTATTATTTTGCTCCTTCATACATATTTGCCTTCACTTACCTCCCCAGCATGGTCTCCTGCCCCTATATTCACCTCATGTAGACACTTAACAATGTATTTTATCAGCTCCATAGTAGTGCTTTACCCCAAACACCCCCTAAAATGTTTATAAATGTGATTTGTGCTTTAAATTCAGGCAGAGTGCCAGAGGCTTTTTTGTTGGGGTGTCCCCAAATCGTTTTTAACCCTCCCTCCCCCCAACTGCTAAGTCAGCTGATACCAATTCTCTATCTATCCTCAATCATCTATCTGCTGACTTTGCCAAACCCATACACATTATACCCACCTCTTTTGTGGTCAGATTTATGGATGAATTCCCCAAAGCATGTAGTGCAAGGGCCTGCCTGTATACTTTCAAATGGTACTGTTTCAAGTTTTTGTATTCTATTATTATTATCTTGATAGGTAATAGCAGAATGTCCAAATGTGCTCAAATGTGTACAATGTGTATTTATATCTTTGTATTATGACACTTCTTACCTGTCCAGTGGGCTGCCAATAGTGTAACTAAGGAGGGGATGTTCAAAGTAATACCCATTATTTAGGCATTCATCTCTCAATGAAGTGGAGAGGGTTACCTGTCCAAGAGTCCCCCCCCTATAATGTTAGAAATGGCCCAGGAGAGGGGGGAGGAGGGGGAATATGATAGGTGTACCTTATACTTTGGTGTTGTAAAATTACCCTTAATAAATGTTATCTTGATGTTGGCCAAGAATGTTTGTGTCTAATCTGCTTTCCATGTTTTAATGTGCAAAAAGACTAATTTTTTTTGTTTCCTTCACAGTTTCCTTCCACGCCACAGGAATGGCAGACTGTGGCCTACCACTTTGCCTACTGGCCTTTGGACTTTCCTAACTGTGGAGGGGCAATTGATGGGAAACACGTCCACATCCTCCCACCACCCAACTCGGGGTCATACTATTATAATTATAAAGGGTTCAATAGTATTGTGATGTTGGTGGTGGTGTCGGCTAATTATGAGTTCCTGTATGTGGACGTGGGGAAGAATTGCCGGATGTCCGATGGTGGAGTCATCGCCCAGACAGAGATTTACAGGCGTCTCCAGAATGGCAGCTTGGACTTGCCACCTCCAGGAGACAATGTGGAAGGACTCCCATTCGTCTTCGTTGCGGATAAAGCCTTTGCACTGGGGACCACCTTATGCGGCCATTCCTGATGAGGACCCTCACCCCGGACCAGAGGGTTTTTAATTACCGGCTGGCCTGAGCCAGAAGAGTGGTGGAGAACACATTTGGAATCATGGCCAGCCGGTTCCGCCTATTTCTTACACCCATCCATATGGCGGAGTATAAACTGAATCATATAATCCTGGCATGCTGTGTTCTACATAACTTTTTACAGCAACATTCTGCCAACTATGCTGGCTCAGTTGGGCCTGAGGCCGGAATTATAAATGAAACAACCCTGACGGCGCTTGAAAGTGGCCGTCCTGGCTTGCCCTCCCTGAGTGCCCGTGATGTCCGGCTAAGATACCTCGAGTTCTTTGCGGGTAGGGGGGCCATCAATATGCCAGACAATTTGTGAAACCTTGATCAAATAAAAAAAAAAATTAAGCAAATCTTTGGTGACATTTACTGCTTGTGTTTGTTTTAGCTGACCCTGACCGAAATGTGGTGAGTCCGGAAAATGGCGTGATTGAGTAACCTTACAAAGCACTGTTGGATGTTATTTACTAAAGGCAAAGACACTTTACACTACAAGTGCACTTGAAAATGCACTGAAACAGCACTTGTAGTGCAAAGTAGATTTGCCCTTAGGAAATAACACCCATTGTCACAGAAAGCAGCAATTAGATCACCACAAAAGTGTTGTAGCGTTGAGACAATAATCCACACATTCTTGATTAACAATCTTTTTAATACCTGCACAATCACATGTGCATTTAGAAAAGGTTTTTAAAACAAACCAACATGTTTGTTGTATAACAATTTTTGGGGTGGCATTATCAAAAATGGAAATGTCCATTTAAGATAAAACAGGCATGTTTCCAAACAACAAGAAAGACACAAATCTTGAACTTACAAAGTTCATATTTGGTAGAACTTGAAGGCAATATCAGACATGAGTATTTAGGAACTGTGTTTGATATTGCGTTCAGATGGGGTGAAGTCACCCCAGGAAAAGCCAAATTTTGAAGATGCACACCAATTTACGAATGTCAACATGTGCTGCCATCACGGGGGATCAAGGGACGTGTTTTGGGGGAGCAACCCCTTCCTCTCAGCTACTTTATTATTGAGGAAGGGGTTTCACCCCCAAAACACGTCCATTGATCTCCCGTGAGGGCAGATAGCACATATTGACACACTGTGTGCATCTTCAAAATTTGGCTTTTCGAAAAATCGCTAAAACATTTTTAACATTGTAGCACACAAAAAACAAAGGGATTTGGAGGGGTTTTAAACTCTCCCCAAAACATCAATGATGTTCTTATTTTTTTGAATAACATCATTGATGTTTTTCTTGAGGTTTTCCAATGCAACATTACACCCCATGATCTCCCCGATCAGGATCTGGGCACTTTCCGAGGTGGAAGGATCTGGATCCACAACATCATGATCACCTAAAAAGAGACAAACCAAAAAAAAAAATATGTATTATAAATATGCCGGCATCCATCTCTTACCTGAGCATGTGGTCGCAGACACTCACCTGTTGTGGTGACTAGTTCCACCACGTCTTCTTCCTCCTGCTCTTCTTGTGTTTGGGGTATTTCACCTTCTTCCCGAGGTGGGGGGTCTCTGGTCTCCTTGGATGAGGGCTGTCCTCCAAGTCTTTTCTCCCCTATGTAAAACAAAAATGGTATAATTAGCACACAGATATTTGATGGCAGAACTATAAATATGAAACATTGCTTGGAAGTGGAGCACAATTGTCTAGTTTGGCAGAGTTCCAAGATGTAGAATATTTAGTGTCCTTTGTCAAGCTTGAATACTTACCTGTCTTGTACAAGCTTCACAGATGGAGACACCCCTATAGGATACACTGGAGCACCTGTGTGGCCCCCCTAATAAAAATGGTGTTCTTGTGTCCCACACTAGTGCTCCAGCGTCCAGATGTGAAAACAGCTGCTGAGTGTCCTCTCCTTACCCAGAATCGAGTTTGCATTTCATTCTAGTAACAAACCCATCTACACAACCAAATTATTTTCATACAAGTATGCCCTAAAAAATGTGGGCAAATGCATATGGCCAAAACAATGGTGTTTTATAGGCCGAAAGAAAAAGGTTTGATACGAATAAATAATGTGCCCATGAACATGAAAGTTGCCATTTTAAACTGTACAACACAAGAAAATCACATGGAGCAGCACGAACGTAATAAAGACAAAAAGAATAGGAACACAGCACAACTACTTACTTTTTTGCAGCACTCTCTGGATCTTTCTGTACTGCTCATGTTCTCGTAATTTCAGGTCCGACCACCGCTTCCTGAGCTGTTCTTTCGATCGACGTACCCCGAAATTCCGGTGCAGACTTTTGACCACTTTCGCCATGATCTTGGCCTTCCTGACATTGGGGTTGGGGTAAGGTCCATACTTCCCATCATAGTTGGCCCTCTTCAGGATGTCGACCATCTCCAACATCTCCCCAAAGGACATATTTGAGGCCTTAAATCGTCTCCTTCTGGATCGGGACGCTTCCGGATCCGGGCTTTCCTCCTCCTCGTTGCTATAATTAGCACACACCTGCTGTGTCTCCGCCATGTGCTCTTCCCCCACTGCGCCGAACAAAAAGGGGCGGGGAATAGACTAGAAAGATTGTCAGGGGCGGGCGGAGTTACACGCATGCGCAGTGTGTATAAAGCGTAACACGTGTGCGTAGTACGTACGATCTGTGAGCGGAGGAAGGAGCATCAGAGGCGCCGATCGTGAGAACGAAGGTAAGATCTAAACTTGGGCCTATACTGCTTCTAAATTGAAGCCTATATTGTAACAAGATTTGGAGAGTTTGGCCTGACATTAGGGTTTGTCTTGTGTTGTGTCTTGGAGAGAAAATGGATGGCTTTAACGACCACAATTTCCTCCCCGTTCATAGACAAATACAGGGAGCTGCCCTGTCTGTGGCAGGTGAGACATCCTCATTATAATAATAAACAAAAGAGGCAGGCAGCGCTGGAGAAACTGCTGGAGTTGGTGAAGCCGGTGGTCCCCACAGCAACCATCCCCTATCTAAAAAACAAAATTGGTGGCCTGAGGAGCACTTATCTTAGGGAGCGCAAGAAGGTCACGGATTCCCATAGATCCGGAGCAGGAGCAGATGACGTTTATGTCCCCAGGCTGTGGTACTATGAGAGACTGCGATTTCTGTCAGACCACACTGAAGTCAGGGAATCCCTCTCTACTCTTCCTTCCACTCTTCCTTCCACCCTAGCTGAGGCTTCCGATGTCCAACCTGGACCTTCCAGCCAGGAAGAAGTGGAGGAGCCCAGCTGGAGTCAGGTATAGCATTCTTCTACAGATTACTGGTCAATAAAGAAATGATCTTTACTAGATGTCATTATTGATCACTAATTGCAAAAAGTGTTTTACATTTCAATAGACAGTAGTGGGCAGAAAAAATTGGGACAAGAATGAAAAATGCTGGGCTCAGAAGGATAGTCTGTTATATTTGTTAACATTCAATTTGCAACAGTTGTGAGATGAAAATTGTGTGTGATTGATGAATAAAAAACTTAAACTATGTTCCTTTTTCAAACACAGGAAGACCTCAGCCAGGAGGAGGCTGTGGTATGTGGCAGCCAGGAGGAGGCGGAGCTAAGTTGCAGCCAGGAGGAGGCGGGGTTAAGTGTCAGCCAGGAGAAGCCTGGGACAAGTCGAAGCCTGACCGAATCGCAGGTTCCTCCCCTCCGCCTTCCATACAAAAGAGCGAGGAAGGCGACTCACATGCAGGATTCAGCGCTCAGGCTGATTCAGGAGGCTTCTCTGTCCCTCAGAGCCTTATCCACTCCTGAAGAGGCCTTTGCCTGCATGGCTGCCACAAAACTGCAGGGCATGCAGGAGGGTCAATGCAAACTATGTGAGGACCTTCTTTATAAAGTCCTAAGTAAGGGGGTGAGTGGTGAACTAACACCCAATACCCACCTGAGTGAGTTGGCCCCTCCTCCTCCTCCTGCCCCAACTCCACCACCAGAGCCACAGCGTGGAAGGAAGACCAGAGAGTGATGGCCCTGGGTTCAGTCTGGTCTGACAAAATATGCAGTCTCTTGTATGACCTCAGCCTGGGGACACAGATGTCATCTGCTGCTTTCAGGATCTCTGGGACTTCTGGACCAGACTGCACTCCCTTAAATATGGACTCATCAGGCCACCAATTTTGCTTGAAAATAGTTGATGTGTGCCCTGGGGGTCCAAGGCTTCACCCATTTCTGCTGTTTCTCCAGCGTTGCCTCCCTCTTTGTTTAGTTGTGAGCCCTTAATAAATGAAATTTGTGTTCAATTATACTTGCCTATGTGTGTTTTCATTCAAAAGGGACAGTTTGTTTGTGAGGAGGCAGGTACATTTCAAAAATACAATGTGAAATTAACAAGGGACATCAACACCAAACAATCTCCTACAGATTAAATAATACAAGATAATAATGGTGTTGTGGTAACTTGACACACAAAACACACACAAAAATATTATAGAGTAAAACACAACAAAAACAACAATAAAAACACAGCCTTGAAAAACAAAACAAACCCCCAAAAAATACAAAACCAGCCTGGAAGAAAACAAAAAAAAATTACAAACAACCAAAAACTAATTTGGGCAGATGTGACAAATCTAAATATATTGAGGGAATCCCAATAAATATTAAAGAAATAAGTTTGTGAGAAGTCTGTGTGAATATGAGCAGCAAAACTACTTCATTCTTCTCACATTATAAAGAAGAAGAGAGTGCGCTGTATTAAACCATTTTTAACATTGCAGCGTGACGAAAGTGTTGTATCCATTGCGAACGCTAATTTTACCAGACCGAGCTGTTCCGTCTCGGAATTTCTTCTGAGCATGCGTGGCACTTTGTGCGTCAGAACTGGCCGGAATTGACGCAATCGGATTTTGTTGTCGGAAAATTTTATAGCCTGCTCTCAAACTTTGTGTGTCAGAAAATCCGATGGAAAATGTCCGATGGAGCCCACACACGGTCGGAATTTCCGACAACACGCTCCGATCGCACATTTTCCATTGGAAAATCCGACCGTGTGTACGGGGCATAACAATTCCTCACTATGTTGGAGACAATGTGAATAGCCTGGCACCCTCCCACATATATTCTGGTCATGCAAGGGACTAACCAGTTATTGGAACCAAACCTTACAATTTATATCCCGAGCCATGGGAAAATTAACAAAATATGATCCAGCTCTGGCCTTACTCCATTTAGGTATAGAATGCTTTCCCACTAACTTTCTCAATATTATTGTAATTATTCTTATATCTGCCAAGATGCTTATCACCAGACTCTGCACCTAGCCAACCAAGCACCTAACCTCCCTGAGCTTATAGTCCTGATAAATATAACCTACCTCTATGAAAGACACATAGCCCTTAGAACTTCATTTATATACAAATTCAATCAGTTGTGATGTGCATGGGCCCACTTGACTCCTTCGACCCTTTCTTGACATTCAATTTATTGTTATCATCAAATGCTGTTTCTTGCTTTTTCATCATTTGTATGACTGTGACGACTAAGTTAAACACTGATGGTTTATTGTAGACCCTGTTTATGTGTTCCTTATATTATATTATGGACTCTGTTCTCTACTTGTACTGTTTCTAAAACCTTCAATAAAAATCGAAAAAAAAGAAACTCCAGAGTGTATTCTCGTCTATGGAATCATGAGATGGCATGAACTGGTCTATAAATCTGCATGTGAACATACAGGGCTAGCTGTGGCTCTGCACTGGTAATCATCATGTGCTGATTTCTTAGAAAGTGACTATAAATGCTTCTGGGCTTTTCACAATTTAATGAATACTTATGAATATGTATACTTGTCTAACAATAACAACTTCACAGACGTGTGAAAAGACACTTCACAGCTTTTTAACACAGTCTACGTGGCATATTTAGTCATGTGCTATGAGTGTGCAGACATAACATACGTTTAGTATATACTGTAGCGTACTGATTTTTTTTTTTCTTAAATGTTAAACAATGTGACAAATAAATAGAAAATAGTGAATTGATGTTATATAATTTTGGTGCAAAAGAAATGAAAGGACTGTAAATAAAGAATTCAGTGATATCCTGTAAATGTTGGGTTAATATCCTGGACTTTAAATATGGCTTTGATAAATGATTGACAAATAAAATGTAAAATGTTATTAATAGATCAGATAAAAACAAATTGTTACCCATAAAATACATTCCTAAAGCTAAACTCCAGGTAAACCTAAAATACATACAAACACGCACATTCAGTATATATACGAGAGCTGTTTTACCTGCTAAATGATTTGTATATCTGTCCATCCAGTCCTGAAACTTACACAGCTCTGGTACACAGCTCAGCCCCAGTGAGACATAAGAACCACATATTCTTTGCTGCTGTTCAATAACAATTACAGCTCTTGTCCCTGCCCCACCTTGTAACTCGAAAGTGACAGCAAAAACAGTACGCTGGTTAGCTTTGTGTGCTGTCTTTCTTCCCCCTATCTGAATGCTGTTAAGCAGGGGATTGCAAGAAGCTGATACTAAGTCAAATTAAGGTACTTATTAGGTTTGCATTAGCAAAAATACATTTAATGATGTATTAACCACTTGCCAACCGTGCTATAGCAAAATGACAGCAACAGCGTGGACGGCCAGGTCAGGGAGGGCACCATATGAAGTCCTCCTGTGATGCCACTTCCCGCGTGCCCCCTGGGGTGCACATTGGCAAGTGTCCACTATGTGCCTTGGACACAGTGCATCACGGATCGGGGTAAAGGGCCACTTACAGCGGCCCTATACCAGGTGATTGCTCTGTCCAATGACCAGCAATAACTTTGTAAGCAAAGCGGGGTCATGGTAATTCCAGTTCTCTGTGTCCTCTACTCATCAGTGCCCTACAGTGCTCATCAATGCCCTACAGTGTTCATCAGTGCCCATCACTGTGTTCAGCTTCATCACTACAGCTTATCAGTGGCATTTATCAGTGCACATTAGTGCCCGTCAGTGTCCATCAGTGCACATCAGCAGTACTTATCAGTGCCGATCAGTGCTGCTTCATCACTGCAGCTTATCAGTGCACATAAGGGACATTTAGTTCCCATTAGTGCTGCCCCATCACTGCAGCTCATCAGTGCACATCAGTGTATCCTCATCAGTGCACATCAGTGTCCATCAGTGCTGCCTCATTACTGCAGCTTATTAGTGCACATTAGTGGTACTTATCAGTGCACATCAGTGCCGCCCAATCAGTGGATCCTCATGAGCACCCGTCAGTGCCGCCTCATCAGTGCACATCAGTGCCGCCCAATCAGTGGATCCTCATGAGCACCCGTCAGTGCCACCTCATCAGTGCACATCAGTGAAAACTCATCAGTGCCAATTGGTGCAGCCTGATCAGCGCCTATTAGTGCAGCCTTATCAGTGCACATCAGCTCACAATAGAGATGCCTTGTCAGCACCCATCAGTGCACCCTCATCAGCACCCAGAAGTGCAGTCTCTTTAGCATCACTGGAAAAATATGAAGGTCAGGCTTAGTAACGACCACAAGGTGTTTTCCATCACATCAGTGCACATCAGTGCAAACTCATCAGTGCTCATTGGTGCAGCCTGATCAGCGCCTATCAGTGCAGACTTATCAGTGAACATCAGCTCACATTAGAGCTGCCTTGTAAGCACCCATCTGTGCACCCTCATCAGCACCCATCAGTGTAGCCTCATCAGCACCCATTACTGCACCCTCATCAGCACCCAGAAGTGCAGGTTCATTAGCACCACAGAAGAAATATGAAGAAGGAGGTCAGGCCTTAGTAAGGACACAAGGTGTTTTCCATCACTCCTCATAAGGCAAAAATCAGTTTTGATACTGCAGCAGAAATTAGATGTGTAATGTATGCCCGTAGAACACCTGGGGGTGCTACTTGGATGTTGGGCCCCTGTATGCAGCCAGGGTGTGAAAAAAAAGGAGTAGCAAAATGTATTTTGGAGTGTATTTTTTGGCATTTACATGCTATGTGTTAGAAATACCTTATAAGTGGACAGCTTTGTGTAAAAAAAAAAAAAAAAAAAAAAAAGTTTATTTTCTTTCCACATTTTCCAAAAAACTTGTGAAAAAAAATACATGTTCAAAAGACTTATTATGACTCATAGAATATACGTTGAGGTGTTTGCTTCCCAAAATGGGGTAATCCTTGGCATACTCAGAAGGAGTAGCAGAATGTGCTTTGGGGTGTGGTTGCAAGTATGCCTATGCTGTGTGTGAGAAATAACTTGGGCCTCAAGAAATAAGAGTCGGCTGTCAGTACATCAGGTTTGATCAAGTGTGATCAATTTTCAATGATTGGTACCATAGCTTGTAGACTCTATAACTTTCACACAGACCAAATAATATACACTGATTTGGGCTATTTATACCAAAGAAATGTAGCAGTATATATTTGGTCAAAATGTATGAAGAAAAATTACTTATTTGCAAAACTTTAAAACAGAAACTAAGAAAAATAATTTTTCTTTTAGAAAAATGTTTGGTCTTTTTTGATTTATAGCGCAAAAAAAAAAAAAACCCAGTGGTGATTAAATACCACCAAAAGAAAGCTCTATTTGTGTTAAAAAAAATGGCAAAGTTAATATGGGTACAGTGTTGCATTGTCATTCAAAGTGTGATTGCACTGAAAGCTAAAAATAGGCCTGGGCAGAAAGGGGGGATAAGTGACCAATAGGCAAGTGTTTAATTATTATTGAGCTGCATTCATTTGTGTATTTTACACCTGTTGGAATTCCGGCTTTAAATGTATAAAATGTATACAATGAGTAAACATTTAAAATTAGTAAAATTATAGTGATAATATCTAGTATACCGCAAATCATATTGAGTATCTACACAGGCAAATTCCCAACTTTTCTTTTCTCCTTCTCCTTTTTTCTTATCTAGACTTCTTCTACATTTCTTCTCCCATTCCCTTTACCACCTTAAATGTAATTTTGTATGCAGTTTTTTATGACTTGGTTTAATATCTCTGGCAGTCCCTGAAGGGCTCGCCTGCATGTATATGTATGCTACTGATGACTGTTATACATTTTTTTCCCTCCCCTTTTTTCTTTTCTGTACCCACACTTGTTTTTATTTTTTATTTTAAGAAGTACTAATAAAAATATATTCAACCTAAAGTATACCACAGACAACAATCAGAATCTTTTTACTCATTTTGTGCTCATGGCTAAATTCTGCCTCCACAGGGAAGGGTTATAGTATAGATAACAGAAATTCATACATTTAATACTGGGACATGTAAATTACTCACAGATCACGTTTTCATCAGAATGAATGTAAAGCATTGCCCCCCCCCCCCCCCCCCTATTACTGCAGAGTTAAGCTGTGCAGCATAAAGAAGCAAAACATTAGAACACCCTCTTGGATGTCTAGTCCACTGAATAATTAATTTCTGATATCTACAAAATAAACCTGTCCTTGAGAAGTAGATTCTAGTTGTGAAACGCATCAACGTGGTTCTATAGACTCAGATTGTTGTCTGAGGTATAAATCATGGTCTAATTTCAAGTGTTAATACAGTGTATACATTTAAGAATGTAACACTCTGTTCTTATCCGATCTATTAATAAAACATTTAAATATTTTACTTAAGGGGGCGCATGCGCAGCTCTCGACCATGGCGGACATCTTCTGAGAGAGCTCCAGGCTTGGTCCGCTTTCTGTGACCTCCAATTAGCATCCAAAAGCAACGGGGGTAAGCCTGATCCTACGCTCTCCTCCTTGGGCACCCCATGGGAAAATTTGGCCAGCAGCGCCACTGCTATACACCTCTATTTGGGCCACGCCAGGGTTCCAACATGGATCGTTATGTCACTAAGCCGCAATCCTCTGCCTCGAGTTCCCCCGCCGATCCGTTCGCAAAGATGGATCCCTTGCTGGGGACGGAGGACGCAGGGAATCTCCCTCCTTCTGCAATACAGGCTGCAACACAGGCCCCAGGCCTCCTATCCTCTTCTACACCAGCAATTTTAACACCAGACGTCCTGGATGCCAAATTGGAAGCTAAACTGCAGCTTCTGCTCCAGCAAATTACCCAATCTATCTCGGCTGCTGTAAGCAAAATATCTGCAGAATTGAGGGGGGAAATCACTCAAATTGGGGAATGTACGGACACGCTGGAACATAAATTTGATGAAATGGTGAATTACGTGCAGGCCATAGAGGAAAAGAACTCCAGCCTTAAATACTCAGTCTCCCAGTTATAGCTACAGGAGGACTTAGAGAACAGGAAAAGAAGACACAATCTATGATTCCGTGGTATCCCTGAAAAGGTGGGTGACTCGGCCTCACACCCCTATCTTTTGGGGCTCTTTAACACTTTGGCTCCCTCGGTGGTGGATGTGGATTGGCGTCTAGACAGGGTTCATCGTTCTCTGGGTCCGAAACCTCCAGCTGGAGCTAGGCCCAGAGATGTAATGTGAGATTCCACTTTTATGATAGCAAGGAAGCCCTGACATTGGTTACACGCAACAAATCCCAGATCACATATCAGGGCGCTAAGCTGCAAATATTCAGTGATCTCTCCCCCATCACATTTGCAAAACGGAGAAACCTGTGACCAATAACAGCACATCTGCAACCCCACCGGGTCCAGTACTACTGGGGATTCCCCTTTCATCTCATCGTGTCCAGAGATGGGGTTCAACACAGTCCACGGGATCTTCAGGAAGGTGATGCCTTTGTGAAAAGTTTACATCTCCCCCATTGCCTGAAGAAGATTTGTTGCCTCCTCCTGGACAGACCCATCTGTTTCCTACTACCCCCAGACGCGTTTGGACCCCTGTAAGGGGCCAACCAAGGAAGCAAGCCTCCACTCCTCAACGCTCAAGTTTCTACAAACAACCTCCTTGATCCTCCTGGCCAGATATTTTGGCTTATTTATGTTTCTACTTCTGAAATTTACAGGGTCCACAAAGCTAAGTGCTGGATTTCAGGTATTTTGAGCTTTCCTGATAATTTGTTTCAGGGGCTCACCTTTTCCATGCCTATGGGGTATTATAGTTAAAGTTACTGTTATTGTTCAGTTGCTTGTTAATGACTGGTTCTTGAAGAGTTAACTTTGCCAGATTGTTACTGTGACTGCCAAGTGGGCGGTCCCCTCTCCCTTTCTACTGGACCCTCCCTGCTGGAGATCCCCATGTGCCCCTACACTGTGAGACCTCCTGAGATGCCAAAAGGATCTCAGGTCTCCAAACTTTGTTTTTCTTTTTTTTTTTACTTAAATTTTTTTCGCTACCATTTTTGTTCTCATTTATATTTTTATTTTTGTTTTCTTTTTTTTTCAACATGTCCACGCCTATGTGCCAGCTTTGTATGTTGAGGTCACAAGGCTTTGTTCTGTCCCTACTGTTAAGGGTTTTTGTTTGAGAGATATATATGTTCTTTCAAAGATATCATTGGGCTAATTTCCTTTATTATGCTCCTTATTGCTTATTCAATAGTTATCATGCTTTTTATGTTTTGTTTTTTTACAGGGTCTACACACCAATGTTAGCTACCATTGACGATTTGTACTCATGGCGTTGGGAATCATGTCATATAATGTAAAGGGTCTGGGCTCCATTCGGAAGCGTTGGATGGCTCTGAAGGAGTTCAGATCCTCGGGGGCAGATGTGGTCATGCTCCAGAAGACTCACTTTCGACCGGGAGGTACGTTGAAATTTGCTTCCAGATTTTTTCCTACCTCCTTTTTAGCCTCAGATTCCACAGGAAAAGCTGGGGTGGCAATTTTAATTAAAAAATCATGCCCTATTAGGGTTCAAAAAGTACATGCGGTATCTTATCCTGGAGTGTGGCTACATGGCCTCTTCTTTTACCCTAGTTAATTTATATAAAAACTCCAAGTGTTTCACCAGGCCTGCAGAAACACTACTCAGCGCTAGGGATGAGCTTCGAGTTCGAGTCGAACTCATGTTCGACTCGAACATTGGCTGTTCGCAAGTTCACCGAACAGCGAACAATTTGGGGTGTTCGCGGCAAATTCGAATGCCGCGGAACACCCTTTAAAAGTCTATGGGAGAAATCAAAAGTGCTAATTTTAAAGGCTAATATGCAAGTTATTGTCATAAAAAGTGTTTGGGGACCTGGGTCCTGCCCCAGGGGACATGGATCAATGCAAAAAAAAGTTTTAAAAACGGCCGTTTTTTCAGGAGCAGTGATTTTAATAATACTTAAAGTCAATCAATAAAAGTGTAATATCCCTTTAAATTTCGTACCTGGGGGGTGTCTATAGTGTGCCTGTAAAGGGGCGCATGTTTCCTGTGTTTAGAACAGTCTGACAGCAAAACGACATTTTGAAGGAAAAAACTCATTTAAAACTACCCGCGGCTATTGCATTGCCGACAATACACATAGAAGTTCATTGATAAAAACGGCATGGGAATTCCCCAAAGGGGAACCCCGAACCAAAATTAAAAAAAAAAAATGACGTGGGGGTCCCCCTAAATTCCATACCAGGCCCTTCAGGTCTGGTATGGATATTAAGGGGAACCCCGGCCAAAATTAAAAAAAAAAAATGACGTGGGGTTCCCCCTAAATTCCATACCAGACCCTTCAGGTCTGGTATGGATTTTAAGGGGAACCCCGCGCCAAAAAAAAAAAAAAAAACGGCGTGGGGTCCCCCCAAAAATCCATACCAGACCCTTATCCGAGCACGCAACCTGGCAGGCCGCAGGAAAAGAGGGGGGACAAGAGTGCGGCCCCCCCTCCCTCCTGAACCGTACCAGGCCACATGCCCTCAACATTGGGAGGGTGCTTTGGGGTAGCCCCCCAAAACACCTTGTCCCCATGTTGATGAGGACAAGGGCCTCATCCCCACAACCCTGGCCGGTGGTTGTGGGGGTCTGCGGGCGGGGGGCTTATAGGAATCTGGAAGCCCCCTTTAACAAGGTGACCCCCAGATCCCGGCCCCCCCCTGTGTGAAATGGTAAGGGGGTACATAAGTACCCCTACCATTTCACGAAAAAAGTGTCAAAAATGTTAAAAATGACAAGAGACAGTTTTTGACAATTCCTTTATTTAAATGCTTCTTCTTTCTTCTATCTTGCTTCATCTTCTGGTTCTTCTGGCTCTTCTGGTTCTTCTGGTTCTTCCTCCGGCGTTCTCGTCCAGCATCTCCTCCGCGGCGTCTTCTGTCTTCTTCTCCTCGGGCCGCTCCGCACCCATGGCATGGGGGGGGAGGCTCCCGCTCTTCTCTTCTTCTCTTCTTCTTTTCTTCTTTTCCTCTTTTCTTCTTTTCTTCTCTTCTTCTCTTCTTCTTCATTTTCTTCTCCGGGCCGCTCCGCAATCCATGCTGACATGGAGGGAGGCTCCCGCTGTGTGACGGCGCTCCTCGTCTGACAGTTCTTAAATAACGGGGGGGGCGGGGCCACCCGGTGACCCCGCCCCCCTCTGACGCACGGTGACTTGACGGGACTTCCCTGTGGCATTCCCCGTGACGTCACAGGGAAGTCCCGTCAAGTCACCGTGCGTCAGAGGGGGCGGGGTCACCGGGTGGCCCCGCCCCCCCGTTATTTAAGAACTGTCAGACGAGGAGCGCCGTCACACAGCGGGAGCCTCCCTCCATGTCAGCATGGATTGCGGAGCGGCCCGGAGAAGAAAATGAAGAAGAAGAGAAGAAGAGAAGAAAAGAAGAAAAGAAGAAAAGAAGAAGAGAAGAAGAGAAGAGCGGGAGCCTCCCCCCCATGCCATGGGTGCGGAGCGGCCCGAGGAGAAGAAGACAGAAGACGCCGCGGAGGAGATGCTGGACGAGAACGCCGGAGGAAGAACCAGAAGAACCAGAAGAACCAGAAGAACCAGAAGATGAAGCAAGATAGAAGAAAGAAGAAGCATTTAAATAAAGGAATTGTCAAAAACTGTCTCTTGTCATTTTTAACATTTTTGACACTTTTTTCGTGAAATGGTAGGGGTACTTATGTACCCCCTTACCATTTCACACAGGGGGGGGGCCGGGATCTGGGGGTCACCTTGTTAAAGGGGGCTTCCAGATTCCGATAAGCCCCCCGCCCGCAGACCCCCACAACCACCGGCCAGGGTTGTGGGGATGAGGCCCTTGTCCTCATCAACATGGGGACAAGGTGTTTTGGGGGGCTACCCCAAAGCACCCTCCCAATGTTGAGGGCATGTGGCCTGGTACGGTTCAGGAGGGAGGGGGGGCCGCACTCTCGTCCCCCCCTCTTTTCCTGCGGCCTGCCAGGTTGCGTGCTCGGATAAGGGTCTGGTATGGATTTTTGGGGGGACCCCACGCCGTTTTTTTTTTTTTTTTTGGCGCGGGGTTCCCCTTAAAATCCATACCAGACCTGAAGGGTCTGGTATGGAATTTAGGGGGAACCCCACGTCATTTTTTTTTTTTAATTTTGGCCGGGGTTCCCCTTAATATCCATACCAGACCTGAAGGGCCTGGTATGGAATTTAGGGGGACCCCCACGTCATTTTTTTTTTTTAATTTTGGTTCGGGGTTCCCCTTTGGGGAATTCCCATGCCGTTTTTATCAATGAACTTCTATGTGTATTGTCGGCAATGCAATAGCCGCGGGTAGTTTTAAATGAGTTTTTTCCTTCAAAATGTAATTTTGCTGTCAGACTGTTCTAAACACAGGAAACATGCGCCCCTTTACAGGCACACTATAGACACCCCCCAGGTACGAAATTTAAAGGGATATTACACTTTTATTGTTTGACTTTAAGCATTATTAAAATCACTGCTCCTGAAAAAACGGCCGTTTTTAAAACTTTTTTTTGCATTGATCCATGTCCCCTGGGGCAGGACCCAGGTCCCCAAACACTTTTTATGACAATAACTTGCATATAAGCCTTGAAAATTAGCACTTTTGATTATTCATGTTCGTGTCCCATAGACTTTAACGGTGTTCGCATGTTCGAACGAACTTTTTTCCTGTTCGCATGTTCTGGTGCGAACCGAACAGGGGGGTGTTCGGCTCATCCCTACTCAGCGCCAGGTCACTATTCTGATCCAAAATACAGATGAATAAAGACAGATATTAATGAACATTCAAAAGTGCACAAATGTGAATAAACATCACTTTGCAGCTATATAAATATTCAAGACCATTCTTAAATAAAGTTAGAATCCACTTTGCGGTTAAGCAGAGAGAAAACCAGGGATAAGGCAGAGCAGCTGTCTCAAACAAAATACGTAAATATGAACACTGTGTTAGAAAATAATCCAAAATTAGACTAAATCGTCACACTAGACAGCGCTAATCACCAGTGATTAGGATGTATCCCTTTCAGTTCTCCCACATAGAGGAGTTCAGCTCCCATGGTTGAGACAGAGGATCTTCCATTCTATTACTAGTGTAGGACCCACTAATTCGGGGTACCTTGTCGCAGTAAGTGGGCTTAGCACTATATGACCATATAATGTGACCAAACCCCCGTAATTTTTGAATATGTTCAGGTGTTCAGGTGTTTTTAACTAGCCCTGCAGGAAATGTCATTCTTGTACGTGTGCGCTGTAAAATATTTTGTACTGATTATAGGTCTTACAGCAGCACCATCTTGAATTTAAATGCATTGTATGGTGTGCCCCCCAAATATGTTCTTGTGTTTGTGACTTAAGTCACAAACAGACTAGCAAGAGGGCACTAAAGTTCAGAGGGCAATAATTTTGGACTTATTATGAGCCCTGGAAATCCGTGACCCTTCATGAAGTGATGTTAACAACAAGCTGCTGGCAAAGATTTTTATTCTAAATGCTTTATTACTCCCCAATTTTGGTGAGTTTAACCCCCTAGGGGGAGAGTGCTTGCACCGGGTGGATTTCCTAGTGATCGGTGGAAGGTGCATGCTGAGGAATGTTTTCATGATCACCTGATTAATATTTGTGAACTACACCCTGAACTTTACATCACTGCCCTTTATAAGGGACTTTTTCCTAAGGGACTTTCTGTTATAGGATTTTCCTTTGCATGTGTTGTTGGCCACATGTTTTAGTTGCTCAACTAGTGTGACGATTTAGTCTAATTTTGGATTCTTTTCTAACACAGTGTTCATAGTTAATTTATATGCTCCTAATGCTGGACAGGTTGATTTTCTCAATAAGGTTTTTGACTCTCCTCAATATCGCTCTCAACCCTTTATGATTGTAAGGGGAGATTTCAACCTGATCATGTCCCCCTCTAGAGATAGACAAGCCTTAACTAGAGACGTTCCCTCACGGAGGGTCATTTTCCAGGCTAACTCTTTTCGCAAATGCATTAGGTCACACCAACTTTTTGACTCGTGGAGGATTAAACACCCCATGGCTAAACAGTATACTTTCTTCTCCATGGTCCACAAAATGTACTCCCACCTAGATTGTTTTCTCATTTCTGCCCCACTCATAACTTGCGTTGTAGATTCCGACATACTCCCTATTACATGGTCAAACCATGCCCCTATTATACTGGATGTTATGCTCTCCCAAACCCCCACCAGGACATGTCACTGGCGCCTTAACGACCATATTCTACAATCCGAGATCTCATGTACAAAATTGGCCACAGACCTAAAGGAGTTTTCGGTCTGTGGCCAGTTTCGGATTTTTCCACACTGTGGGAGGCACACAAGGTGGTCTTCCGTGGTGCCTGTATCGCGGAGGGTTCACGCATAAAAAAAGATAGAAATAGACTTCTTCAGTCCTTGATGGACGCCTTGCAGAAAGCTGAACGCTGACTGCTGCGTGCACCCACAGTGTCGAAATTGCGTAGGGTGACCTCCCTCAGGGAACAGATAAAGTCCTTACACCTTGGTAAAGCGGCCAAATCCATACTCTGGATAAAACAAAAATTCTATGAATTTTCTAATAAGCCACACAGGATGCTGGTTAATAAACTGCATCCACGCCCCTTCAATTCTTTTCCTGACTATCTTCTTCGGGCGGATGGGTCTAGAACGCATTGTCCCGTGGAGATGACCACGATTTTTGGCAATTACTATCACCAGTTGTATAATTGCCTTACTCCTGATAACCATTTTAACTTCACCCAAGAGAAATTTTACGAATTTGTTTCTGCTCTTAAACTTCCAAAACTGTCCTCTTCCAGTCTGACTGATCTAAATGTAGTTATAACTGCAGAGGAACTTCAAAATATAATTAAAGATCTCCCACTTCATAAATCACCAGGCCCAGATGGATGGCCTTATTTTTATTATAAGACTTTTTTGGAAATGTTATCCCCCACATGCTAACTTTATATGATACCCTAATTAAAGGACAACCCCCACATCCCACCAGTTTTCACATTCATATATCTCAGTTATCCATAAATAGGGTAAAGATCCTTCTGTCCCAGATAATTATAGGCCCATAGCCCTTCTAAACTCAGATTACAAAATATTCACAAAAATTCTGGCGTCTAGACTCTCCAAATATATTCCTAAATTAATTAACAGGGACCAAGTGGGTTTCGTTTTAAATAAGCACACTGGGGACAACACTCATCGCACTATAAATTTGATCGATTTATTGAACATATCTCCCCGCTAGGCTCTGGTTCTGAGCCTGGATGCTCAAAAGGCCTTCGACAGGCTGAGTTGGCCCTATATGTTTTCCACTCTACGTGAATACAGATTAAAAGGTCCTTTTTTAAAAGCCTTTAGAGGCCCTATATTCACAAGTCACAACTCAAGTTCAGATATCATCCTTTTTGTTGCCTAGCCTTCCCATGACTAATGGCACTCGGCAGGGGTGCCCCTTATGCCCCTCTGCTCTTTATTCTGTGTCTGGAACTGCTTGCCAAGTCCATTCATATCCGTCCTGATATTCCTGGGGTGGTGATGCGACAAAGGGAGTACAAGCTATCATTGTTTGCAGATGACATCTTGCTAACTATTACAAATCCGTTGTTTTCCCTACCTTCACTACACAAACTTCTGTCCTCATTTGGTGATATTTCTGGCTATAAGGTTAACAGATGGATGATATAAATGCAGCGCTAAATAGAAGTGAACGGTGCACATATATGTGACTACCAGACATACAATAAAGTGGTGTAAATAAGTGAAAAAAATATGAAATTTTTTTTTTCCTGAAATGACTAGTCCATAGCCATATGAGTGTCCAACTCAGTGAGTGTTGTAATCGTATAAGTGTCCAACAAGGTGAGATTTTATGGGTGGACTAAAAGAATTAATCTTAGATGTCATAAAAATCACAAGAATGATGTCTCAAAACTCTTGGATGCCATTTAAATCACAGGGATGGTGTTCAAATAATCGATATCCATAAAAATGTATAGAAGGAGCAAATACCCTTACCGGAATGGGTGGACACGTTTGCCATACGGCTAGGTGTCATACAGGCTTGTGGATCACCGATCCCAATGGAAGCTCAATGGGATGACGTATACAGCAGGTTCCCCTGGTTCCTCGGTAGCAATCGTTGATGGGCTGAGGGAGATGGATAATCCGGAGCCAGATGTAGGTGCCTCACCCACAAAGGTATGATAAAGGAATGCAGCCTTCAATCAGCCAGCATGGGGACATATAAGAGGGAAGAAAGGAACCCACATGGTGCTTGAATCCATATAAATAGGTTTATTGCAAACCAAACAAGGTAAAAGCCTGGGAGCGCCGGATATTGCTAAATATTATTATGCCTCACATTTAAGGGCCATTGCCTCCTGGTCCAACCTACAGGCTTTTAGTCACTGGGCTGACATTGAGAAGGGGGTATTTATTGTACCTGGCTCATCTATGCTCCCTAGTCTGGTCTCATATGCCCAATATAGACCCCGTTTTCAGATGCCTATGTACGGCTCCAATGAATTTCACAATATCCATATGGCGTAAATGCCTAAAGAATTTTTCTCTTGCTTTCCCGTGTTCTCCTCTTACGAATGTGTTATTTAACCCACCTATTCCTGACAGTTTGTCCTTGGGACGTATCCTCCTTTGGATAAACAATTCCCTATTTCAGCTCCGAAATGTGGTCCACCCAATCTCCCGTAGGTTCCATTCTTTTGATTACCTCCGCGAAAAGTTTGACATACCTCTGCACCAGTTTCATTTTTATTTGCAAATTAGACACTTCTTCCTCTCTAGGGCCTCAAACCTGTCTCTTGAGAAACTCTCCCTCTTTGAATATATATGCACACAGGGCCCTTGCCAGTCACATCTAGTCTCATCCATTTACCACATTCTCCAGGAGTCAACCCCCCTCACTGAGGACACACATTTGTACATGAGAAGATGGGCCACCTGATAGGTCGGCCCATCAGTTCTCAGATGTGGGATAGGATATGGTCCTCTGTTTTCAAGTCCTCTAAATACAGAGAGAGACATCCATTAAGATCCTCATGCACTGGTACAGGACACCAGAGGTCATACATAAATATGATCCTTCAAGCTCAGCTAATTGCTGGCGATGCGGAAAGCCTGTGGGATCTATATTTCATATCTTTTGGCAATGTGAAGTGATATAGCCCTTCTGGCAAGAAGTGATGTTGTTAATACAGAAAGTGGTGGGGGTGTCTCTACCACTTGCATTACTTACTGGGCCTTCCTTTTTCTGGTATTACTAAAAAAAGTAATAGGCTAATCTCTTATATCCTCCTTGCTGCTAAGAGACTGATTCCTTTATGTTGGTTATCCAATTCCCCCCTACCATGGCCTAGACTTCTTCAGCTTATTGCAGAGATTCGTAAAATGGAATATATGACAGCCATTGTGCAGGGCACCATACCCCAATTTGACAAAATTTGGGAGCCTTGGGACAGTTCAGAATATGGAACGCAAATTCAGTCCTTTGAGTCCTGAAATCTACAGTTCCCATTCTCTGACTCTACATTCAGAGACCCATTTTCTTACCATTTGTTCCAGGTATATAGTAGTTTGACTTGCTCTGGAGTTTCTGATCATACTTTTACACTCTAATTCAGCTTATCTCTATATGTATGACCTCTGTATATGTTCTTGCTACGCTTATAAGTTGATACATACTCTTGTATTAAGATGTGCAGTACACTCTTGTGTCCTGCCTTTGTGGACATTTTTTTTTCCTTATGTTTTGAACTTTCATTTCACTTATGTACTCAAATGTTCTGTAATCTTTTCATTGAAAAAAAAAAAAAAAAACTTTCATAAAAATACAATTATAAATTAAAAAGAAAAAAATATTTTACTTAAGTGTCTGTAATTCTTTGATGTCAAAAAACATTTTTTTCTATATGTGTTGGATAGTGGCTGTGGGATGGAGGCATCTAAGGAACTTAAACATTTTCCATATATAGTTTTCCACTCTTTCTAATCAATATATATTGGATTATTACCTTTTCTTATGTCTGCCTTTTCTTTTGCACATACTGTTTTCAGAAACATAAATGATTTACACAATTTTACAGCATGCATGAATTTTAAAAGCTTCTCATATGCAACAGAATTTCTATTGCCTGTAAAGTCCAGGCAATAGTCCTGGTAAATTCAGGTCAATTCAGTATGACCTGAATTTACCAGAGAAAATGAGAATAATGCCCCATACACACGAGCGGATTTTCCGTCGGAAAAAACTTGGATGGTTTTTCCGATGGAATTCCGCTCAAGATTAGCTTGCATACACACGGTCACACAAAAGTTCTCTGTACTTTCGACCGTCAAGAACGCAGTGACGTACAATACTACGACGAGCCAAAAAAATGAAGTTCAATGCTTCAGAGCATGCGTCGAATTGTTTGCGAGCATGCGTAGGAATTTTGCACGTTGAAATTGGTGCAGACGATTGGAATTTCCGATCTGAACTTTTTCCGACCGAAAAAATGAGAACCTGCTCTCAATCTTTTGCTGGTGGGAATTCCGCAAGCAAAAGTCCGATGGAGCATACACACAGTTGGAATTTCCGACCAAAAGCTCATATCGGACTTTTTCTGGTGGAATTTCTGATCATGTGTATAGGTTTAAGGGACCACTTCCCACTTTATTTGTATGGTATGCAGTATGAGTCAGTGTTTTTTTTCAAGTGTGGAATTCGGTCAGAAAGTGGCTCTGGAATACCCATATCAGTCTACACCAAAGCATGTCTCAATAAAAAAGAAAAAATAGCAATTATGTTACACAATGAAATAATATAGAATATTATCAAATGGATGTGATGTTTTATGAACTATATGTGTACCACTATTTACAAAAGCATGAGAGAAAGAGAGAAGAGAGAGAATAAGAAATTAAAAAATAATAATATTAGCCAAATACAGCCTGATACTGTATTAAAAACCTATCGTGTGTACTTTGCCTAGAGAACATCAGCTCCATAGTACTTGGAATTGGGCACCTTTACCAGTAATTTGAAAGGTTGGAGACATTTGGAGATGGAAAGTGATGGGTAGCGATATAGAGATGGCCAATGAAGTGCAGTCTTAAAGAGGAAGTCTCATTACAAAATGTTAACTTTTATTTGACTCCCCCACAGGGGACCTAGTGCATATAGCACTTGGTCCCAAACAAATTTGTTCCTCGGTTGCTGAGCAGCATGGATTGACAGTTTGCCCTCCACATCCAAACAATTTGAAAGAAAGAAGATGGATTTGCCAGTGGCAGCACTAATCTCTGGCAGCAGGGGCCACTCTGGGGAATAGCACTTTGATAAAGATCACAGAACCTGTGGCACTGTGCATCTATTTGTGGCTGTATCTTAACAGACACAGCCCCACAGCACTGAATGGTATTTGACTTTTATGAATGAACAATCAAAGCCGCTTGTTCTTTCATAATAGTAAAAGATTACTCGGAGTTGCAGCTCTGTGTGATCTGTCTGCAGCTGCTTTTAGACATACAGGGCACTTGCAGATAGATTACAGAGAACAGCAGCTCTGAGTTATCTTTTACTAACATGAATGAACAAGCAGTACTGCTTGTTCATTCATAATAGTGAAAGATCACTTCTCTTCCCCCACAGGAACAAAGATAATTTGGTTTTCAGAACGAGGTAGAGACACAGCCAGCAAAAAAGGTGCATTTAGAGGACAAGTGAAAAGAAACAAATGCTCCTGCACTTGAGAAAAGGCTGGATGTCTCCATTGGTCTAGCCACCGCATTGGCTGTGCTGCTACTCCCAACAGATCAGGGAATACCCAAATAGAACTCTAAAAAAAAAAAGAAACAGAGGGCGCACCAGCCTAGTGCATTACCTTTGTTACAATTTATTATTTTAAAACGTATATAACATACTCACAAACTTCATATACACTAGCCTTCACTGGCAGCCCCTAAATAGAGTTGGGTGAATGGTACAGGCCAAGCAAAAGTTTGGCCTGAACATTGCCCGCTTGAAGAACACCTGAATTTGCGGGGCGCTTGGCAGGATGTTCACCAAGCAAAGCGCCCCACAATGCACTGCATGCTGCACAGTGCACTCTAGGGCCCCAATTGAATGAAGCCTTGCACCTGACCACTGGTGCAAGGCTTTGCCAATTAGGGCACAGAACACTATCAAAGCCATGACTGGACAAAGTAATGATGACTTTCTCCAGTCACGGCTCAGTGCTCATAGTCCAACCCCACACTATAACACATAAGCACAGGTGTGAGTATAATGTAGTGTCAGTGTGGTGCAGTGTGTAACACAGCATTACATAAGATTTAGTGTAATATACAGTGCTGTATACCCGTTTTTTTTGTTGCTGCGTGTTTTTGTTTTTTATGGGTTTTTTTTGAGGGGGGGTTGTCTTTTTTTTCTGTCCCCTGCCTACCCCCTTGTTTTTGTTTTTTGTTTTTGTTTTTTTAATCTGAAATTTTTTTTTATTTTAGTATAATGCATACATTTCTCAGAACAGTCATACATAATATATGATACTACAATTTCTATAAAATTATACAAAATCACTATTTTCTTTATTATGTCTTATCCCATCCTTTTACCCACCCCGTTCCTTCCCCCCTCCCTCCCCCACCTCCACCCAACAAACATCACTTGTGGATTGCATCATTTTATTCACCACTCCCACATTTACCTCTGACTTCCCCCACAACCTATTATTTTTTTTTAACTAGTTATACAATCATCACCTCTTCAGGTCCACTTACTGTCCTGTTCCTTCTTCTCCCCTTTCCTTCCTTATACTTTCTCTTCCTCCCTTTCATCTCCATTTTATCTGCTCTTTCCTCTCTCCCAATCCCCCCCTATATCTCTACATCTGGAGCTTTTCTACAACCAGTTGATGAGGGGCCACATCCACATCCCCCAACCAAGGTTGCCATATTTTATCGAATTTCCCCTTGTCGCTTCTGCGGCTATAGGTCAGTCATTCTCTAGGAAGGAGAGAATTTACATATGAGATCCATTGCTTCCCTGTGGGTACCGTAGGGGCTATCCAGTGTTTTGCAATAAGTTTTCTAGCTAGATACATCAATCTAGTTATCATAAAAAACGTTCCTCCCGGAAACATTTCTGCGTCAATAGCGCCGAGCAAGTAAACTGTCGGGTTCAAGGGAATATGGACTTGCGCCAACCTAGAAATGCATCGGGATATGCATCGGGATACCTCACCCCAATACCTATGCAGCTTTGGGCACCTCCACATTAAATAGATAAAGTCCCCCCTGTGCACTCCATACTTAGGGCACAACGGGAAATCCCTACCCCCCATTTGTGGAGTTGCGCTGGTGTCCTGTAGGCCCTATGCAGAATAAATAGTTGTGATAGCCTTTGTGATGCGGATAACGAGACCACTGGGATAGCTTCGAGTGCCATTTCCCACTGATTATCATCTATCTCGCCTACATCCTCTACCCATTTTTTCCGACACTTTAATGATGTATGATCCTGGGATGCAATCAATAATTCCCTATATATTTTTGTTATTAATCCTTTCCTTGTGTCTGCTTTTAAAACTTCACTCAATAGTGGGACTGCTGTTACTCCTAAAGAGTTATTTGTTGCGTCTGCAGCGCATGGCGAAGTTGAAGGTATTGGTAGAAGCCCCTAGGGTGCAAATGGAATTCCCTACATAATTGTTCATATGTCTTTAGCACTTCCCCCTCATAAAGTTGTGAGAAAAACCAAATCCCCTTTTCCTTCCAGTGTGAAAAACCTCGCAATTCCTGAACCTCAGTATATCTTTTATTGTGCCATATTGGTGTAAATGGGAACACGCCCGTTATTTTCTGCATTTTCCGAATTTCACCCCATACCCTTTTAAATAGAGAGCTCATGGGTTCTACACCCTTCATACTTGGTAAATCTATTTCTAGATGAGAGACCGCCGCTAATGTGGGTTCCGAAATGGTCACCAATTTACATATATGATCCTCATTTCCCTTTTGACCCCATCCTGCCATTTGTTGTAACTGTGATACCAAAAAGTACAACTTGGGATGAGGTATTGACAACCCTCCTTTATTTTTTTCATATTGCAGTGTTTCCAAGCTAATTCTAGGCACCTTTTTTTTCAATATCAGTTCTATCATTAATGTATCTATTAGTCTGAACCACTTTTTTGAAATCCATATTGGTGAGTTACGGAGGACGTACAGTTGCTGTGGGGCCCAGACCATCTTTACTAGATTTGCTCGTCCTACAACTGATAATGGAAGCCTACACCAACTGCTACATTTTTCTTTCTGTCTGGTAAGTAGTGGCCCCAAATTTAGTTGAAGATACTCAGCCTATTCTGGGGATACCATCACTCCCAAATATTTAAAGCTATTAACAATAGCTATTTGTTCTGCCCCCTCTGGGAGTCCATCCCTCGGCTGATCTAGTGGCATTATAGTTGATTTCGACCAATTGATTGCGAAACCTGAGAAGCTTCCAAAGTTTCCCACTATCTCCATCACTGCCCGCAAAGAAGAGGCCATATCCCCTAGATATATGAGTGCATCGTCTGCGTATAAAGATATTTTTTCCTCTCTCTGATTTCTACGGAACCCCACTACCTCTGGTGAGTTTCGGATCAATATAGCCAGGGGTTCAATCGCCAGTGCGAACAGTAATGGAGACAGCGGGCACCCCTGCCTGGTCCCCCTGTGTAATCCAAATGGAGAGGAGAGGACACCATTGATGCGGAGCCTGGCTCTAGGTTTAGAATAGAGTACCCTCTCAGGGGCAAACTAATCCAACATGGAGCCCGACTGAAACATGCCCGCACTGCGGACATAACACGACTTCTCTCCACTATCGCCAAACTAGAAGAATCGCACAAAGCAGACCCAACTAACTCATCTCTCCTAGAACTCTCCAATGCGAGAAGAGACCTCCTGCTTATTTTCGCAGAAAAATCCCTAATCGCCCGAGACAAGGGACGGTTCAACCACTACTCACAAGCCAATAAATGTGGTAGACACCTAGCGAACACCCTCCAACCACGCCAAGCCAGACGACCTATACCATTAATAAACTCCCCCGTTAAAGGTAAACTCATGCAGAACTCAGCAATAGCCGAGGAATTCCGTAGATACTATTCCACTCTTTATAATCTCACCCCCCAGAACCCACGTACTATACCCTCCCCACAGGACCTGTCCTCATACATTCAAGAGACAGCACTCCCATCTCTTCCACCCTCGGATACGGAGGACCTTGAGACCTCCCTCTCCGAGGAGGAATTTCTAACCGCTATTAAATATCTCAAGAATGGCAAAAGTCCGGGTCCAGACGGATTCTCTCCCTGCTTCTATAAAACGTTTGCGCCGCAACTATCCCCACTACTAGCAAAAGCGTTTAATGCCATTGATCAAAACGTTGCCCTGTCCCCATCCATACTCCAAGCCCAGATTGTTGTCATCCCTAAACCCGGAAAAGACCCCTCCATTTGCCCTAATTATAGACCGATATCTCTTCTAAATATTGATCTAAAACTATATGCTAAGATCTTGGCAAACCGCCTCTCCCCTCTGTTACCACAAACTATACATAGAGACCAGGTAGGCTTCGTTCCTGGCCGTGAAGCCAGGGACAATATCACCAAGACCATACATCTAATCACATATGCTCACCGCCATCACATACCTGCTTGCTTTCTCTCCTGTGATGCAGAGAAGGCCTTTGATAGGGTCAGCTGGCCTTTCCTCCACGCTACCCTTTCCCAATTAGGTCTTGGCCCGAAAATGCTGACACGTATCATGTCCCTTTATTCGACACCCTCCGCCACAGTACTAGTAAATGGTATCCAATCAGAAAAATTTATGATATCTAACGGCACCAGACAGGGCTGTCCCCTTTCCCCCCTCCTTTTCGCCCTAGTAATAGAGCACTTAGCACAAGCCATAAGATCTAACCCTAATATACAGGGGATACAAACCCCCTCGTCCCACTGTAAGCTCTCCTTATATGCCGACGATCTCCTTCTCTACGTCACACAACCCCACATCAGCATACCCTCCATTTTGGCTGAGATAGACAGATTTGGTAGTCTTAGTAATTATAAGCTAAACATCTCTAAAACGGAAGCCCTAAACCTTTCATTATCACACGTTACCCTCATCTCCCTCAAATCAAACTTCTAATTTCAATGGCAACCTACCTCCATCTCATATTTAGGCACAGCTATACCCAAACAAACCTCTGACATATACTCCCTGAACTTCAGCCCCTTACTACAAAAACTTAGGAAGTTGACCGAAGAACGGACAGACCTATCTATATCCTGGATAGGACGTATCAACACATTAAAAATGGATATACTCCCCAAGTTATTATACCTATTCCAAGCCCTACCCATAGCACTTCCCTCTACGTACTTCCGTACCCTCCGCTCTATGGCTATCAAATTCATCTGGAAGGGCAATCACCCAAGATTGAAACACAAACTCTTATGCTCTCCTATCACAAAGGGGGGTTTAGGCCTACCTGACTTTGAAACATATCATACGTCAGCAGTCCTATCCCGTATCCTTGAGTGGTTCCCTCGCCCTATAGCCAAAGCCGCCACGACGGTAGAACAGGATCTATCCACATACGACCTACGAGCGCTTCTTTGGGGCTATGACAGGATATACAAATCCTTATCGACATTATCCCCCCTTACTAGGGACGCACTGACAATTTGGTACCGCAAAAGAGACACACACTCACTATCCTCGGAAACCTAGTCCCCTTACTTCCTTGTTTGACAATCCAAACCTTCCTGAAGGACACTCAACCCACTCTTTAGACATATACAATAGGGACTTATGGCCCACTGCACGCCAATTTGTCGACCACACCCTAGGCACTTTTATATCCACCCCAACAGACGTCAATCCCAAGATAACATGGCTCACTCGAGGTCACCTAAACTCCTATTGCAAGACCCTACACGATTCCAGACAAATTCATAGACCCTTGACCGGGTTCGAACAACTATGTACCCTCTCCGAGACTCCACGTCACACCTTATCACTGATATATAAATCAATTATAGACCATACCCACGAAGCACTACCTAACTATACTACTAAATGGTCAGTGGAGGTCGGGAAAGACATAACTGAGGCGGAATGGGGAAAAGCCTTCCTCTTCACGAACAAAACCTCCGTATCAAGCTATACACAAGAGAAAAACTACAAATTGTTATCGAGGTGGTATCGAGTCCCAACTACTCTCAGGATCATGTTCCCATCAAACTCAGACAGATGCTGGAGATGCAACACAATGGAAGGTACTTATATACACATCTGGTGGGAATGTGATGTTCTTCTCCAATTTTGGACTCAAATTTTTCAAATTTACTCTGACGTATTACCATCACCCTCTATCGCCCTCCTATCTATTCTCCCAGGGACAATCAAATCACAAAAAAACGGCCTTCTGAAATTTTTTGTTAGTGCTGGTAGATAGCTCATACCCAGACACTGGAAAACTACTACGCCCCCCTCCCTGATTGAATGGGTGGGAGAGGTAAACAATTACATGCTAATGGAGGAAATGCAGGCCAAAGCCCTGGACAAGTATGCTAAATTCTCCTTCGTCTGGAGTATCTGGAGGACTTACTCTACCTCAGACAAACTCAAACAAAGGCTATCGGCTAAGAACCCCACCTAGGAAATGAAAATCCCATACCCATTATACCTATTATTTACAGAAAAGACCTTATACATAGACCGAAGCTCGCTGTCTCCCCTACCCCCCATCCCCCCTCCCCTTTTATTATCTTTCTATTCCGCACCTATTTTGCCTTCTCCTATTCTGTCTTTCCTTTCTTTCCCCTTTTTTATGTCTCCGATATAATCTCTCTAGATGCAATATAAATATAGGGTCTCCCATGGAAATGGAGATCTGAATTTCTGTTACTAACCAAACTGTTGAAACTTATGTACACATTGATTATTCTAGACTGCCTATGTCCAGGGATGCAGCAGGCTCCCAAAGGGGCATCCCAACATAGCGTAGTTAATGCGTATATGTAAACAAACACTTGGTATAAGAGTTTACTGTAATACTTCATTTATAATAATCTTGACACTTGTAAACGTTTGCACTAATTTAATACTTAAAAGATATAACTGTTTATTAGGAGACTATATGTCAGGTTACTGACAATGTTTACACTCCTTTTTTCTGTATGTTTATATTTTTGCGAAACATCAATAAAAAAATGTATTGAACCATAGAATAGAGTACCCTTACCCAGGATATAAATTTGCCTCCCATACCAAATCTTTCCAATATTTCCATGAGGTAGGGCCACTCCACACTATCAAATGCCTTTGAAGCGTCGAGTGACAAAATGGCCCTACCCCCCGGATTGTCCATTGGCATCTGTAGATTCATATATAGCCTCCTTATATTATCAGACGTGGATCACGTTGGCATAAAGCCAGTTTGGTCGCAATGAACCAGCTTGCCGATTACCTGGGAAAGCCTCTTAGCCAAGACACTAGCAAGCAACTTAACATCCGCATTTAATAGTGAAATTGGGCGATATGAATCCATTAGGAGTCTATCTTTTCCTGGCTTCAAGAGAACTGTAATTATTGCTTCTTGCATACTGTCTGGTAACCTACCCACTTCCCCAGCCTCCTTTATTGTCTGCAGCAAAGACGGTAGGAGGACCTCCCTATAATGGGAGTATACCTCTACCGGTAATCCGTCTGGGCCTGGGGATTTATGATGCGTTGCCCCCTCCATTGCTTCTGTTAGTTCAACCAATTAAATTGGGCAGTTCAAAATTTCCCTCTCTTCCTCCGTTAACCGCGGAAAAGGACAGGTTTGTAAAAACTGTTCCAGGTCAGATGGTTTATACCTTGTTTTACTGGAATATAGATCCCTGTAAAACTGCTGAAAGCTATTTAAAATGTCTGAGCTAAGAGTCAACTTCTCTCCAGATTCAGTCCTTACAGCTAGGATGTTGGCAGATTCCCGTTGCTCTCTGGCTATTAATGCTAGAAGGCGACCAGTATTTTCCCCCTCTTCAAAATAACTTTGTTGCTGGAAGTATCTTCTCTTCTCTGCTGCAGATAGCCACACCGAATTGTGTACTGCCTGTGCCTTCCTCCATAGCTCTTGGTTGGATTGTGATGGGTCCATTATTAAAGCCTGTTCCCTTTCTTTCAGTTCTTCCCGTACCCTAGTTTCCCACTCTCTGGAACGAGATTTGACTCCCGCAATTTCTTTAATGAGGCAACCCCTTAAGAATGCCTTGAGTGTATCCCAAATTACCGCTGTACTCCCCATTTAATGGCAAAAATTCCAGTAAAACCCCTCCCGTTTTATCTACCTGCGGAAACAGGGTTAACCAATATGGGTTCATTTTCCATACGGGGCGTCCTGAAGTACCAATAGTGCCTAGCCGTACCCAGAATGGAGAGTGGTCAGACAGAAGGCGCGGCTCATATGCTGAGTCCTCTACCCACTGTAGAAGTGACTCATTCCCCAGGCCCAGATCGATACGTGAAAGACCGTCATGTGTTGCAGAATAACAAGAGTAACATCTATCCTTATCATGTCTATCCCTCCATACATCCCGAAGTCCCAGCTCCTCGAGCAGGGCAGCAAAAGCCGTCCTTCCAGATGTATGTCTCGTATTTTTCAATATCAATGACATCCTATCTAGGGAATTATCCAAGATATTATTGTAATCTCCTAATGCTAATACCGGGACACCCGGATGTAGAGCCATGAATTGCGAAAGGCACCCAAGGGGAACTGCTGAAAAAAGGCGGGGAAATATACATAGAGGCTATTATACAAATTAGTCCATTAATTTTACACAGTAAAAGAACAAACTTTCCTTCCTTATCCACCCTCTGTTGCAAGCACTCGAAGGAGATACCCGAGGAGATCATTACACTAACCCCCCTCGAATATGAGGTATGCAAAGAATGAAACTGTATAGAGTATATCCTTGAGCGCAATAAGTGCACAGAGTCGGGCCGCATATGTGTTTCTTGCAGACAAATTATCTGGGGTTTCATTTTATCAAAATATTTAAACATTGCACTTCTCTTATCCCTATCCCCCAGCCCCCTTACATTCCATGTCATTAGTAAAGTACCACTTTTTTTCCCCCCCTTATTCATGCATGGGAGCACACCATTCTCTGCACTCTTAGAACCGGAAGCAGAGACATGAATAATAAATCACATTACCATTATCCTTCTGGATTTTAACCATCCCAAGGACCCTGCCAGCATACAATACATTTCTACATACCATTCCTTTTTCCCTCCGTTTATCTGTTGTGAAATATAATAAATATTTGTGACAAAACTTATACTTGTGATATCCTCCCTTTCTCGTTTGCATAAGTCCACCCCTTCTTGTGCCTACCCTCCCCCCTGCCCTCCCCTCCCCCCTTTCCACCCTACTCCCTCCCAATCCTGCCCCCCTTCCTCTCCCGCCCTCCCCTCCTCCACCGCCCAACTGGGCCTACCCTAGGGGCTTTATTCCTGACCTCCCACCTATACTCACTCCCCAACATACTCCATCCAACCTTGTCTACACCATACATCTCTGTATCCCCTTACTCCTCAGGGTCTTACCTCCCCCCCTCCCCAACCATTTTTTAGTGCTATTCATGTGCAATAACTTTTGTGTTTATAAGGATAAGTACTTACATCATATCAACCTCATTTTAATCTAATTGATATATCTCTAATCTACTATTTTATTATATTCTAATCCCCCTCCACCCCCCAATCCGTGTTTTACTTGCCAACACTAAGCATTTGTTTGTTTCTTGTTAATTATTAGCTATTATCACTATCTTCCCCTTCCCTTCCCACTACCCCTATGTTTTCAAAAAAACAATTTATATTTCTATGTTATGTCCACTGCAGGGTACAAGGGGATAGAGGGAAGAAAAAAAAAAAGGGAAAAAAAAGAGTCTAAATAGTCTCTGTTCTCTCATCTTCTATATTCTGTGCTGTTTTCCCGTTGTCCTTCAACCACTCTTCTACACTCCGTGGGGATTCAAAAAAGTGTATGCCGTTTGTAGTAGTTACTCTCATACGGGCAGTGCATAGTCCATCTTGATTTGCTGTAACGTGCGTTTAATTGGTATATATGCCGCTCGGCGTTTTTGCAGATCTGGAGAAAAGTCCTGAAATAATGAAATTTTTACCCCCTTATAAAGGATCTCTCTCATTTCTCTTGCCTTCCGGAGCAAAGATATTTTATCTCTAAAGTTGAACAATTTTATAATTATAGGCCTTGGGTATTCTTTTCCCTGACGAGGTCTAAAGGGGACTTGATGTGCACGCTCAATACCAAAGAATGGAGAGAAAGTTGCGGCCTCAAATGTCTCTTTAACCCATCCCTCCAAAAATTCTATGGGGTTAGGACCCTCACTCCGCTCAGGCATGCCAATTATTCTTACATTGTTTCTTCGATTTCTATTTTTCAATTCGTCTATTTTGGCTGCCTGGTCTTTTATATTTTTCTTCATCTCAGTGATGTCCTGTCTGAGTGGGAATAACGTATCTTCTACTGCACTTAATCTTTCCTCTAGGATCGTTGTTCTTTTCACCGTCTTTTTCAGCCTGCCGCCTATCGCTGCGGGTTCCTCCTTTATGCCTTTCAATTGGGTATCCAGACCTGCGATTGATTCCTTGCATGCGGTTATCGCATATAGGAGGTCCCTCATTGTGGGCTCTTCTGCTCTTCCCCTTTGTTCTCCCTCCACATCTGCCTCTGTTATATTAGGAGGCTTTCTAGTTGCTATGTCGCCACTTAGGGTATCCACTTTCCCCGCTTCTTGTTCCCTTATAGGAGGCCCTGTCATCGGGCTTGAAACCACCGGCATTGGTCCACTACTTAGGTTTTTCCTAACCCCTGATGGTCCTGTATGAGTTAATTGTGATGATTTTGCTGGTGAGAGAGAGGTTCTAGCGAATCGCTCTAACTTTGTTGTTGCTGCTGCTGCTGCAGTTGCCGCTGCGACTTTTGCTTGATTTGTCTGATTTTTTGCAGAGCGTGTGACCTGGGATCCTTCTTGTTGTGCCTGATGTTGTGGCTGGTGCTGATTTGCTTTCTCATCAGTCGTTCGCTTCCCAACCATGGTGTTTTCCTCCTTTCTCCTTTTCCATTAGGGATTAACCAATTTTCACATTGTTTCAAAATGTTGGACAATATTACAACCTCACTTTACTTTGGTTTAGGCCTTCAAGTCGCAACCTTCCTTCAATTAAATTAAACTATAGTTCACGTTATTTCACACTTTTGATTCCAGTTGGGCTCAACAAAGGAAACACTGTCTCACTGCTCACATCCAGCTCTACAGTATCAACCCAAACAATCAAACCTGCAGTTAAGTAGTAGGTGATGGAATGATGCACTTCAAATTGCAACTTTAGTCATAGTAACCAACTTTTAAACGCCATTCCTCTACTTATATTGGTTTATGTTAATTCTGTTGTTGTTTGGATTGCATCACTAGCCAGCTCCCTGTCCGTCTCCCACCCCGGACTAGGGCTGCAGCTTTCTAGGTTTCAGGTATAGAGTCTTTAACAACAACAGCTATAACAGCAACGGATTCAGCTCTGCCAGAGTTTCAACTAAGAGTTCAGATAATCAAACATATATGGCAGATATGGAATTTGAGAACAATAGGAAGAGCTTTCACCTGCATCAGACGTCTTCACACATGTCTGTTAGCCTCCAGCGTTACCTTATGTTCTTATCAGCCACTCACCGCTCCACTTCCCGCCGCCACTGTTACTGAGGCCGGTTTGTTCATCGGCTGCTGACGTACCTGATGGGAGCCTCTCACGCTACCCCTCTTGCTCCGCTCTCCGAGCACTCTCTCTGTCCCTCACGCCTGCGCTGATATTGCTATTGAAGCCGGTTTCCTCGCCGGCCACCGACAAGCCAGGGAGACCTCTCACGCCTCCCCCCCATCTCATCCTCCGCCGTCCTCTGAATCCACACTCTCGCCGGGGACAGGTAAAGGCAGGTATGGGCGGGAATGCCGGTCTCTGAGGCCGAAGTCAGCTGCTTTCTCCTGGCGCCGGACCGGCTAACATTTTCTCGACTGTGTGCTAGCTGGTTAGAGCAGGGGGAGAGGAGATCTCACACACACCCTCTCACTCCCGCATCCGGTCACGCCCCTCCACCCCCTTGTTTTTAATTGTCAGACGCAGTTTTTCTGACTGCGATGCTGGTTTTTCCCCTTTTTAATTTATTTTTTATAGTTTTTACATTTCTGTCAGCATCAGTCCTCAATTTAAAGTGCACCAAACACCACTTTTTATTCAATAAAGTGCATCCAATTACACATTTCCAAGTTTTTATTAAATTTGGGTACTAAGCCCCCCATCATGTCTGGGAGGCCAACAAGAAGAGGCAGACGTTCCCATGTCACTATGAGGGGGCCAGCAGCAGACAAAGGTGGATGTGGTCTGTATTCAGGCAGGGAACATTTGGGGGCAGAGGAGGCGGTGGACTGGCTTATGAAATCATCCTCATCCTCCTCATCCTCTCTAACCCAAGCTGACACTAGTGCACAGTCCACCGAAGCTGCCAGAGTGGCTTATTCTGCCTCCTTGTCCACAGCTACTCCTGCTATAGCCCCAGCATCATGCATGGAGGAGTCAGCTGAATTCTTTGAACACAGCATCAGCCACTTGCTTCTTGAGGATGCACAGACATTACTTGATTCTGATGTTGGTTCAGAGGTACAGGAAGGAAGTAACATGAAACTACAGAGAGGGTAGAACACTGATAAACAACAAATTGGCAGTCATGTTCTCCCAGCCGCAATGTATTGCAAGTTGGCTCCAGTGATGAGGAGGGGATGATGAACGATGATGACGATGAGGTCACTGACATGACTTGGGTGCCAGAGAAGAGCAGAGGAAAGTGAAGGGGAGGCACAACCCCAATGAGGCAGAATGTCACCCAGAGGCAGCCAACAAAGAAGAGTAGAGAGCAGACACCCAATTCCATCAGATTGGGCAGCTCAGCTGTGTGGGCCTCTTTTAGCAGCCAATTGCACTGTGGAAATTTGCAATCTCTGCCGCAAGCAGAACAAGCATGGCAAAAACACCAGCCATTTGGGTACCACATGCTTGACAAGGCATTTAACTTCCCACCACTCAGTTCATTGGCAAGAGCACCTGAAAGCCACACAAAAGGGACACAATTCTTCTCCTCCTCACTCCTCCCCTTTTATGTCTACCCCCACTATATCTCATCACCTCTCAGCAGCCTCCACTGACAAGGATGATGGTATGGCAAAGGGTGTCAGAGGTCCTTGCAACATGTCTGCCAGCAGCACACCACCAGTTGTAGAGTATAGCAGGCAAATTTCTCTGCCCCAGCTGCTGTTTCAAAAAAAAAAAAAAAACACTCTGTGCCACCCACAGGCCCAGCGTCTAAATCCCAATTAAAGAAAGCTTGTAGGGAAAATCTATTTAAATGTAATTTTTTTTCTTTATAAATGTCAGTTTTGCCGCAGCAGGTTCTATACATGGTACAGGTGGGCCACTTTACAAGCAGACTAAGGGAATCCCCAGGCACTATATTTAAAGGAATTTTTCATTTTTATTGTTTAACTTTAAGCATCATTACATTTACTGCTCCTTGAAAAACAATCTTTTAAAAAAAAATTTGTATTGGTACATGTACCCCAGGGGAGTGCCTGGGTCCAAATGGGGATGTTTTTTATTTTTCCAGTTTGGGTCCCATAGACTTTAATAGTGTTTGTGTTTTTGATCCGAACTTTTGTGATGTTCGAGAGTTCTGGTGCGAACCAAACCAGGGGGGAGGGTTCGACCTATCTCTACTCCTAAACTTGAGCTTAGGAGCTTTGGGCATTTTTTTTAACTGCTTGCTGACCGCCGGCTGGCAATTGACGGCCAGGCGGCGCAGCTCTCGTTGCGGGCGGGCGTCATATGATGGCCTTGCTTTCTTGGTCCACCAGGGGGATCGCGCGCGCCTGCCGTGTCACTGGGCACCCGGTGCGCGTGCCCAGCGGCCGCGATGTCCGCCGGGCACCCGCGATTGCTGGCAACACAGCAAGACCGTGGATCTGTAAACACACAGATCCACGGTCCTGTCAGAGGAGAGGAGACCAATGGTATGTTCCCAGTACAGAGGAACACCGATCGGTCTCCTCCCCTAGTGAGTCCCCTCCCCCTACAGTTATAAACACTCCCTAGCAACACAGTTAACCCCTCAATCACCACCTAGTGTTAACCCCTTCCCTGCCAGTCACATTTATACAGTAATCAGTGCATTTTTATAGCACGGATCGCTGTATAAATGTGAATGGTCCCAAAAATGTGTCAAAAGTGTCCGATGTGTCCGCCGCAATATCGCAGTCACGATAAAAATCGCAGATCGCCGCCATTACTAGTAAAAAATAAATAAATATGTTATAAATCTATCCCCTATTTTGTAGACGCTATAACTTTTGTGCAAACCAATCAATGTACGTTGTTGTGATTTTTTTTACCAAAAATATGTAGAAGAATACATATCGGCCTAAACTGAGGAAAAAATTTGTTTTAAAGAAAAAAAATTGGATATTTATTATCCCAAAAAGTAAAAAAAAATGTGTTTTTTTTTCAAACTTGTCGCTCTTCTTTTGTTTATAACGCAAAAAGTAAAAACCACAGAGGTGATCAAATACCACCAAAAGAAAGCTCTATTTGTGGGGAAAAAATGATAACAATTTCATCTGGGTACAGTGTTGTATGACCGCGCAATTGTCATTCAAATTGTGACAGCACTGAAAGTTGAAAAATGGCTTGGGCAGGAAGGGGGTGAAAATGCACTGTATTGAGGTGGTTAAAGACAGAATTCAGAGAGTAGTGGTTAATGATTCTTACTCTGAATGGTCTAAGGTTATCAGTGGTGTACCCCAAGGTTCAGTGTTGGAACCCTTACTGTTTAATATCTTTATAAATGATATAGGGTCTGGGATTAAAAGTACCATTTCAGTCTTTGTAGATGACACCAAACTATGCAGTGGAATAACGTCCTTACAGGATGTCTCCAATTTACAAGCCAACCTCAATTCACTGTCTAATTGGGTGACTATGTGGCAGATGAGGTTTAATGTTGATAAATGTAAAGTTATGCACTTGGGGGCTAAGAATATGCATGTATCATACATACTAGGGGGAGCACAACTGGGGTAATCCGTAGTGGAGAAGGATCTGGGAGTTTTGGTAGATCATAGGCTCAATAATATCATGCAATGCCAAGCTGTGGTTTCCAAAGTGAGCAAAGTCCTTTCTTGTATTAAGAGAGGCATGGACTCCAGAGAGAGATATCATTTTGTCCCTGTACAAATCATTAGTAAGACCTCATCTGGAATATGCAGTTCAGTTTTGGGCACCAGTTCTCAAAAAGGATATTGGGGGAACTGGAGAATGTGCAGAGAAGGGCAACCGAACTGATAAGAGGCATGGAGGAGCTCAGCTATGAGGAAAGATTAGAGTAACTGAATTTATTCTCTCTTGAGAAGAGGACATTAAGGGAGGATATGATCAACGTGTACAAATATATAAGGGGTCCATATAGTGAACTTGGTGTTGAGTTATTCCCTTTACGGACAACACAGAAGACAATGGGGCACTCTTTACGCCTAGAGGAAAAAGAGAGATTTCCTCTCTAAATACAGAAAGGTTTCTTCACGGTTCTGGCCAGCTCAGTAGATTGCTTTAAGAAAGGCCTGGATTCTTTCCTAAATGCACACAATAAAACTGGGTACTAACATTTATAGGTAAAGTTGATCCAGGGAAAATCCTATTGCCTCTTGGGGGTCAGGAAGGAATTTTTTACCCCTACTGTAGCAAATTGGATCATGCTTTGCTGGGGTTTTTCGCCTTCTTCTGGATCAACTGTGGGTATAGGATTTGGTATATGGGATTGTTTGATATTATTTTTTATTTACTTGTTTATTTTTATGGTTGAACTAGATGGACTTGTGTCTTTTTTCATCCTGACTAACTGGTAACTATGTAACTCCATAAAAGCATATGTGTCAATGTACTCCATAAAAGCATATGTGTCAATGTACGCAGGCTTTTAGCAGAGTTTAGGAGCTGCTACGGTTAGTTGTGCTTCAACTTCCCTCTCCTGAGTTTGGTAGAATCGCATTCAGGATAGGAACGTTTTGACCACCAGCTGCAGAAAAAACACAAAACACGGCAAAATCACAGCAATATTGTGGCACAATTTTGCTGCATTTTGTGTTTTCCCATGGCTGCGGTAAATGTAGGCCCGTGTACATGAAGCCTTAAAAGGTTAATCCCCAGCTCTTGTTCTTGTGACAACATATAATTAAATTGTTTGTTAACTCAAAATATTAAAACACTGCCAGCCCCTCTATTAAAGGTAGGCATAACACACTGTGTAAGTCTTTTCTAAAAACGAGGATTGTAAATACCTTTTTAGGGCAATCTTCAGGCTGGTCACGTGACTCGCAGCTACTTTACAGCTTCGATACATGACTACTGTAGGAGGTCTCCCTCTGACATCAGCCGGGGAGGTCATGTGGCCGCGCAGCCCCTCCTGCAGAAGCCCTGTCTCTGAGATGTAAAGCGGCCGTGAGTCATGTGACCAGCCTGGAAATAGCTTTTAAAATGTATTTACAATCCTCGTTTTTAGAAAAAAATTGCACAGTGTGGTATTACAGTAGGGTTACCACCTGTCCGGGATTCACCCAGACAGTTCGGATTTGGAATCATGCGTCCAGGTTTCAGACTGCCTGAAATCTGGACACATTATTCAGACCAGACTACTTCCCAGCAGGGTTGCTGGCTGCAGGTGACTAGACCGAGAGTGTCTGTTACTCTTTCACGCTGTCCAAAGCCAGCACTAACAATTTCCCTCCACAAACAGACAGGAGAGGAGAGAGGGCTCGATCTGCAGCCTTTTCCTCCCGCCCCTACCCCCTTTGTCTGCCCACACCCTCAAAAAAAAGTGCATGCTGGAAATTTGAAGTTCATCAGCCTCATACATCTGGATGAGAGGTGCTGACTGCCAAGGGGTGAGTGAGCTCACCATCCATCCCTGGCTGTCCTGCCTCTGAGTGAGTGCACTAAGGTAAATCAGGGTTCTCAGAGCAACCCTTACATCAGAGTTCCCCTTTAAAACAGAGGTCACAGTGTTCCCCCTTACATCAGAGTCCTCTCCGTACATTAGAGTTCTCAGTGCTCCCCCTTAAATCAGGGTTCCCAGAGCATCCCTAATGTCAGAGTCCCCAGAGTTCTCCCTTACGTCAGAGTCTGCAGAGTGTAAGGGAACTCTGCGAGTTCAGATGTAAAAGGGGAACTTTGTGGATTCAGATGTAAAGGGGACTCATATGATTAGAAATGTTATTTGCAAAATATATGTATAGTTTATACGATAAAAAGAAATTTCTCTGTGCTGCTAAAGTGTTCAGGTTTGACTTGAAGGAAACGTGGCAACCCTATGTGGTATGCCTGCCTATAAGAGAGGGGCTGGCAGTGACCGTCGTAAGTTTTTTATGTTTACTAATATTGGCGGGGCGGGGTGGCGGAGACAGAGACACAGAACACAGAGCTGACAGGCAGGGAGAAGGGGTGAGGGGGTGAGAGGAGAGCAGAGAGGACAGCTGGGGATGAGGGAGGGAAGTACGCTAACCACAGTGGTCAGGGCTCAGCAACCCTGATTATCATGGTCAGCGCAGGGAGGGGGACACAGGAAGTGGCAAGGTCAGCCAGGTTTTTTACAGCTTAGAGGGGGGCAGATTACACAGCACAAGCACTGTGCTGTTTAATCTGCTTTAAGGGAACAGGATCTGATGTTTTCTTTTTTTGGGGTTAACAAACACTTTAAGGATTTCCTCCCACTTTCTGACTTAGTGACAATGGTCACCAGTACAAAAAAATAGGTGAATCCCCCCAGCTAAAACACAGACAGCAATAAACTTGACAGATGGTCTATTACACCGGTTTTGTGCTTACATAATTGTTATACAGTACATGCAAAAACATGTTTGATTTTGTTATTTTGTAAGTAGAAAATGTAGATATTGCTTTCTATACATTGTAAATGAATATACCTGCTGAGCTAGTATACTGCACTTAAAGTTGATAACTTTATTAGAATATAATACTTAATACTAAAGCAAGTTGTTTTTTAACCAAGTAAATCCGGTTTTGTTCAAAAATGAAGGACCAGATTTCCTGCGAAAAAATATTTGCACATACTGTATGAATGTGTGTTACTTTTTTATTCAAAAAAGTATTTTATTAGCTTATTTCCACAGCAACAGAAGTTTATTTGTACACTTTATAGTAAAGTCACAACAGAAAACATTAAATAGATTATAGGTATTATACCTTTTACTAAGACAACTAAACATCACAACACATTTTTATCTAGGTTACTCACTCAGCCATTGATCAACAAAGGAAAATGCCAATGCTCCATTAAGGCAGCAAGGTCTGTCTACCCAGTAGAGCTTTGACTGTTATACATTGCAAAGTCCAACAAATGTCAAAACAGAAAGGAGTCACAACAAGAATATGTCAGATTTATTGTCAGATGAGCAGATCTACAAATTAAGGGTCAGATTGCCATTCTCTATACATCATGCTTGATTGGCATATAAGCTGCATTGTAGGCCACACAGTACAAATGGAAGACCCCCTAGGCTCTTTCTTAATATGGGATCAGCTGGTGACATTATTGCAGTGATCAACAAGGTTCACTTGTTTTGCTTTCATCTTGTCAATAGGTTTACACCATGTGGCATGCACATAATATAATCTCTCAGTGTGGAATCACATACCCAATTAGAAGAGAGGAAACTAATCAGGTTTTTCAAACAGGAGAGATTTATCTGCTTTCAAAATTAACCTTATGAATGCTGGTTTACCATCTGGTTCCTATGCCAACGTCTTAACATAAATAGAACAAATAATGCAATCGTAAAACTAAATTTACTTAAAATAAAGCTAAAACAATGATCACCATGTAATTAAGGATTGTATTGAAAAAAGAATAACATTGTATGAAGCATTTAACCCCTTGTAAATCACAAATTATAAAAGATGTTAGGATTAACAAAAGAATCAAAGTAGACCTGTCATTAGCAAAACATTGGGACTGTCATTTTTGTGTTTCCTCCTGAAAATGCTGGTTGCCTGGCTATCATACTGTCATTTAAGTCAGTGAATCAGAAATAGCAGCATGGAGGACATTCCTGTGATATCCTTGCCCTGAAAAATAGTTTTGTTGACCCAGAAAAAAATTAACTTATGCTTAAACTGATACTAAAGTCTAATTTTTGTTGTTTAAAAATAACAAACATGTTATACTTACCTGCTCTGTGCAGTGGTTTTGCATAGAGCAGCGCAGATCATCCTCTTCTCAGGTCCCTTGCTGGTGTTTCATCAGATTTGGTGACCCGTCAGAATTTGTAACAGTGGTGACGTTTCGTCTTCTTGCTACCCCCCCCCCCCCCCGCACTCCTCCACATTAAGGATACACTGAGAAGGGGGCAAGCGGACATCTTGTTACACCCACCAGAGTTTTGCATTTCACACTTAATTTAACAGTAACTGAGCTTATATGGTGAAATACAGTATTTAGAAGTCCGTCAGACTGTTTACATGTTGAATTTTAAAAGCAGCTATGTTCTGTCAGATTAGCGAACTTGTGAGATCAGCAGGTTTGCCGCTGGTTTTAAAAATTGATAAAAATTGAGCATCTAAACAGTCCATCGGATTTATAAATATTGTATTTCACATTATAAGCTCAGTTTACTGTTAAAAATAAGAATGAAATGCAAAACTTTGGTGGGTGTAACAAGATGTCCATTTGCCTCCTTTTCAGTGTATCCTTACTGTGGAGGAGTGTGGGGTGTAGCAAGATGGCGGCACTTCCGCTACAAATTCTGACAGGTCCCCTAATCTGACGAAACACCGGCGCTCCTGGCCCCTCCCTCCTGCCAGGTGCCCTTACAGCAAGCAGCTGCTGCCCTGTATGTCCATTCAGAAACAGAGCCATGGCTCAGCCTTGCCCCCTCACTCCTCATTGGTTCACTGACTTTGATTTACAGCAGGGGGAGCCAATGGCACCCACTGCTGTGTCTCAGCCAATCAAGAGGGAGAGTCCCGCACAGCCAAGCCTCTCGTGCAACAACGCTGGATCCAAATGAGGCTCGGGTGAGTATAAGAGGGGCTGAGGGAGGCTTCTGTACACAAGTTTTTTTTATCTTGTGCATAGAATGCTTTAAGATAAAAAGCCTTTAAAACCATTTTAAAAAATAATTTTAGGCCCGAAGATAAACCCCCAAACATTATATATTTTCTGAAAGCAGACACCCAATATCACACAATATTATAAATTCTAGGAAATGCAAAATGTAAGTAAAAATACACTAAAGTTAATTTTAGTGCACACAAACAAAATAAATTACCCAATTTTGGAAAAATATAAAAGATGAGTTTTCACAGAGTAAATAGATACCAAACATTTAAAATCATATATTTGCGTGCACCCACCAAATAGCGACAAACTTCAGGGTACAGTGGTGTATTTTGGTTTTGTGCTGCTCTATGCAGGACTAAAATCGTGTGCCCCCATCTAAATTTGTTCCACCCCATCCTTCTCAAATAGCTATTCCGGGTCTCTGGTGGCTGTGTGTGGCCTTTGATGTCGGATGTGTGGGGTGTCTGGTGGCTGTGTGGGGTCTCCGGTTGCTATGTGGGGTCCCTGGTGGCTGTGCCGGGTCTCTGGTGACTGTGTGGGGTCTCTGGTGGCTGTTCAAGTGAAGGTAAATTGGCTATCTGGCTCTCCAGGAGGTAATGCCCTTAATTTGTAATAATGTACATTTGGTTATTCAGTTTTTAGGTAAAAACAAAGTTGAACCACGGTAAGGGGGTGATTTAAAAAGAGGCAGCCATCCTCAGCGTGTGTCCAGCAACTCTACAAAATATATAAAAGAAACAAGGGGGGAGGCGCCTCTCTAAGTGTAGTATTAAAACAGTAACATTTATTTCATTAGATTAAAAACACTTACAAGATATAAGTGGGAGTCATGCTCATCATAAGTATGTAGTCCTGGCAGTTCAATTGCATCCCACAGGCTCCTTGCACAATCTGGGTAGCTGGGAAAAGTTCTGGTGTGATGTTGTGCTGAATATCGGATTGTGCGAGGAGCCTGTGGGATGCAGTAGAACTGCCAGGACTACATACTTATGATGAGCATGACTCCCACTTATATCTTGTGAGTGTTTTTAATCATGTGCAATAAATGTTACCGGTAAATAGAAAACACTGCGCTAACCAGTGAAATAAATAAAAAGCTGCTGCATACAGTTTGACAAAAACAACAAAATAGGCATATAGAAAAATGCAGCGCATGTACAAAGGAACATAGGTCTTTATAATGGTGAAACAGTAAAGAAATCACTAATTAACCACAGGTGCCTTGAAACACAAACGTCCATAGATGGATGTGAATGTCCAACAGCACAGGAGGTGTAAGTACTCCAAGGGGTGGTGATGGTCTGATGGTTGTCAGAAAACACCTGGCATCATACAGCGACTTCCCAACCGAGAAACTGGGTCCCAATGGGTCATTCAGAGAAAGTGCAAAAAAGCCTCTTACCAGATCCTGTGGATTCCCATGTCAGTGACAGGGAATCGCATGCGCAGTTTGTCACAAATGACGTGGAATGGGAGCTCAGGAATCGCCAATCCCTTGGATTGTGGTCTGTATGGATCTCGGCCGGCAACCGGATGGGTCCTCACAACGAACCGTCCTCACACCGAACCGTCCCAGCGTGCATCAGAAGTTTCACAAACGGTCCCCTGAAAGGAGCAGTTGGAGGGACTGGATCTCATGCGGTAAATGTGGAAACAAAAAGAATGTGCCTCCACATGGTGCAGATAAAAAAAGGGTGTTTTTATTGACAAAAACGACCATACACAAATAAAAGCGTGATCACGGTGGATAAAAACAAATGGGCAACAAGGAGAGTGGTGTATGTATCCGACGCGTTTCGACCTAGGGGTCTTCAACAGGGGCATTGTCAATGTTGAAGACCCCTAGGTCAAAACGCGTCGGATACATACACCACTCTCCTTGTTGCCCATTTGTTTTTATCCACCGTGATCACGCTTTTATTTGTGTATGGTCGTTTTTGTCAATAAAAACACCCTTTTTTTATCTGCACCATGTGGAGGCACATTCTTTTTGTTTCCACATTTACCGCATGAGATCCAGTCCCTCCAACTGCTCCTTTCGGGGGACCGTTTGTGAAACTTCTGATGCACGCTGGGACGGTTCGGTGTGAGGACGGTTCGTTGTGAGGACCCATCCGGTTGCCGGCCGAGATCCATACAGACCACAATCCAAGGGATTGGCGATTCCTGAGCTCCCATTCCACGTCATTTGTGACAAACTGCGCATGCGATTCCCTGTCGCTGACATGGGAATCCACAGGATCTGGTAAGAGGCTTTTTTGCACTTTCTCTGAATGACCCATTGGGACCCAGTTTCTCGGTTGGGAAGTCGCTGTATGATGCCAGGTGTTTTCTGACAACCATCAGACCATCACCACCCCTTGGAGTACTTACACCTCCTGTGCGGTTGGACATTCACATCCATCTATGGACGTTTGTGTTTCAAGGCACCTGTGGTTAATTAGTGATTTCTTTACTGTTTCACCATTATAAAGACCTATGTTCCTTTGTACATGCGCTGCATTTTTCTATATGCCAATAAATGTTACCGTTTTAATACTACACTTAAAGAGGTGTCCCACCCCCCTTTGTTTATTCTATGTGGTGGCTGTTTAGGGTCTCCGGTTGCTGTGTGTGGTCTCTGGTGGACTGTGGGGTAGTAACCTGCCTGCCACAGTGCTCCCCCCAAACCCCTCACTAGCCTGCCACAGAGCTCCCCCTGCTAGGAGAAGAGATAATAATAGGAAAAAAAGATAGGGATATGGAAATGTAGAGGAATGGGAGAAGGGGAAAGAGGTGGGGGTGAGAGAGACACCCCTAGTGTCCACACTCACCTCACACCCCGGCCCCCCCACTCACCACGTACAACCCTAGTTTCCACAGTCACCTCATACACCGCCAGTGCCCACACTCACATGTCTCTAGAGGACAATAGTCGGCTGGGTGATGTAGTTGGTATATACAAGCCAAGGTGCAGACCAGCCATCTTCCATAGGACCCAGCAAACCACCCAGCATCATCTCTGCAGCAGGGGTCTGGGGCTGATCCGGATGACACTTAGGGGGTGCCTGGTGTCTGGGTTATGTTTCTCCCTGCCCTGGCTCTCCTGCACTCCCTTCCAGGGATGGATCGGAAAGCCCAAATGCATAGGTCAAGCCTCTCCTCCTGCAGCTGGGGAAGAGGGGGGAGAGGGTGCCATGGCCATGGCCATGCCCAATCCCAGTGCGAGGCAGAGACAGACCTGGCAGTTAAAGGGTGTCATCAAAGTCAGTCTTGGCATTTTTCTCATCACAGGTTTACTGTGAGTGAATCTATAAACAATACAGAGTGACTCAATACAATACAGATGACAGAGTGAAATTTACAAACAAAACTGGAATGAACACTGACTTACAAATATTTATTAGACAAATATTCTTAGGTAAACTATCAGATATAATTATCCCCTCTTCTACAGTACAAATCATTTCCCTTGGCATAGGAACTGGTTCCTGTTATGGGAATCCATGGTATGTATGCGAGCCGCTCAAGCTGCTTGGAAATGTAGTCTTGTGCCTGCTGCTGCGAGTGCTGGCTGGGAAGGAGTCTGCCCATGCTCCAGATAATGACTGATAAGAGCAAAAGATTCTGGGAGCCGTACATTAGAACAAGACCTGCTATGTGTAGACAAGTGGCAGTTTCAGCCTAGACCCCTGCCAGGCCACGGCCCAACGCATTTCACTCTGCCCACTGGAGCTTATTCATGGGGATGGAGTCTCCTGTTGGAGGAGGCGGTTTATATGCATCATTGAAAAAGCCTGTGGGTGAATCCGCACAGTGGATATAAGTACAAGAAAAAATTGAAATGATTCAAAGAATGAACTGCTGCCCGTACAGAAATACTATAACCTAAGTGAAGTATACTGAAGTTGGTGAAAAGAGGATGTAGGTGTGGCGCTGTTCTGATTAGGCAATATACGATTTCCCCTGTTGTGTTATTCTGCTATCTTTGCACCCTTTGCAGTGTGCCATGTGTTATAGATATAAAACAGTATAGGGGAAAGAGACCATACCAAGGGGATATTCAAAAAAGCATTTCTTACAGTAAAGGTCAATACTTAGACTAATGGCAATTTATGTGTTAGAGGTAATAAAAAACCTAGGGTTATTGGGCTGATTTAATCAGAGTGACATATGTAAAAAAGTGGTGAAATGGTGAAATATGTTGAAGTGCTATACTCTCTGCATGGAGCCAGCATCCATATTGCACAAAAGGGAGATGAAGTGTGTCACAAATAAATTTATGAAAAGTTGAATAGATAATCAATATAAAAAAAAATAAAAATAAAATAAAGAATAAAATGTAAAATGTGTGTTACACCCTGTGGCAGGCGTTTGACATACTAGATTTAAGCCCGGGTTCACACTATACCGGGCTGTGGATCACACAGGAGCGCTGTGCGTCCCTGTTCCCTGTTTCAGAGACGAATCAGGGCCGATTCTATGCCTAAATTCGGCCCTGAAACGGAGCCAAAGATGCACAGTGTTTTTGTGCAGTGCGCTCCGCAACCGCCCCGGAGATATGTGAACCGGCTCCATAGGGAGCCAGTCACATTCTCCTGCTATGCGAATTAGATGTGGGGAAACGCACATCTAATTCGCATAGGTGTGAACCCGGGCTCAAATCAAAATGTGTACATCAAAGATGTGAATCTAGTAATAAAAAGTGAATTGAATTACTTTCAATAGAAAAAATGGAAAAAATGTGCCAAGGAGTGAGCTATTTATGGGTATGTGTGGTACCCTCTGGCGGGTGCTGACCAGTGTGTGAAATATTTGCCCTCCTGGATTAGGTGGACGGTGCTTATGATGCTTGGCGATGTTATTATTCGTTTTCCATGGATGAAAGAGAAGGGATGCCCATAGTGTGAATCCGTATTAAAATATGTTTATTTATTAAGAATAAGAGAAGTACTCACATTTGGTATAGGTAAAACAAGCATGTAAACAATAGAAAGAAAATGGATGCCGTCAGAGTCCTGTTCTCAGCAGACCGGAAGTGACGTAAAGACGTTCGTAACCCCGCGGGTTACTCTGACAGCATCTGTAACGAGCCCCTTGCTCACTCGGTTCCACTCTCCCGACACTCCTCTGCTGCTATAGAATCAGATTGCAGATCGCACGTCTAATGGTTCAGTCATCCGATGCTCCGGGATTAGAACTACAGCTATGTGCCGTTCTAATCCAGTTGTGTAGCTCAGAACAAACCCCAGGCAGGCTGTAAGTTCAACCAGGAATCTCTTTTATTGAAAGGAATACAGGCTCTTTTATACATTAAAAGTGGAGGTGTATACCTCCTGCTCATATTACTCTGAACATACACCTGTGACCAGAAACCTAATTAACATGGGCTAATTAACTAATCCCTTTAGACAGCCTAGATGACTCAGACATGACCTTTAGGCCAGACTGGCCGTCTTGTAGCTCAGAAAACCCAATCAACATTATCACAAATCAACACTGAACTCTTGTTCACACAATAGCAGAGTTAATTAACACAAACAAAAATGGGGATCTAATGACTCTTAGATCCCCTACTAGACTTATTTACAATACACATTCTAGCAGGCAACAGACAGACAGGTGGCTGGAATTGACATCAGCAACTCCTAACAGTATTTGTCCCAGCATTATGAATCAGCCAGTATTTCTAATATGGCAAATCCAGGGTCCCCAGAGTCTGTGTGTCCTGGGGGATCAGGACCCACCCGAATCCACAGTAATACCACCTCAAGGGTCCCCAGGCATACAGCTCACAAAGAACTCCGTTCCCCCAAATGCCAGGGCCCACGATCGATCGGCAAGAGGCTAGCATTCAGTCCCCTTCAAAAGTCTCTCTCCCGGCTAGGTCTGTCACAGCATCCATTTTCTTTCTATTGTTTACATGCTTATTTTACCTATACCAAATGTGAGTACTTCTCTTATTCTTAATAAATAAAAATATTTTAATATGGATTCACACTATGGGCATCCCTTCTCTTTCATACATGGAAAACAAGAAATAACATTGCCAAACACCATAAGCACCATCCAGGGGCTCCAGGAATTGCTACACAGTGGCAGATGCTGTGAACATGCAGTACCCCTGGGGGGGTGAGGCCATTCAATGAGTGCATTCACAGTAGGACAGGCATGTCCAAAGTCTGGCCCGCAGGCCATTTGCAGCCTGCAGTCTGGTTTTATAGGGCCCCCACATGCCTCCAGCTTTTGTCACCCTTGCTCCGCACTCTGTGTGTATATATATATATATACACACACACATATACATATATATATATATATATATATATATATATATATACACACACACACACACACACACACCGATCTATGTTCCGTAATCCCCGAGCACCTCTCACTGACAAGCAAGGGCATGTTCCAAAACCCTCCGGGAAGCTGACAGCACGCTGCGCCAATAGCAGACACTGAGTCATTTCCTTGCAGCAGCTGCAGAGCTCTCAGTGCCTGTGATTGGCGGCGGTGATTGGCTGCGGCGCCGCGTGCTGTCAGCGTCCCAGCAGGCTCGTGCATGATCCCTGAAGTGAGCGGCGCTCGGGGACAAGTGCACACCCAGAGAGATTATATTTATATATATATATATATATATATAAATATTTCAAAAAAAAACTCATCCTTGCCCTGATCTGAGCCTGGGGCAGATTACAAGTGGGGGCCAGAAAGAAAATAAAAAAAAAAATAGCTCATCCTTGCTCTGATCTGAGCCTGGGGGTAGATTACAATTGGAGGCCAGAAAGAATAGTAGGACAAACCCCAAAAAATTCTTCAAATATATTAATAGTAAAAAGGTCAGGTCTGAGCATGTAGGCCCTTTACAAAATAATCTAGAGTGGGTGACTGGGGACAAGGAGAAGGCTAATTTATTAAATACTTTCTTCAGCTCTGTATATACAAAAGAGCATGGGGAAGCTCATGTCCATAAGGGGGGTGGTATTGACACAGCCCCCAATGATCCACAATGGCTCAAAAGGGATATGGTCCAGAAATATTTAGACAGAATAAAGGTGGATAAAGCACCTGGACCTGATGGCATCCACCCACGGATCCTAAAAGAATTGAGCTCTGTAATTTCAAAGCCATTGTATCTAATTTTTAGGGACTCATTAATGACGGGAATAGTACCACTGGATTGGCGCAGGGCGAACGTGGTGCCTATATTTAAAAAGGGATCAAAGTCTTTACCAAGTAACTATAGACCTGTTAGTTTAACTTCTATGGTCCGGAAGATACTGGAGCGTTTAATAAAAGACCACATAGACGAGTTCTTGCTGGAAAAAAACATTTTAAGCAACAGACAGCATGGGTTCATGAAAGACAGAAGTTGTCAGACAAACCTGATTTCTTTTTATGAAGAGGTAAGTAAAACCTTGGACAGAGGGGTGGCTGTGGACGTGGTTTATTTGGATTTTGCAAAAGCGTTTGATACAGTTCCGCACACACGGCTCATGTGTAAGTTAAAGTCTACAGGCTTGGAAATATCAGTTTGTAAATGGATAGAAAACTGGCTAAAAGACAGAATTCAGAGAGTAGTGGTTAATGATTCTTACTCTGACTGGTCTAAGGTTATCAGTGGTGTACCCCAAGGTTCAGTGCTGGGACCCTTACTCTTTAATATCTTTATAAATGATATTGGATCTGGGATCAAAAGTAACATTTCTGTCTTTGCAGATGACACCAAGCTATGCAGTGGAATAACGTCCTTACAGGATGTCTCCAATTTACAAGCTGACCTCAATGCTCTGTCTAATTGGGCGACTATGTGGCAGATGAGGTTTAATGTTGAGAAATGTAAAGTTATGCACTTGGGGGCTAAGAATATGCATGCATCATACATGCTAGGGGGAGTACAACTGGGGGAATCTGTAGTGGAGAAGGATCTGGGGGTTTTGGTAGATCATAAGCTCAATAATAGCATGCAATGCCAAGCTGCGGTTTCCAAAGCGAGCAAAGTTCTTTCTTGTATTAAGAGAGGTATGGACTCCAGAGAGAGAGATATCATTTTGCCCCTGTTCAAATCATTAGTAAGACCTCATCTGGAATATGCAGTTCAGTTTTGGACACCAGTTCTCAAAAAGGATATCGGGGAACTGGAGAAAGTGCAGAGAAGGGCAACCAAACTGATAAGAGGCATGGGGGAGCTCAGCTATGAGGAAAGATTAGAGGAACTGAATTTGTTCACTCTTGAGAAGAGGAGAATAAGGGGGGATATGATCAACATGTTTAAATATATAAGGGGTCCATATAGTGAACTTGGTGTTGAGTTATTCACTTTACGGTCAACACAGAGGACAAGGGGGCACTCTTTACGACTGGAGGAAAAGAGATTTCATCTCCAAATACGGAAAGGTTTCTTCACAGTAAGAGCTGTGAAAATGTGGAATAGACTCCCTCCAGAGGTGGTTCTGGCCAGCTCAGTAGATTGCTTTAAGAAAGGCCTGGATACTTTCCTAAATGTACATAATATAACTGGGTACTGACATTTATAGGTAAAGTTGATCCAGGGAAAATCCGATTGCCTCTCTGGGATCAGGAAGGAATTTTTTCCCCTGCTGTAGCAAATTGGAGCATGCTCTTCTGGGGTTTTTTGCCTTCCTCTGGATCAACTGTGGGTATAGTATTGGGTATATTGGATTGTACGTTTTTTTTTTTTTTTTTTTTTTTTATGGTTGGACTGGATGGACTTGTGTCTTTTTTCAACCTGACTAACTATGTAACTATGTAACTATGTAATATAATATATATATATATATATATATATATATATATATATATATATATATATATATATATATATATATATATATATATATATATATATATATATATATATTTATTATATAAAAAAATAGCTCATCCTTGCCATGATCAGAGCTTGGGGGCCACAGAAGTGATAAAGGCCAGATTTTTCAGGAGAGAAAATAAATCATTTGTACAGAACTGAGCCCATCCTCTGGGATTTGTTTGAGGGCCAAAGAGGAGATATATATATATATCCAAATAACAGCTCATATTCACCACACACAGCCACAAAGGTAGGAGAATTCTTGTTGGGCAGTGTATTAGTGTATCGGACGAACACGCTTAGACCAAAACCTCTGGCACTGCGCTCACATGATCCCTTCCCCTTCTGGTCAATTTCTAAACTGGCGACTGTAAACAAGAGAAGGAAAGTTGACAGTGAGGGCCGCCACTTCCAGGACAGGTGGAAAGTGGAATATTTCTTCACTGAAATACGGATTCACTGTGTTTGTCTGATATGCCAAGAGACTGTGGCTGTTTATAAGGAATTTAATGTCAAGAGACACTACCAGTCACGACATAGCACATACGACAAGCTAACAGGGCACGACCGCAGTGAAAAGTTGAAGCAACTTTAAGCTGTTTTAATGTTGCAACAGCGATTTTTCACAAGAGCCCATGAGTCAAATGAAAATGCCACAAAGGCAAGCTATGAGGTGGCAACGTTAATTGCTAAAAATTGCAAATCTTTTTCTGAGGGTGACTTTATCAAAGAATGTGTTATGAAAATGGTTGAGAATATGTGTACTGAGAAGAAGCAAGGGTTTGCCAACATTTGCCTGGCTCATAACACTGTAGCATGAAGAGTTGAAGAGATTTCATCAGATATTAAGAGACAGTTGACATCCAAAGGAGTGAATTTTGACTTCTTTTCAATAGCCTGTGATGAAAGCACGGACCTATCTGACACGGCTCAGTTGCTGATTTTTATGAGAGGGGTGGACGATGAAATGAATGTGACTGAAGAGCTACTTGACCTCCAGAGCTTCTGTTAGTTCCGCTATAGATGACATGAAACTGCCTTGGAACAAACTTACTGGGATTATTACTGATGGGGCACCTGCCATGGCTGGTGAACGAAGTGGATTAGCAACCCTAATCTGTAACAAGGTGAATGAAGAAGGAGGCAAAGCTATTAAACTCCATTGTATCATTCATCAACAAGTTCTCTGTGTTAAACATCTCAAATATGACCATGTTATGAAACCGGTGGTAAAGACTATTACCGTATTTATCAGCATATAACACGCACAGGCGTATAACACGCACCTTCAATTTAGGAGGGAAGTTTCAGGAAAAAAAATTTAATTTGAAAGAACTTTGAAGCAAAATAAGGGTCAGTGCCCATCAATGCAGCCTCACCATTGCCCATCTGCAGCCTGATCGATGCCATCTGCAGCCTCACAATTGCCCATCACTGCAGCTTGATTAATGTCCATCTGCAGCCTCACAATTGCCCATCAATGCAGCTTGATCAATGCTCATCTGCAGCCTCACAATTGCCCATCAATGCAGCTTGATCAATGCCTATCAATGCAATCTGATCAATGCCCATCTACAGCTTCACAATTGCCTATCAATACAGCTTGATCAATGCCCATAGGCAGCCTCACAATTGCCATGAATGCAGCCTGAACAATACCCATCCTCAGCCTCACCTCAGATTACTGCTGCCTTGGAGGGGACAGGGAGGGGGCAGGACGAGCGCCATCAGATTACATACAGTGAGAATCTCCTGTTTACTCGGCTGCCTTTTTAATACAAAGTCTCGCCTCCTGGACCGGCTTCTATGATAGACAAAACGCTGGCCCAATGCCGGCCCAGGAGACAGGACTTCCTATTACAGAGGCTGCTGAGTAAACAGGAGATTCTCACTGTATGTAAACTGATGGCGCTCGTCCCAACCCCCTTCCCTCCTAGGTAGCCCAAATTGCAGTATCGGCGTATAACACGCACACACTATTTGCACCCGATTCTCAGGGTGAAAAAGTGAGTGTTATGCGCCAATAAATACAGTAATTTTATTCGCTCTAAAGCCCTGTGCCACCGCCAGTTTAAACAGTTTCTACTGGACATCCAGGCTGAATACGAAGATGTTTTATATCACAACGATGTAAGATGGCTCAGTCGGGGGTCTGCACTGCAGCGTTTCTACTCTCTCAAAAAGGAAATCGGAGAATTCTTGGAAACAAATGGACAACCAATGTGAGAACTATCTGATCCATTTTGGCCGGCTGATTTGGGGTTTCTAGTTGACATAACAAAGCATCTGAATGTATTGAACACCAGTCTTCAGGAGAAAGATGCAGCGGTGAACTAGCTTTATTCACACCTCAAAGCCTTTGGAACAAAGCTGCAACTTTTCATAAGGCAGTTATCACAAACACAGCCCAATCTCATATATTTTTCAGCGTTGCAGGAAATAATGAACAGTTTTCCACAGGACAATATCAGTGTACAAATGAGCAGATATGCAGCAGACATCACATCTCTGGCTGGGGAGTTTAAACGGCGCTTTCAGGATTTTGCGGCTATTGAAAAGGAGATCAGCCTTTTCCCCTCTCCATTCTCTGTTGACCCCGATGATGCTCCAGATCAGCTGCAGCTCGAGCTCATTGAGTTACGCAGTCATCACCAACAGCTCTCTCTTGTGAACTTTTACCACCAACTGGATAAGAGCCGGTTTCAAGAGATTCGAACATTGGCTAAGAAAATGCTGAGCTTGTTTGGCTCAACATATATGTGTGAGAAGACATTCTCTGCTATGAACTTTAACGAGAACCGTGTGAGGACAAGACTAAGTGAATCTCACCTGCGGGACATTTTTTGCATCAAAACCACTGTCTTTGACCCAGACCTAGCCTATGTGCTGCAGTCCAGATCTCAGTTTCACCCTTCACATTAGTGCAGACAAGTTTTCTTTTTCAATTGAGATGAATATATTGTAAAATCTCAGTTAATGTCAGTTGGTCTAAATCAGTTATGAATATATTTGGACATAACACCAAGTATACATATTTGGATGTATACTTGGTGTTATGTTCCTGTTTATATTTTTTTAACTTAAAAGTAGACAGACAGCCTTTATTATAATATGTAATGTACTTTACAAATTTCCTGACATATATTTCAGCTTCCTGGATTTTTTTTTTTCATCCGGACTTCAGATATGAAAGGCAGAGTGATTTAACACCTGTTTAGATTTGTCATCCATGTGACAAAATTAAAAGTATGCCGCTTGCAATAAACTTTGCATAAAAATTTTATTTGCATTTAATTTTAATGGTTCAAAAAAAGTCAGGCAAAATGGTCGGCCCTCATGCATGTTCACTTCATGAAATCTGGCCCTCTTTGAAAAAAGTTTGGACACCCCTGCAGTAGGAGCACAGATAAGGAGCACAAATCACTGGCTGTCACCTAATGAAGAAGTCTTTAAGAATTCACTTTTTAAGCATTCAATTTTCAGCAAGCACTGGACACTTTCACTGTATTTATGATATGCTGTATTGCAAAAAAGAATTTAATATTACTCTGGAATTTTTTTCTGATCATCATCACTACACCAGGTCTAATCCAGGAGGGCAAATATTTCACACACTGGTCAGCACCCGACAGAGAGTACAACACATACCCATAAATAGCTCACTCCATGGCACATTTTTTCCACTTTTTCCATTTTTTCTATTGAAACTAATTCAATTCACTTTTTATTATTAAATTCACATCTTTGATGTTCACATTTTGATTTTAAATCTAGTATGTCAAACACCTGCCAGAGGGTGTAACACACATTTTATTTATTTATTTATTTATTTACCTATTTTTTATTTTATTTTTATTTTTATTTTATATTGATTATCTATTCCACTTTTCATAAATTTATTTGTGACACAAAATCTGCACACTTCATCTCCCTTTTGTGCAATATGGATGCTGGCTCCATGCAGAGAGAGAGTATAGCACTCCAACATATTTCACCATTTCACCACTTTTTTACATATGTCACTCTGACACAAAATCTGCACACTTCATCTCCCTTTTGTGCAATATGGATGCTGGCTCCATGCAGAGAGAGAGTATAGCACTCCAACATATTTCACCATTTCACCACTTTTTTACATATGTCACTCTGACTAAATCAGCCCCATAACCCTAGGATTTTTATTACCTCTAGCACATAAATTGCCATTAGTCTAAGTATTGACCTTTACTGTAAGAAATGTTTTTTTGAATATCCCCTTGGTATGGTCCTTTTCCCCTATACTGTTTTATATCTATAACACATGTTCTGGCACACTGCAAAGGGTGCAAAGATAGCAGAATACCACAACAGGGGAAATCGTATATTGCCTAATCAGAACAGCGCCACACCTACATCCTCTTTTCACCAACTATATGCATTATTGGCCACCATTAAGTGGGTAATGAAGTGTCAGGTGTTTGAGGTAACATATCAGACTGGTCATGCAGATTATATCATTAAAAAGGTCTATGGACAAAGCAACTACAGAAAATCTATTTGCTTGACTTGCCAGCCTCCAGTTTAGTCTGTGTGTGGATGAAGTAAAGTGCAGAGATATGTGGTGGTGTAGCTAAAATATAAAATATTTAACCCCCCCTTCACTCCCATAAAAGGCCCAAAAGCTTTACTAGTATGCTTCCTAAAAAGGGAGAAACAATATATTATAAAGTTCTGCTACATAAATAAAGGGGTTAAAGGAAAACTCTAACAAGACACTCTACAAGCTGAGTACAGAGATTGAAAAAGATAATGGGAAGAAAATAAAGAATTAAAAAAAAAAAAATGAAAAATGGAAATATCCCAGTACACATTTATGCGGAGTGGGAAATGCAGCAAATCCTGTGTGTCTCTCACATTGCGATCATGCAGTGTCCACGCGATCCACCACAGTTGTCAGTGTAGTGTGACAACACCCCGAAACAGATTGCAAAACACAGCATGACTGCCAGAACCACACGGATGTGGACATCCATGCAATGCAATTCAGGCACAGGGGAAAAAAGGGTTTCGGCACCAAATGCAAGTAAGCTGTATGGCCGAAATCTCACCACACAGACATACGATGCCAACCACATGTGATGTCTACAACCGCACCATTATGAATTGGCCTAAAAGTGATTATGAGATGGAAAAATTAATAAAAGATGTATAGGTGAAAGCAAAGAGCCAAAAGCAATGAGACAGGATATGTATTTGTAATCAAATTTAAATCAACAAATCCTGAGAGGAACACAAGATGAGGTAGAGTGAATCCAGGGAGACTGAGTTGAAAGAGAAGGAAACACAATAAAAAGGTAAGAGGCATGGAAATGCAATTGGTCTATGTCAGGGTGATATCAACTTTGTCAAAAGGCTCTCTTACAACTCACAAGAAGAAAAAATTAAGGAGTTTAAAGTGGTTGTAAAGGTTCGTTTAAAAAAAAAAAAAAAAATTCAAACATGTTGGACTTACCTCCTCTGTGCAGTTGGTTTTGCACAGAGTGGCCCGATCCTGCTCCTCTGGGGTCCCTCCACGGCGCTCCTGGCTCCTCTTCTTCTCGAGTGCTCCATTGGAGAAGCGCTCTCCTTCGTGGACACCCGTGCAGGCGTGCTCCCTTGTTCTGTTGCTGCGTCCATAGACATAGACAGCAGGACTAGGCTCTGCCCCCCGGTGCCAGCGTCATTGGATTTGATTGACAGCAGTGGGAGCCAATGGCTGCACTGCTATCAATCTATCAAATCAGGAAACGAGACACCAGCCAGAGCTTGTGTGCTCATTCCCATCATGGAAATTTTGGGGCTCAGGTAAGTATAAGGGGGGCTTGGGGGTGCTGCTGCAGCACAGGAGGTTTTTTCAAAAACAGCGAGGGTTTACAACTCCTTTAAGGTTACAAAGGTATCGCTAATGAAGGAGAAGGTGGAAGCTATTCATAATAATGTGTGAGATCCCATTCATAATTTATTTAAAAAAAAAATTATTTTGAGAAAAAGCAAAAATACATAACAGCCATTCATAATGTAGGCCTCTGGGAATGTAAGTGTCAAGTTTAAATATCCCTACTAACCAAATGCTTCCATCTGACAAGTAGGAGTCAGGGTATCAAATATACACAGGTACTGTATAAACCCCCTACTGTCAGATACAGACCTGGCATTTTTCTCATGACAGGTTTATTGTGAGTGACTCTATAAACAATATCACGACACACAGATGACACAGAGTGAAATTTACAGACAAACTTGGAATGTACACAGACTTACAAATATTTATTAGACAAATATATTCCTATGATAAACTATCAGATATGATTATCCCGTCTTCTACAGTACAAATCATTTCCAGTGGCATAGGAACAAGGATAGCAGACTGGTTCATGTTATGGGAACCTCCTTTCATTTTGGTCTAGATATAAAGTCTACGACGGTGACATCATTACGTTTTTTCACACAATTGATGGGCAATAGGAGAAGGAAGAAAACAGAAGCCATAGGAGATGCCACGGACCTCATGGATGAGTTATTCGGCTTATATTGCTTTTATACATCTTAGATCTTGTGAGTGTAACCCACTTATTTTTAATTAAATTGCTACTTTTATACATATTGCACTATGGAAGCACTTTGTCTTGTTTTCTGAGTGACATCGTTCCAGCAGCAGTCCCATACAATCGGTCTTGGGGAGACCGATTTCCCTGTTTTTTAACAGTCATGGATATCTGGTAAGCAGGCTACCTTTTTCACTTGGGTATGGAGCTGGATGCACATTTATTTGAAGATTCTGCACGATTTTCACCGTCATCACATGTGGATTGATATTTCTGCTTTATGGATTGATTTTTCACTTTGTTTTTAGTGCTAATTTGAAAAAATCTTTTTTGCACTTATCATATTAACAGAATCACATCATTTGTATTTTGTTTTACACTATTTAATTTGGGAAACAATTCATCTATTGGGACTTTGCCTTAGTTTTCCTTTTTCACTTATTTTTTTCACTTATTATATTGCAAAGATTATCTATTTTTTTGCATATATAGCTCTGCACTTTTTTCTATACCTATTTACTTGGAGTGTTTGTATTGAACTTTTTAGTGCTGGCAGCTTGTGTATTTTATTATACTTTATACTCAATTTTATTCTTTCACATTTCCCATTTTCTAGCGCAGCGTTAGCCCATCCTGGTTTTCTTGCTAAATCTAGATATAAAAACATTTATTTTTCCCTGCCCTGCCTACCTGTCATTTTAAGATTGAGGTTCATTCGTGCTATCTAATTTTAGTAAAGTGGTATTCCATCTTTCTCAGTCCCTGCCTCTTGACTGCTGAGGTGCAATGGGCTTAGGTCCCACTTAACGTAACACCAAGGGATCAAATCCCCCACCACCCTTGCCCTTTACCCCATTAAATAAGACACTTACAACCATTAGGTTGGAAAGGGCAAGGCCACAGCTTTATTAAATTACAACACATAACATGTGAACATACTTAACCAGTGCCAGTCGTACTGTGAGCACTTAACCAAAAGAGGGAAGTGGGCTTGTCCTTACCATAAGTGCTGGACAGACAGCCTACTTCCAATTTTAAGTCAAGGGCATAGCCCATTACAGCAACTTTAACTGCTGGCAAGGTCAAGAAAACTGCAGCAAGCTGTGACATACCAAACATAGGAAAAAAGGGGCGGGAGGGTGGGCAGCTCCTCCAACGACTTTTCCGAAAGGCCCAGAATTCCCTGAGGCACACGATTTCCTGAGCTCAGGCCCATCCCATCCCACATGTCCCAACCAATCTTTCCCCTTGTCACGCACCTAGCCATGCCCCAATCAGTCAAGGCTCTCTTTGCCTAGGAAGGGGCTCAAGAGGCCTTCATGACTGCTGCACATAACATGTGAACCTATTTAACCAGTGCCAGTCACAGTCGTACTGTGAGCACTTAACCAAAAGAGGGAAGTGGGGCCTGTCCTTACCATAAATACTGGACAGACAGCCTACTTCCAATTTTCCATCAAGGGCATAGCCCATTACAGCAATTTTAACTGCTGGCAAGGTCAAGAAAACCGCCAACCACCTGTAAGTTAATAACTGAAGAGTGCCCCACCACAGCCAGCGCCTGTTCCACACCTCACTGCAGGCCAAGGTTGAATATGTCCAACCCAATGTCATTAAGGTGAACGCCATCCGGTCTCAACAGATCAACATTATTACCCTCCAGTTCCTTGCGACGGATGACGAACCCCCTTGTTTGCCAAACAAACTTGGCAACCTGAGCGTTCACTTTCTGATGGAAGCGTTCTAGACAGGGGCCAGGTAATTCCCTGGCCCACAACAGGCGAGGCACAATTTCCGACCAGATGAACACCAAATTGGTGTAAACTGCATAGCATTGAGCAATATCCCACTTGATGGCAGAGATCAAGTACACAGAATGTGTATAGCCCACATCATTCCCCCCAGCGTGAAGAGAATTATTATTAAATACTTTCTTCAGCTCTGTGTATACAAAAGAGCATGGGGGAGCTCATGCCCATAATGGGGGTGGTATTAACATAACCCCGAATGATCCACAATGGCTCAAAAGTGATATGGTCCAGAAATATTTAGACAGAATAAAGGTGGATAAAGCACCTGGGCCTGATGGCATCCACCCACGAATCCTAAAAGAATTGAGCTCTGTAATGTAAAAACCATTGTATACAATTTTTAGGGACTCATTAATGACGGGAATAGTACCACTGGATTGGCGCAGGGCGAACGTGGTGCCTATATTTAAAAAGGGATCAAAGTCTTTACCAAGTAACTATAGACCTGTTAGTTTAACTTCTATAGTCGGGAAGATACTGGAGCGTTTAATAAAAGACCACATAGATGAGTTCTTGCTGGAAAAAACATTTTAAGCAACAGACAGCATGGATTCAGGAAAGACAGAAGTTGTCAGACAAACCTGATTTCTTTTTATGAAGAGGTAAGTAAAACCTTGGACAGAGGGGTGGCTGTGGACGTGGTATACTTGGATTTTTCAAAAGCGTTTGATACAGTTCTGCACACACGGCTCATGTGTAAGGTAAAGTCTACAGGCTTGGAAAAGATCAATTTGTAAATGGATAGAAAACTGGCTAAAAGACAGAATTCCGAGAGTAGTGGTTAATTCTTACTCTGAATGGTCAAAGGTTATCAGTGGTGTACCCCAAGGTTCAGTGTTGGGACCCTTACTGTTTAATATCTTTATAAATGATATAGGGTCTGGGATTAAAAGTACCATTTCAGTCTTTGCAGATGACACCAAACTATGCAGTGGAATAACGTCCTTACAGGATGCCTCCAATTTACAAGCCAACCTTAACGCACTAATTGGGTGACTATGTGGCAGATGAGGTTTAATGTTGAGAAATGTAAAGTTGTGCACTTGGGGGCTAAGAATATTCATGCATCATACATGCTAGGGGGGGTACAACTGGGGGAATCAGTAGTGGAGAAGGATCTGGGGGTTTTGGTAGATCATAAGCTCAATAATAGCATGCAATGCCAAGCTGCGGTTTCCAAAGTGAGCAAAGTCCTTTCTTGTATTAAGAGAGGTATGGAGATATCATTTTGCCCCTGTTCAAATCATTAGTAAGACCTCATCCGGAATATACAGTTCAGTTTTGGGTACCAGTTCTCAAAAAGGATATCGGGGAACTGGAGAAAGTGCAGAGAAGGGCAACCAAACTGATAAGAGGCATGGAAGGGCTCAGCTATGAGGAAAGATTAGAGGAACTGAATGTATTTACTCTTGAGAAGAGGAGAATAAGGGGGATATGATCAACATGTTCAAATATATATAGGGGGTCCATATAGTGACCTTGGTGTTGAGTTATTCTCTTTATGGTCAACACAGAGGACATGGGGACACGCTTTATGTCTTTATGAAAAGGGATTTTATCTCCAAATATGGAAAGGTTTCTTCACAGTAAGAGCTGTGAAAATGTGGAATAGACTCCCGCCAGAGGTGGTTCTGGCCAGCTCAGTAGATTGCTTTAAGAAAGGCCTGGATACTTTCCTAAATGTACATAATATAACTGGGTACTAACATTTATAGATAAAGTTGATCCAGGGAAAATCCGATTGCCTCTTGGGGGATCAGGAAGGATTTTTTTTCCTTTGCTGTAGCAAATTGGAGCATGCTCTGCTGGGTTTTTTTGCCTTCCTCTGGATCAACTGTGGGTATAGAATTGGGTATATTGGATTGTACAATATTTTTTATTTTATTTATTTATTTTTATGGTTGAACTGGATGGACTTATGTCTTTTTTTAACCTGATTAACTATGTAACTATGTCATCAAGATGATGGGGCCAGACACGTAAACTCTCTGGAAGGACCTGAGGCCAGCGTAAACTGCGAATCCCAAGCCAGCGGATCCTGTGCAGATCATAGGTAAAATCCCAATTCTTCCCGTAGCTCCAAACTTCCACCCGACGAACGGCCCAGTAAATGTAGTAAGTCTATCTTGAGAAATGTGAATAAGCTCTTCAATCTCCTCTATGCAATCAAGTCTGTGTAACCATTCCTTGCTATATGCCCACTTTGCCTACAGCTGAGGCCTTCTCTCTCACACCTCTTTTGGTCCTGTCCACATATCTCCATTTTTTGGGATCGAGTTCTCTCATTTATATACGGAATTACTCTCCTCCAGATCCCAAAGGACCCCTTTTTCCTGATCTTCGGATACTGGAACAACCACCTTTGTCCACGAGCACTGACAAAAGATATTTACCAGCATACTCCATGGATTCTATTATGTCTTCTAGTGGCCCAGGGAAGCATCCTAAAAAATTGGACTACCTCTTCATGCCCAACAGTTTCTCTGGTTAAACGCGAGTTAACATTGCAGTTATACAGGAAAATCAGCACTGACTTTACCCTCGCTACTTCTATGAAACGCTTCCACATGAGATGGGGAGCTTTCATGTTTATGACGTTGTCTCCGGAGGAATACAAGTCTTTCCATGATACTTGAGCAGTTTTACCCCCTTTTTCCTCCCCTTTTTTCTTCCCCTCTCCCCGGCCCCCCTATCCATCTTCACACCCTGCCAATGTCCAGCCATAATCCATCCAATTCCCTCATGGTTTTTTCTTTTATCATTTTCTTTTTCCCCCCCATTTGAACATGAGGTATTTTTTTCTTTTTAGATTTCTCTCATATCTGATTATAGTTTATAGCTCTTATGTATTCATTGTTACTATGTTGATATGTAACCTCTCTGTTATAAACATTATTGCTAGGATGAAAAAAAAATGTAAGATCAATGTGATGGCTTTCCCATCACACTATTGTCTTAGTACCTGACATATCTTTCAATAAATTCTGTTAAAAATAAAAAATAAATAAACCATTCCTTTAGTGTCAGAATACGATCTGAGTGCCAGTGGCAATATATACACTGTCTGGTAGCATTCACCATGAGCATATCAAGTGATTTCAAGTAGACTTTCTTTGGCAGAGATTGGAAGAGATATTGTGCCGGAGACTAGTCCAATGTATCAGTTTTGACAGATGCCATAATCTCATGAATTTTCCTCCGGAAGGGTTTGTTTTTGGGGCACATCCATCAAATATGCAATATAGTCTCCACCTCCACATTACACCTCCAACACAGATTAGAAAGTGAAAGGTAAAACTTATGGAGGAGAGAAGGTGTCCTATACCACCGGAGTCAGAATTTTATATCCATTCTCCTGGGTAGCTGTATTAAGAGAACCTTTATGGATAAAATACAGATAGATTCCCAATCCTTTTTTGAGAATTGTACCTCTAGGTCTCCTGTGCCAGGCAAAAGGAGCCAGTATATGTATCTTGCTCTGTGAATAATGATGAATATATAGTTGAGATCACATGATGCTGTGGGTCTCTCCTATTGCAAAGCGACTCTAGTGGAGTGAGAGGTCTTACCCACAAAGGTAAAAGACCTTTTGGTTTCAAAAAGTGTAGGAATTGCAGGTAAATTTGTGCAGGGCAGTGAGGGCTCCAACCTCCTCGTAAGAGAGGAAGAGCCCTGGGTGAAAGAAATGGAAAGACAGATAAGGAAAGACATGGCATAGGAATGCTGCGGGCATTCCCAGGGTGAATTCCAAGTTAAAGCATAGTGACATCAAAGGACCAGGTAAAGAAGCCAATGGTAGCGACCTACAGGCTTGTTGAAACGCTATGAGTGAGGGATTGAACAGAGGATGAGATTTCACCCCACTTAGTTTCTTATGTGGGTGAAGCCAGGGTAGAAGGTGTAAGGGAAAAGGCAAGAATCATTGTTTGAGGGGGATCCAGCCTTTTGTGTGTTTGTGGACCATCCAGTCCACTATCTAGGCTAACAAACTAGCCCAATAGTATTTCTGGAGATCCAGGAGACCAATTCAGCCTCTGCTTTGGGAGACACAAACAGGACACCTTAATTTTGGGATGTTTTCCTTTGCAGAGGAAGGTGTTGCATTTATTTCAAAAGGACATGAACAAGGTTGCAAGAAGTTGTGTGGGCACTGTCTATAATGTCACATACACATGGGCAGACTTTTTGATGGACTAGGTCCGGCGGACTTTACAACGGACTTTCCGACGGACTTTAGAATGAACGGACTTGCCTACACATGATCAACCAAAGTCCGACGGATTCGTACGTGATGACGTACGACCGGACTAAAATAAGGAAGTTCATAGCCAGTAGCCAATAGCTGCCCTAGCGTCGGTTTTTGTCCGTCGGACTAGCATACAGACGAGCGGACTTTTCGACCGGACTCGAGTCTGTCGGAAAGATTTGAAACATGTTTTATTTCTAGGTCTGTCGAACTTTTGGGAAAAAAAGTCCGTTGGAGCCCACACACGGTCGAATTGTCCAACGGAGTCCGGTCTGCCGGGCCTAGTCCGTCGAAAAAAACGCTCGTGTGTACGCGGCATAAGACATATAGCAACTTAGAAAGGATTGTCATTTTAAAAATAGCCGCCCTGCTAAACCAGGACATGTTGAGCTCCATTCGTTGTTTCAGATTACATCTAACAAAGTCCAACACTTTGAGATGATTCTGCTGGTATAGTTCAGTGAGCTGCACTGACAGTTTTATGCCTAGATGTTTAATGGCAGACATCATGGCTCTGTCCTGAGTGGCTCTGTCACGAGTGATGCGCAGTTTCACCAACGCAGTTATCAATTCTGATCATGTCTTCTCTGCTCTTCTACAAGGTAATTGTCTCCTATCCATCTGTACATCTCTACTGAACTGACTTTGCTGTAACATATTTTTGGTAATTGTCTCCTATCCATCTGTACATCTCTACTGAACTGACTTTGCTGTAACATATTTTTGGTAATTGTCTCCTGCTGCCATATCTTTAAGCTACCATATTTACTGCTAGCTCTATAACAAACACACTGCAATAGCAATATTACTGGTGATTGATTCTCAACTCCATGTGGCTTGGGTGATCAAGAGAGGTAATTAGCTTTACGATCCTAGCCTGTGTCTGTAGCTGGTCTGGTCTGGTACTGGCCATCTCCTCCCCATATTCAGGTGTCTCACATCAGACCCAATAATGACCAACTGAGAAATGCATCCCAGCTTAGTCTCTCTATAAATTTATGGCAGCTTATGGGGTGGTGCAGACAGGGGCAAGGCGCAGACATCATGGCTCTGTCTTGAGTAGGGATGAGCCGAACACCCCCCTGTTCGGTTAGCACCAGAACATGCGAACAGGAAAAAAGTTCGCTCGAACACGCGAACACCGTTAAAGTCTATGGGACACGAACATGAATAATCAAAAGTGCTAATTTTAAAGGCTTATATGCAAGTTATTATCATAAAAAGTGTTTAGGGACCCGGGTCCTGCCCCAGGGGACATGGATCAATGCAAAAAAAAGTTTTAAAAACGGCCGTTTTTTCAGGAGCAGTGATTTTAATAATGCTTAAAGTCAAACAATAAAAGTGTAATATCCCTTTAAATTTTGTACCTGGGGGGTGTCTATAGTATGCCTGTAAAGGGGCGCATGTTTCCCGTGTTTAGAACAGTCTGACAGCAAAATGACATTTCGAAGGAAAAAACCCATTTAAAACTACCCGCGGCTATTGTATTGCCGACAATACACATAGAAGTTCATTGATAAAAACGGCATGGGAATTCCCCCACAGGGAAACCCCGAACCAAAATTTAAAAAAAAAAATGACGTGGGAGTCCCCCTAAATTCCATACCAGGCCCTTCAGGTCTGGTATAGATATTAAGGGGAACCCCGGCCAAAATTAAAAAAAAAAAATGACGTGGGGTTCCCCCTAAATTCCATACCAGACCCTTCAGGTCTGGTATGGATTTTAAGGGGAACCCCGCCTCAAATAAAAAAAAACGGCGTGGGGTCCCCCTAAAAATCCATACCAGACCCTTATCTGAGCACGCAACCTGGCAGGCCACAGAAAAAGAGGGGGGACGAGAGTGCAGCCCCCCCCTCCTGAACCGCACCAGGCCACATGCCCTCAACATTGGGAGTGTGCTTTGGGGTAGCCCCCCAAAACACCTTGTCCCCATGTTGATGAGGACGCTATGGAATCTCCTCTTTCTTCTCTTATGCCTAAAACGTCACCGTGACCCAGAAACAGCCTGTGGATTGCCGCACAGTGGCATACACTGTGACTGCGCATTACCCCCGCAGGGGTTAAAGAAGCTGCCTAAAACATCACCGTGACCCAGAAACAGCCTGTGGATTGCCGCACAGTGGCATACACTGTGACTGCGCATTACCCCCGCAGGGGTTAAAGAAGCTGGTGAGTGTCCGCATGATCACAAGACACGAGCACCTGGTCACCAAGATTAATACAAATACTTGCCTTGTTTTACAAAGATGTCAAGTTTTTCACTTAAGTTGCACTGAGCACTAGTCACGATTTAACCTATGTAATTATTCATCAATGTTATGTTTGTCAAAGACTTTTAAATCAATTACTATATGGGGTTTTTATGCGGATGGAATAGTTTTGGCTAAAGTCATTTTTTGATTTCATCCCCTGTCCCCTTTCCCCCCTCCCCCAATTCAAAGGGGGCCAACCCAGCCGTTAAATTTGCTATATGCGATTTTGTTCATATTTTGTTTATAATTTATATGCGACTTTACATGTGGGATTTGGCTACACACGACTTACAAAGTATTTTTTAAACTAGGACAACCTTACACCTACACACTCCAAAGGGGGTCACTTTGCTGTTTTATGTTTGGTTTTATTGTCGTTGAATTTTTTTATTTGCAATTTTGGTCTATACTTTATATGCGACTTTACATATGGGATTTTGCTACGCACGATTTACCAAGTATTTCTATGAATTAGGACAGCGCCACACCCACACACTAACCCTTCACTTACCTTTAGAAGAGAAGAAGAGAAGCAGGAAGAAGAGAAGAGGATGAAGAAGAAGATGAAGAGAAGAGTGGGAGCCTCCCCCCATGCCATGGGTGCGGAGCGGCCCGAGGAGAAGAAGATAGAAGACGCCGCGGAGGAGATGCTGGACGAGAACGAAGAAGCATTTAAATAAAGGAATTGTCAAAAACTGTCTCTTGTCATTTTTAACATTTTTGACAGTTTTTTAGTGAAATGGTAGGGGTAAGTACCCCCTTACCATTTCACACGGGGGGGGCCGGGATCTGGGGGTCCCCTTGTTAAAGGGGGCTTCCAGATTCCGATAAGACCCCCACAACCACTGGCCAGAGTTGTGGGGATGAGGCCCTTGTCCTCATCAACATGGGGACAAGGTGTTTTGGGGGGCTACCCAGGTTGCGTGCTCAGATAAGGGTCTGGTATGGATTTTTGGGGGGACCCCATGCCGTTTTTTTTTTTGGTGCGGGGTTCCCCTTAAAATCCATACCAGACCTGAAGGGTCTGGTATGGAATTTAGGGGGAACCCCACGTCATTTTTTTAAAAATTTTGGCCAGGATTCCCCTTAATATCCATACCAGACCTGAAGGGCCTGGTATGGAATTTAGGGGGACTCCCACGTCATTTTTTTTGGTTCGGGGTTTCCCTGTGGGGAATTCCCATGCCGTTTTTTATCAATGAACTTCTATGTGTATTGTCGGCAATGCAATAGCCGCGGATAGTTTTAAATGGGTTTTTTCCTTCGAAATGTCATTTTGCTGTCAGACTGTTCTAAACATGGGAAACATGCGCCCCTTTACAGGCATACTATAGACACCCCCCAGGTACAAAATTTAAAGGGATATTACACTTTTATAGTTTGACTTTAAGCATTATTAAAATCACTGCTCCTGAAAAAACGGCCGTTTTTAAAACTTTTTTTTTGCATTGATCCATGTCCCCTGGGGCAGGACCCGGGTCCCCAAACACTTCTTATGACAATAACTTGCATATAAGCCTTTAAAATTAGCACTTTTGATTTCTCCCATAGACTTTTAAAGGGTGTTCTGCGGCATTCGAATTTGCCACGAACACCCCAAATTGTTCGCTGTTCGGCGAACTTGCGAACAGCCAATGTTCGAGTCGAACATGAGTTAGACTCGAACTCGAAGCTCATCCCTAGTCTTGAGTGGCTCTGTCATGAGTGATACGCAGTTTCACCGACGCAGTTTAACGAAAGCAGGATACCTAAAGCTGTATGAACAACAAGAAGAACTCTGCTCCACTCTGCAAGACGACAAGCAAACCAGCTTTGGCATTTACTTTATATTAGGTTAGTTTCCCACTCTCTATCCACTAACATGCTCCTTATTCTCTTCCTTCTCACATTGGTGTCTTCTATCCTCAAATTAGCTTTACTCTACCCCTCCTCTCTTCCCTGCAGCATGCACGTATCACCCTCACTCCTACCCTCTCCCTACTATGGCACCCATCATCTCCTGCATTTGCTGCACCCACATGCTGACATACACACCAGGGCCACTAGACACGTGTGCTCATGCACATCCCACTCCCACCTTGCCTTCCTCGCCCTCCTCCTTCTCCTAGTCTCAGGTGACATTTCTCCTAATCCTGGTCCGCCATTTTCCAAATGCAAGCCACATATCCAATACCCCTCCCCCTCTGGCAACCACCGCAATCCACTCAGTTTAATTTCTATCCCCTACTTCCTCAAAGCACCCCACCAATCTCATGCACCCTTTGGAACGCCCGTTCCATCTGTAACAAGCTAACATCTGTACATGACCTCTTCATCTCTCATGGCTTGAACATACTCACCATAACAGAAACCTGGCTTCAAAATTTTGACTCAGCTTCTCCTGCTGCCCTCTCCCATGGTGGTCTCCATTGGACTCACTCCCCCAGACCCAATGGTAATACCCTTTACCTTGTATTCTCCCATATCTGCAACCCTGGCAACCTCACCAACACCCCCTTTCCCCTCTCTGTTCACTACCTCATTACTTTCACTGTATTCTTGCCTCCAACCACTCATCCCTCCAAGCAGCAAACAATTACTTGTAGAAACCTTAGCCACTTTAACCCTTCTCTTCTCTATTCTGCTACTGACCACCTATATGACATAATCTCTCCCCTGTCCTGTCCTGACCTGGCCACCTCTGTCTACAACAGTTCACTCTCATCATCACTAGATGCACTTGCTCCTCTAACCACATGCAGAATCAGGCCCCGACCGTTACAACCCTGGCAAACTGACAACACTAGAAATCTCAAGAGACATTGCCGTGCTCTTGAATGACTGTGGCGTAAAACCAAATGCCTGCAAAACTTCACCCTATATAAATCTGCCCTTCTAAAATACAATTCATGCCTCCATGCTGCCAAACAAGCCTACTTTGTCTCTCTTATTAATTCCTTGTCATCCAGTCCCCGTCGGCTTTTCTCAACCTTTAACTCTCTGCTTCGTCCACCACCCCCTCTACCCACTAACTCACTCACTGCCCAAGAGATTGCCAATCACTTCAAAGACAAGATCGATGCAATTCATGAGGACATCTCCACTGTGCGTACGTCTTCCCCACCCAACATCCCTTGCCTTGCAGCACATTCAACACTCTCCTCTTTTGAATTGGCTACTACTGAAGAGGTTACAAAAATTTTCTCGGATGCCCACCTAACCAATTGTCCCTTGGATCCTGTTCCCTCACAACTACTATGGTCACCCTCTTCTTCTATCCTATGCTCCCTCACCCACATCTTCAATCTCTCCCTCTCTAGTGGTATCTTCCCCTCCCCTCTAAAACATGCGCAGATCACTCCCATTCTTAAAAAGCCCTCACTGGACCCTACCGACCTGAACAACTTAAGACCCATCTCATTGCTCCCATTCACCTCTAAACTTCTAGAACGCTTAGTCTACAACCGTCTTAGCTCCTACCTCAATGAAAATAACCTTCTTGACCCCTTACAGTCTGGCTTTCGCTCGCAGCACTCCACAGAAACTGCCTTACTAAAACTCACTAACGATTTACTAACTGCTAAAACCAACAGCCAGTACTCCATACTCCTACTACTTGACCTCTCTGCGGCCTTTGATACTGTTGACCACCCGCTCCTTCTCAATAAACTACATTCCCTTGGCCTCCGAGATTCTGCTGTGTCCTGGTTCTCTGCCTATTTATCACAGCGCTCCTTCAGTGTCACCTACAACTCTGTCTCTTCCTCTTCATTGCCTCTTTCTGTGGGGGTCCCCCAAGGCTCGGTTCTTGGACCCCTTCTCTTCTCTATCTACACCTCCTCCCTTGGTCACTTAATAACTGCCCACAGTTTCCAATACCACTTATACGCTGATGACACCCAGATCTATTTGTCTACTCCTTACCTCACTCCTTCAGTCTCCTCTCGCATTACTGACTTACTAACTGACATATCAGCATGGATGTCGCACCACTTCCTTAAACTAAATCTCTCTAAAACTGAGCTATTAATATTCCCCCCCCGCCCGTGCCCCCCTCCATGACTTTTCCATCAAAATCAACAATGCAACCATCAGTCCCTCCCCTCACGCCAGGGTACTAGGTGTAATCCTAGACTCTGACTTGTCATTTCAGCCTCAAATCCAATCGTTGTCAAAAGTTTGTAGAATTCACCTCCGTAACATCTCTAAAATTCGCCCCTTTTTAACAAATGAAACCACCAAGCTCCTCATTCACTCCCTTGTTATCTCTCGCCTTGACTATTGCAACTCCCTTCTCATTGGCTTACCTCTCCATACGCTATCCTCTCTTCAGTCTATCATGAATGCTGCTGCCAGACTTATCCACCTTACCAACCACTCAGTGTCTGCCAACCCTCTACTCTAATCCCTACACTGGCTCCCAATCACCCAGCGAATTAAATTCAAAATACTAACCACAACATAGCCATTCACAACTCTGCCCCGAGCTACATCACTAATCTTGTCTCCAAATATCACCCAAATCGACCTCTCCGCTCTTCTCAAGACCTCCTGCTTTCAAGCTCTCTCATCTCCTCCGCCCATGCTCGTCTCCAGGATTTCTCCAGACCCTCTCCTATCCTCTGGAACTCACTACCTCCATCTATCCGGCTATCCCCTACTCTTGCTACCTTCAGGCGATCCCTGAAAACTCATCTCTTCAGTAAAGCCTATCATGTCTCCAACTAATCTCCTACCACTTCCACCAGCTCATTCCCCACAGTTACAACCTTTTGTACCACCTGCCCCACCCTATTAGATTGTAAGCTCTCTTGAGCAGGGCCCTCTTAATCCTCTTGTATTTTATTGTATTATAACTGTATTGTCTCCCTTTTATATTGTAAAGCGCTGCGTAAACTGTTGGCGCTATATAAATCCTGTGTAATAATAATAATAATGGCTGGCAAATTCCAAGCGAATTAAAAGTTAGCCTTACAGCATGTTTCTGCCTCATCTGATAGTGATACATTCAAGGTTTGTGATTTAGAGTAGTTCACTTTTAGATTTGATATCTTTTGAAAATGATCCAGATCCCGGAGAATATTGGGCAGAAATAAATAGGGCTTCATAAGAAATAGCAAACTATCATCTGAAAAGACTGTGTAAGGTACCTGTTGGAAGGTTTAGTCCAGAGTGGAGCTTTGGCTGGGGGTTGAGGCATTAGCGTAGTCAGGCAGGCTGGGTCAACAATGTGTCTTGGCAGTAAGAAGCAGAGTCAGAGCCCAGAAGCATGGTCAGGAACAGGCAGGGTCAGCACAGGCTGGCATAGTAATGTAGAATCATCATTCAAAGAGAATAATCCAGGAAACAGGTAGAGGTCAAAGTCCAGAAGTTCAGTAACTCAGCAGTGTGTCACCCAGGGAAACAGATCCAACAAACGGGCATAGTGCACAGGAAGTACTGCAATTAAAGCTTATCTGATTGTGGATTGATTGTATCTGGAAGGCAGGTTGGGCTAGAGAGTACTAGGAGCAGAAATACTATGGAAAGTGTATACTGCATGATTCAGGTTCCTTAGTGGCAGAGGGAACAGAGCCACAGCCCATGGACAGCAGGACCCATTTTCAGTCCTAGGCACATGACAGGGCCCCCCAAATGGAACCCTCTGGGGAGCTAGCAAGGCTTTGTGGGAAAATTGGCATGAAAGTTCCAAATGAGAGCAGGAGCATGTAGAACCCAAGATCAGCCAGGTGGTATCCCTTCCAGTGTACTAGATACTGTACACTTCAACCCTGCCTTCTTGAATCCAGGATTTAAGATCACTTATGCTGCCCATTAGGGATGAGCTTCGTGTTCGAGTCGAACCCATGTTCGACTCGAACATCGGCTGTTCGATCGTTCGCCGAATTGCGAACGTTATGGGCCGTTCGCGCTAAATTCGTGTGGCGCGTCACGGCCCATAATTCACTGCGGCATCGCAGTGCATTGCTGGCTGATGATTGGCCAAGCATGCACTATGACCCGCATGCTTGGCCAATCACAGCGCTGTCAGTAGAGAGAGCTGTAATTGGCCAAAGCCAGGGTGGCTTTGGCCAATTACGGCTCAGGGCATTTAGTACACACCCCACACTATATAAGGCCGCCTGCACGGCGGCCCTGTGTAGTGTGTGTTCCGGTGTGCTGAGAGATAGAGAGAGAGAGAGACAGTGTCATTTGATTTGAGTTAGATAGATTAGGCAGAACAGTCAGTCAGTTAGCTGCACTTACAGTGTATTGTGTATATATATGCATCCCAGGTGTTGCATATATATATATACACTGTATTCAGTTTAGCTAGATCCGTTCCTGTTATCTTCTATCTAGACTATTTACATTTAATGCAGTGCGTCCTGCTCACAGTGTTCAGCTAGATCCGTTCCTGTTATCTTCTAGACTATTTACATTTAGTGCAGTGCGTCCTGCTCACAGTGTTCAGCTAGATCCGTTCCTGCTATTTACATTTAGTGCAGTGCGTCCTGCTCACAGTGTTCAGCTAGATCCGTTCCTGTTAAATTCCTACTGACCGGCAGGCTTGTCTGGTTACAGTATATAAAGCTACCTGAAGAAAATTACAGGTGTTCTATTTGATCCTATTAGTACCACGGTCAGGCAGCTAGACTATTTACATTTAGTACAGTGCGTCCTGCTCACAGTGTTCAGCTAGATCCGTTCCTGTTATCTTCCTACTGACAGGCAGGCTTGTCTGGTTACAGTATATAAAGCTACCTGAAGAAAATTACAGGTGTTCTATTTGATCCTATTAGTACCACGGTCAGGCAGCTAGACTATTTACATTTAGTACAGTGCGTCCTGCTCACAGTGTACAGCTAGATCCGTTCCTGTTATCTTCCTACTGACAGGCAGGCTTGTCTGGTTACAGTATATAAAGCTACCTGAAGAAAATTACAGGTGTTCTATTTGATCCTATTAGTACCACGGTCAGGCAGCTAGACTATTTACATTTAGTACAGTGCGTCCTGCTCACAGTGTACAGCTAGATCCGTTCCTGTTATCTTCCTACTGACAGGCAGGCTTGTCTGGTTACAGTATATAAAGCTACCTGAAGAAAATTACAGGTGTTCTATTTGATCCTATTAGTACCACGGTCAGGCAGCTAGACTATTTACATTTAGTACAGTGCGTCCTGCTCACAGTGTTCAGCTAGATCCGTTCCTGTTATCTTCCTACTGACAGGCAGGCTTGTCTGGTTACAGTATATAAAGCTACTTGAAGAAAATTACAGGTGTTCTATCCCAGCTTAGTGCAGCTACAGGCCATTAGTATGTCTGGAAGGCCAAGAAGGAGAGGCAGACAGTCACAAGCCAATAAGAGAGGGCAAGCAGGCTCTGTGTCTAGTGCTGGTCGTGGAGACGGTGCATCCTCATCAGCACGTGGCCATGGGACACGCTTGGCCTTTTTTTCGGCAGCTGGCCATGTTGAGCCGCAACATGCGGAAGACTTGGTCGAGTGGATGACCAAGCCGTCCTCATCCTCCTCATCCTCTCTCACCCATGCCCAGGGTGCTTTGTCTGGCAAAGCAGCGGCCTCTTCCTTCAGCTCAATGTCATCAGTGACTCCTTCCCTAGCTCCACCATGTCCTCATGAGGATTCCCTCGAACTGTTTGACCACAGTGTTGGGTACATGCTCCAGGAGGATGCCCAGCGTTTGGAAGGCTCTGATGACGATACTGAGCTCGATGAAGGCAGTAACATGAGCGCGGACAGAGGGGGTGCCCAAGAAGGACAGCAATCTGGCAGTCATGCTCCCCCTGCTGCAGCATACTGCCAGGTTTGCTCCAGTGATGAGGAGGGAGGGGATGATGAGGTCACTGACTCAACGTGGGTGCCTGATAGGAGAGAGGAGGAGGAGGAGGAGGAGGAGGAGGAGGAGGAGGAGGAGGCGGCAGCACATCACCAACGAGGCAGGATGCCCTCCAGGGGCCAGCCTAAGGGCAACACATTGACTGCATCACACCCCAAAGCTCCACATGTGCAGGGCGCTGCAGTCTCTGCGCGTTATTCAAAAAGTTCTTTGGTGTGGGCCTTTTTTGAGACGAGTGCATCAGATCGCACCGCTGCTATTTGCAACATATGTCTCAAGCGTATCTCGCGTGGCCAAAATATCTCCCGCTTGGGTACCACATGCTTGACCAGACATATGTTGACCTGCCATGCAGTTCGTTGGCAAGCGTATCTAAAAGACCCACACCAAAGAACAAAGAGGATCTCTCCTTGCTCCTCATCAGCTGAGATTTCCAACCCCACTAGACCTTCAGTCCTCTCTGAGACCTGCAGTGAGAGGAATGAAGGTGTAGAATTAGGTGTGTCACAGCCAAGTACTTGTGGGCAATCTGCTTTTGGTACACCGACGTCAGATTGTACCAGGCAAATTTCCCTGCCCCAGCTGCTGCACCGCCGAAAGAAGTTTGCTCCCAGCCATCCACATGCCCAGCGGTTGAATGCTAGCTTGGCAAAATTGCTAGCACTTCAACTGCTGCCTTTTCAGTTGGTAGACTCTGCCCCCTTCCGTGAGTTTGTGGAATGTGCGGTTCCTCAGTGGCAGGTACCCAAACGCCACTTTTTCTCACGGAAGGCGATTCCGGCTCTCTACCGGCATGTGGAAGGCAATGTCCATGCCTCGCTGGACAGGGCGGTCAGCGGTAAGGTGCATATTACCGCTGACTCATGGTCCAGCAGGCATGGACAGGGACGTTACCTAAGTTTCACGGCGCATTGGGTGACTCTGCTGGCAGCTGGGAAGGATGCAGGACAAGGTGCAGTAGTGTTGGAGGTTGTTCTGCCACCACGCCTCCAAAATGCTGATTGTGACACACCTCTCTCCTCCACCCCCTCCTCTTCTTCTTCCTCCATGGCCTCTTCCTCGGAACCAGCGGTGCTCCGTAGGCGTTCAAGGGGCTACGCAAGTACGCAGGCCAAAAGATGCCATGCGGTGCTTGAGCTGGTGTGCTTGGGGGACAGGAGCCACACTGGGGCAGAGGTTCTGTCAGCTCTGCAGGGGCAGGTTCAGAGGTGGTTGACGCCACGCCAACTTAAGGCAGGAATGGTGGTTTGCGACAATGGCACCAACCTCCTCTCTGCCCTCCGACAGGGACAAATGACCCATGTGCCCTGTTTGGCTCACGTCCTTAACTTGGTGGTGCAGCGGTTCTTGGGCAGGTACCCGGGCTTACAGGATGTCCTGAGGCAGGCCAGGAAAGTCTGTGTGCATTTCCGCCGGTCATATAATGCCAGTGCTCGGCTGACGGACCTCCAAAAGGAGTTTAACCTGCCCAAGAACCGCCTAATCTGTGACATGCCCACCAGGTGGAACTCAACGTTGGCCATGCTGCAGCGGCTGCACACGCAGCAGAGGGCCATCAATGAGTACCTGTGCGACTATGGCACCAGGACAGGGTCAGGGGAGCTTGGTTTTTTTTCCCCACGCCAGTGGGCCATGATCAGGGATGCATGCACTGTCCTGTCACCATTCGAGGAGGCCACGAGGATGGTGAGCAGTGACAGTGCATGCATCAGTGACACTGTCCCCCTTGTCCACCTGTTGGAGCACACGCTGCGTGGAATAATGGACAGGGCACTTGAGGCAGAACAGAGGCAGGAAGAGGAGGACTTCCTTAGCTCTCAAGGCCCCCTTTATCCAGACAGTGTTCCTGCGTGCCCGCCGATCACACAGGAAGAGGACGAGGAGGAAGAGGAGGAGGAGGAAGATTGTGTCAGTATGGAGGTGGAGCCTGGCACTCAGCATCAGCAGCAGTCTTTAAGGGATCAGTCCCAAGAAACACATGGACTTGTACGTGGCTGGGAGGAGGTGGCTGCGGACCATGTCGTTCTTAGTGACCCAGAGGACTCCGGACCGAATGCCTCAGCAAACCTACGCTGCATGGCCTCCCTGATCCTGCAAAGCCTGCGTAAGGATCCTCGTATTCGTGGTATCAAGGAGAAGGACCAATACTGGCTGGCAACCCTCCTTGATCCACGTTACAAGGGTAAGGTTGCGGACCTTATCTTGCCATCGCAGAGGGAGCAGAGGATGAAACATCTTCGGGAGGCCTTGCAGAAAGGTCTGTGCAACGCGTTCCCAGAGACTGGGAGGTTACAAACTCCTGTTTCTGGACAACGTGTTGCTGAGGCTTCGGTCAGTCAAAGAAGGAGCGGTGGAGAAGGTGGCCGTCTGACCGATGCGTTCAGACAATTTTTTGGTCCGCAGCCCCAAGGTATGATCGGTTCCAGCAACCATCGCCAGCGTCTGTTTTACATGGTGCAGGAATACCTAGGGGCAAGATCAGACTTGGACACCTTTCCCACCGAAAATCCTCTGGGTTACTGGGTCTTGAGGATGGATCACTGGCCAGAGCTTGCACAGTATGCAATTGAGCTACTGGCCTGTCCTGCATCCAGCGTTCTTTCGGAACGCACATTCAGTGCTGCTGGAGGCGTGGTAACCGATCACAGGGTGCGTCTGTCCACCGACTCGGTCGATCGGCTGACCTTCATAAAAATGAATGAGTCTTGGATCACCACCAGCTACCAAGCACCTGATGCTGATGTAACCGAATAATTTTTTTTGAAATCTCAGATCCCTTCAAAGACTGCCTATGCTGATGCTGAGTGACTATCCCTGAGTAATTATCCTCTTCCTCCTCAATCATCACGCTGATAGCTTGTAAGAACATTTTTGGTTCTGGGCGCCACCACCAGTGCCTAAGGCACAATTTTTCAGCCCCTGTTTAACAGGGGCGTGTAATTACAATTTTTGATGTAATACTTTGCAGCAGGGCTCGTTCCTGCATTCCAACTAGAGTGTCTGTGAGGGGTTGCAGTGTTGTGGCACCAGCACCAGTGCCTAGGGCCCAATTTTTCTGCCCCTGTCTAACAGGGGCGTGTAATTACAATTTTTGATGCAATACTTTGCAGCAGGGCTCGTTCCTGCGTTCCAACTAGAGTGTCTGTGAGGGGTTGCAGTGTTGTGGCACCAGCACCAGTGCCTAAGGCCCAATTTTTCTGCCCCTGTCTAACAGGGGCGTGTAATTACAATTTTTGATGCAATACTTTGCAGCAGGGCTCGTTCCTGCGTTCCAACTAGAGTGTCTGTGAGGGGTTGCAGTGTTGTGGCACCAGCACCAGTGCCTAAGGCCCAATTTTTCTGCCCCTGTCTAACAGGGGCGTGTAATTACAATTTTTGAAGCAATAATTTGCAGCAGGGCTCGTTCCTGCGTTCCAACTAGAGTGTCTGTGAGGGGTTGCAGTGTTGTGGCACCAGCACCAGTGCCTAAGGCCTAATTTTTCAGCTCCTGTTCAACAGGGGCATGTAATTACAATTCTTGATCTAATATTTCACAGCAGGGCCCTGTGAGGGCTTACAGTGTTGTGGCCACAGCAACACCTAAGGCCCAAATTTCTGCTGAGTATATAGGGCAGGACCCTACTTTCAAACATCTAACTTACAAACGACTCCTACTTGCAAACGGAAGGAGACAACAGGAAGTGAGATGAAATCTACCCCTAGGAAGGGAAATTCTCTCCTGTAAGAGTTAATATGGGAAAACAATTTCTCCTTTCCACTGATGCTTTCCAATCCTTGTTCCACAAAAAAACCCAAATTTTCAAAAAACATTTTTCATTGGGACAAAAAAGTGAGGTGAAATCTTCTGAAGAGGAGGAAAGACAGCAAAACAAATGTCACAGGGGTGATAACCCTTCCCTATGTTTTCCAAAAAGCTTAGAAAAGATTTTTTGGCTGGAGCTAAACACGTTAAAAATGTTCAAAATTACAAACAGATTCTACTTAACAACAAACCTACAGTCCCTGTCTTGTTTGCACCGCCTGTATACTGCTGTTCAGAGTATATAGGGCCTGGTGGCCCCACACCTTTCCTTATTTTAATTTGGGTGCGGGGTTCCCCTTAATATCCATACAAGACCCAAAGGGCCTGGTAATGGACTGGGGGGTACCCATGCCGTTTGTCTCACTGATTTTCATCCATATTGCCATGACCCGACATGACATTAAACCCGCAAGCAGTTTTAAATGAGATTTTTTCCTTTAAAAATGACATTTGGTGCAGGGACTGTTCTAAACATGGGAAACACGCGTCACTTTACAGGCATACTATAGACACCCCCCAGGTACGATATTTAAAGGAATATTTCACTTTTTTTTTTTTACTTTAAGCATCATTAAAATCACTGCTCCCGAAAAAACGGCCGTTTTTAAAAGTTTTTTTTGCATTGATACATGTCCCCTGGGGTAGGACCCGGGTCCCCAAACCCTTTTTAGGACAATACCATGCAAATTAGCCTTTAAAATGAGCACTTTTGATTTCGAACGTTCGAGTCCCATAGACGTCAATGGGGTTCTAACGTTCGTGCGAACTTTCGGTCCGTTCGCGGGTTCTGGTGCGAACCGAACCGGGGGGTGTTCGGCTCATCCCTACTGCCCATCCATGAGTACAGGAGGCGGTAGATGTTGAGGTCTTTAGTACTGGTTGAAGACTGCCTTTAGTAGAGAAACATGAAAAACTGGATGTATCCTGTGGAAAGGTGGCAGTTTCAGTTTGTAAGAGGCTGACCAAAGGGGAGAGATGATCCTGTAGGGACCGATAAAACATGGACCCAGCTTGGAAGAAGGTTGCTTCAATTGGTGGACAACCATACTTTATCTCCTACTGAGTATGTAAGTATATGGCACCTTCCTTTGTCAGAGTAGTATTTATATCTTCCTGCTGCTTGTAGAAGCACATAGGTCTGCTGTCTGAAGTTTTAATAGTAATATCGGTATTGTTGGATAATGATTGTAGTCAGAGGCGGCTCTAGGCTTTGTGAGACCTTAGGCAAATTTTACACATGAGGCCCCACTCACGCCCATAATGGGAAAAAAAATTCAAGCAATAAACTTGGCTGCAGAAAGATGCACGGATCTAGCACACAGTTCATCAGCACCACTTCCAGGGCACCCTCCTCACCCATCAGACATATGCAGCCTAAAAAACATCTGGGACCCAGCAAGGTGGTAACCTACCCCTCTAAGAATTTCCCATACCTTGGGAGGAAGGAGAGGGAGGGAATCCCAACACAGTGCAGAGAGAGAGAGGGAGGAGGGAGGGAGAGAGACAGGGATAGATAGAGGGGAGAGAGAGATAGGGGGAGTGGTGGGAAAGAAGGGAAGAGAGGGGGTAGAAAGGGGGGGAGAGGGGGGAGAGAGAGAAGGAGGGAGACAGAGAAGGGAGCAGAGGGAGAGAGAGAGAGATATGGGAGGAGGGGAGAAAGCACGGGGAGGGGGAGAGAGAGAGGGAGAGAGAGAGAGAGGGGGGAGAGAGGGGGGAGAGAGGGAGAGAGAGAGGGGGAAGAGAGAAAGTGGGGAGAGAGGGAGGGATAGGGGGAGTGAGTGGGGGTGAGAGAGACTGGGGGTGACACAGAGGAGGAAGGTGAGAAAGATAGGGGGTGAGGGAGAGAGAGAAGGGTTGTGGAAGAGAGGGGTGGTGCGAGAGAGAAAGAGACGAGGGGTGGGAGAGAGGGGGAGAGAGAGGGGGGACAGAGAGAAGGGGGAGAGGGAGAGAGAGGGGGGAGAGAGGGAGGAAGAGAGGGAGGAAGTGGTGGGAAGGGGTGAGTGAGGGTGAGAGAGACTGGAGGTGACACAGAGGAGGGAGGTGAGAAAAAGAGGGGATGAGGGAGAGAGAAAAGGGTTGTGGAAGAGAGGGGTGGTGCGAGAGAGAAAGAGAGGAGAGGTGAGAGAGAGGGGGGAGAGGGGGTAGAGAGGGGGAGAGAGAGGGAGAGAGGGGGAGAGAGAGAGGGAGAAGGGGAGAGAGAGTGGAAAGAGTGGGGGAGAGGGAGAGGGAGAGAGGGGGGAGAGAGAGGGGGAAAGAGAGAGAGAGAGAGAGAGGGGGGAAAGAGAGAGAGAGAGGGAGTGAGTGGTGGGAAGGGGTGAGTGGGGGTGAGAGAGACTGGGGGTGACACAGAGGAGGGAGGTGAAAAAGAGAGGGGTGGTACGAGGGAGAGAGACGAGGGGTGAGAGAAAGGAGGGTGACATAAAGAGGGAGGGGGGAGAGAGAGATAGGAGAAGGTGAGTAAGAGGGGGGTGAGGGAAAGGGGGGGTGAGAGAGATCCCTAGCCCTGTCCCTGTCTGCAGACCCTCCTGTGTTCCATGTCCCAGTCTGTGAGAGCACTGAGCAGGAGGGGGGGGCAAAGAACAGGGAGGAGCTGGAGAGGACTGGTGGCGTGGGAGCAGAAAGCACTGGGGAAGGTGGAGAGCATAGTAGGGGTGGGGGTTGGAGAGCGCGGGGGAGCTTGAGAGGAGGGGAGTCAGAAAGAATGCGAGTGGAAAGCAGGGGGAGCTGGAGAGCAGGGGGGTGGAGAGCACTGGGGGAGTAGCCAGGGAGCACAATGAGGGGCCAGAGAGCATGGGGGGAAGCCAGAGAGCACAAGGAGGGTCGGAGAGCACAGGGGGCACAGAAGAAGTTAGATAGGAGGAGCGGTGGGCGGCTGCATATAGTGGAATTGAACTTTTTATATTCCTCCTGCAGCCGCTGAATGCTAACTTCTTCTCCTCTCCTTCCTGCAGATGATTCAGCGGCTGCAGGGGGAATATAGAAAGATCAATTCCACTATATGCCGCCGCCCGCCACCGCCCACCGCTCCTCCTATCCAGGCACACAGGAAGGCTGCACGGGCACTCACCTTCTCTCTGGTTGGCCAGGCGGCATCAGGAGATTGGAGGCTGAGCTCCTTCATCTTCAGTCACGGGGCAGCTCAGCTGGAGGCAGGTGCGGAGAGGTTGGGTGAGCGCAGGCTGAAGGAGCAGCCCAGCTGCGGCTCCCACATGGACATGCTGCCGCCCGCACACACGCCTTGTAGAGATGGCACCTGGAGCCGGGTGCTGTCATCTGGCCGCTGCCGCCACCTAGAGGCCTCAACTGTCCCGCTGTCTGCACCTACTGCCACTGGACCGGGATGCAACCGCTCTGTGCTGGGGCCGCTATTCCTCGGGCAGTACCCGATTTGTCAGTCAGCCCCTGAGCCACAGAGCCCCAGCGGGGGTAGGTAGAGCCGCCGGCATCGACATCAGTGATTAAGCACAAGCAAATTAGGCGGCCGTGAGGCCCCTGTCAGTGCGGGGCCTTAGGTGGCCGCCTAATTTGCCTAATTAGAGAGCCGCCTCTGATTGTAGTGCCTGTCTTTCATGATATGTGAGGTTGCCTTCTTTGTTTTGGACTTGAAGCTTAGTTATATCTTCACTTGTCATTTTTACAAAAGCAGCTACAGTATATTAGAGTTGGTATTTAGCCCACGTTCACAGTGCATGCAAAATCTGGGGCTATTGGTGGAAATAGCACCGTCTGAATCGATTCCCAAAAGTAGTTTCTGTACTACTTTTGGCGACTTCAGGGGCGATTTGAATAGACATCTGTGCATGAACCGACACAGATGTCTGTAAAATCACCCCTGAAGTTGGACTGCATTGCCGGCTTGAAATTGTGCGAGTTCAGCTAAACTCGCACGAATTCTAACCCGCATCGCTATAAACCTAGGCTTAGAGAGGGAAAGAAATCAGATTTGTTTTTAAGACTAGATGAATTGGATTGAGCCCGAGAGAGGGAAGTGTAATCAGTGGATATTAGCTGTTCCAAATCAATCTGATCGATAAGATTGATCACTTAATTTTCTTCTAGTAAGGAGATCAGAATATTTAATGTTACCGAATCAGTTTATTGGGCCTGTGTGGTCAGTCCTATTTTGTTTTTGGAGTACATCGGTTTTATTGTTAATTTTCTTGCAAAAAGCTGTATATCTTTGATTGTTTCAAATGTATCAATATTCGCATCTGGGCAAAATCCAAGTCCTTTTGAGAGGACATCGTTTTCAATATCAGACAAAGTGTAACTGGACAGATTTACAATATTAAGGGTATTCTCTGCCCTGATGATCCCCAGCATCAGTCACCTCCGAAACTACCCAAACACTGACTGCCTAAACACTGAGAGCACATGTGGAAAGACATCCTCTATAGATCTGACAGAAAACTTCCAATATAGATCCCCCAACATTTAAGCTTCTTAATGAAACGATAATACAACAGGATTCATAGACCCATTCATGTGCTCTCCCTGGGCAGGTCCAATGAACTCTGCTATTGCATGGCTCAGATATATCATACCTACAGCTCAGTTTAAGGCGTGTTCTTCTCGGGTTTACCCCACACCCCTTGTGGGTGGTGTGACAAGGGCCTTGTTGCTCTCCGTCAATTGGACTTCTTGATAGCAGGTGGTGACAAAGCTCCGCCGAGGGAAATACAGGGCTCAGGTAAGTAAAATGGGGGGTCAAAACAAGAACCTCATGTAAATGGGATTTTAAGGGCAACATTAACAGAGAAGAAAATTAAAAAATTTAAATTTTATTTATACAAAGATTAAAAAGCAATTTTGTACAAACAATAAGTATACACACAAAAAAAGAAAAAAAGAAAAAAATGTGATACAATACAGAAGTGGCAAAAAATTATTGAATCCAACGCGTTTCGAAATAATTAATTTTTATATAATCTTCTTCAGGGATACATTTTTGCCATTATCTGAAAAGTACAAATGTAATATAAGTATACAGAAATCTTACATACTTCAAACCATATAGGAATGAAAATAGAAAATATATAAAGAACTCACAAAAGTCATGATAGACATAACTGATTTTCAGCGAATCACCCAACAACTTCCACCTGATCTGTAAAGGTCTTTTATCGTGCAAAAGAACCCCCAGATACTAAAATCCCAGGAGAGGCACCAAATTACAGCAAACTGAAAATCGCTTACGGGGACGGGGATGTAGAATCTGTGAAGGAGATACATCGTCTGTGGTAAGTATATAAGAAAAAAAAAAAAAAACAAACCAACCTTGCATCGACTATGCGAGTTTGTATGCCTTCAAATGCCGAAAAAAAGGAGGGTATTTAAACAAATACAGGTGGAAAAAGGGGAATTCCCCATCCTAAAAAAGAAAAAAGGTTTTTTGAATTTATTTGTAAAATAAAAATAGAAAATAAATAGAAAATAAAAATTGTATCAAGACATCTAGTTCTAATTAACCCAATATGGGGCTGTATCAGTATGAGTAAAAAGAAACATAAACTTGTAAAGAATATGAAAAATAAAATAGAAAAAATCTGAAAAAATATAAAAAAAAAAAATGATAAGTAAAGTTGCCTAAAAAATGCTGAAGGCTGAACAATGTAATAAAGAAAAGGAGACTTTTCCCCAAGAAAGAGGTCCCAGAGGGGGGAAAAATTCTCCCAGGTAATGCCTAAAAATAGGGAAAATTGCCTGGAGAGAGGCAAAAAATAAGGTACATCAATCAGTAAATTAAAAAATCATGATTAAAGCTTACCACAGTCTTAATAAGTGTATCTCCCACAGCTGAGTAAAAAAAGGCACCCAGAATCCACAAGACCAGTCCGGGAGGGGCAATGATCCCTCCGTTCCCAATGGTAACACACTGCTGTCTAGTCCTCACAGAGAGTGATCGTGGGATGACGCTGGCGGCTCAGGGGCTCCCGGCGTTCTCCTTTTAAGGTCCGTGCTGGTAATTGCTTAACGAGCGTCGGGAAATGACGCCGCCTCGAATGACGGCGGTGACGTCATTTCCTCCACTCTGCTTGTATGCAGACAGCGTGTCTAAACAGCAGGACGCAAGGAGAGTAAGCGCGGCATCCCGCCCCGCCTCTCCCCTCATCGTCCATAACCGGAAAGACACGTAGAAACATCCATTGCTGACAGCACTGCAATGTCACGTCATGTGCCAGATCCAGGGGAGGCAACGACACCCTCCACTCCATCCCCACATCCAAAGACAGGGACACATTCAAAGACACTTCCTGCCACACTATAACAGGATTCAAGATAGAGATAAAGCACAAATCTCTAGGGACAATGGTGATTAAAAATGTCACATAAGTCTCCATGTAAAACTGGGTGGGTGGGAAAAGGAGACCACCCTTGTCCAGTATTCGAGCAGGGACATCAGAGGGAAAAATCCAAATCAAGGATAAACCCCCCTAAGGAGAAACAAACAACCCCCGACACAGGAAATTCACCATAAGCCGATAGGTGGCGTCCAAGGACACCTCAAATGGCAATGGAGGAAAAGGGCCCCCAAACTGAATAGTGGAATGGTCTAAAACTTTCTGCCTCATTCAGGCCTGGTGGAGTAGTGGCATCTAAATGAGGCAGAAAGTTTTAGACCATTCCTCGATGGCTTTAGCTCTGGAAAAACAGATTAAATAAATCTCCCTTGTATCTTTGTAATCTTTTCTTCAAAAAACTTTTCTCTCTCCCTCTCCCCTTTCCCGTCTATTTTTCTCCTATTTTGTTTAGCCAGTGGATGAACATTTGGAATAATAATGTCTATTGGGGTACAATAAATTTATATATGGTATTTATTTATTGCTTTTGTTTTTTGAAATATTATCTTAGGGGTAGGAAAAGAAAGAAAAAAATTTTTTTCTTGTCCACAATGTTTCACATTATGTTTTTTATTTTATTTACTGTGCCTGTTTTTTGTTCATGTTTCATGATATGACTGGTTCTCGGTTAATCCTATAATTGCTCTCACCCTGGTATGTGGCCATATCGTGCACCCATAAAAATTAAGTACAGCGCTACGTTTAGAAAAAAAGTGAAAAGCAGCCAACACCCCTATAGACTCAAGGCAAAAAAAAACAAAAGAAACAAAAGTGTGGCGCTATATATCACATCCACAGCCGTGTGTATTACAATAAAGACATATAAAAATGGTGAATACTACCAAAAAATGTATGACCATAAAATGGATAGTGTCAAATAATTAATCAGTGTTGATCACATATAAAGTAAATACACAATAATACTTAATCATCAGATGTGCCAGTGATTAATAGAAACCTGTGCTGGTTCCATGAGCCAGACACCAAACATAGAAAACATGAAACTTTAGAAGTCCATAAAAAATGTGTAGAAAAATAGTGAAGAAAACATCAACAGAGTTCAAAGGGGGTGATGCATGGCCAGATGGTATTCACAGAATTTTAATCGCACCAAATCTGGCGAGTGGGCAGAAGGGAGACCACAAGTGTGCATAGATTGTACTTCAGTGCCGGGGCCAACACCAGGAGTAGAGGAGGCTTACCGGAAAGAATTGACCTGAAATGGCGTACGCCAGACAAGTCAAAAAAGCATAATAACCACTGGTTCTGGGAAATGCGTCTTGTCAGATGTCATCAACAGATGGTGGAAAGAAAAGGGGGGGTCCGCACAGCTTCCTCTCCCATAGATAATCCAGCATAAGCCAAATGTGTAGTTTCATATGGCATGCAAGGAGCAAACAAAACTCACATAGCGTAATAACGTTTTAAAACACTAGTTTATTAAAATAATAAAAAACAGACTCACATTTTAGAAGAACGAAACAGAGCTCAAATATCAAATAGCGGCGATCGTGAGGGGTCCACCCGACATGTTTCAGCTAAGGAGCCATCATCATATCGTGCACCCGGCACAGGGGGCCCCCACTATTCAGTTTGGGGGCTCTTTTCCTCCATTGCCATTTGAGGTGTCCTTGGACGCCACCTATCGGCTTATGGTGAATTTCCTGTGTCGGGGGTTGTTTGTTTCTCCTTAGGGGGGTTTATCCTTGATTTGGATTTTTCCCTCTGATGTCCCTGCTCGAATACTGGACAAGGGTGGTCTCCTTTTCCCACCCACCCAGTTTTACATGGAGACTTATGTGACATTTTTAATCACCATTGTCCCTAGAGATTTGTGTTTTATCTCTATCTTGAATCCTGTTATAGTGTGGCGGGAAGTATCTTTGAATGTGTCCCTGTCTTTGGATGTGGGGATGGAGTGGAGGGTGTCGTTGCCTCCCCTGGATCCGGCACATGACGTGACATTGCAGTGCTGTCAGCAATGGATGTTTCTACGTGTCTTTCCGGCTATGGACGATGAGGGGAGAGGCGGGGCGGGATGCTGGCCTTACTCTCCTTGCGTCCTGCCGTTTAGACACGCTGTCTGCATACAAGCAGAGCGGAGGAAATGACGTCACCGCCGTCATTCGAGGCGGCGTCATTTCCCGATGCTCGTTAAGCAATTACCAGCACGGACCTTAAAAGGAGAACGCCGAGAGCCCCTGAGCCGCCAGTGTCATCCCACGATCACTCTCTGTGAGGACTAGACAGCAGTGTGTTACCATTGGGAACGGAGGGATCATTGCCCCTCCCGGACTGGTCTTGTGGATTCTGGGTGCCTTTTTTTACTCAGCTGTGGGAGATACATTTATTAAGACTGTGGTAAGCTTTAATCATGATTTTTTAATTTACTGATTGATGTACCTTATTTTTTGCCTCTCTCCAGGCAATTTTCCCTATTTTTAGGCATTACCTGGGAGAATTTTTTCCCTCCTCTGGGACCTCTTTCTTGGGGAAAAGTCTCCTTTTCTTTATTACATTGTTCAGCCTTCAGCATTTTTTAGGCGACTTTACTTATCATTTTTTTTTTTTTTTTTTTATATTTTTTCAGATTTTTTCTATTTTATTTTTCATATTCTTTACAAGTTTATGTTTCTTTTTACTCATACTGATAAAGCCCCATATTGGGTTAATTAGAACTAGATGTCTTGATACAATTTTTATTTTCTATTTATTTTCTATTTTTATTTTACAAATAAATTCAAAAAACCTTTTTTCTTTTTTAGGATGGGGAATTCCCCTTTTTCCACCTGTATTTGTTTAAATCCCCTCCTTTATTTCGGCATTTGAAGGCATACAAACTCGCATAGTCGATGCAAGGTTGGTTTGTTTGTTTGTTTTTTTCTTATATACTTACCACAGACGATGTATCTCCTTCACAGATTCTACATCCCCATCCCCATAAGCGATTTTCCGTTTGCTGTAATTTGGCGCCTCTCCTTGGATTTTAGTATCTGGGGGTTCTTTTGCACGATAAAAGACCTTTACAGATCAGGTGGAAGTCGTTGGGTGATTCGCTGAAAATCAGTTATGTCTATCATGCTTTTGTGAGTTCTTTATATATTTTCTATTTTCATTCCTATATGGTTTGAAGTATGTACGATTTCTGTATACTTATATTACATTTGTACTTTTCAGATAATGGCAAACATTTATCCCTGAAGAAGATTATATAAAAATTAATTATTTCGAAACGCGTTGGATTCAATAATTTTTTGCCACTTCTGTATTGTATCACATTTTTTTTTTTTTTTTGTGTGTATACTTGTTGTTTGTACAAAATTGCTTTTTAATCTTTGTATAAATAAAATTTACATTTTTTAATTTTCTTCTCTGTTAATGTTGCCCTTAAAATCCCATTTACATGAGGTTCTTGTTTGCACTTTTTAGGGATGATGGCAATTTCTCACACTAATCTTTGAGAGTCTATTTATTTTAGTAAAATGGGGGGTCTGGGGGGCCGGTCACTGCCAGATGATTTTTCAGATTAATGCAAAGGATGCATTAGGGAGAAAAACACGAGTGTTTACAACCCCTTTAAGAGCAATATAGCTCTCAATCCTACATTCAAACTGCTTTCAGGGGTTTCCAAGCCTGAGAATGTCCCCAAGAGCATAGGCACACTTAAATGGTAAATAAAGCACAACATGACACTTTAAATCGGATTGGTTACCTTTACTCAGGTTGGCTCTATGAGTCCAGGCCGGAGGAGAGCAATGACCCTCTTTGTGTCAAGCCTCTCTCTCCTGTTCCCTGACACCACAGGCCCAACTTTAAACACTTTATTCAAATCAACATGCAATGGCTTAACCTCCCTGATAAGGTGTTGTGACAGACTCACCCAGGACAGAGGCTTTTGGAGGGGACTGAATGTGAGCCACTTGCCTACAGATTATGGGTCCTGGCATTTGGGGTACCCTTGGGGTGTTGTTACTTTGGCTTCGGGTCCTTGTCCCCCAGGTCACGCAGACTCTGGGGACCCTGTATTTGCCATATTAGCAATAGTGACTGAGTCATACTGTTGGGACACATACTGTGAGGAGATGGTAATATCAACTCCACTCACCTGTCTGATGTCTGCTATAATGTGTTTAATGTAAATGAGTCTAGTCTGGCTTACCACAGGTTCCAAGGGTATTCCACACATTGTTGTTTGTTCTAATTAACCCTGTGTTGATGTTTATGGTAATGTGTATTGAATAGTCAATGAGCTAGGAGACGTAGTCACCTAGTCTGGGTAAATGATTTAGTAAACTAGCTCATGTTAATTAGGTTACAGTTGTATTGTTAGAGTAATATGAGCAGGAGAGGGGAACCTCCTCTAACGGCATATAAAGTCTTGTAATTTTGATTCTAAATAAACAGTTCATGTTAGCAGTGAAACAAGTGTCGTCTTGTTTTGTGCTTTGTGAGCGGTTGGAATATCTGATATCTGTATCCAGACTGGGAGGAAGTGGTAAACTGACGGAAGCACTCAAGCGGAGTGTGGGACATTCCGTGAAATTGGTGGCAAGCAGCGGGACGCTTCCTGTAGTCTGGGACATCCAAACTTCCACCTGGATCCAAAGTCCAGATAGCAGGAGAGGAGAGGAGAGAACAGATACCAGCCGCCATGGAGCAGGAATTAAGAAGGAGGTTGCGAGAGATGCAGATACAGCACAGAGGACCAGTATCAGAGCAGGTCCTGCTGGGATGGTGTGATTCTATTCGCTGTGAACTCTGGAAAGAAGTGCTAGCCTATGAGCAGCGACACCAGGAAAAGTTCTCCCCTCCATCCAGAAAAGGTACTGGTCACAGTACGGACTGCGGGTGCGGTTTTTGGGAGAAAAACCGCACAAGGAGCAGACAGCTGAATTAAGCAGGCTGGTCTGGGCAGAGATGAAGCTGGATGAGAGCTACAGAGCCCTCCGGTGGCATGTATCCCAAGCATGTCCCTGGATAGCGGATGACAGCCCAATGGACGGCTTAAGCTACAGCGGCTTGGGACTGTTGTATGTGAAGCTGACAGGGGACTCTAACTTTGGGAGTGATTTGGAGTGGCGGTTGGATGAAATCATGGATTTCAGAGAAGGGCTACTGAACATTTCGGAAGTGCACTGGGCAAAGGAAGATTTGGAATTTCTGGCCATTTAGGAATGGGAGCTGGAGATCGTCTACAGACGGCTGCTAGACGTTGCTCAGTGCCAGGGCTGGGCTCCCTTTGCCTGGGACTATCAGGAAATACCAGCTGACAACCCTGAAATCCTGGCTGAAGAGTCAGCAAGGTGGCAGAGTAATAGTGTGCTTTGCCAACCTGCCCCCGCAGCTATGGAGGCGGAGGTCTTATGGTGGATGCAGCAAGTGCTGACTGACCTTGATGATCCTGTTTCTGCATGGGATGATCTTGGATGGAGGAATGTGCCTGTCCAGCAGCATGCCAGAGAATCAGCAGTGGAAAATCTGGAGATTGCCATCTCCATATCTGAAGTGCTGACAACTGGGCAGAGCTCTGCTAACCTCTGCCCAGCACTGATAGCATCTTCTGGGTTCCATGGACAGGAGATGGTGAACCTCTATCCCCAGACACCAGTTTCAGCGACAGGGGATTTGATAGACTTTTCTGCTGAGGAAGAACAATCGGGTGAGCCCCCAGCAGAAGAGCTGGTATTAGGGCCAAACTTCACTGTGCTCTGCTCAGCACTGATAGCATGTTCTGAGTTCCACGGACAGGAGATGGTGAACCTCTATCCCCAGACACCAGTTATAGAGACAGGGGATTTAATAGACTTTTCTGCTAAGGAAGAACAACCTGATGAGCCTCCAGCAGAAGAGCTGGTATTAGGGCCAAACTTTACTGTGCTCTGCCCAGCACCAACAGCAGTATCTGTGGAGTTACAAGGAACTTCCCCAGCTGAAGTGCTGGTCACCAGACAGAAGGTCCAAGACCTCTGCCCCACACCTGTGGCAGTTTCAGAGGCTCAGGGTGAGAAGGTGGCAAGCACTTCCCAGCAGCAGATACAGGGGGAGAAGGGAGAGGAGGTGTTCTTCGTCCCTCCCCAACAGTTGGCCAGGGTGGAGGAAGCGGTCCTTCCTCCCCAGCAAAGATCAGTGCACCTGGGAGACAGTACCACAGACATGTCGTCCCAGCAGCCAGATGAGGGAATGGAACAGGAAGCAGCCGGCTCACCTCCCCAATGGCAGCTACACAGTTTGGGAGTGGAGGAATCCAGCCTCCTGCCCCAATGGTTAGCCGGAGCAGAGGGTGTGAAGTCCCCAGCAGAAGTGCTGGCAACAGGGCACAGGGCAGAGTGCTACCAATCTCTACCCAGCACCGGCAACAACTGTGGAGATCCAGGGAGCCAGCGATGTAGTGGAGCTGCTACTCCCAGCTGAATCGCTGGCAACAGGGCAGAGCGCTGCTGGCCTCTGCCTAGCACCTACAGTTTCTTCTCAGCTTCAGGGAAATGGGATAGTGGGCCCCTTTGCCCAGCAACAGGCCAAGCCATGGAATGGTAAACACCACCCAGCTGAAGCGCTGACAGATGGACAGAGCGTCAATGACCTCTGCCTCACACCTACTGAGGTCAACTATTCCTTGCAGCCAAGAAAGGAGATCATGCGGACAGACTTTGTGAGTTCACTCTGCCTGACTAACGCATGTCCAGACCAGGTGGAGGTCTGGGACCTTGTTAGTCAACTTTTGATGGGGAGAAATGTGACAGACTCACCTTGGACAGAGGCTTTTGGAGGGGACTGAATGTGAGCCTCCTGCCTACAGATTATGGGCCCTGGCATTTGGGGTACCCTTGAGGTGTTGTTACTTTGGCTTCGGGTCCTTGTCCCCCAGGTCACACAGACTCTGGATACCCTGTATTTGCCATATTAGCAATAGTGACTGAGTCATACTGTTGGGACACGTACTGTGAGGAGATGCTAATATCAACTCCACTCACCTGTCTGATGTCTGCTATAATGTGTTTAATGTAAATGCGTCTAGTCTGGCTTACCACAGGTTCTAAGGGTATTCCACACATTGTTGTTTGTTCTAATTAATCCTGTGTTTAATATTTATGGTAATGTGTATTGAATAGTCAATGAGCTAGGAGACGTAGTCACCTAGTCTGGGTAAATGATGTAGTAAACTAGCTCATATTAATTAGGTTACAGTTGTATTGTTAGAGTAATATGAGCAGGAGAGGGGAACCTCCTCTAACGGCATATAAAGTCTTGTAATTTTGATTCTAAATAAACAGTCCATGTTAGCAGTGAAACAAGTGTCGCCTTGTTTTGTGCTTTGTGAGTGGTTGGAATATCTGATATCTGTATCCAGACTGGGAGGAAGTGGTATACTGACGGAAGCACTCAAGCGGAGTGTGGGACATTCCGTGACAGGTGTCCCACACACACCCACTGCATATACAGAGCCCTGAATATGTGTGTGGATCCGTATGGCACTAGTAGCCTCAGTCCTTTTGAAGAAAGGATAAAACTTTGTGTCTTCAGCTAGCCACTTTCGTTGGTGCACTTAAACTCCTGAATAGCAGGGCCAAACAACACAGCTGGCCCAGATTATCAAGTGAGGCAGGCAGGATCTTTCTCAGCAAGGTGAAAAGACAATGATGTCTGTATACAATCTTCCCAGAAATAGATGGCCTTATCCTTTATCCCTGTGGCACTACAAGTGTCAGCAAGATCACTACCAGCAATGATGTTTGTATACAGTGTTCAATTAACTCCTTCTGTGGTGCAGTGTCCTTGTTTCCTGCAAATGGGCAAAAGCACCCTCACCCAGATCCTGCGATCAAGGCCCAAGCAAATGTCCTGGATCAGGCAGGCTCTCCTGGTGACCCGACTGGTCACCTCACACTGGAACGCTTCACTGTTGGTGCAGGTGCACCTGTATGTGCACCTGGGATTCCCCTCTCTCAAGCTGGATGTCTGGACTGGTGGCAGAGGCCTGAATTGCCCAGTGAAATCACCTAAGAGACAGCATCTCTCCCTCAGGTCTGATCTCTTCTTCTGCCTCGTGCTGACTGAATTCTCCTCTGGGAATCAAAATGGAGTCTCTCTTTTTCTGCCAGCAGAGACTGCTGGGATTTGTAGTTCTGCCACTGGAGGGGCAAGTTCCAAGCCAGTAGTGAGTGTAGGTATGCGCGCATGCCAGTATGCGTGCGCACACAACACTGCAGAGTCAGTATGCTCCGGGTGGAAGGCACATCACCAGTGGCCGGAAGTAGCGGGTGGAACGCAAACACACCCGCATATCCTAGCCTCACCTCCTGCGCACGCAGCTTAACTGGTTGCGTGCGCGGAAGCAGAAGTGACGCTGTGGATGGCTGGAAGTTGTGGGTGGAACGCAAATACACCCACACTTCCTGGTATTCAGAGCTACATGCATTCCACCCATTGTCTGTGGTGGCCCCCCTGGTCACTGCTTCATACTGATCGCCGCACATCAGTCCCCCTATATAACTCCACAGTCTGATATCTAGGGACTGTGTGGATAAGGTAATATGTGGCTGATTACCTACCTTTGAGGGCTATATAACTTGACCAATCACAGCTTACATTATATCCCTAAATTTAGGATGGGGGTTATAGTATGTTATCCTATTAGAAAGAGCAATGTCATGCAACTGACCAACCAGGCAGGATTAGGTGGAGCCTGTCTACGTGGGTGGGCATGGCCAATTTGGGTGGGTGTCGCTTGGTACACGGGCACACAGACATATATAGAGGTGACCAGGAGAGACCAGCCACTGTCCGTTTAGGCTCTGAGGAAAAGGGTACACCCTTGAAACATGTCAGCCATTTAGGGATATCGATACCTCAACAACAGGTCTGGTTTGCCGCTGTTCAGAAACGCAGTCTCACTAATTGACAAGTCTCATGTACATGCTTGTTTGTGAGTATAAACTTTGTTGTCTTTTATGCTTCTAATAAAGCTTTACCATTTTTTTTCAGTTTTATGGAGGCCTGAATTACCCAGTGAAATCACCTGAGAGACAGCATCTCTCCCTCGGGTCTGATCTCTTCCTCTGCTTCGTGCTGAATTCTCTTCTGGGAATCAAAATGGAGTCTCTCTTTTCCTGCCAGAAGAGCATGCTGGGATTTGTAGTCCTGCCTCTTTAAAAGTCAGTGAGGCCACTCTGTGCTGAGACTTCATATTCTATTGTCCTTAGTACAGTCCCTCTCATTGGCTGCTGTAACTGTGCCTTTAATTGGCTACTCTCCTGACAATAGGAGCACATGGGAGGAAGGCAATGAGTGGGCAGATGCTTGTGTTAACATGCAGTCAGTGAAGAGAAAAAAAAGGGAGGGGGGAATCCCCCTTTCTCAGAAACTAACAGGCAGCTCTCCTTCTATAAAAAGCCTGTGTACTCATGATGGCCAGCTCGGTAGGGTCGCGGGAGAAACAAGACCAGCTACACACTTCCCCCACCAAAGAACCTTTGGTCCTCCAAAGGAAGTAACAGTCCTGGACCTGTTACATGCTTGTAGAATACACACAGAAAACAGGTTAATGTACACAGGAAAACAAACAGTTTTCATTTGCATAAGAACCTGGCAGAGGAACCTCCCACCAATGAGCATAGGAAGGAAGGTTGTCCTGCCTACAGGCCACCATAATTGGAATGGCCCAGCTAGATGTGCCAGGGGGTGAGTTAAGGTTGTCTTTTACCAAACCCGTGGTGAGGTCAGGTTCTGCAAGAGTCCCTTGAAGGGTGAGGATAACTTCTTTGGTGCTCTCACCCAACACATCACAGGTTGGTCTCTGCTTAACTCTTCGCTCTCCCTGTTCCACTGACTCAGGCATGGTAGGCTCACTAGCCTCCTCTTCCTGTTTGACTACTTCTACCTCCTGCAGATTAGTTTCTTTCACTTCTGTTATGGGTCCTTCTTCATCCACTGTGGAAGAGGGAGACACTTCTGGCCCACCTTCTGGCATTGAGAGTAAGGGATCATATCTGGGAACAACAGGGGCTAACAGGGATCTGGGATCCCCCTCACTCAGGCTGGATGTCTTGACTGGTGGCGGAGGCCTGAATTGCTTGGTGAAGTCACCTGAGAGACAGTATCTCTCCCTCAGGTCTGATATCTTCCTCTGCCTTGTGCTGACTGAGTTCCCCTCTGGGAATCCAAATGGAGTGTCTCTTTTCCTGCCAGCAGAGCATGCTGGGATTTGTAGTCCTGCCTCTTTAAAAGTCAGTGAGGCTGCTCTGTGCTTAGACTTAATTTTCCACTGTCCTTTGCAGCTGCTTCCTGCAGCTTAGTACAATCCTTCTCATTGGCTGCTGTAATTGTGCCTTTAATTGGCTCCTCTCCTGCCAATAGGATCGCATGGGAGGAAGACAATAAGTGGGCGGATGCTTGTGTTAAGATGCAGTCAGTGAAGAGAAAAAAAAGTGAGGGAGGAATCCCCCTCTCTCAGAAACTGACAGGCAGCTCTCTCTTCTGGGAAAAGCCTGTGCACTCGCAAAACAACACATATGTAATAATAAAGTCTTGATTTTTTAACAGTTCTTGATCAGTGTGTGCCTAACCTGGCCACTTACTATTTTCATTGGCAATATGGGGGATGATTGAATTATATCATATGCAAAGGTAAAACCCACTGAAAGTATGCATGATGCATAGTGAATGACTCTTTGTTTATTCCTTATGCCTTTACAGTCCCATCCATCTCAAGGGGGCAGTGTGCCACTCCACGCAACATAAGCTGGGTTGTCTATCCCATGTTCTTTTGGGAGATCTCTGCAACTTAGCACCCAGGGCTGTCTCTTACAGTCTGTCGGTGCCATGTTCATGGAGACAGCATCGGTATATTCACTTTTTGGCTTTTAATGTGTAGCGGCATATATATCACTCACGTTTTTTCTTCATCTTTTACTGGTTAGTATGAAATTATGTATTCTAAATATTCTATGGTCTCTCTGCAAAATCAGAGATATATAATGTTATTTGTATTGATTTTTTTTACTTATATTTCAGATAGCAATCTGTGCAATCTTTAGACACCTCTGAAGAAAAGTCCTTGAAACATGTTAGAGTCATGTATCATGTTTGAACTATCTTATTTTTGTATCATACATATATGTTATTGCCGCAATACTTGTAATTGTATACATGTCCTTTTACCTTTTTTGTATCAATAAATGTTAAATTTTAACTACATTTGACAATTTTTGGACAGTGCCTACATAGTCCCAAACCTAGAGGGTTTATTTCTTGCACAAAGAAGGTTTATTTCTTGCACAGAATTTCCTGTCAGATGGTGGCCTGGACCTGCTGATCGGCTGTACCGAATCACAGCACAGCCTGTGTCCATGTTTGTAAACACAGACAAAGGAACTGTACTGTTCTCTTTCAAAGGCCTTTTAAGTTCCAGAGAGAGAAGATCCTGTGTGAGTAAAACAGCACATTTGCACTTGCACACACCTAGTTAGGCACATTTAACCCCTTGATCGCCCTCCAGTTAGCCCTTTTGCTGCCCTGTCATTATTATATTATTATTGTCATGCAATAAAAAGGGGATTAACTCCAGAGATAAAACAATAATTCTCCCACTCTACAAGACTCTGGTCCGGCCACACCTGGAGTATGCTGTCTAGTTCTGGGCACCAGTCCTCAGGAAGAATGTGCTGGAACTGGAGAGAGTCCAGAGAAGGGCAACAAAACTAATAAAGGGACTGGAGGACCTTAGTTATGAGGAAAGGTTACGAGCACTGAACTTGTTCTCTCTGGAGAGTTGACGCTTGAGAGGGGATATGATTTCTATGTACAAATACCGTACTGGTGACCACACAATAGGGATAAAGCTTTTCCACAAAAGGGAATTTAATAAGACACGCAGCCATTCACTAAAATTAGAAGAAAAGCGGTTTAACCTTAAACTACGTAGAGGGTTTTTTACTGTAAGAGCAGTTAGGATGTAGAATTTTCTTCCACAGGCAGTGGTTTCAGCGGGGGGCATCGATAATTTCAAAAAACTAAAAATTAGATAAGCACCTGAACAACCACAACATACAGGGATATACAATGTAATACTGACTAGGGATGAGCTTCGAGTTCGAGTCGAGTCGGCTGTTCTCCAGTTCGCTGAACAGTGAACAATTTGGGGTGTTTGCGGCAAATTCGAAAGCCACAGAACACCCTTTAAAAGTCTATGGGAGAAATCAAAAGTGCTAATTTTAAAGGCTTATATGCATAGTATTGTCATAAAAAGTGTTTAGGGACCTGGGTCCTGCCCCAGGGGACATGGATCAATGCAAGTTATTGTCATAAAAAGTGTTTGGGGACCCGGGTCCTTCCCCAGGGGACATGGACCAAGGCAAAAAAAGTTTTAAAAACGGACGTTTTTTCGGGAGCAGTGATTTTAATAATGCTTAAAGTGAAACAATAAAAGTGTAATATTCCTTTAAATTTCATACCTGAGGGGTGTCTATAGTATGCCTGTAAAGGGGCACATGCTTCCCGTGTTTAGAACAGTCTGACAGCAAAATGACATTTCAAAGGAAAAAAAGTCATTTAAAACTACTCGCGGCTATTAATGAATTGCCGGTCTGACAATACACATAAAATTCATTGATAAAAACGGCATGGGAATTCCCCACAGGGGAACGCGGAACCAAAATTTAAAAAAAAATGATGTGGGCGGTCCCCCTAAATTCCATACCAGGCCCTTCAGGGGCCATCAACATGGGGACAAGGTGTTTTGGGGGGCTACCCCAAAGCACCCTCCCAATGTTGAGGGCATGTGGCCTGGTACGGTTCAGGAGGGGGGCGCTCTCTCTTCCCCCCCTCTTTTCCTGCGGCCTGCCAGGTTGCGTGCTCGGATAAGGGTCTGGTATGGATTTTTGGGGGGACCCCACGCCATTTTTTTTTTTAATTTTGGTGCTGGGTTCCCCTTAAAATCCATACCAGACCTGAAGGGTCTGGTACGGATTTTGAGGGGGACCCCCACACTATTTTTTTTTTTTATTTTGGCCGGGGTTCCCCTTAATATCCATACCAGACCTGAAGGGCCTGGTATGGAATTTAGGGGGACCCCCACGTCTTTTTTTTTTTTTGGTTTGGGGTTCCCATGTCGGGAATTCCCATGCCGTTTTTATCAATGAACTGTTATGTGTATTGTTGGACCGGCAATTCATTAATAGCCGCGAGTAGTTTTAAATGACTCTTTTCCTTTGAAATGTCATTTTGCTGTCAGACTGTTCTAAACACGGGAAACATGTGCCCCTTTACAGGCATACTATAGACACCCCCCAGGTAGGAAAATTTAAAGGGGTATTACACTTTTATTGTTTCACTTTAAGCATTATTAAAATCACTGCTCCCGAAAAAACGGTCATTTTTAAAAAATTTTTTGCCTTGATCCATGTCCCCTGGGGCAGGACCCAGGTCCCCAAACACTTTTTATGACAATAACTTGCATAGAAGCCTTTAAAATTAGCACTTTTGATTATTCATGTTCATGTCCCAAGGACTTTAATGGTGTTCGCGTGTTCGAACAAATTTTTTGCCTGTTCGCAAGTTCTGGTGCGAACCGAACCGGGGGGTGTTCGGCTCATCCCTAATACTGACATAAAATCATACACATAGGTTGGACTTGTGTCTTTTTTCAACCTCGCCTACTATGTAACTATGTAACCTTTTAATCTCCCCCTCTCTCCCTCTCCCCAATCCTCCCTCTCTCTCCCTTCCCCCCTCTCTCTCCCCTTTTCCCCCTCTTTCTCACCCTTTCTCTCTCTTTTTCCCTTCCCCCCTCTCCCCCTTCTCTCCCTCTCCCCTCTCTCTCCCTTCCCCCCTCTCTCTCCCCTTTTTTCCCCTCTATCTCCCTTCCCCACCTCTCTCTTACCCTGTCTCTCTCTTTTTCCCCTTTCCCATCTCCCCCCTCTCACCCCCTCTCCCTCCCTCTCCCTCCCTCTCCCTCTCTCTTCCCCTCTCTCCCCCTTTCCCCCACCCCCTCTTCCCCCTCTCCTTCTCCCTCTCTCTTCCTCTTCTCCCATATTTCTCTTCTCTCTCTCCCCCCTCCCCCTCTCCCCCCCTCTCCCTCTCTCTCCCTCTCTCTCCCCCTCCCCCTCTCTCTCCCTTGACCCTCTCTATCTCACCCTTCCCCCTCTCTCTCTCTCTGGCAGATTCAGACTTCTGAAGTCGGGATGGCGCTTTCCATCCACTGATTGCAGTGACATCAGCGGAGCAGACTTCAGACCGCTCTCCACTGAAAATGGGTCACAGGAGTGCAAAATGAATGGCACTCCTGTGACCCATAAGAGAAGCCAAGCCTAAAAAGCTCAAGCTGGACTTCTCCTTTAAGGGGACCCCCCAGGCACTATGTTTAAAAAAAAAAAAAAAAAAATGTTGCACTTTAAGCATAATTAAAATCACTGCTCCTGAAAAAACGATAAAAAAAATTGTATTGATACATGTCCCCCCGGGCAGTACCCACACCCCCATGCCCCTTTTATGGCCAATTACTTGCATACAAGTCCTCAAAATGGGTACTTTTGATTTTTCCTTTTCAGCTCCCATAGACTACAATAGGGTTCCACATTTGGGTTAGAACATTTCCCCTGTTTGGGAGTTCTGCTGTAAACTGAACAGGGTGGTGTTTGGCCCTTGTCTAATTGGAAGGACTCACAGCTGCTGTTTTTTTTCTGCACTTGCCAGTTGCCTTGCATTTAAAGTGCATTCAACCTTCTTTGCTTTGTGTTGGAATTCAACATGAATATCATATTTCTGGAGTTTGTACATATATTTCCTTACTGTGCCTAAGAGAAGCCAGACCCCCATGGTTTTTGAAAGACTGAAAGTTTCCACACATCTGTTCTTACAACTGAGATCAGACATGCTACAGTCCCACAGTTTTAAAAAAGTACAGAGGAATGTGGCCCCAAACAGAATCTGCATAGCAAAAGGGCTTGTCTCTAGTCCACCTGCTGTGACATGTGTGATTACATTCTTCAAGGAGAATAAGAGCTTCCTGGAGAATGAGCAGACATTTGAAGGATTACCTCTCGACGATTTCTATTGGATGGAAAACAAATGGGGGTGGCTACGAGTGGGCGTGTATGTTTGAAGGAAAGGAGCACACAGGTTTTTGCTCTCTCTGTTGGTTGCTGAGAAGCCTGCCATAAGGGTGTCCCTCTGCCATCTTGGGACCTCGCTCTGACTGAGGGCTTGGGCGTAAATTCCATGTGGCCCAGACCCCCTTTATCATCCAGAACCAGCAGATGAAACCATGTGTGATAAGTATCTTTGATATTTCATTGTTGTTATATGTTGTAGAGATATTCCGTTTTAGTACATTCCTATTTTATTGGGAAATAAATGTAACTTGTTTACTAAGCAGAGGTGTTTGTTATATCATTGTGCTTATCAGACTCTTACAGAATATCAACTATAGGGATTAGACAAATTAATACATGGGTGCAATAGTTATATAGGATATATTAGATTGTATAATATTGCACCGATTACTTCATTTGGCACCCAGAGAGAGTGTGAATTTTATTTTTACACAGAATCCAAAAAATTTAATGTATTTTTTGTCTTGAGTCCCTGTAAGCATAAATCCTCAAGTACACCCAGAACTGAAAATCATCTCTAGTGTGGACAAGATTGGCGCTGGCTCGCAAATTCCGAAACCATGCTTGGATGGTCATGAAGATTCTGTGAAATATTTAATCAGGGAGACGGACGCGTAGAACCTGGTGAGATCTTTGGCTGATATATGTATATATGTTAAACGTTTGTATCGTTAATGTGTTTTAGACCTGTAACCAGTAAAAGGTGCTGGTGAGTAGAGGGAGTGATCATCCCTGGTTCTGATGTAGCCTGCAGATTGACAGGGCAAACCACACATCTTTGAGGAAAAAGTGGGAGAAATATAGATTTAAAATTTTTTTTTTTTTTTTTGGTTGTGGGACTACAGGTAAAAAGTTAGCTTGTATATTCTCTGCCAGAATGGTTGAATTTCTGAGCAATAGTACCAAATATGTGACATTGAATATTCGAGATATACAGAGATATGACAGGGACGGATCTATACCCTGGAATACAGATAGCAGTATTATCTATGATCCCAGGATCAGTGAAAAAAATAAAAAAGGGAATTTTGAAATATTTTTTGACAACGGCTCGAACCATTATAGCAAGAAATTGGAAGAGCACACATATGCCTTCAGTAGTGGAGTGGGAGTGTGAGATGGCGGAGATGCGTGCCCTGGAGGTAAGATTGATGATAGAAGAAGGGTATAAGGAACAAATATTAAACATATGGATTAAATGGGAAGAGTACAGAGCCTCTTCAAAGCTTCTGAGAAAGGCATAGAAGCTCTAATTTAATATTGGAGGAAGTGAGGTCCCCGGGAAAAAAGAGAGAAAATTCTAAAAGAAAATTATTATAATTTTTTTTTTTTTTTCTTCCTTGGTTATTGCTGTCATTTGGTGTGTCGGTATGAATGAGTTTGATTGTTTTGTTAGAGAGGATGGGGGATGGGTATAAATATATACATGTACACCCTTGAATAAATTGTGTTGTTTTAAGGAAATAGAGAATGTAATAATGGTCACGATAAAGAATTATAGAATTGTTTCATGCCATGGATGTATATGTATGTATTATAAAATATTGTTAAAACGTTTTGATAAATAAAGATTATATAAAAAAAAAAAAAAAAAGTTAGCTTGTAAACAGCTATTATCTGTGTGTTTTGTATCTGTCTATCTGTGTAGCTGTGTGCATTGTGTAAGCAGGTCAGACGAGCTTCAGTGGGGGTGGGCTAATTAGCATATCAGTGGATATTCCCCAGTAAGCATGTGGTAATCCTAAAAGCCACATAGAACCTACAGGACAGAAGTGCTCATATACAAGGCAGCCGATAATGCCACAGTAAGTGTGGTGAGTCTTTTCTATAGATATGCAAAAGTTTAATGGTTTTGAAGGATATCAGGTAAAAGTGGTAATGATAGAAGAGCGATTCATTTTTTTTTCGTGAGTTGTAAGAGCTAATGATAATTGAGTTTGGTGTATTACTAAGTGCAGTGTGGGAACGTTAGTACAAATAGAATTGTGTATTGTGTGGATTGTATGGTTGTGAAATGGAAATTGTGTATACATATGTTAAAAAGCACGCTTCTGCCAATTATCATTCATGTGCAGATGAACCTTTTAAAAGCCAGTGTAATGTACTATTGTCTCAATGTCAGCAACATAATAGCAGATTATTGGGTAAACAGCTAAAAAAGAAAGTTAAAAAAGAAAGGTTGGCAAATGAAATTACAGTGTGGCTCAGAATTAAATTTATATCTGAGCAAATGTAGGGGAAGTGGGAAGCAGAGAGGAGACGTCTCAGGGAGGACATAGAGGAAATCAGTGAAAACCTTCTAAAGATTGCAACAGCCTCCAGTAGTGAGATGGATGAATTGTGGGCTACAGCAGGCAATTTGTCAGAAAGAAACAGTGAGCTACAAGAACAGCTTCAGAGGTGCAGCATGGACTGTGATATGAAGATCAAACTTTTAGAGTCATTGCGTATAAAGGTGTCAGAGATGGAAGAGTTGGTTATGTCTTTAGAAAGAAAATTAGCAAATGCACACTCCCAGCTTCTTACTAAAGAGCAATGTATAATATCGCTCAATGAGCACAAAGGAACATGCCAATTGGCCAATATCTGCACAGTCAGTGAGGAGAAGGGCTGTGATGAAACACATTCTGCTATTGCACCCATAGCTTCGAAGCAGAATAACAGTTTGATTACAATCCAAGAGATACTTACTTTGTGCCAGATTCTGGGTGAATTTAATGCCCTGGAATCACCAGTGAGTCTGTCCAATAAATTTGAGGCTCTAGTCCTTAAATTTCATTTGAGTAACGAGGATGCATGTTCTCTTCTGAGAGCATGGCTACCAGGACCTGTGGCAGGCCAGTTATTTGCACAGGTTAATGATAACTTAGCAGATGCAGAGGTGCAGAGGAAAGAGTTGCAGCGTATTATGGACAGTCGTGATAATGGTATGAGTGATTTACAACGAATGAGATTTAGTAGAGGAGATGACCCAATTTTGTTCTGCAGTGAGTATCTTGCATTGTATACGAAAGTGTTCAACTGTCCTGACTTATTGGAGGATGATACAAGTTTCATATACTCAATGGCCAATAAGTGTTATGTAAGCTATCCCACTAGAATGGCTCTGAGGAATGCTAGATCCTACCAAAATTTTGTCAATATCCTGCAAGACTTCTGTCAAGAGTCCAGTGATAGGGAATATGGGTCAAAGGCAGGTGTATCTGTAGTAAGCAGAGGTACAGGAAGGCAGAGAGAGTTCATACGTTCTAAATGGAATAGGCATGGACATAGATTTTGTAAAGCCCTTAACATTGCTACCATGGAGCAGGAAACCCCAGAATTACAGGGTACACAGGCAGCCATAACGGAGTTATCCTCTAAACATGCAAAAGCTGAATGTGCAATGGTGGAGGTACCCTCCACACATCCGCAGTGCTCAGCAAAGATAGAAGTGAAACATGCAGAAAAACCAGACGCTCTTATTGCTGCAAGTGATGTTGCTATGACAGAAATCAATGGTGGAGATGTAAATAAAAATGCGATAACTGTGCTTGAAAGTGATTCAGGAGTTGAAACTTCTGATGACTCCTCAGACGATGAAAGTGTAAAGCCTGGGTATTCCAAGCATAGTAATTGTAGTAATAATGTCCAGCAATGTGAGTTTCCAATGCCGTATGCTCAAGAAAGGGCCTATACAGAGAGACCAGCCCTTAATTTTTTTTTGTGTAAAAGGGGGGGTCACATTGCTAAGTATTGTTGGGCGGCGAATAAGGATATCAAAAGAAGATTGCAGTACCCCAAAATGACCTCAAGGTATTATGAAGTATATTCTGCCCAATGGGGTAGCAACCCAAAGCATGGAGGCCATAGTAATCAAACCCATTTCCCTTTAAAGACCCAAATGCGGAGACTACAGACTGAAAATCATCAGTATGGAGAACAGTTATGTAAAGTCAAAATGGAGGTAGCCGCATGGTTATTCAAGTAGCACTGGGGGAAACAATGTTAGCAGCACTTAGTGAGCTGCATGGATGCTCCTTGCCATATTTTACTTAAATACGAAGCTCACATCTAAGCCTTATACATAGCAAATGTTCCCCTACATTACAATTAATGGGAAAAGGCTTGGGGGACTTAAAAAGTCAATTGTCATGATAATTGTGTGTAATCACCGTCTTTGTGTTCCTTTTTCAGAGACCTTGGGAGAAGATAAAACTGGTTTGGATACTAATGTCTGTGTTTGTTTACAGGTTCTTCAAAGAGAGAACAACAGTGGGCACATTCAGCAAAACAGGGGTTAGGTTATGATAAAGGCATAATCGATTATCAAATGGTACTATGAGCTCATTAATTAGTAATGCCCCGTACACACGGTCGGACTTTGTTCGGACATTCCGACAACAAAATCCTAGGATTTTTTCCGACGGATGTTGGCTCAAACTTGTTTTGCTTACACACGGTCGCACAAAGTTGTCGGAATTTCCGATCGACAACCACGCGGTCACGTACACCACGTACGACGAGACTAGAAAAGGCCGGTTCAGAACCAAGCGCGGCACCCTTTGGGCTCCTTTTGCTAATCTCTTGTTTACAAAAGTTTTATTTGGAAGTTTGGATGAACAGACATTAGGTATAAAATGACATCAAAATATTGCATTAAAGTGATTGGTTGTATACAATGAAGGATGATATTTAACATCGTATAACAGATGTGGTTATATATAATGAACAAATGTTAATATATATAAATAAATTTTAAAAAAAAGTAAGATATAACACAGCATCCTCATAAGGCAATGAGAGAAGATGATAATATTATGTTAAAGACAGTTAGGTTGGGTTCCAATAGGCCCATTTCTTTTTGTGAATATGGATAGTATCATTAAGGGTGTGATAAATCCACTCAGATAGTCTAAGGAGTTCCATTCTATTTATTACTTGTTGCCATGACAAATTAGTGGATTTCCAATTATAGGCCTTCATCCAGTGTATGGAACTGCACAGGGAGTGGAACAGTCTCAGACAGGGGGTAGGTATGCCTGGTATATTAGCATATAGCAAGCATATCTGAGGGGAAAGGGTGATTTTTTGTCTTGAGGACTGTTCTATTAAATCAGATGCTTTGTGCCATATACTGTTTATATGGCTGCAGCTCCAAAAAATGTGTAAGAGGGTACCAGAATCCGAGCATCCCCTAAAACAATTGGGGGCGATGGATGGGTAGAAAGTGTGAAGTTTTGAAGGGGTAAGGTACCATCTAGAAAAAATCTTAATTGGAGTTTCTCTAAAGGTGATAGCTCTATTACATTTGCGTAAATTTTCTGACATGGAGTGCCAATCCTCAACATTAATCGAGACATCCATATCCTCTTCCCATTTGAGCATTTGAGTAGATTTATCTGGTACTCCAACACAATTAATATAATTATACAACCTGGAGATAAGGCCTCTGTCTCTAGAGGATAAAATACATATATGTTCAAAGGTTGTGTATGAAGGGTGTGTTTTTAGTGCAAAATATTTAGCATAGAAGGATTTGATTTGCTGGTATCTTGGGAATTCCTCAGCAGGTAAATTGTGTGTGGCTTGAAGTTCGGGGAATGAGATAAATTCCCATTTTTGCTGAAGAGATCTCAGTGTAATTAAATTTTTGTCAATCCAGGTAGAGAAAGATTGTCTGTTATTATAGGCACATATGAATCTAGGATCACCTAAAAAGGAGGCTAAAGGTGGTGTGTCTGAGGAGAGTTTGTAAATGTCTTTATATTTAGTCCATAACTGATAAAATTGAGCTATTATAATGTTTTGTTTCATAAGTCTGCTATATGACATAGAGTTGGACCATAGAATTCCCTGTAAATGGAATGGGAGGATTGAGATGGATTCAAACAGCTTCCATGGGGTGTTTATTGAGGGAGTGAACCATTGGGTAAGTTGTGTAAGTCTTGTGGCTAGATAATAAAGCCACAAATTTGGAAGGCCTAAGCCACCCATAGTATGTGGTCTATGCATTAATGCATAACTGCATCTTGGTTTTTTATCTGCCCATATGAATTTGTTGATTTCTCTTTGAAGGGAAGTCAGTTTAGATTTGGGAACATTGATAGGTAGGGCACGAAAATAGTACAGAAGTTTAGGAAGTATCGTCATCTTGATAGCACATATTCTACCAAGGAAGGAAATATGAAAGGAAGACCATGATTTTAGGAGGGATGTGATGTGCGAGAACAATGGGATATAATTAGATTTATACAAAAGGTTGTGAGATGAGGAGATTGTGATACCTAGGTATTTGAATGAGCTGGAACACCAATCAAATGGAAAATTTTTTAATAATAGGGATTGGAGATTTTGGGAATAATTAATTGGTAAGGCAGAACATTTATTGGAATTGATTTTGAGGCCTGAGATGGATTGGAAAGATTTAAGTTCTTTTAGGAGTGATGGAATAGAAGTGAGGGGGTCTGTGAGGAATAGAAGAGCATCATCTGCGTATAGACTGAGTTTGAATTCTCTATCACCCTTAGTGTAGCCTTTTATATCAATGCTATTCCTAATCTTGTGGGCTAAGGGTTCAATTGCCAAAGCGAACAATAGAGGTGAAAGGGGGCATCCCTGTCTGGTGCCTCTACTGAGGGGGAAAAAATCAGAGTTATGTCCTGGGAGTCTAATTCTAGTTTGAGGGTTGTGGTAGAGTGCATTAAAACCTTGTAAGAATTTTTCTGAAATTCCGTATTTGGGTAATAGATAATTTAGATATGACCAGCTAACGCTGTCAAACGCCTTATGAATATCTAGACTGAGAAGGCATAATTTGTGGGAGGTTAGATTGGCATCTTGGATAATATTGGTAACTAGTCTAGTATTATCGACTATCTGTCGACCGGGGATAAAACCGGTTTGGTCTATATGTATTAGATTGGTAATGACTGTTGCTAGTCTGTCTGAAAGCAATCTACCAAAAATTTTAAGGTCATTGTTAAGGACTGATATAGGTCGGTAGTTTTGGGGTAGAGAATGATCTTTAAGTGGTTTGGGGATAAGGGAAAGGTTTGCTAGAAGCATTTCATCCGGGAAATGATTACCATTGAGAATATGGTTAAAGAGTTTGGATAGATATGGGGTTAGGAGGGAGGAATATTTTTTATAGTATGAAGATGAGAAGCCATCTGGGCCAGGGGCAGTAGATGTTTTAAGAGATTTAATAATTTTGCTTATTTCTGCTTCTGTGCATGGCGCGTTAAGGGATTCTATTTGAAGAGTATTAAGAGTAGGTAGTTGAATGTTGTCTAGCCATGATTTAGAATGTTGGTCAAGAGATGGTTGTGGGCTACAAAGTAAGTCTTTATAGAAGGAGGAAAAGATTTCCAGCACCCCTTGTGGATGAGTAATCATATTTCCAGAATGATCTCTAAGCTTATATGTATGAGGGGGTTTATGATCATGGTTGAGTTTTTTGGCGAACATGGCAGAAGGGGAGTTACTGTGTAGTAAGAATTTAGCTTTTGAGAATCTTAAGGATTTTTCTGTGTTTGCTGATAATATTTGATCTAGAGCTTTGCGTTTATCTTGAATTTGTTTTGTGACTTCTTGAGAGGAGTTTTGTTGTAACTTATTGTAGAGAAGGTTTAGATCTCTGGTAAGATTTTTTATGTTTGTGAGTTTTTCTCTGTTTCTTTTGGCCGCTATGCTGATTAGATGGCCGCGTAGAACTGCTTTGTGTGCTGTCCAGAGAGTTGTGGGGGAGATATCATCAATAGCATTTTCAGTGAAGTAATTTTCAATGTGTGAAGAGATAGTTTGTGTTATTAAAGGGTCAGTTAGAACAGAATCGTTTAGTCGCCAATTGTAAGGGGAAGGAGAGAGACCTATGTGAGATGTTTCAAAGTAGGTAATATCATGGTCAGACCAGGGGCAGGGATGGATTAGGGCATTGGAAGAATTAGCCAATAATATGGGTGTACAAAAGATATAATCCAGTCTAGCATAGACGTCGTGGGAGTAAGAATAGTGTGTATAGGCCCTAAGCCCTACATTGTGGGATCTCCATGAGTCTATAAGTTGAAAATTATTTAAATAACGGTTTATAGACTTGGAGAATGCTTTAGAAGAGGGGGAAGTTTTACTTCTGTCTAGGGTTGGGTGTGCAGTTAGGTTAAAATCGCCCCCTAGAATTATATGAGGTGAGCTGTATTGGTCAAGCTTATCAAAGAAATTTGTGAAAAAGGTAGATTGAGATTCGTTTGGAGCATAGACTGAAGCTAATGTTATTGCTTTATTATCAACAAGACCTTTGATGATAATATATCTACTATCAACATCTTTATATATGTTTTGTATGTCTAGGATAATGGTGTTGCGTATAAATATGGCTACACCTCGAGTTTTATTGTGGAAGGTGGTGTAATAAAACTGATTGTATGTCTTGTCAAAATAATTGGGGTGGCTATTGGATGAAAAGTGGGTTTCCTGCATGAGGATAATATCTACTCCCAATCTTTTATAGTGTTGGAAGGCTTTTTTACGTTTGTGGGGTGAGTTAAAGCCCTGGACGTTATGTGATATTACTCTAAGGACCATTATATGTAAGTGGGGTAATAAGCTTATGAATAGAATCCAACTTGAGCATGAGATGTGCTATATACCAAAATATTTTTGGTGTGTGTTTGGTAAGTGAAATATTAATGTTTCTGAAATAGAGGGGAGAAAAGTAATGTGAGAATACAAGGAATATTATGTATAGTAAAACATACCATGAGCGTGATGTGCCATAATAAGAGCAATTATACCAACATTCAGATCTATGTGGTCGTAAGATGTCATGAAAACTTCCATTTTTTAACAAAAATATGTTTTTTGCCTTAAGGGCAATAAAATTGTGAAAGAACAAAATATAAAATAGTAACAAAGGGACAAGAAACATCCTGTCACTAATAAATGAATTAACTTCAAGAGGACAATACAGTCCTAGTCCTGCGAGTGCCACCAGGCGCGACAACAAAAATCAGTGGCGTCGTAACTGATAACACAAGCAGGAATGGGGGACAATCCAGCGGCGGCGGATGTCACAGGCCTTAATACTGAGATAATTTAAAGTTTTAAATACAAAACCATATAAAGTAACCAGGGGGAGATGAAAATTGCAAAGAGTGGGGGGGGAGGGTAAAGGGGGGAGGAAGGGGGGGGGGAGGGGGAGGGAGGGGGGAGGAGGGGGGGAAGGTAAGGTACCAGATGGGAGGCGGTGTTGTCACCTTCCGTCTCAATGATATGTATGAGAGATATCAAATAACTTATAACTCTAAACGAGGGAGGAGGTTTAAAATGAAAGTCTGTTTAGACAAACAAAATGAAAGAATAAAGAAAAACCCCTCTCTCTTCTTCCCTTTTCCTCTTCTTTCTTCTATCCCAAATTCTGAGGGGGATATGTGTTGCTGAGGACTTCTCGACATCGTCCGGGAGGAAAGGAAATAAAAAATTTTCCTGAGGGAAGAGGAAGGGTCTTGGGATTCCGATTCAAGAGGAAGAGCAATTCAAGATGCCAATTGGACAAGGACAAACTTGGTGGCAGTCAATTGGATCATGTTGTGTGAGCGTGAAAATCCATCCTCAAAATGGAAAAAAGGAATAAAGAAAAAATAAGTCACTTCCCCCTGTCAACATTACGAGAGGAAAAAAAAAAATTCCTATACAACAGAAAGTTGAAAATGTGTTGTATGTGGTCATGAGGGGTCCTCTTGAAATGGTTGACGCCATCTTCTTTGGTTGTTTGCGATTCGTCTGGAGGAAGGAGTGGACCAAATCGGGGAAGGTCTAGGAGATGATGGGAATCTGTTGGGTGGTTCTGGGTCCAGAAGTCCCAACTTTACAAGCAGTTCTTTGCCTTCAATAATATTGTAGACTGTGTATGTGGATCCATTGTATGGGATAGTGAGCTTGAATGGAAAGCCCCATCTATATTTTATTCTTGCTGCTTGTAAGATGCTAGTGACATCTTTCATCCTGCGTCTTCTATCTAGTGTAGCAGGGGAGATATCTGGGTATATCTGCAGCTTTTTACCATCAAGAGAAATGTCAGGAGAGTTTCTTGCAGCACGCATGATGTCCTCTTTAACCAGGAAGTCTTTCATGCACATGATAACATCTCTGGGTGGCTTGTCAGGGGTGGGTTTAGGGCGTAGTGCCCTGTGGATCCTATCACAGACAAATGCTGATAAAGGTTTATCTGGTAGAAGGTTATGAAATATTTTAGAAACTGTAGGCATAAGGTCTGTGACCGATTCTGGAACGCCGCGTAATCTGATGTTATGGCGCCTATTTCGGTTATCAAGATCTTCAACCTGGGCTTGCATAAATGCAAAGCTGTCCGCTAATGTTTCATAATCCTTTCTTAGATCATTATGGGCCAGCGACAGTTCATCATGTTTTGTTTCTAGTATGTCAGTACGAGTGCCAATACTAGCAATCTCTTGTGACAGGGCTGTAGTGGATTTATGGACCTCACTTTCAATCTTGTCCACTAACTTCTCAAAAATGGTAGTCAAACTAGCATCTAAGTCAGCTTTGGAGAGGGGAGATGTGTACTCACTGATCCCAGCGTTAGATGAGAGGCTGGATGGGATGGATGCAGATTTCCTTGAGGCCGCCTGTGAGCTGGCGCCGGCGCCATCTTGGGACATTCTCCTGTGCTTTCTGTCTGCAGCGTCCAGCAGAAAGTTAGTTAAGTGGTGTTTGGAACGTTTAAAATGTCCCGATTCTCTTCCAGGCATGGACCGCTGTGTACTCAAGCGGATGGTGTCACTTTCGCCTGGGTATGAGCGATGTAGCCCTGGTGTTTTAGGCCTGTGATAACCGGGACCGACGGAGCTGTGATCACCCACGTCTGTTCCGCATCGCGCCGCGCATGCGCCCCCCCTTTTGCTAATCTCGTGTTAGTAAAAGTTTGGTGAGAGACGATTCGCGCTTTTTCAGACTCGTGGCTTTCAGATCGTTTTCTGCTGTTCAGTTTGTGCTTGTGGGTTTGTATCTGCTCTTCAGTGCATGCAGTCAGTTCGTATCAGAGTTTTCTGTGTGATCTTGCCTGCTCGTTGCTGTTTTTCAGGTCGCTCTTCACAGGCCTTGCTGTTCTTCAGTGCGTTCTGTTACTTTGTTCTGAGCAGCCGATTGTTTTCTAGCCATGTTTCGTATGCATACTCCTCGTACAGTTCGTGCTGTGCGGGGGCTTGGTGTTGGGGTCCTGACCTTGACACAAGTCCAGTCCATGAACAGGGTGGGGAGGAGTTCATGGACCAAGAATTGGTTGCTCCAGCGTGACCAGTTCTCTCATATGCCTTTGCTCCGTGAGATCCGTGAGAATAATCCTGATGATTTCAGGAACTTTCTCAGGATGACGGACCCCGTGTTTCACCGTTTGTTGGCTTTGCTGACCCCTTATATTAGCAGGCAGGATACCTGCATGAGGCAAGCCATCACTCCGGAGCAGAGGTTGGTCGCTACCTTGCGGTATTTGGCCACAGGGAGAAGCCTGCAGGACCTCAAGTTCTCGACAGGCATCTCCCCCCAGGCTCTTCTTTGTGGACATTTACTGCTTGTGTTTGTTTGAGCTGACCCTGACAGAAATGTGTGGAGTGCAGAAAATGTCGTGATTGTGTAACCTTATACAAAGCACTGTTGGCTGTTATTTACTAAATGCAAAGACACTTTTCACTACAAGTGCACTTGCAACTGCACTGAAACTGCACTTGTAGCGCAAAGTGGATTTCCCCTTAGGAAATAACCCCCATTTTCTCATAAAACAACAATTACATCACCCCAAAAGTGTTGTAGCGTGAGACAATAATCCACACATTCTTGATGAACAATCTTTTTAATACCTGCACAATCACATGTGCATTTACCCAAGGTTTTTCTGACAAACCAACATGTTTGTTGTATAACAATTTTTGTGGTGTCATTATCCAAAATCAAAATGTGCATTTTATAGAAAACAGGCCTGTGTAAAACCCACAAGAAAGACACAAATCTTTTGATCTTACAAAGTTCACATTTGGTAGAACTGGAAGGCAATATCAGACATGAGTATTTAGGAACTGTGTTTGATATTGCGTTCAGATGGGGGGAAATCACCCCTGGAAAAGCCAAATTTGGAAGATGCACACAAATTTCCCAATGTCAACATGTGCTATCTGCCATCAGGGGGGATCAAGGGACGTGTTTTGGGGGAGAAAGCCCTTCCTCACCGCTACTTTATTATTGAGGAAGGAGTTGCACCCCCAAAACGCGTCCATTGATCTCCCGTGATGGCAGATAGCACATGTTGACACACTGTGTGCATCCTCCAAATTTGGCTTTGGGAAAAATCACAAAAACATTTAGCACATTGTAGCACACAAAAGAAGAAAGTGATTTGGAGGGGTTTTCAACTCGCCCCAAAACATCAATGATGTTTTTATATTTTGGAATAACATCATTGATGTTTTGCTTGATGTTTTCCAATTGTAAATTACACCCCATGATCTCCCCGATCACAATCTGGGCACTTTCAGATGTGAAAGGATCTGGATCCACAACCTCACGATCACCTAAAAAGAGAGGAACCCCAAAATAAATTAGGTTTCAAAAAAATGCCGCCATCCATCTCTTATCTGAGCCTGTGGTTGCAGACACTCACCTGTTGTGGTGACTACTTCCACCACGTCTTCTTCCTCCTGCTCAGCTTGTGTTGGGTGGATTTCCCCTTCTTCCAGAGGGGGGGGGCTCTGGTCTCCTCGGATGAGGGGTGTCCTCCGAGTTTTTTCTCCCCTATGTAAAACAAAAATGGTATAATTAGCACACAGATATTTAATGTCAGAACTATAAAGATGAAACATTGCTTGGAAGTGGGGTACAATTGTCTATTTTAGCAGAGTTCCAAGATGTAGCTTTTTTAGTGCCCTTTGTCAAGCTGCAATACTTTACCTGTTTGGTAAAAGCTTCACAGATGTAGCCCCCCCTATAGTATACACTGGGGCACCTGTGTGGCCCCCCCTAATAAAAATGGTGTTCTTGTGTCCCACACTAGTGCTCCAGTGTCCAGATGTGAAAACAGCTGCTCAGTGTCCTCTCCTTACACACAATCTAGTTTGCATTTCATTCTAGTAACAAAGCCATCTACACAACCCAATTCTTTGAAGACAAGTATAGGGCGTCAAAATGGTGGCCAAATGCATATGGCCTAAACAATGGTATTTTATCGTCCGAAATAACAATGTGTGATCCGAACGAATAATGTGCCCATGAACATGAAAGTTGCCATTTTAAACTGTACAACAGTTCCTAAAGGCACATGGAGCAGCACGAACGTAACAAACATAAGGAATAGGAACACAGCACAACTACTTACTTTTTTGCAGCAATCTCCGGATCTTTCTGTACTGCTCGTGTTCTCGTAATTTCAGGTCTGACCACCGCTTCCTAAACTGATCTTTCGATCGTCGTACCCCGAATTTCCGGTGCAGACTCCTGACCACTTTCGCCATGATCTTGGCCTTTCTGACATTGGGGTTGGGGTAAGGCCCATACTTTCCATCATAGTCGGCCTTCTTCAGGATGTCCACCATCTCCAACATCTCCCCAAAGGACATATTTGAGTCCTTTAATCTCCTTCTGGATCGGGACGTTTCAGGCTCCAGCCTTTCCTCCTCCTCGTTGCTACAATTAGCACGATCCTGCTGTCTATCCGCCATGTGCTCTTCCCCCACTGCGCCGAACGAAAAGGGGCGGGGAATAGACTAGAAAGAACGTCAGGGGCGGGCGGAGTTATACGCATGCGCAGTGTGTATAAATCTTAACGCGCGCGTCTTACGTACGATCTGTGAGCGGAGGAAGGAGCATCGGAGACGCCGATCGTGCTAACGAAGGTAGGATCTAAACTTGGGCCTATACTGCTTCGAAATGGAAGCCTATATTGTAACAAGATTAGGGGAGTTTGGCCTGACATTAGGCTTTGTCTTGTGTTGTGTCTTACAGAGAAAATGGATGGGTTCAATGACCACAATTTCCTGCCCCTGTTCATAGACAAGTACAGGGAGCTGCCCTGTCTGTGGCAAGTGAGACACCCCCACTATAATCACAAACAGAAGAGGCTTGCAGCGCTGGAGAAACTGCTGGAGTTGGTGAAGCCGGTGGTCCCCACAGCAACCATCCCTTATTTGAAAGCTAAAATTGGTGGCCTGAGGAGCACTTATCTTAGGGAGTGCAAGAAGGTCACAGATTCCCAGAGGTCCGGAGCTGCAGCAGATGACGTTTATGTCCCCAGGCTGTGGTACTATGAGAGACTGCGATTTCTGTCAGACCACACTGAAGTCAGGGAATCCCTCTCTACTCTTCCTTCCACGCTTCCTTCCACCCCAGCTGAGGCTTCCGATGTCCAACCTGGGCCTTCCAGCCAGGAAGAAGTGGAGGAGCCCAGCTGGAGTCAGGTATAGCATTCTTCAACAGATTTCTGGGCAATAAAGAAATTATGTTTACTAGATGTTATTATTGATCACTAATTGCTGATTGAAAGTGTTTTACATATCAATAGACAGTAGTGGGCACCCAAAATTGGGAAAAGAATGAAAACTGCTGGGCTCAGAAGGATAGTCTGTTATATTTGTTAACATTCAATTTGCAGCAGTCAGGAGGTGAAAATTGTGTGTGATTGATGAATAAAAAACTAAAACTATGTCCCTTTTTCATACACAGGAAGACCTCAGCCAGGAGGAGGCTGTGGAATGTGGCAGTCAGGAGGAGGCGGGGATTATTAGTGTCAGCCAGGAGGAGGCGGGGATTAGTGGCAGCCAGGAGGAGGCGGGGCTAAGTGGCAGCCAAGAGAAGCCTGGGACAAGTCGCAGCCTGACTGAGTCTCAGGTCCCTCCCCTCCGCCTGCCATATAAACGAGCCAGGAAGGCCACTCCGAGTCCCGTGCAGGATTCAGCGTACAGGCTGATCCAGGAGGCTTCTGCGTCCCTCAGAGCCTTCCCCAGTCCTGAAGAGGCCTTTGCCTGCATGGCTGCCACAAAATTGCAGGGCATGTAGGAGGGTCAACGCAAGATCTCTGAGGACCTGATTTATAAAGTCCTTCGTAAGGGGGAGAGTGGGGAACTGACACACAAGATGGATGTCATTGAGAGGGACGATCCTCCTCCTCCTCCTGCTGCCACAACTCCACCACCACAGCCAAAGCCTGTAAGGAAGCGTGGAAGGAAGACCTGAGAGTGATGACCCTGGGTTCAGTCTGGTCTGACAGAAGATGCAGTCTCTCGTATGACCACAGCCTGGGGACACAGATGTCATCTGCTGCTTTCCGGATCTCTGGGACTTCTGGACCAGACTGCCCTCCCTTATGATATGGACTCCTCAGGCCACCAATTTTGCTTTTAAATAATTGATGTCTGCCCTGGGGGTCCCAGGCTTCACCCACTTCTGCAGTTTCTCCAGCATTGCCTCCCTCTTTGTTTAGTTGTGAGCCCTTACTAAAATTTTTTTGGGTAAATTATACTCTCCTGTGTGTGTTTTCATCCAAAAAGGACAGTTTGTTGGTGACGATTCAGGTACATTTCTAAAGTACAATGTGAAATTAACAAGGGACAACAACACCAAACAATCTCCTACAGATTAAATAGAACAACATATCAATGGAGTTGTGGGAACTTGTCACCAAAAACACACACAAACATTTTCGGGAATACAAATCAAAATCACCAAAAAAAAAAAAAGAGAAACACAAAAAAAGAATCTACATTAAAGTCCAAAAAAAACAAAAAATTATGTTGTCAGATGTGAGAAATCAAAATATATTGAGGGAATCCCGATAAATAGTAACGAAATAAGTTTGTGAGAAGTGTGTGTGAATATGAGCAGCAAAACTACTTAATTCGTGTCACATTATAAAGAAGAAGAGAGTGCGCTGTATTAAACCATTTTGAACATTGCAGCGTGACGAAAGTGCTGTATCCATTCCGAATGCTACGTTTACCAGAACGAGCTGTCCCGTGTCGGAATTTCTTCTGAGCATGCGTGGCACTTTGTGCGTCGGAACAGGCCACACACGGTCGGAATTGACGCGATCGGATTTTGTTGTCGGAAAATTTTATCTCCTGCTGTCCAACTTTGTGTGTCGGAAAATCCGATGGAAAATGTCCGATGGCGCCCACACACGGTCGGAATTTCCGACAACACGCTCCGATCGGACATTGTCCATCGGAAAATCCGACCGTGTGTACGGGGCATAACTGTTTGCAAACAATGAAAAAAATAAGATAAACAATAGTTAGGCATTAAGGGTTTCAAGGGTTACAAGTGAAGTTACAAATGTTGTGATAAGGTACAGATGTTTTGTTTTTTTGTTTTTCCCATTAACTAATTGTCTTTCAGATGGAAATGAGCACTTACTCTTCTCAAGAGGAAAATCCATGGATGTCTTTAGTTAAAAGTTGAGTGTTTGTCATTGTCTTATGGTGGTTGTCTTGTCATGTTGTTTTTGGGTGATAATGGCCAGAATTGTAATTTCTTTTGTTAAGTTTTTTAATTGTTTTAATATTTTTGGTAGTTGTTTAGTCATCCATTTTATTTTTGTTTGTTCAGGTGGAGAAATTATTGTTTAGTCCACCTGAAAGGGGGGTAATTGGCTATTCCGTCAATTAGCAGCTGAATAGATGGTCATGGGATATGTCCTGCAGCTGAATACATTTTGTTGATTTAAGACAAGAGTTGTTGGTAGGAAGCCATTCTAGCCTCTGGAGTTCGTTTTTTTTTTTTCTCTTTGTTTTATGTTAATTCAGGTGGAAAAAGTTACAATGTGTACTCTTTGTCCACCTGAAAGGGGGGTTGGTGCATAGGTCTGAAAGTACAGATAATGCACTGTCATTTTGATGCTTAAATTGAGAATTTTTGAGAGTCAACATTGATGTTCGTTTTGTTTTTAAATTTTTGATCATACCATGGAGATCCATTTTAGAGTGGGTTCAGCCTAAAGAGGTCATGGTTGTTTTGATAGTTTGGTCAGAGTTGCAGAAACCAGGAATACTAAGTTCCTGGGTTCCAAGGAAGGAACTATAAGTAAACGTAGTAAGCGAGCAGGTATTATGGATAAGAATTTGATTCTGCTCTTGTTTTTTTCACTTCCAGAGTCCTGGTGAAGCGAGATTGGAGAGGTCTCTGGAACATGGATGACAGATGTTCATCTGGTTAGCAGTCTGTCTGTGCCATACCACACCGCAAATTTGTTCTGATAAACATCAGGAGAGAAGGGACAAACGAAAAGATTCAGTTTAATACTTGTTTTTGCTTATGGACAATTTAGGGCCAATTCTAAATCTGAAGGACTGTGCCCATCAACAAGACTTGTGAAACATTTTTGCTGGAGTCTCTCCTGATGAATGCAAACATGCTATTAATACATGTGCAATGGGTTGGAGGTTGGGGAAGGAATATACACATCCAATCCGTCAGAACATGAGATGTGAAATATATGGGTTTTTTTTTTGTTGGAGGGAGAAATTGAAAGAAGAAAAGGTATTGAATGTATGACATGTATTGATGTAACGGAAGTAACATGGTGCAGGTACCCAGGACACTGGCACTTATACATAATAAGGTGTCGGTTGGCCAGACTAGAGGTTGGCCAGGTGACACATCAATGGGGTGAAAATTTCCTTGTATGGGGGGGATACGCCTGGTTGATGTCTCACCTGAGAGGTTGAAACCCTGCACAGGGAAGGCCAGTGAATACACACAGGAGCATGCTCCGTTAGATAAAGGGAACAAAACACTGGCTACCAGGGTACAGTATGCCTTCACCACATGGCACTTCAATGTCTTGCAATGGTTGGTAAAATTCCATTACCCTATATGTGCTGAATATACACTGAATCAAGTGCGGTCAGTATACCAGTGACTTGCTCCCAGAGATGTGCGGACACGGAATGAGGTTCATGCAGGGCGTGTATGTCTGAGGAGCAACCGAAAGAGGAGGGATGTATTCAGCACTATTTTGGGGGAATAGGAGCTGGGATGGGTGTTGTTAATGGAGTGGGCATTGGCCTCCTGAGGAACAAACTCGCAGCCATAGATTCAGAGAATAAGCGGGGCTTTGTTGCTCAGAGAGATTGGTGACATCCATGATAGCATTCAACAAAGTCACATAAATACCCAGGCTAAGGTGGCTCAAGATTTTGTCAACCATGTTGAGAGGGTGGTAGAGAATGTGATGGTATAGGACAGGAATCTGTCGTTGGCTCTGGCGTGCATGCAGTGGCAGGTGGAAGTGTCAACCAGCATTGAGCTGATTGTACAGTCTCCATATGAGGGACAGAGGCCTTATGAGTTAGCATCACCGCTCAGTAAGACTTTGCCAAACACGTCGCTTACACTGATCCAAAGTGGTGGTCGAATGCCTGGATGGGCCGTACCAGGTTGGATTGTGAAAGGTGTTATGCTGTATGATCTCAAATACAGAAGTGCAGACTCGGTCTGTATACTTGGTGGCATTAATGGGCTTACTGACTGGGAATTCTATCTTGTTGCGTTTGAGGCTAATTTCCCACATATGATCAAAGAAGCTGGAAGCTGGAGGCAGGTTGATACTTCCCTCGGTCAGAAGCATGACCATGATGTCCTTTGTATGCCAGGTCAATACATGGTGGTAAACGAAAAATGTTGGGAAGATATTTCATTCTGTATTCGGGATAGAGGGATCATTGGTGGGAAGGAGGCACCTGGGTATTATTTGGGACATAGACGAGTTTGTTTCTTTGTCCTAAAGAAGACCAAATGTAAGGTTAGTCATGGAACTAGAGGGCTCCTTGAACCTAACCATAGGTAGAGGTGCATGGTATACCCTGGGCATGGTCTCTGAAATCCATGCACAGGGATGGAATTGTGTGGGTTTTGTCATTGTTGCAGATTTATATGTGTTGTTAGACTTGATATTTATATAGAAGGGTCGCCCAGTTATCTATGCAAGCTGGGGAACGAAGTGACGATAGGGTCTCTGCGTACAAGTTAAAGACTTTGCTGCCAAGTCAGAGCCCTGCAATACCGCTGACATGCCCGAAGTCTGATGGATAATAGGTATATATGTATATGTTATGATAAGGGTTGATTTATGTTATGGTATAGTGTGATAAAGGTGTACTCTATAGACTCTATATCTGAAAGCTGGTTAATATGCTGCTCTGAGTGTGTGCTGGTGAATGGTGAGTGAATGGACACCCCTTGCCAGTACTGCACCCGTCCTGAAGATATAGGAAAGAAGAAGGCACAGAGTGGTGACATGGAAGCTGTCACGGAAGAGTGATGTTGGTGTGTCACCCAGTAACAAAGCGGCACGTGTGGGGAAGACCCTTATGGACTGTTCCATAGGAGCTGTTTATGAAGCACATGTTGAAAACCGCAACGCAGTAAGACAGTTGTGGACTGTGCCATAGGAGATGTTCCTGTTGAAAAACGCAATACATTAAGACAGTTATGGACTGTGCCATAGGAGATGTTCCTGTTGAAAAACGCAATACATTAATACAGTTAAGGACTGTTCCATAGGTACTGGTTCGGAAACACATGTTGGGGAGCAACACAAGTTAAGACAGTTATGGCTGTTCAATAGTAGCCGTGTCTGAAGAAGGGTGGTATGCGCCCTTTAGGTGCAAAGCGGATTTATATGTTGTAATTGAACATGAATATCATATTTCTGGAGTTTGTACATATATTTCCTTACTGTGCCTAAGAGAAGCCAGACCCCCATGGTTTTTGAAAGACTGAAAGTCTCCACACATCTGTTCTTACAACTGAGATCAGACATGCTACAGTCCCACAGTTTTAAAAAAGTACAGAGGAATGTGGCCCCAAACAGAATCTGCATAGCAAAAGGGCTTGTCTCTAGCCCACCTTCTGTGACATGTGTGATTACATTCTTCAAGGAGAATAAGAGCTTCCTGGAGAATGAGCAGACATTTGAAGGATTACCTCTCGACGATTTCTATTGGATGGAAGGCAAATGGGGGTGGCTACGAGTGGGCGTGTATGTTTGAAGGAAAGGAGCACACAGGTTTTTGCTCTCTCTGTTGGTTGCTGAGAAGCCTGCCATAAGGGTGTCCCTCTGCCATCTTGGGACCTCGCTCTGACTGAGGGCTTGGGCCTAAATTCCATGTGGCCCAGGCCCCCTTTATCATCCAGAACCAGCAGATGAAACCATGTGTGATAAGTATCTTTGATATTTCATTGTTGTTATATGTTGTAGAGATATGCTGTTTTAGTACATTCCTATTTTATTGGGAAATAAATGTAACTTGTTTACTAAGCAGAGGTGTTTGTTATATCATTGTGCTTATCAGACTCTTACAGAATATCAACTATAGGGATTAGACAAATTAATACATGGGTGCAATAGTTATATAGGATATATTAGATTGTATAATATTGCACCGATTACTTCACTTTGTGTTGCATATCTTTGGATGCAGCAGGTCATAGAGATGCATTTGCATTCAGGGGAAGCAGGTCAAATGCAGCATTTTGCTGCATTTTGATTTTGAATGCAAGTATCTAAGCAGCACTGTGTTAAAATTCAAAGGACAGTAATAAACAATGTCCATCTACTGTACATGCTCATAATTATGTAATTATAGCACAAAATTCATAATAGCTGTGCCAGATGTCAGCATGATAAGCTTGCATAAGTGTGTCATTAAATGTGTTTTGGATACCGGATATTAATGTGCTGAAATATGTGTCTAAAAACAGTATATATAAAAATGAATTTTGATTAGAAATACAGAAAATACTGTAGGTTAAACAATTGAGCTAAAACAACACAAGAAATGCTCTAGCTGGGCTATCATCAGAAAAATTTGACTCCGTCAAGCTTACCGTAAAAACAACATATATCCACTGAGTGCTTCTTTCATTTACTTGGTGATGCACAAATGTAAAATACCATAAAACTACAGCCTGTGATGTTTAGCCTAGAGATACGGTTGGAGTGGTAATGCTGTCTTATATGATGTACAGTGATTATTATTTTTTGTTGGTGCTGCTTGCTACTAGGGATGAGCTTCGAGTTCGAGTCGAACTCATGTTCGACTCGAACATTGGCTGTTCGCAAGTTCACCGAACAGCGAACAATTTGGGGTGTTCGCGGCAAATTCGAATGCCGCGGAACACCCTTTAAAAGTCTATGGGAGAAATCAAAAGTGCTAATTTTAAAGGCTAATATGCAAGTTATTGTCATAAAAAGTGTTTGGGGACCCGGGTCCTGCCCCAGGGGACATGGATCAATGCAAAAAAAAGTTTTAAAAACGGCCGTTTTTTCAGGAGCAGTGATTTTAATAATGCTTAAAGTTAATTAATAAAAGTGTAATATCCCTTTAAATTTCGCACCTGGGGGGTGTCTATAGTGTGTCTGTAAAGGGGCGCATGTTTCCTGTGTTTAGAACAGTCTGACAGCAAAATGACATTTTGAAGGAAAAAACTCATTTAAAACTACCCGCGGCTATTGCATTGCCGACAATACACATAGAAGTTCATTGATAAAAACGGCATGGGAATTCCCCAAAGGGGAACCCCGAACCAAAATTAAAAAAAAAAAAATGACGTGGGAGTCCCCCTAAATTCCATACCAGGCCCTTCAGGTCTGGTATGGATATTAAGGGGAACCCCGGCCAAAATTTTAAAAAAAAAATGACGTGGGGTTCCCCCTAAATTCCATACCAGACCCTTCAGGTCTGGTATGGATTTTAAGGGGAACCCCGCGCCAAAAAAAAAAAAAAACGGCGTGGGGTCCCCCCAAAAATCCATACCAGACCCTTATCCGAGCACGCAACCTGGCAGGCCGCAGGAAAAGAGGGGGGGACGAGAGTGCGGCCCCCCCTCCCTCCTGAACCGTACCAGGCCACATGCCCTCAACATTGGGAGGGTGCTTTGGGGTAGCCCCCCAAAACACCTTGTCCCCATGTTGATGAGGACAAGGGCCTCATCCCCACAACCCTGGCCGGTGGTTGTGGGGGTCTGCGGGCGGGGGGCTTATCAGAATCTGGAAGCCCCCTTTAACAAGGTGACCCCCAGATCCCGCCCCCCCCTGTGTGAAATGGTAAGGGGGTACATAAGTGACGTCACAGGGAAGTCCCGTCAAGTCACCGTGCGTCAGAGGGGGGCGGGGTTCACCAGGTGGCCCCGCCCACCCGGTTATTTAAGAACTGTCAGACGAGGAGCGCCGTCACACAGCGGGAGCCTCCCTCCATGCCAGCATGGATTGCGGAGCGGCCCGGAGAAGAAAATGAAGAAGAACAGAAGAGAAGAAAAGAAGAAGAGAAGAGCGGGAGCCTCCCCCCTATGCCATGGGTGCGGAGCGGCCCGAGGAGAAGAAGATAGAAGACGCCGCGGAGGAGATGCTGGACGAGAACGCCGGAGGAAGAACCAGAAGAGCCAGAAGAACCAGAAGAACCAGAAGATGAAGGAAGATAGAAGAAAGAAGAAGCATTTAAATAAAGGAATTGTCAAAAACTGTCTCTTGTCATTTTTAACATTTTTGACACTTTTTTCGTGAAATGGTAGGGGTACTTATGTACCCCCTTACCATTTCACACAGGGGGGGGCCGGGATCTGGGGGTCACCTTGTTAAAGGGGGCTTCCAGATTCCGATAAGCCCCCCGCCCGCAGACCCCCACAACCACCGGCCAGGGTTGTGGGGATGAGGCCCTTGTCCTCATCAACATGGGGACAAGGTGTTTTGGGGGGCTACCCCAAAGCACCCTCCCAATGTTGAGGGCATGTGGCCTGGTACGGTTCAGGAGGGAGGGGGGGCCGCACTCTCGTCCCCCCCTCTTTTCCTGCGGCCTGCCAGGTTGCGTGCTCGGATAAGGGTCTGGTATGGATTTTTGGGGGGACCCCACGCCGTTTTTTTTTTTTTTTTTGGCGCGGGGTTCTCCTTAAAATCCATACCAGACCTGAAGGGTCTGGTATGGAATTTAGGGGGAACCCCACGTCATTTTTTTTTTTAAATTTTGGCCGGGGTTCCCCTTAATATCCATACCAGACCTGAAGGGCCTGGTATGGAATTTAGGAGGACTCCCACGTCATATTTTTTTTTTAATTTTGGTTCGGGGTTCCCCTTTGGGGAATTCCCATGCCGTTTTTATCAATGAACTTCTATGTGTATTGTCGGCAATGCAATAGCCGCGGGTAGTTTTAAATGAGTTTTTTCCTTCAAAATGTCATTTTGCTGTCAGACTGTTCTAAACACAGGAAACATGCGCCCCTTTACAGGCATACTATAGACACCCCCCAGGTACGAAATTTAAAGGGATATTACACTTTTATTGTTTGACTTTAAGCATTATTAAAATCACTGCTCCTGAAAAAACGGCCGTTTTTAAAACTTTTTTTTGCATTGATCCATGTCCCCTGGGGCAGGACCCAGGTCCCCAAACACTTTTTATGACAATAACTTGCATATAAGCCTTTAAAATTAGCACTTTTGATTATACATGTTCGTGTCCCATAGACTTTAACGGTGTTCGCATGTTCGAACAAACTTTTTTCCTGTTCGCATGTTCTGGTGCGAACCGAACAGGGGGGTGTTCGGCTCATCCCTACTTGCTACAGTACCTTGTGGAAAAATTGCTTAACTTCCAATATAAGGACTGATTTTTACTACAAAAAAAAAAAAAAACATGCAAAAAGAAGGGGACTTTAAATATACAGGGGTTGATTTACTAAAGGCAAATTGACTATGCACTTTTCAAAGTGCAGTTGCACTCTACAAGAGCAGTTGCTCCAGAACTTAGTAAATGAGCAGAAGCTCTGCTGACTTCCATCATCCAATCACGTGCAAGCAAACATGCTGTTTTTTTATTTTCCTTTGCATGTGATTGGGTGTTCTTTGCAAAGTGAAGCTTTACCTCATTTACTAAGCTCTGGAGAAATTGCACCTGCAGAGGGCTGCAGGGGTGCCGATGCTCATAGCTGATGGTCGCGATGACCGTCGGCTATGAGTGATTGCGGGCATGAGAGGCAGAACATGGACGTGTGTGTAAACACACAAATCCCTGTTCTGTGAGGAGTGAAAAAGAGGGGGGAAGATTGGGACTTTGAATGAGGTGCGCATGATGCAGCCCAATCACACTCACAGAGGTGCAAACATATGTATGTTTATTAAGGACCAATGATCAACATGGCATAAAAACGCATTGCATACATTAAACATAAAAAAATTGCATATACACAATAAATCTATGTATATACAACCATAGGACATGGGTAGGTAAAATTATGCATCTTAATCCCCCAAGCAGGATAAAAGTCATGTGAAGTAAAAACATCTGAAAATTGGTCAATGTGTGTTAGATGCATCAAAGGTAGGCCCGACGCTGCGTTTCATGGACTTCAATCCACTCTTCAGGAGCCAGATGCATCTAAATTCTATAAAAAAAAAAAAAAAATTCAGATGTTTTTTACTTCACATGACTTTTATCTTGCTTGGGGGATTAAGATGCATAATTGTACCTACCCATGTCCTATGGTTGTATATACATAGATTTAATGTCTATATGCAATTTTTTATGTTTAATGTATGCATTGCGTTTGGTCATTGGTCCTTAATAAACATACATATGTTTGCACCTCTGTGAGTGTGATTGGGCTGCATCATGCGCACCTCATTCAAAGTCCCAATCTTCCCCCCTCTTTTTCATGATATTAAGGATGGGGGCGCAAACTTTCCCTTGCGTCTCATTTAAAGTCCTAAGTTCGCTTCCCCCCCCATTGCTTGCATTGATTAGGGATGGAGGTGCTCATGATTGTAGCCCATCGCTCTCTTATGGCGGATTCCTACCGGGTCCGGCCGTAATTCAGCATGCTTGATATGGAATGTTCTTTGCACTGACAGTTCACATACTTTGATCTTTTACTACTTTATATATTTTTTTACTCCCTGTGGCCAGACTGGGTCTGTGTGACTCATTGTCGGTGGGTGGGCAGATATCCTGTCTCCCGGGAGCTGCGATGCATGCTGGTGTCCGCCCTCCTACCTCTCCTCCACAGGGTTGGGGGTGAGTGGCTGGGCGGATCTTTCCACCTTGCATCGGCGCCACGCCCTCGGCACTGTGCATGTGACCTCCTTGGTTGGGCGTCGCACACACAGATGTCCGGTATATCAGCTGGGCTGACATGTGGTGAGCTTCTCTGGTGCTTGCCAAGGTTTTGCTCCACTGTGTCGTGCCTGCGTGACGCTGAGGGGGAGCTGACGTTCAATGCTGGGGCTGCATCTCACTCCCTGCTTCATGGTATTCAGAGATGGTACTGATACAACCTATGCAACCCTGATCCTCTCCCATCTATGTGGCTTCAAACATCACATGCATTTTTCAAGGTAATCTTCCAGGTGGCTTTTTCAATCACCTTGGTGATATCTGCAGCCTATATCATCTCGTTTTTTGTTACTTGTATCATCATAGATACATTTTATATATTTCCTACATTAAAGAAGTCCCCTCCACTGCAGGGTGTTGGTGTGCGCAGTCCGGTGTTCCTCGTTGAGGTCCCCCTCTTAGCTTCTGGGCCAGGCTCCATGGCTCACCCCTGGCTTTGTTTTGTCGCACGGTCCCAGTTTTGGCTATCATGTGAGTAACACTTTTTGGCATGGCCCATTATGCCCAAATTTCCCCCTTTTCTGCTGATCTTGTTAGACCCTGAAACTATATTGCTTTTCATACATTTTTTATAGAATTTAGATGCATCTGGCTCCTGAAGAGTGGATTGAAGTCCATGAAACGCAGCGTCGGGCCTACCTTTGATGCATCCAACACCAATTTTCAGATGTTTTTTACTTCACATGACTTTTATCTTGCTTGATGGGATTAAGATGCATAATTGTACCTACCCATGTCCTATGGTTGTATATACATAGATTTATTGTCTATATGCGATTTTTTATGTTTAATGTATGCAATGCGTTTTTATGCCATGTTGATCATTGGTCCTTAATAAACATACATATGTTTGCACCTCTGTGAGTGTGATTGGGCTGCATCATGCGCACCTCATTCAAAGTCCCAATCTTCCCCCCTCTTTTTCATGATATTAAGGATGGGGGCGCAAACTTTCCCTTGCGTCCCATTTAAAGTCCTAAGTTCGCTTTCCCCCCACCATTGCTTGTTATGTGAGGAGAGACAGTTCATGAGTTCCTAAAAGCTAGGAACCACGATCTGTCATCCCCTCTAGTCAGCCCCCTCCCCCTACAGTTAGAACACACAGTCAGGGAACACAGTTAACCCCTTGATCGCCCCCTAGTGTTAACCCCTTCCCTGCCAGTGACATTTATACAGTAATCAGTGCATTTTTATAGCACTGAACGCTGTATAATTGTCAATTGTCCCAAAAATGTATCAAAAGTGTCCGATGTGTCTGCCATAATGTCGCAGTCATGATAAAAATTGCAAATCGCTGCCATTACTAGTAAAAAAAAAATATATTAATAAAAATGCCATAAATCTATCCCCTATTTTGTAGACGCTATAACTTTTGCGTAAACCAATTAATATACGCTTATTACAATTTTTATTACCAAAAATATGTAGAAGAATACATATCGGCCTAAACTGAGAAAAAGAATAGCTTTTTTTAAAAAAAAAATTGGGGATATTTCTTATAACAAAAAGTACAAAATATTGTGTTTTTTACAAAATTGTCGCACTTTTTTTGTTTATAGCACAAAAATAAAAACTGCAGAGATGATCAAATACCACCAAAAGAAAGCTCTACTTGTGGGGAAAAAAAGGACGTCAATTTTGTTTGGGTACAGTGTAGCATGACCACGCAATTATCAGTTAAATTGACGCAGTGCCGTATCGCAAAAAATGCTCTGGTCATCGAGCAGCCAAATCTTCTGGGGCTGAAGTGGTTAAAACAAAATAAAAAAACATATGACACATTGCACACAAAAAAAAAAAAAAACAATAAAGAGAAAGAAAATGTACAAAACACTATGGAACACATGCTTTCTATACCACCCAAAAGGTGAGAAAAAAAGACAAAGACATATCTCTAAAAGCACATACCCATAAAACAGTGCATACCTATTTATCCACAACACAGCAGACCAATACAAGCTAAAAGGCTTTGTGGTGTTCAAACTGTTTTAATATAAGTCCATAGATGCAGGTAGTACAAACCATTAGGGTAAAACCCAATTTCAGTAAGTTATACAGGCACCCTACATGAAACACTATGTACTAAAAACCATCCAGCAAAGAGTATTACATAGTACCTATATAGTACCAAAGTCTGTACCATACTAATGCACTTCAATAAAATGGCTACTCAAGGTCTGTACCATACAAATTAACTATGCTACACCCGAGGTGTGGCCAAATGGCCCTTTTAATTGCAGTTTATTTGTATGGTACAGACTTTGGGAAGCCATTTTATTGAAGTCCATTAGTATTGTATAGACTTTGAGCAGCCATATATGAGTGTGGTCCTAACCAATTATTCTGTTTGGCCCCTCCCCTGGCTCAGTTATATATCTATGAGCATGTCCTCAGGCTTTAAAAAAGAACAGTTATGCTCCAAAACATGTAGCCACCCTCCCTATGCTGTGGCCCCTCCATCTGTGTCCTGGCTCCTGAAGACAAACTGATGCTCAACAGCAAATTGCACTGGGTAGATGTCATCCTCTGGCACCCAGGATGTTTCATTTATATATTGTAGAGATTACTGTTCGATAGAGATTAGTCTCATTGAGGAGCTGCCACAGATACCTTTGGACCTATGAACTTTTAAGTATAATCCTACACCCCCACATCACATTCACCTGTATGATTATGTTGTAATTTGGCTGTTTATCTGTGCCATTCTTGATACTTTTCTGTGGTATATTGTCCCTAAACACCACCATACCAGGCAAATTGTCTCTAACCACTGCCACACCATTCCCATTGCTCCGAACACTGCCACATCAGTTATATTGTCCCCTAACCACTGCCACACAGTATCACTGATTACAGCCACACAAGTTACAGTGTCACTGATCACTATCACACCAATTAAAGTGCCCCTGATCAATGCCATATCAGTCCCAGTGTCCATGATTACCCCATATTGTCTTCTAAATGCCGCCACACCAGTTACAGTGTCAATGATCACCACCACACCAGTTACAGTGTCCCTGATCATTGTCAGATGTGTGATTTATGCCCCTAGATAGCCTAGAGTTGCTCCTTGGATTTTGGGCCTATCTATGTGATTAGACGTTGAAAAATATCTCACACGTGGTATTCAGAACTATAAATCATAATTCCACTGTGCCAAATATATTTTTTCCCACTGAAAAAAATACTGAATCAAATATTCCTTTCATGAAAGAAAATCATACTGCTGCCCCTTTAAAAAGTGCCTGTAAAAGAAAAACATATACAAACATTGGGTGGCTTTAAATATGACTATGAGGAAGTCTGCAAGGACGAAACATGTCAGGGCACTACTGCATGCTTGATTGGATGTGATGCAAACATTCTAACCCAGAAATGACACAGTGCTTGGTTAGTTCAGCCGTGATCATAGTGACGGATGAGTGTTTGATCTAAGGAGATGTTTTAAAAAAAATTGTGAGTGATTTTAATGGTTTCTAGGTAAATTAATTTTGGTTATGTTACTGCAATATTGTGAGCCTTTCTCTTTTATGGGTAAGTGATGGATGGAGAGTCCATAAGTTACATAGTTACATAGTAGGTGAGGTTGAAAAAAGACACAAGTTCATCAAGTAAGATGTAAATGCCTAAAGCAGGAGGATCCTGGAAAGCTGGGAGTTGATTTATTTTCATCATTTAAAACAGAAGGAGTAGTAGAATGTGTTTTGGGGTGTCATTTTTGCTATGTAGATCACCGCCATTACTAATAAAAAACAATTGTAGCGCTGGTAGATTTGCAATCTACTGCATGTTAGGTAAATTTAGTAAATTGTGTGTTAGGAAGGTTAAAAGTTCGCCTCTGTTCCAGCTTGGCTGACGTTGCGGGTGTTTCCGTACTGACCGGTGGGTGTCGCTTTTACCACTGGTCAGGGTTGGAAAGGCAACGTGTTGAAGCGTATGGATGCTCCTCTGTCCCGGAGGCACGCTCAGTGGAGGTGGTCCTCCAAATTGCATTCTGGGCGAGGGTATTTATGGGACAGACACCATATTTTGGGGTACGTTGCCACCTGCTGGCCCTCCTGGCCGACAGGTATGCGTTAAGGAGCTACCTCGTGGTCCTCCGTCCAGGAGGCCCACGATACTACAGTGCAGGGGTGGGTCCAGAGGCTTGTCTGGAGCCTGCCACCGCGGCCGAGGAATGGTCCTGAGCTGTCGGTCCTGTGTGATGAAGCTGGACAACTGAGGAGATCCCAGGGGAGGACCCATCTTGGAGAGATCACACCGCATGCTGGTCTATAGAGGGGCCTGGTGACTCGGTTGGAGGACGTATCCAAAAGTAACTATATAGCATAGTGTTGCCGGCTCGGCTTAAAGGTTCAAGCACTGTGACTGACTTTCACTACCGCAAATCTATACATCCTGTGGCAGAGGATCGTACGGATTTTATTCCCAAGCTAGTCTGTGGCAGAGACTTTGATTTGTGCTGCGTACTGGCTGCTAGACCGGTGAGAGAAGCCTATCCAGACGAGCAAGGAGTGTGTCCCACAAGGGGAGCGCATTTCAAATAGTGTTTGAATTATACCAAGACCATTTCGCCAAGAGAACCCTTTCAGAGAATATTTGAGTTTCTTCTGCGAGTTTCTTTTCTACCTCTTCCCTGCTACTTCCTAAGTCGTTTGTTTAATAAAGCATTGAAAACGTACTCCAGTGTTGGTGCGTGTGTCATCCAGAAGTAAACTCAACGGAACCCTAGACCCGGTGCTGGTGAAACAGAGGGAAGCAGAGTGAAGGTAACAGACCCGCTTAAACCAGCAGCTCCACCGTGAGTTAGTGCTACACAATTTATATTAAACATGCCATAAATCTATTCCCTATTTTGTAGACGCTATAACTTTTGCGCAAACCAATCAATATTTGCTTATTTCGATTTGTTTTTTTCAAAAAATATGTAGGAGAATACATATTGGCGTAAACTGATGAAGAAATTTGTTTTGTTTTTTTTTATTTTGGGGATATTTATTATAGCAAAAAGAAAAAAAAATATTTTTTTTTTTTCAAAATTGTCAGTCTTTTTTTGTTTATAGCACAACAAATTAAAACCACAGAGATGATCAAATACCACCAAAAGAAAGCTCTATTTGTGGGGAAAAAAGGACATCAATTTTGTTTGGGTACAGCGCTTGCACGATTGTCAGTTAAAGCGACGCAGTGCCGTATCGCAAAAAGGGCCTAGTCATTAAGGGGGCAAATCCTTCCGGGGCTGAAGAGGTTAAATACCTAACCAATATGTGACGAACGCGGGTGTCAGATTCCTGCCCTCCTCGTTAATGTGTGAAGAAGGACCAGCCAACCTCACACCACGCTGTCACTTACGTAACAATGCCACTCTCAGCTGCGCCCAGCACAAAGATTTTCCAGCTTGTGGCACCACAATCTAGGTGCCAGCAGCCTGAAAGTGATTGTCACTGGGCTAATTATGCAATTAACCCTTTAACTGCCACCACCCCTGTTTTAAAAGACCGAGCCGGGGGAGACTCATAATTTTAGCAATACCAATTATGATTTTAGAATAAGCATCTGCAACACACACTGCCACCACAGACAGGTCTGCTCAGAGGCCTTACTCCACAACAGTAGCACTCTTCAAGAGGCAGGTTCGTTTATAGCTTGCATTGCTAAGAGCTTTGGCGACAAGGTTAACACTTTTCAACATAAGGGTTTATTATGAGAAGGTCAACGTTGGTGCAAATAAAACATTTACAGAAAAAAAGATGTTTCAAAGAGATAACGACAATATACAGCCACAAAGAAATAAGGTAGAATCTGGGAAGAAGAATACTTGCAATTAATGTCCGAGGGTTGATCAGAGTTTGATCGATGAGCTGGGTAATCAGTTCTCAAAACTTGGCAGATGTTCCTGCTTGGATGGTAAAAGGAGAACTGACCATAGTCTTGGCATCTCCTCTTATCTGTCAGATCAAAGGGGTGTTGACAGCGACCAGTGACCAATCGTCTGGTCATCTTGTTTAGGGGTTCGTTGCTGGGAGGTGTCTACACTCATGACCATGTCCCAGGTATACTTTGTGATGCATATTCATATCTCTGCATCTATAGTGTTTACAGACTGCAAACATCCATATTATCCATACCTATGCCAAATACATTTATAAAACAGAAAACAATCTAAAAGCTGATCACAGTGATTTATAAACTTTTTCACAACATTTTTCTAAAGGTTTCTTTTGTGTTTAAAACTAGCAATGTATTCTTGGCAAAGATTAAAACAGAAAAATACGTGAAAAATGCTAAACCATTGGTTTGGCTTGCCTTTCTAACCTGTCTTATTCAAACACTGAAAATGTCAAGTTTGCTTACTAATTAAACATGTTTTTTGAAAGCCAATCTTGTATCCTTCAGCCAATGTTTGTGTGGGTTGGTATATGCAGAAATAATATGTAGAGTTTATAAAAGTGATATGTAATAAAGTACAGAGGCTTGAAAAAGTATTCATACCCCTTGAAATTTTCCACTTTTGTCATGTTACAACCAAAAACATAAATATAATTTAGTGGGATTTTATGTGATAAACCAACACAAAGTGGCACATAATTGTGAAATGGAAGAAAAATGATAAATGGTTTTCAATTTTTTTTTTTACAAATAAATATCTGAAAAGTGTGGCATGCATTTGTATTCAGCCCTCTTTACTCTGATACCCCTAACTAAAATCTAGTGGAACCAATTGCCTTCAGAAGTCAACTAATTGGTAAATAAAGTCCACCTGTGTGTAATTTATTCTCAGTATAAGTACAGCTGTTCTGCGAAGCCCTCAGAGGTTTGTTAGAGAACCTTAGTGAACAAACAGCATCATGAAGGCCAAGGAATACACCAGACAGGTCAGGATTAAAGCAGGGTTAGGTTATAAAAAAAAATCCCAAGCTTTGAACATCTCACTAAGCACTGTTCAATCCATCGTCCGAAAATGGAAAGAGTATGGGAAAACTGCAAACCTATTAAGACATGGCTGTCCACCTAAACTGACAAGCCGGACAAGGAGAGCATTAATCACAGAAGCAGCCAAGAGGTCCATGGTAACTCTGGAGGAGCTGCAGAGATCCACAGCTCAGGTGGGAGAATCTGTCCACAGGACAACTATTAGTTGTGCACTCCACAAATCTGCAAACACAAAGTGTGCATCATTAAACTGCAGATAATGATAGTGCCTCATGATATCATTTCATTGTTTTGCTTCAAGAGCAGGTTTCTGCTGTTTTCACCGAAGGCCCCTTTCACACTGGGGCAGTGGGTGCGTCGGCGGTAAAGCAGTGCTTAACCGTCAATTCTGCAGCGCTATTTGGCCACTAACGGGGCACTTTTACCCCCGCTAGCAGCCAAGAAAGGGTTAAAACCACCGCAAAGCACTGCTACAGCAGCGCTATGCCGGCAGTATGGCTGCGCTGCCCCACTGATTTCAATGGGCAGGAGCGGTGAAGGAGTGGTTTATACACCGCTCCTTCACCGCTCCAAAGATGCGGCTTGCAGGAGTTTTTTTAATGTCCTGCAAGCGCACCGCTCCAGTGAGAAAGCACTTGGGCTTTCACACTGAAGAGACAGGAGCGGCTCTTTACAGGTGCTATGAAGGTGCTATTTTTAGCGCTGAAGTGCCTGTAAATCACCTCAGTGTGAAAGCAGTGTAAGATTGATATATCTTGTTCTATGATAAATCTTGCCACTTCCAATTTTCCAATACATTGTTGGAAGACAAAGATACAGAATCTGCAACACTTTTTGTATATTGTGTACAGAAAAAGAAGAGAGCTGATGGGCCATGGGGCAAGGAAAAACACTTGTTAGATCCAGCCTCCAGAAGGTGCCAGGCTCTCAGAAACAAATTTTCTTTTGTTTATCTCTTTATTGCATTCATTCTTTGGTTTTCTTTACTGTTGCCATTTCTCCCTATTTACCTGTCTCAAGAAAGCCTGTTGTACATTTGAAATAGAAATAGCCCTAACCTGTTGTATCAGCTTCAAAGGAGTTGTAAACCCTCAAGGTTTTTTACCTTAATGCATATGCATTAAGCTGAAAAACCTTCTGCACTGCAGCTGCACCCCAGAGCCCCCATTTTTCTTACCGTAACCCGATCGTTCTAGCGACAAAAAGGAGCCCAGCAGCTCCAGGCATTGTCTCAGGTCCTCATTGGACCATTGGCTCCCACTGCTGTCAATCAAATCCAGTGACATGGAAGCCGAGAGTGGGGCCCAGTCCTGCTGTCTGTGTCAATGAACGCAGCAGTAGGACTTGGGAGCGCGTCTGCACGGGTGACCCCATGGAAAGCATCTCTCCTTGGGGGCACCCGATAAAGAGGAGGAGCCCCACTGGGACCCCCCAGAAAAGGCGGATCAGGGCTGTTCTGTGCAAAACCCTTTTAGCTTGCAACCTTCCACACAATAAATAATACAATGTTTGAGAAAACTGAGTGTTTCACACATTTATGGATTTTAATAGTGTCATTATCCACTGGCCACAATGCTGCGCTTTTGCATTGAACAAGAAAATGGTATAATGTATGGCCAGCTTAAGTGTAGTGCATAAGTGTAGCATTTATTATAATCAATACAAGCAAAGGTAAAAACAGTATTACACTCACATTAGTAGTAAATAAATAAGCATTATGCACAAATACCAGCAGATTGTGCCATTTTATGGAATCCAATGGAAAGCACATGGATGACACATCTCCAATGATGACAGGTGTATGGGTCTGTCAGGAAGAAAAGCTAGCACTGATAGTGTGCAGTCAGATAGGGGGCAGCAGTAGCCAGCAAAGAAATGTGATATCAACAGGAAGTAAACTTGTGATTAAGTCACACATGGGGACAGAGTCCCCTTTATCAAGCTAGCGCAGAAGAGGAGAAGCTTTCAATTTATAGATGAAAAAAGGGACAGGCCCGCCAAGCAGGCCATTGCAAAATAGGCAGGAGGCAAAACAGAAATGAAGCTCAATGACTGATCTATATGTATGCAAACTGAGAGCAGAGAGAGAACACATAACACAGGTGGACAAGAAGGCACAGTTAGCCAGCAGTATTAATGTAACATAAAAACATACTGGAAGGTAATGTTGTTACTACATAATATATGAGATGAAAGATTACAATATATATTGCTTGGTACCATGGTATCTGTTATTTATCTATTTTTTGTCTCCCATTTCCTCCCTTTATGTTATCTCCTTTATTTTAATTTATGTTTACAGCTGTAATCTTCAGCTTTATGATGCTGAAGAATCCCTTATAAATAAGTAATATGATTCAGAGTTGGGGGGTGATTCAATCTTAACATGCTTCCTGTCTATGGCCCCACCACAGTTTGGGAAGATCCACAGCTCTTGGAAACTTTTAGTCACCTCCATCCATTCGTCTGGGTTTTTGGGAAACTGAAAAGAAATAGGTGTATTGGATAAGTCAATCAGTCTGCTCCAGACAACAAAGTGGAGCAATATACTATATTTATACATAGAAATTACAATCATAGAGCAATAGTAATTACACAAAATGCAAACAACAGAAATTATTTTAATTTTCTAGTGTTTACATTAATTCACATTACCTTTATATATTCATTCTGTAGTGCTGTGATAAGTGTCTTTCATATTTCTGGGATGTTCTTTCCAAGGGCTTGTGGTGAAATTCTTGTGGTGAATTTAAAATCCTGGAGACTTCTAGCTATTGCCAGATAGCGTAGGGGGTCGCAATCAGCTTCTGCTCAGAACTTGCATCATGGTATCCTGCTTCTGGATATGCAGTGTTATGGCTGTCAGCAGCTGCTGAAAACAGTCATCATTCATTCTCAAATACAGTCATCTGGGTTGTTCTCCTGGACTTCACAGAGAAGCAAAATGTAAGAACATATTCCACAGTTACATAGCCATTGTATCACCCAGGTCCTACGCTTGGTCTTCTTCTCCTCCATTACTTGCTTTATGGCCAGAATTCTGCTATTGGAATGGTGGAATTGACCATGTAATAAGGGAAAAAATCCAATTTAACACACCAAATCTTTAAGACGAACAAATCGACGTGCGGACAAAAAAAAAGTTCTATTGTCCTATTGTACAGTGGCATGTAGCTATGTACGTGGAAAGTTTTATTCTGTCATTACGATCATTTTCGTATTGTTAGCAATCACCCTTGGATCAGAATGAGACTCGCATTCAAAAAACAACAGACAGTCTTTCATCCAATTTTCTCATTATGTGTAATAGTTATTACACTCAGTGGCACCCTGTGAACAGAAACACGTGCTCTCCGTACTCAACAGGCACCTTGCCCTAACACTTCTCCTACTCCCTCTTTAACAAGCAGGGCTCTATCCCCGATCTGCTCCCATACTTCAAGTATGATGAACAATTCAGAAAGTGCTATTTAAGCACTTCTATGTCAAGGTGGCCACCCAAATCCTGCAGGATTTTATTATCCAAATGAATACACTGGTCTTTAGTCCCCAATGAGTTCCTGCCAACCAGAAGTGACACATTGCCCTCTTCAGATCAGCAGAGATACCACAGTATTGACTGCTTACACACACACACTGACAGGAGAATGGTCAAAAAAGAACTGGCAATATTGCCAATCCTAGGCATGGCCGCAGCTGGTGCACTCCCGTGCACATTGGCGCACGCATGGCGAATTGGCATACGCAGGTGGGAGACAGTGTGAACTGGCGCATGCACATGCATGGTGGCACGCGCATAACGTGACAGATGAACAAGAAAAAGGACTGGTGCACAAGGCGTAACCCCTCAGGATTGTGAGGAATGACCAGGAAAGTATTTAAAAATTCATAAGTAATTAACAATAGAAACATTAAAATCAGTGTAATAAGGGGGCCCCAGATCCCGGCCCCCCACCCTTTGTGAATGAGTATGGGGTACATCGTCCCCCTACCCATTCACCTAGGGAAAAAAGTGTCAATGAAAAAACACAGTACACAGGTTTTTAAAGTAATTTATTAGGCAGCTCCGGGGTCTTCTTCCAACTTTGGGGGTCTTCTTCCGACTCCGGGGGTCTTCTTCCGACTTCAGGGGTCTCTCCAGCGTCTCCTCCCGGTGTCCTGCTCTTCTGCCGGCTCCTCCGCTATCTTCTGCAGCTCTTTTGCTAGCTGTGGCCCGGACTTCTGCCTTCTGCATTCTTGTCTTCTTGTCTTCTTCCCATGTTGACACAATGCTCTCTCCGGCTGGAATGCTCTCTGAGTGCTCCGATGTGACTTATATAGGCGATGACCCCGCTCCCTTATGCCGTCACAGTCCCTGGGCATGCTGGGACTGTGACGTTTTAGGGGGCGTGGTCACCGGGTGATGTTGACCATGCCCCCTTATGACGGCACAGTCCCAGCATGCCCTGGGACAGTGACCTCATAAGGGGGCGGGGTCACCGCCTATATAAGTCCATTGCGGAGCGCTCAGAGAGCATTCCAGCTGGAGAGAGCGTCATGTCAACATCGGAAGAAGAGGGAAGAAGACCAGAAGGCAGAAGTCCAGGCCACCGCTAGCAAAAGAGCTGCAGAAGATAGCGGAGGAGCCGGCAGAAGATCAGGACACCGGGAGGAGATGCCGGAGAGACCCCCGAAGTTGGAAGAAGACCCCCGGAGTCGGAAGAAGACCCCCGAAGTTGGAAGAAGACCCCGGAGCTGCCAAATAAATTACTTTAAAAACCTGCGTACTGTGTTTTTTCATTGACACTTTTTTCCCTAGGTGAATGGGTAGGGGTACGATGTACCCCATACTCATTCACAAAGGGTGGGGGGCCAGGATCTGGGGGCCCCCTTATTAAAGGGGGCTCCCGGATTCCGATAAGCCCCCCGCCCGCAGACCCCAACAACCAACGGCCAGGGTTGTCGGGAAGAGGCCCTTGTCCTCATCAACATGGGGACAAGGTGCTTTGGGGTGGGGGGACCGCAGGGTGCCCCCCTGCCCCAAAGCACCCACCTCCCCATGTTGAGGGCATGCGGCCTGGTACGGTTCAGGAGGGGGGGCGCTCGCTCATCCCCACACCCATTCCTGACCGGCCGGGCTGCGTGCTCGAATAAGGGTCTGGTATGGATTTGGGGGGGACCCCCACGCAGTTTTATTGGCATAGGGGGTTCCCCTTAAGATCCATACCAGACCCAAGGGCCTGGTATGCTCTTGGAGGGGGAACCCATGCCGGTTTTTTATTTAAAATTTGTCCGGAGCTCCCCCTCAAGATCATCTGAGCACAAGTCGCATGCCGAAGTCGGATCATGCGAGACGGTGATCCGACTTTGATCCGACTTCAATGATAGTCCATGGGCTGAAGTAGGATCAAAGTCGGACCAAAGTAGTACAGGGAGCATTTCTAAAGTCGGAACGACTTGTGTCAGACCAGTTAGGACGGCTCCCATAGGGAAACATTGAATTTCACACGTCATGCGACATGAGCTCCAAATGTCGGATCGTTTGTCGGACCAGTGTGAACCCAGCCTTAATTACTGAGGAGTTGATACATGCAGCTGTTATGAATGGTGCCTGACATGTTTCAGACTCATATGTCCTTCTTCATAGGCTTCATGTCATCAAGAGCATACATGTTCTGTGATGTAAACATATTTAGGCATTGATACAATAGTATAATCGCATTAGAGATCATTTTTAAACAGAAATAGGATGATCATTGAACAAGATAAACATGACAAAAAGGAAGACAGTGTACTCACATGGCTGAGCTGTTCACTACCCAGGATAGAGGGGGACGACAGTGTGGAAAATGCCTGTACAGGTGTTATATTGCGGTGCGAAACTAAGGATATGTGGCTGAGATGGTAAGCCAAGGTGAGGAAAGACAAGGGCTGGACAGACCCACAATGGTTGCAAGAACTCCCACTGATGGTAGTGACTACTCCACTCAGTATTTGGTCGGCCAGCAAAAACAAGGTAAGACTTGCAACTTCCTGTCTACATAAAGACAGAGAGACAGATGATAGTAGTGAGTGTAGTGATCTGAGTTACAGATTAGTAATTTAAACAAATTTGCAAAAGTAGTTACACTTAAAACTCACCACATCTGAGAGTATGTGTACGTCAGTGGGTCCCAGTAGCAAGCACCAACAGTGTGAGTACTGCTGGTCTGAATGTTTAAATAGCCAATAAGGCTATTGCAAACAGCTGAATGCAGGTTGCACTTAAGCAACCAAATCAGCTGTGGCTGATTAGGCAGAGTGTTGCGCCAGATAGCTGCAACGGTCTACCTCAGAGTTCTCTGGCAGAGCTGTGCAGGCCCGCGACGCCCCGTCACCGGCGCGTGTGTAGCCCACCCCTCTGCGCCCCGCAGTGGAACGCAAACAGGAAGGAGCGCAGCCCAAAGGCTGGGCTCCTAAAGGCAAAGAGACCCTGAACCACCGCCAATGAAGCAGGGATCAGAAGTCTCCCGCGTGCCAGGCAAACAAGTGGGATAGCCAGCCCAAGCATCCCACAGCAATGTATTGATAGAAAAATATATTGCAGACATTGGCAACCAGGTAGGTGCCGTCAGGAGGAAGAAATTGCATCAAACGCGATGTCAGTACTCAAAGAGTTACCTCTGTTTGGAGATCCAACAACAGTTGATAGTATGTAAAATAACTCTTTGCTCAACATATCTCAATCCCATATAGAGACTCACGCGGACTCACCCTATATATTCCATATAGAGATAACCCAAAGGGAACATGAAAAACCGCATAAGAAATCGCATCAAACACAAGACATACACAGATGTAAAATGGACTGGCAAAGCTAACCTATTGTGGTGAGGCTTGCAGGGGATGTAGAATGTCAGTACTCAAGAGAACTGCCTCTGGTTAGAGATCCAATTTGCACACCCCTGATTGGAAGCCCTCCAAAAAGGGCTTAAAGTTAAAAGCCTCATTGAGGCCTGGGGGTGCAGTGGCGTTGAGGTGGAATATCCACCTCAATTTGCTCTGTAAAAGTGCTATATTGAAGTCACCCCCTCTAGGGCTCATAGGGATGTGATCCAAGGCTAAAAATCGCACTTTAGGAGTGCGATCAATGTGCACAATGCGGCAGTGTCGGCCAATGGGGAGATCCGGATCATTTTTGTTGATGCTCACAATGACAGACAGATGCTGGTGCCCTCTGGCCTATAAAAGACTGCTGCTGTTTGATCTTGTATTTACTGCTACTGACCCAGCTTGCCCTTGACCTGTCTGATCTCCATTCCTAGCTTTGGCCCCTGGCTTGTACTACCAATTCTGCTGTTGTTTGATCACCTGTTTATGACTCCGGCCTACATTATGGACTCTGCTGCTATCTGCCTACCTGTGCATGATCCTAGCTTGTTCCTGTTTCTGCCACCTGCCTCTGCTTCTGACTGATCCACTGTGCATGACCCCTGGCCTGGCTTCTATTACCATTTCCTGTTTGCCCTCTTGCTGAGTACACCTAGAGCTTTAGAGGGACACCTGCCCTAAGGTGCATCCTGCCTGTTCCAGCAATCATCTGGTGGTCAGCTTCCCAGCTATTCAGAACACTACTGGCAACCTGTGCTTCTTTGGGCACTTTACCCCCTGTACCACCTTCAGGGGTGCTTTGCACTTAGGTGCAAGGGAAGCCCTCTCAGCACTTCAGCCTCCGGCCAGGTACAGGACACACACACATCTATCTATTTATCTATCTATCTATCTATCTATCTATCTATCTATCTATCTATCTGGAAAGGTTTCACCTGCTGGTGGCTCTGTCGGTACTTTGGATCGCAGTACCGGTGTCCGCCAGTGGGTGTCTCCTAGAAGTCTGGAGCTGTCAAAGGTTTCACCTGCTGGTGGTGCTGTCGGTTCTTTGGATCGCATACCGGTGTCTGCCAGAGAGTGTATACTAGCAGTCTGGAGCTGTCAAAGGTTTCACCTGCTGGTGGCACTGTTAGATCCTTGGGCCACAGTACTGGTGTCCACCAGCGGGTGTCTCCTGGCAGTGTGGAGCCGACATCATCTCCTGCGATCAGGCGTCACCTGAGGCTAATTGCAGGAGATGTGTAATTATACTCGGCAAGCAATCACACACTTGCTTTGGTATTGTCGTTGAGCCCTGACCTGTACCTGTGATCCTCTGTACCTGAACCTGTTCCTGTCCCTCCTGTGATCCTGTTATCCTGTACCCTTGCCCTGCAGCCTGATCCCATCCACCTTCTCCCTGTCCTGTCTTGCTTCTTGCCCCCATCTGTTGGATCTCCCTTGTATGACCCTGGCCTGGTTACGTTTATGATTTGGGTTTTCCTTATCTGCTGTAAATATATTTAGTTTAGACTGTTATTATTTGTGGGTCACTGTTTGGTTGATTGCTATACACTGTTTGGTATTGGAGGTGCGTTTAATTTGTATTCACTTATCTTTAATAAACTACATTATTCACTTTACATGCGTTTGGTTCCCTCTGTTGCAGTCCACACAGTTCTGGTCTCACCTGTTCAGGACACTATCTATCTATCCTTCCAGTGTCAAAAACAAGTCTTTCTAACACTCCTTCAAGTCTTTTGCACTAAAGTAGACAAGGAATTTGTCTCTGTGTTTCAAAATCCTTTCTGACCTCCCATATAGATAAAACTTTTCCCATCATACATAGTTAACAGAGAGCCCATGTTCTTAATTTGCAAGTTTGATAGCATATGGGTCAGTAGCTGTTAGGTAGTGGAACTATGGCAGCAAAAATGTTCTCTGTGCATTGTACATGATTAAAAAAGGAGAAGGCATGAGGTCTTTGAGGTTTGACAGGTTTTTTCATAGGATAATAATAAGTGCACTTGTTGAGAATATTTTATGCATCTACTGTGGCATTTTCTTTGAAAGTGATTAAATCATTAAACATGACTAGTATTCCATGATCCATCTAGTCCCAGAAGTTAGATATTCATTGGCATGACCAGAAGCAATGTGTGAGAGAAGTTCTGTAGGATCCACAAGGTGGACATGCCTGTGTTTTAAGTTGAGTACTTTCCCATAGAAACAAGAATGTCCTGGACTGCCGCACTCCGTAGAAAAGGCATCTTTATTGTGAAAAATAGAATAAAGTCCAACATAACAGTCAAATCAATAGTCTGATTATTTGCTGCACAGTCTTCTAATGCCCCGTACACACGATCGGACATTGATTGGACATTCTGACAACAAAATCCATGTATTTTTTCCGACGGATGTGGGCTCAAACTTGTTTTGCATACACACGGTCGCACAAAGTTGTCGCAATTTCGGATCGCCAAGAACGCGGTCACGTACACCACGTGCGACAAGACTAGAAAAGGGTAGGTCTGAACCAAGCGCGGCACCCTTTGGGCTCCTTTTGCTAATCTCGTGTTAGTAAAAGTTTGGTGAGAGACAATTCGTGCTTTTTCAGATTTGTGGCTTTCAGATCATTTTCTGCTGTTCAGTTTGTGCTTGTGGGTTTGTATCTGGTCTTCAGTGCGTGCAGCGAGTTACGCGTGACTCTGTCATTGTTTTCTTGTTCATTCGTTACTGTTTTTCAGGTCGCTCTTCACAGGCCTTGCTGTTCTTCAGTGCGTTCTGTTACTTCGTTTTGAGCAGCCGACCGTTTTTAGCCATGTTGCGTATAGGTACTCCTCGTAGAGTTCGTGCTGTGCGGGGGCTTGGTGTTGGGGTCCTTACCTTGACACAAGTCCAGTCCAGAACAGGGTGGGGAGGAGTTCATGGACCAAGAATTGGTTGCTCCAGCATGACCAGTTCTGTCATATGCCTTTGCTCCGTGAGATCCGTGAGAATAATCCTGATGATTTCAGGAACTTTCTCCGGATGACGGACCACGTATTTCACCGTTTGTTGGCTTTGCTTACCCCTTATATTAGCAGGCAGGATACCTGCATGAGGCAAGCCATCACTCCGGAGCAGAGGCTAGTCGCCACCCTGCGGTACTTGATGACGGGGAGAAGCCTGCAGGACCTCAAGTTCTCGACAGGCATCTCCCCCCAGGCTCTGGGGATCATTATCCCAGAGACCTTTTCTGCCATCATTCAGGTCCTGCAGAAGGAGTATATTAAGGTAAGATTTATCCTTTTATATCACATTTTATTGTATTTAATGTTTGATAATATATTGTATTTCTTTCCTCATTCCCTAATTACCATGATTGTAATATGCTGTGAATGTCCCCTTTGTCCTCATGCATGCTGGATTTTTATGTAATTATTTTTTTTGTCCATCATACATATTTGCCTTCACTTACCTCCTCAGCATGGTCTCCTGACCCTATATTCGCCTCAAGTAGTCACTTAACAATGTATTTTATCAGCGCCATAGTAGTGCTTTACCCTAAATACCCACTAAAATGTTTAAAAATGTGATTTGTGCTTTAAATTCAGGCAGAGTGCCAGAGGCTTTTTGTTTGGGTTCCCCCAATCAGTTGGAACCCTCCCTCCCCCCAACTGCTAAGTCAGCTGATACCAATCCTCTATCTATCCTCAACCATCTATCTGCTGACTTTGCCAAACCCATACACACTATACCCATCTCTTTTGTGGTCAGATGTATGGATGAATTCCCCAAAGCATGTAGTGCAAGGGCCTGCCTGTATACTTTCAAATGGTACTGTTTCAAGTTTTTGTATACTATTATTATCTTGATAGGTAATAGCAGAATGTCCAAATGTGCTAAAATGTGTACAGTGTGTATTTATATCTTTGTATTATGACACTTCTTACCTGTCCAGTGGGCTGTCAATAGTGTAAGTAAGGAGGGGCTGGCCAAAGTAATACACATTATTTAGGCATTCATCTCTCAATGAAGTGGAGAGGGTTACCTGTCCAAGAGCCCCCCCCCCTAAAATGTCAGAAATGGCCCATGAGAGGGTGGGGGAGAGGGGGAATCTGATAGGTGGACCTTATACCTTGGTCTTTCCAAACTCCCTAAAATAAATGTTATACTGATGTTGGCCAAGAATGTTTGTGTCTAATCTGCTTTCCCTGTTTAGGTGCAAAATGATTAATTTTTTTTTCTTGTTTGACTCCATAATTTCCTTCCAACCCACAGGAATGGCAGACTGTGGCCTCCCACTTTGCCCAGCGGTGGGACTTTCCTAACTGTGGAGGGGCAATTGATGGAAAACACGTCCACATCGTCCCACCATCCAACTCGGGGTCATACTATTATAATTATAAGGGGTTCAATAGTATTGTGATGTTGGCAGTGGTAACAGCTACTTGCGAGTTCCTGTATGTGGACGTGGGGAAGAATGGCCGGATGTCCGATGGTGGAGTCATCGCCCAGACAGAGTTCTACAGGCGTCTCCAAAATGGCAGCTTGGACTTGCCACCTCCAGAAGACAATGCGGAAGGACTCCCATTCGTCTTTGCTGCGGATGAAGCGTTTGCACTGGGGGACCATCTTATGCGGCCATTCCCGATGAGGACCCTCACACCAGACCAGAGGGTTTTTAATTACCGGCTGGCCAGAGCCAGAAGAGTGGTGGAGAACACGTTTGGAATCATGGCCAGTCGGTTCCGCCTATTTCTTACACCCATACACATAATTCTGCCAACTATGCTGGCTCAGTTGGGCCTGAGGCCGGAATTCATAATGAACCAACCCTGACGACGCTTGAAAGTGCCCATCCTGGCTTGCCCCCCCCCTGAGTGCCCGTGAGGTTCGTCTAAGATACCTTGATTACTTTGCGGGTAGGGGGGCCATCAATATGCCCAACAATGTCTGAAACCTTTTTCAAATAAAAAAATAATTTTAACTACTAAAATCTTTGGTGACATTTACTGCTTGTGTTTCTTTTAACTGACCCTGAAAGAAATGCGAGAGATTCCTGAAAAAGGCGTGATTGTGTAACATTACAAAGCATTGTTGGGTGTTATTTACTAAAGGCAAGGACAGTTTGCACTACAAGTGCAGTTGAAACTGCACTTGTAGTGCAAAGTGGATTTGTCCTTAGGAAATAACCCTCATTGTCACAGAAAACACCAATTTGAGCACAACAAAATTTTTGGAGCGTTCAAACAATAATCCACACATTCTTGATTATCAATCTTTTTAATACCAGCACAATCAAGCATTTATAAAAGGTTTTTAAAACAAACCAACATGTTTGTTGTATAACAATTTTTTGGGTCACATTACTAAAAGTAGAAATGTCCATTTAAGATAAAACAGGCATGTTTAAAAACAACAAGAAAGACACAAATCTGGAACTTACAAGTTCAACTTTTCAAGAAATTGAAGGCAATATCAGACATGAGTATTTCTAAACTGTGTTTGATATTGCGTTCAGATGGGGTGAAGTCACCCCTGGAAAAGCCAAATTTTGAAGATGCACACAAATTGCCTAATGTCAACATGTGCTAGCTGCCATCACGGGGGATCAAGGGACGTGTTTTGGGGGTGCAACCCCTTCCTCCCATCTACTTTGTTATTGAGGAAGGGTTTGCACCCCCAAAACACGTCCATTGATCTCCCATGATGGCAGATAGCACATGTTGACACACTGTGTGCATCTTCAAAATTTGGCTTTTCGAGAATATGTCAAAAAATGTTTGAAATTTTTAGAGCCCAAAAAGCACAAAAAAGGGAAGAGATTTTCCAAGTCCCTATTACACCCCATGATCTCCCCAATCAGGATCTGTGCACTTTCAGAGGTGAAATGATCTGGATCCACAACATCACGATCACCTAAAAAGATAGAAACAAAAACACACCATGTATTATAAATATGCCGGCATCCATCTCTTACCTGAGCCTGTGGTCGCAGACACTCACCTGTTGTGGTGACTATTTCCACCACATCTCCTTCCTCCTCCTCCTCCTGTTGTCTTTGGTGGGTCTCCACTTCTTCCTGAGGTGGGGGGTCTGTTGTCTACTCAGATGAGGGGTGTCCTCCGAGTCTTTTATCCCCTATGTAAAAAAAATAGGTATACTTAGCACACAGATATTTGATGGCAGAAATAGAAATATGAAACATTGCTTGGAAGTGGGGTACAATTGTCTATTTTGGCAGAGTTCCAAGATTCAGAAATGTTTTTGTCCTTTGTCAAGCTTGAATACTTACCTGTTTTGTACAAGCTTCACAGACGGAGTCACCCCTATAGTATACACTGGAGCACCTGTGCGGGACCCCCTAATAAAAAGGGTGTTCTTGTGTCCCACACTAGTGTCCAGATGTGTAAACTGCTGCTGAGTGTCCTTTCCTTACACAGAATCTAGTTTGCATTTCATTCTAGTTACAAACCCATCTACACATCCAAATTATTTTAAGAGAAGTAGGCCATAAAAAATCTATTCAAATGCATATGGCCAAAAAAATGGTGTTTTCTAGGCCAAACGAACAATGTTTCATACGAACGAATAATGTGCCCATGAGCATGAAAGTTGCCATTTTAAACTGTACAACAGTTAAGAAAAGCACATGGAGCAACATGAACGTAATAAAAATAAAGAATAGGAACACAGCACAACTACTTACTTCTTTGAAGCACTCTCCTGATCCTTCTGTACTACTCGTGCTCCCTTAATTTCAGGTCTGACCACCGCTTCCTGACCTGATCTTTCGATCGTCGTTAGGGTTGTCCACTTGATACCACTTTTTTAGGACCGAGTACAAGTACCGATACTTTCTTTCAAGTACTCGCCGATACCGATTACCGATACTTTTTTTTTAAATGTCACGTGACAGTGTTTTTTTTTTTTTTTTTAACAGTGCTTGCTTTTTTTTGGGGGGGGGGGGGTGAACGGTGTATGTGTGTGTTTTTTTATTTTTTTATTTACAACTTTTATTTTTTACAATAATATTTTTTTTATTCTTTATTTTTTTTTTTTTGTTTTTTTTTTTTAATCAGCCCTTTTGGGGGGCTTTGGTGAGATATCAGGGGTCTTAACAGACCTCTGATATCTCCCCCTTGAGACAGAGAAAGAGACAGAGGATAGAGATTCCCCAGTCCCTTTCTCTGCAGCCTCAGCTGCACTGAGAATGAATGGAGAGAAGACAGCAGCTTCTCTCCATTCATAAACTGACACATCGTAATCACAGGAGATTACAATGTTTCAGTTATTGTGAATGGACAGAGTCAGCTGACTCTATCCATACACAAAGGAAAGAGGAGGGGGACTGAGGAACGGAGGGGGAGAACGGAGGGAGACAGATAAGGAGAGAGGAACGGAGGGGACAGATAAGGAGAGCAGAACGGAGGGAACAGATAAGGAGAGCAGAACGGAGGGGACAGATAAGGAGAGCAGAACGGAGGGGACAGATAAGGAGAGCAGAACGGAGGGGACAGATAAGGAGAGCAGAACAGAGGGGACAGATAAGGAGAGCAGAACGGAGGGGGACAGCGGAGAGGCACAGAGGAAAGGAGGGGGCACGGAGGAGGATGCAGTGACAGTCAGCAGTGAGCGATCACTGCTGTATGTCACTAAAGCTGGTGAAAGCCGCTGGGGGAGAATCTTGTAACTCCCCCACGCGCCGATCACAGCTGTCTTCCAGGTATCGGGGGAAGCATCGGGAGCATTTGCCCGAGTACAAGTACTTGGGCAAATGCTCGGTATCGGTGCCGATACCGATACTAGTATCGGTATCGGGACAACCCTAATCGTCGTACCCCAAAATTCCGGTGCAGACTCTTGACTACTTTCGCCATGATCTTGGCCTTTCGGACATTGGGGTTGAGGTAAGATCCATACTTCCCGTCATAGTCGGCCCTCTTCAGTATGTCGACCATCTCCAACATCTCCCCAAAGGACATATTTGAGGCCTTAAATCCTCTCCTTCTGGATCCAGTTGTTTCAGGCTCCGGGCTTTTCTCCTCCTCCTCCTCGTTGCTGTAATTAGCACGCACCTGCTGTGTCTCTGCCATGTGCTCTTCCCCCCACTGCGCCAAATGAGGAGGGGCGGGGAATAGACTAGAAAGAACATCAGGGGCGGGCGGAGTTTCACGCATGCGCAGTGTAAATAAAGCGTAACACGCGTGCATAGTACATACGATCTGTGAGCGGAGGAAGGAGTATCGGAGGCGCCGATTGTGATAACGAAGGTAAGATCTAATCTTGGGCCTATACTGCTTCTAGATTGAGGCCTATATTGTTACAAGATTAGGAGAGTTTGTCTTGTTTTGTGTTTTGCAGACAAAATGGATGGCTTCAATGACCACAACTTCCTCCCCCTGTTCATAGATAAATACAGGGAGCTGCCCTGTCTGTGGCAGGTGAAACATCCACATTATAATCATAAACAAAAGAGGCAGGCAGCGCTGGAGAAACTGCTGGAGTTGGTGAAGCCGGTGGTCCCCACGGCAACCATCCCTTATTTAAAAGCCAAAATTGGTGGCCTGAGGAGCATTTATCTGAGGGAGCGCAAGAAGGTCACGGATTCCCAGAGATCCGGAGCTGCAGCAGATGACATTTATGTTCCCAGACTGTGGTACTATGAGAGACTGTGATTTCTGTCAGACCAGACTGGAGTCAAGGAATCCCTCTCAACTCTTCCTTCCACTCTTCCTTCCACCTCAGCTGAGGCTTCCGATGTCCAACCTGGGACTTCCAGCCAGTAAGAAGTGGAGGAGCCCAGCTGGAGCCAGGTATAGCATTCTTTTACAGATTTCTGGTCAATAAATAAATGATGTTTACTAGATGTTATTATTGATCACTAATTGCTGATTTAATAAAGTGTTTTACATATCAATAGACAGTAGTGGGCAAAAATAATTGGGACAAGAATGAAAAATGCTGGGCTCAGAATGATAGTCTGTTATATTTGTTAACATTCAATTTGCAACAATCATGAGGTGAAAATTGTGTGTGATTGATGAATAAAAAACTAAAACTATGTCCCTTTTTCATACACAGGAAGACCTTGGCCAGGACAAGGCTGTGGAATGTGCCACACAGGAGCAGGCTGTGGAATGTGGCAGCCAGGATGAGGTGGGGGTTAGTGGTAGCCAGGAGGAGGCGGGGCTAAGTGGCAGCCAGGAGAAGCCTGGGCCCAGTAGAAGTCTGACTGAATCGCAGGTTCCTCCCCTCTGCCTTCCAAACAAAAGACCCAGGAAGGGGAGTTACGTGCAGGATTCAGCACTCAGGCTGATTCAGGAGGCTTCTGCGTCCCTCAGAGCCACCCCCACTCCTGAAGAGGCCTTTGCCTGCATGGCTGCCACCAAACTGCAGGGCATGCAGGAGGGCCAACGCCTCCTATGTGAGGACCTTATTTATAAAGTCTTAACTAAGGGGGTGAGGGGCGAAATCACACACAAAACCCACCTGAGTAAGTTGGACCATTCTCCTCCTCCTGCCACAACTCCACCACCAGAGCCACAGCGTGGAAGGAAGCATGGAAGGAAGACCAGAGAGTGATGACCCTGGGTTCAGTCTGGTCTGACAAAAGATGCAGGCTCTTGTATGACCACAGCCTGGGGACACAGATGTCATCTGCTGCTTTCATGATCTCTGGGACTTCTGGACCAGACTGCACTCCCTTAGATATGGACTCCTCAGGCCACCAATTTTGCCATTAAATAATTGATGTGTGCCCTGGGGACCAAAGGCTTCCCCAATTTCTGCTGTTTCTACAGCATTGCCTCCCTCTTTGTTTTGTTTGGATCCCTTAATAAAGGAATTTTTGTTTCAATTATACTCGCCTATGTGTGTTTACTTCAAAAAGGACAGTTTGTTTGTGAGGAGGCAGGTACATTTCAAAAATACAATGTGAAATTAACAAGGGACACCAACAACAACCAATCTCCTTGAGATTAAAGATTAAATAATACCAGATAATAATGGTGTTGTGGTAACTTGACACACAAAACACACACAAAAATATTCAGGATCTAAAATAAAAAAAAAATAAAAAATTAACAACAAGATCAGGCTTGAAAACAATACAAACCAAAAAAAAAAAAATAATAATAATATATATATTTTTTCCGATGTGACAAATCTAAATATATTGATGAAATCACAATAAATAATAAAGAAAGAAGTTTGTGATAAGTCTGTGTGAATATGAGCATCAAAAATACTTCATTCTTCTAGCATTATAAAGAAGAAGAGAGTGCGCTGTATTAAACAATTTTAAACTTTGAAGCCTGACGAAAGTGCTATATCCATTCTGAACGCTAATTTTACCAGACCGAGCTGTTCTGTCTCGGAATTTCTTCTCAGCATGCATGGCACTTTGTGCGTCGGAATTGGCCACACACGGTCGGAATTGACGAGATCGAATTTTGTCGTTGGAAAATTTTATAGCCTGCTCTCAAACTTTGTGTGTCAGAAAATCTGATGGAAAATGTCCGAAGGAGCCCACACACGATTGGAATTTCCAACAACAAGCTCTGATCGCACGTTTTCCGTCGGAAAATCCGACCGTGTGTACGGGGCATAAGTCTGAGGAATTGACCAACCAGGATACTGTTGATAGTGTGCCCCGGATGGCTAATTTCAGCCCGTAGGAGCGTATTGCCTGCACTAGGCTTTCTGTACAAATTTGAGGTAATCTCATTGTTTTCCCCTGTCAATTCCACTTGTTCCTGCACAACATGTTCCATACAATATGTTGGCAGGACGACACACAGACTTAAAGATCATCTCTGTGATCATCTCCATGATATAGAGAAATATCATGCCACAAATGTTGCACGACATTGGAACGAATTCCATCAGAAGGACACATCTAGTCTTGTCATTCAAGGTATTGAAAAAATCGTGAAACCACCAAGAGGTAGTGACAAGTTCGATACTCTATGCAAACAAGAAGTCCGGTGGATTTTCATTTTGAACACTAGACGTCCCTTGGGACTTAATTTTGAATGGGATGTATCCCATTTTTCCTTGTCAAAAGAAGTTTATTGAGTATACAATGTTATAAAGATACATAAAGTAAGTTTACAAGGATCTATAAAGTAAGCTCATTGTTTTACAGTAGGGTTTATATAGGTAAATATCATGAAATTTCAAATATTAAACATTGGGTTCACGTAAACCTAAATTAAAGATATATATCATTTCCTTAGTTACTTTTGTAGGTATTTAAATGATTTATACCTACTATACATATTGTTTACAAGTAGAGTGTATATAGGTCAAATAAATTCTGATAATGAGCTTTAATCGTAAGATGGAGAAAAGGAAAGAGAAAGAAGAAAAAGGGTTGAAAGGTAGAGGTATGGTCCACAAGGTTGTCCCGCTCGTCAGTTTATTATTCTTTTTAGTTCTCTTTGAAGCCTTAGAATGGGTGTCTCTGTAAGTCATTTGATCTGTTACCATGGCAACAGGACAGAGTCATTGAAGTTTGACAGGAACTGTTGTTTTATCCAAGGATGCCAAAGTTTTTCAAATTTTGGAATTTGATTTTGATCGATGGCTACCATCTTAGCATGGGACATTGTATTATTCATTCTGTGAATTGTTTCTGCTAGTACCAATGTAGGAGATTTCCATGCCTTGGCCACTGTTTGTTTTGCAGCCGTTATTAGTTGGATCATAAGTTTGAATTGAGAGAGTGTTAACCATTCCGGTTTTAGATTAAGTAAAGTTAAATATGGATCTGGTTGTATTATTTTTTTAAATATTTTAGATGCAATCACGAAGACTTCCTTCCAGAAGGTTTGGATTACTGGGCACGTCCACCATATGTGTAAATATGTGCCTATTTCTGGGCATCCTCGAAAACAAAGAGCTGAGGTATTAGGCGAATATTTTGCCACTCTAGCGGGTACAAGGTACCATCGAGTTAGGACTTTATAATTTGTCTCCAGTGCTAAGATGTTGGGTGAAGATGACTTAGATGTGAGCCATATGTTAGACCAGTCCGTGTCTTCTAAAGTTCGTCCCAGGTCCTCCTCCCACCTCTGAACGTAAGAGGGTCTATTAAGATTTGCTACTCCATATAATTGATTATAAAGTGATGAAATTGTACCTTTAGCAAATGGATCTTTTGTACAGATTGATTCAAAAATGGATAATTGGGATAATGGTGTATCCCCCTTTAGGAATGGTGTATAGAAATTTTTGATTTGGAGATATCTAAATATCTCAGAGTTTGGTAGATCATATTTTTCTCTAAGCAATGGGAATGAAAGGAATGATTTAGATGCTATGAAGTCATTTAGTGTCTGAATGCCTGATGTTGTCAAAGCTTTAAAAGAATTTGGGTAGATCCATGCCGGATAAAAGGCCGGATTTCTGATAAAAGAAAGGAGAGGATTGTGTGGAGATTGTAACTGATATTTGGTTTTTAGTTTATCCCAGAGAGATAAGAAGTGTTTAGTTATGGGATTATGAATTTTAAAGCGGTCTTTAGGATCAAGCCATAATAAATTTGATATTAATAGAGGGTCATACTCCCGGTTCCGGCGCCGCATGGAGTAGCTGCACTCTCTCACAGCTCCCGCTCTGAGGACACCTAAACCTGCTTAAAAATCCGGCCCAGAAGCCAGACACCTCAATCGGCCACCTCGGGCTCCTGTACCCGCTCTATGGACCGTTTTGTGGAGGTCCGCGGCTCCCGCTCCAACACGGCCCTGACGCCGCCGCCCCAGCCGCAAATCGAGGCCCCAGCTTCGGCCTACACGGAGGCCTACACAGGCGCGCACCAGCAGCAGCAACAACAACACACAGTGGAGATGGAAGTAAGTGGAAGCACAGCTCCACACACATCCTTTCAGACATCCTCTGCCCAGCCACCCTCCCAGGCTTCCTCTCCTCCAGCACCCTCTCCTCAGGCCTTCTCCATGCCAGCTACTTCCCCACAGCTCGCCGGGGATCACAAAACCGAGCGCATAGCACAAGCAGTGGCAGCACTTCTGTCCCCCATGATATCTGCTTCAGTAGAAAAGGCTGTAAATGCGGGGATGAAACAGATAAAGGCCCAGCTAGGAGAACATAACACTAGGCTAAACGAGCTAGAGCACCGCCTATCAAGCATGGAGGAAGAGATGTACCAAGCCCAAGCCACGGAACAAGCACAAGACAAAACGAACCAATATATAATTCAAAAACTTGACGACTTGGAAAATAGATCCAGAAGGAGCAACCTGCAATTCGTGGGGATTCCGGAATCCCTCCAAGCACCTGCCCTAATGGACTTTTGCTCCCAACGCATACCCGAGGCGCTAGGCCTAACAGGCCCCTGCACAGTGGAACGCGCTCACAGGATAGGGTCATATTCTGAAGAACGCAAGAATCCTCGACCCATCATAGCCAAATACCTAAATTATTCCGACAAGGCTCTCATTCTTCAAAAATTTAGACAATCTCGCTCGCTACAAATTGACGGAGTGAGAGTCCTGATTTTTGCTGACTACTCCATCGAAGTTTCAAAGAAACGCAAGGCCTTCCAACAGATATGCTCTGAACTCTTTAAGCAACAGATCAAGTTCACCCTAGCCTTCCCTGCCACCCTACGCCTCAAGACACCCAACGGGGACCAGCTCTCCTTCCAGGAACCCTCAGAAGCAGAAGCTTACCTGCGATCTTTATCCCCCAACACTCAACAACACACCCCGTCGAAAGGTACTTTAATCAATCGCTCCCTGGATCAACGAAGTCCGCGAAAAGACTCCCCCAAGCGATTTAGATCCTCGATTCCGGACCAGCACCGTTCTAAGCACCGCTGAACCAAAACCGGAAACCCACCTCCTTCGGTCCCAAAATTTTGGACAGTAAAATTCTCTCTGTCCTCCCTCAGATTCCAAGCACCATCTGTACCTCATCTACACGTAATGTACAATATTTTGCATATACATATGTTTTGCCTTTCTATTGTAATTTTTTTTATTACAGGTCAATTCCCAGCAAGTTATTCCTTTCGTAAATGGCAATGATTTTCTTTTTTTCCTTACATCCTCCTGGCCTCACTGTGTGCGGACAACTTAACTCCCTCCCCCCCTCCCCTCCTATGTGACCCCTTAATGCCCACATAAACGCCTATCTCATGATTAAGGGCTCTCTGGGGCTATACCATCACCGTCCTGAGATGGGAGCTGACCCGCACAGTGACTCCATGCGGAAAAAAGCGAAGTTTTCATGTTCGTATGTTTTACTGATGACACTCTTCCCTATGATGTTTCCCTTACAGGTTAATTCCCTCCCCCCCCCCCCTCTCTTTCACACGGCCCTAACCAAATCAAATCCACTCTCGTACTTATACACCTCCCACATAACAACCTCAGACATCCAAACACAACTGACGTACTATCACACCTTCCATATAATACTAAAACACACTTAATAATACACATCCCTTCTCAACCCCCCTAATATGAAAATACTTTCCTGGAATGTAAAGGGTCTCAGATCCCCCCAAAAGAGATTGAAAATCCTTAGGCATCTCAAGCGGCTCAAAGCCGATATAGCACTTCTTCAGGAATCACATTTACCGGCCTCAGACTTTCATCGCATGAAGAAACTCTGGGTTGGCACTGTTCTGGGCTCAGAGGCAACAGGACGCAAAGCTGGCGTTCTTGTACTCATACACAAGAACCTCCCGTGCACAGTCTTGTCCGCAAAAAACGACGACCAGGGCCGTCTACTCACGGTACACATCAAAATAGGCTCCAAAGAACTAGCTATAACAAATGTTTATGCCCCCAATAATCCAAGCAAACAATTTTACACTGAACTATCCAGTTGGCTTCTAAAAATCACACATCTCCCCCATCTGATCGGAGGAGATTTCAATGACACCCTCCATCAGATAGATGACAGGTCTTCACAAAAAAAAACAAAAAAGGACGCTAACCCACTACCCCCTTCCCTCCTGGCCAGCACCATGGAATCCATCCATCTCCAGGATCTATGGCGCCTTTCCCATCCGACAGACAGGGAATTCACCTTTTACTCTAATCCACACAAAACATTCACCAGAATAGACTACTTCTTTGGCTCTGACAACCTTCTACCCTACCTCCAAAACTCCACCATCCACGACATCACCATTTCAGATCATGCCCCTATAGAGTTGACACTAGATAATCTAGACCTACCTCCTCACCCCAATATATGGCGGTTCCCATCTTTTCTACACAACAACACTGACTTCCAAAATTACATCTCCGACGCTTGGGCTGAATACTCCTCAAACAACGCCCCACACATACACGACCCCAACCTATTTTGGGATGCTGGTAAAGCTTTTCTGAGGAGTCGTATCATTTCCTATGCAACCTCATTCAAACGCAACACCTTAACTAAGTACAAAGAGGCCAGCTCTCGTTTACACCGGGCACAACGAGATATGTACACCAAAGACTCCCCAACAACACGCTCTGAATGGCAGATAGCAAAAAGGGAATTTGACATTTGGGTAAACAATCTAGAAAACACCAAGAAGGCCTACTTAGATGCCTCTTTCCATAAATTTGGGAATAAAGCAGGAAAACTCCTATCCAGACTTTGCAAAGGTCCATTCCGCCCAACCCATATTACATCCCTACGTGATAAAGCGGGTACCCTCCACGCCACCCCACTCTCAATTAACAAATTTTACTCCACTCTTTATGCCCCAGACCCGATAGATCCACAAACAGCACGCGCTTTTCTAGAAAAAATAACCCTTCCCAAAATCTCCCCAACACAACTAGAAACCCTAAACGCACCTATCACTCTCCCCGAAATATCGGCAACAATCCGCAACTTAACCCTGTCTAAAGCCCCAGGCCCAGATGGCCTCACCAGTGAATTCTACAAGACCCTACAACCCCTATTAGAACCTACTCTCCTCCAACTATATCAACATATATGGTCAGGGGGCTCATACCTCCATTCGGGGAACCAAGCCATCATAAAACTACTGGCAAAAAAGGGTAAAGACCCCCAAGAACCAGGATCATACAGGCCCATATCACTTCTCAACCTAGATGTTAAAATCCTCTCAAAAATCGTTGCCACCAGACTAGCAGACATCATGCCTTCCCTAATTCACCCTGCACAGTCAGGTTTTATCAAAGGACGTACAGCCACCCTTAACATCCGTAAAGTTATGCTGGCCCTAGAACACGCCCTACATCACCCAAACACGGATCATGCCATCATCACGCTAGACGCGGAAAAAGCCTTCGATAACGTCAGTTTCGACTGGTTATCCATGACAATGAAGGCAATAGGTTTCTCTGGCCCCTTCCACCACCTTATTACCACCATGTACACAGCTCCGACAGCAAGACTAGTGGCGGCAGGTCTCCTGTCAGAAGAATTTCGCCTCCATAAGGGCACACGCCAGGGCTGCCCCCTATCACCACTCCTCTTCAATATAGCACTAGAACCACTTTCCAGATATTTAACATCAGTAGCCCCCTTACATGGATTAAAGATAGGCCCTCACGACTTACGCACCTCACTTTTTGCAGATGACATCCTTATATTTTCAGCCAACCCCTCATCTGATATGCTAACCATAAAAAACGTATTCGATGAATTTCGCTTGTGCTCGGGCCTCCGTATTAATTACACCAAAAGCGAAATTCTTCCCATCGGTTCCCACTCCGCACCTAAATGGACCCATCAATCAATTTTCCCTGTTGCAAAATCCCACATTACATACCTAGGAATAAAAATAGGAAAACTCCCTTCTTCGCTATATCACCTCAATTACCCTCCTTTGGTGTCAAAAATAACTCAGGAATTAAATACCTGGATGGATCTCCCCCTTTCGCTTCTGGGAAGATGTCATTTAATAAAAATGGTCAGTTTTGCAAGACTACTCTACCCCATGCAAACCATCCCGCTACTTCTCCATCATAAAGATGTGATCTCACTCAATAACGCTATATCTAAATTCTTATGGCAGAACAAACGACCACGTATAGCTTTAAAAAAACTCTATCTTCCCAGACGCGAAGGGGGCATCAGCCTCCCGCATATCAGAATGTATAACCTTGCATGTCTGCTAAGAACAAGTCTAGACTGGATAACCCAGTCCTCTCGATACTCAAACTTTTCTTTGGAATCCCACATGGCCCATCCCTACTCACTTGTAGCCCTCTTACACTGTAGATGGAAGTCAGTCCCCTCTCCCCACCAACATAATCTCCTATTAAGGGACACAGCAGTAGCTTGGAGAGAATCACGGAAAATACTAAAGGTATCCCCTTTTATGTCGATACACCTCCCGATTCAAGGAAATCCGGCATTTCCGCCGAGTCTAGAGCATAAATCATTCAAAACATGGGAACAGAAAGGCCTAACTAAATTTTCTCATCTCTGCAACATCCAGACGGGTCAACCACTACCCTTCGCACACATCGCGAAAACTTTCTCCCTACCCTCCATCCACAACTTCTTCTATGGGCAATGTATCAGTTTCTTAAGGGAAGCGTGTAATCAAGACGTCAAAAGGTTCCAAACAAATGTCATGGACCAAATGATAATGAGTAACACATACAAAATCTCGGACATATACAAACCACTCCTCAACAAATCCTCTCTACCTCTCTCGTCATCATCTATCAAAAACTGGAATAAAGACTTCCCTGATCCAAACCTAGTAGAGAAAATCCTACAAGGACTTAACGCAGTCCAAAAGATAACACCAAACGAAATATGGAGAGAAACGCAACTGAAAATAGCCCACAGGGCACATATGCCTTTCTTGTCTTCTAAAACGGACAAAAACAAAGCCATCTGCCCACTCTGTAAACACCAGAAACCATCCTTAGCCCATCGCTTCTGGCACTGCTCCTACATATCTACTTTCTGGGACCAAGTTATAGCCTACATATTTAAAGTGACTCTAACTAAACTGCCCAAGGATCCTCTGCTTCTTATCTTCGGCTACTGGGACCCAATCCTACTGCCATGGTCCAAAACGGCTCTCACAACGATCGGCTCTACAAAGAACCCGAAGGATACCACATCACACAAAGGGTGGTCCTTGACTTGCCTATTAACTGCAAGAAGAACCATCCTGAAAAACTGGATTACACCTGTAAGCCCTAATATCTCTCAAGTCAAACGGGACCTCATGCAACTTCTACTCAAAGACCGCCTAAACACGGACTTCAAACAAAAAAACTCCTCAGATCACTTCTACTCCAAATGGCAAGCCTTTATGCATGCATCTCTTTCAAAAGAAGAAATATCAAACGTCAGCTCATCTTCCTTTTCCTACCATGATTCCTTCCCCCCCGATGCCATCTGAAGACCACAATCGGAATCTCATTCCAATCCTCGACACCAGCCAACTTAACGCCAGTGCCAACTTCAACGTCAGTGGGTTTGCATGAACAAATATAAATAGCCATATACCTCAAATAGAAACAAATATTAATGCTGGACAATTTTTGAACGACATTATATCCTACCATAATAATTCTCTCAATCTATATAGGGCTCCCCCCCCCCCCATATACCCCCCCATCCCCCCCCCCCCTCCTGCTTTCGTTATTTTTCTCTTAGAATTATCTTCCTAGTGTTTCTTTCAAGTTCTAAAATGCAATGTATTCAGGGTTACTAACAGATCCATCCAGGTTTCCACTATTTGTTACCATTTATTGCATTGTTATGATCTGGTAAACATGCCACGCAGTAACCTGCATGGGTACATTCTCTGGAAATCCTCTCTTATTGTAAAAACCAAGTTGTAAACAAATAATTCTTCTATTATTTGCTTTTGTTTATGCTACAAAACAAGAATGTACACAAGACTGCTTTATTATTGTATTCTCTGAAAATCAAATAAAATCTTTTTGAAAAAAAAAAAAATAGAGGGTCATTTTCTGAAGCCTCTATAAATACCCATAATGGGATTTCCTGTTTTGCATGGTATTTGGACAGACTGGCCAAATGTGCCGCTCTGTAGTAGTTAGTAAAATTAGGGTATCCCAGGCCTCCTTTATTTTTGGGAAGATGTAGTGTGTGTATAGGTATACGTGGTTTAGAAGAGCCCCATATAAACAAAGTTGCTCTTTTTTGTACTATTCTCAAAAAATAGGAAGGAATTGGAATAGGGAGGACTCTGAATAGATAAAGCAATTTGGGTAGAATAGTCATTTTGATTGCATTAATCTTCCCCATCCAGGATGGGATGTATCCCATTTTTATCAATAGATAATATCTAGTAATTTGTACTTTTCCATCTTTCCATAAATTTTAATATGGTGGTGAGATTACATTTCCTCTTCATCACCATTTTTCGTCCTACTAGGAGTTAAATGCACTTGATAATATATATACATTGTAATATCCATTGCATGATACCTTTCAGGTGCATTTTGCAACAGCCACGGTTCCCGAATGCGATCATGATTTTGCTTGTAGCGGGTGGAGTGAGACTTTTGGTCTCACTATGCACCTGCTCACAATTTTTACATTGCCTCTTCGAGACTAGTCTGTCTCATGACTCTCCTTTTCTCCAGATCAAATTCCCTTTAATGCTGCCCCGATTTTGGTCTCTTTCTTTTTTCTTTTTCTTATTGAACACATTTAAACAGAGGAGCCAGGGTACAGGTTATTTTCCATACACTTATTACCTGATATATTATTTCCTTCCACATGTTGTTTTTTTTTTTTTTTTTTTGATTAACACCATATTCATATTATATGACTTTGGATGGACCAAACAAACTTCCAATTGGTTTTTCAATATGACACAGGTTTTTCTCTTTGGTAATAGTGTATTTTTGCAATTACAACACTTTTTCAAGTGAATACTTTTAACATAATATCAGAGTTTTATTGTGACTGTGAAAGAAAGATATTTCTTTCTCTTGTTCACATAGAGATCTTTATGATACGCTCAACACGGCTCTCCGGCCAACATTCTATACAATTATATATGCTTATCATAAATAGATCTCTACATCCACTCACATTTTTATACATTTTTTCATTTATGTTTACGTTTTGTATACTCCAGAGGTATATACATTTTTGTTTGTTGTTTTTTCAGTTAACCTCATTTATATGTGTGCGCTGTGATGGGACGTGTTTACAGTCTAGATTATCATCTACTGACACTAATGCGATTATAAATGCTTTTGTTTCCTGCCCCACAGGTGCACTCTATTTTCGGGATTTCAAGCTCCAATTGTGTAGAAGGCGTGTTCACCTAATTGTAAAACTTTGATTGGTAGATCTTTTCTTCAACCTTCTTCTTATATACACTATTGGTTTTTGTTAATTTAGCTATGAGTAAGCATCAAACGGTGTGAAACATGTTAGCCATTGATCCCTGTTTTGTCCACGTTTGATTTGACTGTTATGTTGGATATTATTCTATTTCTCACAATACAGATGCCTTTTCTACGGAGTGCGGCAGTACAGGACATTCTTGTTTCTACAGGCTTGTGCAGAGCCAGCACCTGAGAGTATACAGTAGGGCGGGAGCACTTGTTAAGGTGCGGAGGCTTAGTGAGCGGCATTCCTTTCTCATTTGTATTTACCTAGACTTTGAGTAATCTCCCCTTAAGTATTTCCTGCATGTTCCCCATACAGCATTTCTATTAGTGAGAGACAATACCAAAGAGAGATGCTAATGCTTTCTTTGGAAAACCCAGAATTATTTATAAATCAGCATCATAGGGGACTTTGTAATGTTTACTTGTAAATGAAAGATTACAAAGAAATAAAACACCCATTTAAAAACGTGGAATCATAAAAAAAAATTAAGAATAAAATCAACCCAAAATTTCCATAGTTTACCCTTAAAGTGTCTGAATGCCTTTATATACTTACTCTGACCAAACAACATGTTAGTTACTGTAAAATACATACATATAACAATGGGTTTTGTAGTGTAAAGTTTATTCAATCAGAAAGAAAGAGAAACACTGCCAGCTTAGGCAGAAGGTACATAAGCATATTCAACAGTGGATCTCATTCTCAACATCTCTACTTTTCAACCTAATAAACTTGAAAGCAATTTAGTTGCTATGGTTTCCTATTCTTTAGCGACCATTAATAATTAATTAACACATTTCTATGACTGTAAACAGAGCTGTAACCTGAGACCATTGTTAAGAGAAACAGGTAATTGTATGTATCCCAGTGGCTTTGGTAAAGATTCCTGGGCACTTTTAAAGCAAAGCCAGTCCTGCTTACATCAAATGACTTTAACCCTGCAAACAAAAATTTTCAAAAACATCTCAAGATGAATATCTCATCCAAGTCAAAATAATTCCATAAAAATTGTTTTTAGTTGAATACTGTATTTATTGGCATATAACACTCACTTTTTCACCATGAAAATCGGGTGCAAAGAGCGTGTGCGTGTTATATGCCGATACTTTAATTTTAGCTACCTCGGAGGGGACAGGGAGGGGGGACGAGTGCTGTCAGATTACATACAGTGAGAATCTTCTGTTTACTTGGCTGCCTCTGTAATAAGAAGTCCTGTCTCCTGGGCCGCCATTGGACCACTGTTTTGTCTATCATAGGAGATTCTCACTGTATGTAAATTGGTCGGCACTTGTCCCGCCCCCTTCCCTTTCCCATCTAGGCTGCAGATGGGCATCGATCAGGCTGCACCGATGGCAATGGCGAGGCTGCTGCATTGAAGGTAATGGTGAGGCTGCTGCATTGATGGAAATGGTGAGGCTGCTGCATTGATGCAAATGGTGAGGCTGCTGCATTGATGGCAATGGTGAGGCTGCTGCATTGATGACACTTGAGAGGCTGCAGATGGGCACTGACCCTTATTTTGCTTCAAAGTTCCTTATTTAAAATGTAAGTTTTTTTCCTGAAACTTCCCTCTTAAAATGAATGTGCGTGTTATACACCTATGCGTGTTATACGCCGATAAATACGGTATTTATTTTGAATGGCCCCACCCACTAATCTTTTCATCATATAAAATAATCATTATATATATAATAATCATTGTGATATACAACCTATGCTGTCATACAATATCTACCTGTGGTTATTACTTTTTTAGCCTAAAGGGATTTTAACATAGAGCTGAAGCACTGTTCAGCGTGCAATGTGCAACATAAGTGATTTCAATAAGAAGAGATATTTGCATGGCTAGATGTTTTAAATCAGAAAAGGCCGTACAATTCTTTTAAAACCCATTGAGTAGGGAATTTCATTACAAGACTGAACTTTCATGTAAAAACGGCAATTTTGGCTTTGCATTATTTCTAACCATTTTATCAATCAGTATCACTTGAAATCACCCTACCATTATTTAGCTCTCTGGTAAAGCATGCTTGGAGATCTGTATATATTCTATGTTTTCTGAAGCACATTTTTTACTTACCTTACCATTGTTTCCCTGCCATGCCATTCACAATTGCTAATGAAGAGAAATACCCAGCATTTCCAGGAATGTGACTCATATAACATGCTATTTTTGTCTCATGTGACAACACTGGTGCTTGGTGATTGGCCCAGCAATATGATATGGGATATGGAAACAATCATGAGCTCTGTGTAAACTGTACCTAGGATTTACACACACCTTATGCAAGGTTGCTTCTCTTCCCTCAGGGTTGCATAGGCAAAAGTGCCGGGTCACTTTAATGTAATTTAAAGGAAATGTTACCGCTGTAATAACTGTGTGTGTGTATATATATATATATATATATATATATATATATATATATACATATTCTTTTTACAATATATTTGCATCTTTTTTACAACATCTTTTTTAGTATAATGAAACAACACATTAGTGGTGTGCTTTTAATTAATGCACAGACACTCTCAGTTCTCATATTTAGAAAAGCCTGACATTTGGCACAGCTAAAGATGTACACATTTATTGCTTTGGGTTTAATGACATTTTAACAACATTTCAAAGAAAATCACAGGTCCATGTGTTACTTTTAGCATCTCTTCTCAAAGTTGATGTGATCTGATTATAAATATTGTACATTTAAAATCATTACGTTATTATGATTGTTATGTAAGTAATTCTGCTAGTTTAATATATTTTATGATCTGCTTGACTTATTTAGCATAAATGGAGCTAAATGAGCTGCTCATATTTTACAGGTGTGTCTACTGCCACGTACACATGATCAGAATTTTGGTCGGAAAAAGCTATGATGGTTTTTCCAACGAGATTCCGCTCAAGCTTGTCTTGCATACACGCTGTCACACCAAATTCTGACCGTCAAGAACGCGGTGACGTACAACGCGTACGACGGCACTAGAAAAAGGTTAAGTTCAATAGCCACTGCACCACCCTTTGGGCTCCTTCTGCTAATCTCGTGTTTACCTCGTGTTAGTAGAAGTTTGGTGAAAGACAATTTGCGCTTTTTAGACTCGTGCTTTTCTGATCGTTTTACTGCTGTTCAGTTTGTGCTTGTGGGTTTGTATCTGCTTTTCAGTGCGTGTAGTCAGTTCGTATCTGTTTTTCAGTGCGACCGTCAAGAACACGGTGACGTACAACACGTACGATGGCACTAGAAAAACGAAGTTCAATAGCCACTGCGCCACCCTTTGGGCTCCTTCTGCTAATCTCGTGTTTATCTCGTGTTAGTAGAAGTTTGGTGAGAGACGATTTGCGCTTTTCAGACTCGTGCTTTTCCGATCCTTTTACTGCTGTTCAGTTTCTGCTTGTGGGTTTGTATTTGTTTTTCAGTGCGTGTAGTCAGTTTGTATCTGCTTTTTCAGTGCGTTCTTGTCCGCTCATTTCTGATTTTCAGCTCGCTCTTCACAGGCCTTGCTGTTCTTCAGTGCATTCTGTTAGTTCATTCTGACCAGCCGACCGTTTTGAAGCCAAGTTGCAGGTATGTACTCATCGGAGAGTTTGTGCTGTGCGGGGGCTTGGTGTTGGGGTTCTTGCTTTGACCCAAGCCCAGTCCATGAACAGGGTGGGGAAGAGTTCATGGACCAAGAATTGGTTACTCCAGCTTGACCAATTCTCTCACATGCCTTTCCAGGAGAATAACCCTGATGATTTCAGGAATTTTCTCCAGATGAGGGACCCCATTTTTCACCATTTGTTGGCTTTGCTGTCCCCTTATATTAGCAGGCAGGACACTTGCATGCGGCAAGCCATCACTCCGGAGCAGAGGCTAGTCGCCAGGTTGCGGTACTTGGCGATGGGGAAAAGTCTACAGGACCTCAAGTTCTCTACAGGCATTTCCCCCCAGGCTCTGGGGATCATTATCCCAGAGACCTGTTTTTCCATCATTCAGGTCCTGCAGAAGGACTATATTAGGGTAAGTTTTCTCCTTTAACATCACATTCTATGTATTTAATGCTTGCTAATGTATTGTATTTCTTTCATCATTCCCTAATTACCATGATTGTAATATGCTGTGAATGTCCCCTTTATGCCCATGCATGCTGTAAGCTTTTAATGCTCCTTTCTTGTCCTTCATGCATATTTGCCTTCACTAACCTCCCCAGCATGCTATCCTGGGCCCATATACACCTAGCCTAGTCACTTAACAATGTATTTTATCAGCTCCATTGTAGTGCTTTACCCTAAACACCCCCTAAAAATGTGTACAAATGTTATTTGTGTCCTTAAATTCAGGCAGAGTGCCAGATGCTTTTTTTTGGCTCCCAAACTCATTTAGAACCCTCACCCCCTAAAATTTTGACAATGGGCCATCAGAGGGGGTGAGGAATCTGATAAGTGGACCTTATACTTTTGTCTTTAAATACTCCTTAAAATAAATGTTATACTGATGTTGGCCAAGAATGTTTGTGTCTAATCTGCTTGCAATGTTATGTGCAAAAGTACTCATTTTTTTTAATGTTTTGAATCCACAGTTTCCTTCAACGCCACAGGAATGGCAGACTGTGGCATTCCAGTTTGCCGAGCGGTGGGACTTTCCCAACTGCGGAGGGGCAAATGATGGGAAGCACATCCACATTGTCCCACCACCCCACTCGGGGTCATACTATTTTAATTATAAGGGGTTTCATAGTATTGCGTTAATGGTGGTGGTGTCTGCGACATATGAGTTTTTTTATGTGGACGTGGGGAAGAATGGCCGGATGTTGGATGGTGGAGTCTTTGCTCAGACCGAGTTCTACCAAGGTCTCCAGAGTGGCAGCTTGGGATTGCCACCTGCGGAAGAGAACGTTGAAGGACTCCCATTTCTTTTTATCGCTGATGAAGCATTTGGTCTGGGTGATCACCTGATGAGGCCATTCCCCCAGAGGACCCTCGCCCCGGAGAAGAGGGTTTTTAATTACTGGCTGGCCAGAGCCAGAAGAGTTGTGGAGAATACCTTTGGGATAATGGCCAGCCGGTTCTATTTCTAACGGCAATAAATATTGCGGAGTACAAACTTAACTACATCGTTTTATCATGCCGCATACTGCACAACTTTTTAAAGCTCCAAATTATGTTGACTCAGTTGGGCCTGAGGCTGGACTTCATGAAATGTCAATGACAGCCCTGGAAGCTGGCCGTCCTAGCCTGCCCCCCCAAAGTGCCCGGGAAGTGCGTCAAAAATATGTGGATTCTTTTACGGGTAGCGGGGCCATTGCTATGACAGCAAATTTGTAAATATTTTCTAAATTAAAAAAAAAAAAAATATCTGATAAAATCTTGATTTTGATTTACTGCTTGTGTTTCTTTTAGCTGTCTCCTAGGTTCTCCTAGTGCACTTGTAGTGCCAAGTGGTTTTTCCAGTATTTAAATAACACTCATTGTCACTGTAAACACCAACTTAATACAAAATCTGGTATTGAGCATTGAAAGAAAAAGCCACACATTGTTGAGTATAAAACCTTTTGCTCCGTGCACATTCACATGTGCGTTGTAAAACTTATTTTTTTTTTAAATAAAAATCTTGGTTTTTTTTAAGTTTGACCTTGAAATTTATATAACAGTACATAAACAGGCATGTTTCTAAACATAACATACACAACTCTGGAACTTACAAAGTTCAACATTGAAAAAATGAAGGCAATATCAGACATTATAGTGTCAAAACTGTGTTGATATTGCCTTCATCAGATGGGGTGATGTCACCCCTGTAAAAGCCAAATTTAGAAGATGCACACAAATTGTGAGTCAAAATGGGGATTTCCTTTCTGATCCCATGCCTAATGTCAACATGTGCTATCTCATATTATGGGGGATCAATGGACATGTTTTGAGGGTGCAACCCCTTCCTCTCACCTACTAGAGTTGCGAGGAAGAGGTTGCACCCACAAAAAGCATACATTGATATCCCCTGATGGAAGATAGCACATGTTGACACACTGTGTGCATCTTCCAAATTTGGCTTTTAAACTGTATTAAAACTTTAGTTAAATTTTCTTTAAACAAAAAAAATGTGTAATATTTTTTGGATTTATATTCTCCCTAATACATTAATCATGTTCTTCATTCTTTGTTCAGTCTTCTTGGTTTTCCTTTATGATTTCTAAATCCTGACTACAAAACATTATGTCCTGGATTAGGCTTTGTACACTGTCACTGTAGAAATTAGTAAATTGTTCTTCTACAACATACACATCACCTAAAATAAAAAAACACACCATGTATTATAAATATGCAGGCATACATCTATTACCTGAATCTGTGGTGTCAGACACTGACCTGTTGTGGTGACAATTTCAACCACTTCTTCCACCTCTCCTCTCTCCACATCCTGAGGTTGTGGTGTCCTCTGCTCCCGTTCTTCCTGAGGTGGGGGGTTCCTGTTCTCAGATTTTCCGAGTCTTTTCTCCCCTATGAGAATGAAACAAAAGGTATACTTAGCACACAGATATTTGTGGCCAGAAATATGAATGTGAAACATTGCTTGGAATTGGGGTACAATTGTCTGTTTGGGCAGAGTTCCAAGTTGAAGACATGATTTATTTCCTTAACAAAGCTGGAACACTTACCTTTTTTGGACAACTTTCACACATGTAAACACCGCTAGTATCCACTGGAGCACCTGTGTGGGACACAGTATCTTCTGGTGTCCCACACTAGTGCCCTTGAGTCCAGATGTGTAAACAGCTGCTGAGTGTCCTCTCCTTACATTACACTGAATCAAGTTTGCAATTCATTCTAGTTACAAACACATCTAGACAACATATGAAAAAAAGGGGAGAACCAATGCGCAAACCACAGGGGAAAAGCGAAAAATAAAAATCCTAGCAAAGTAGCTGCCAACATAAGGGTGTTCTCACACTGGATAAAGATAGAAATGGAAATAGTAATGTGGCGCTTACTCAAAATGGCATAACAACCATACTAAAATGATATATCTTAGGAAGTTCCAAAGAGATAAATCCAAAGGATTAATGCATCCTTAAATTAATCTCTCATCGGATTGTATAGCCAGAGATTAAAAAACCAATGCTATAACAATAAATGAAGGACCATCCCAAAGCAAGGTGTGATGATAACCACAAGAAATAAACAATAACAGACTAGCCTGCCACTCCCAAACACAATCCAATTCAATGCTGGATCAAGACCAATGCAGTACGATGGTAAAAGTATGATGCAGCAAGACAGCGAAGGGTAAAGGGATCACAGGAAGGTCATCAATAATAAATAAATAGATAACTGTGTGGAGATATAAAATACACTCTAAATTAATATTAATGCAAAAAATGCAAATGAATAAATTACTTACTGAATCACTTGCTGGGAAAAAAGGCTGAAATCCTAAAAAATGGCTAAAATCCTAAAAATCCCAGTGCAAATAAGCAATCTGTGCATAATAACAAAAAATATGTAGAAGTGCAATAAAAATAAAAAAAGATAAAAGTGCAAAGCCCACACTCTGTGCAAATTAGCAATAAAAAGAGTGCAGCAATGATTGTGCAAACACTGAAATAATCTGTGCAAGTGTAAACCAGATTGTGACAAACAATGTGCAAATAACAATGATTTGTGCAAAACAATGCAGCAACTAACAATATAAGTAATGTCCAACAAAATGCATTAATGTGCTCAAAAAGGTAAATGTAATAGTCACTGAATGAAAGTTAATGGAAGAAAAGATGCATCCAAGGATTTGTGAAAAAACGGGATCCCATACACAGTGCAATCCAATTGTGATAGTCTCTTTGAATATGGGATGCAGTTCATCAAATAGTCAAAAGACCCCGTCCAACCAATCTCCAGTGTCCATGATTATGTTTCCCCCAGCCTCTCACCTCAGTGTACACAAACAATAGGCCTTACTGACAGATCCATACTGGCCGATCCGTTCCCAGTATTCCTTGGTGACACCGCTCCTATGGATCACCTTCCTCTGCCAGATCTATCCCCAGGGCATTCCAAGCTCTCAGCCAACAGTTCTGAAAATCTGGTTTGGGATAAGCTGGCAGTACTGCAAATTTTGTCTTCCCTGGATAATCTAGATCGTGTTTGGAAGGCTTCTACGTTTGGTTTGGGATAAACTCTGTTCCTTGACTTCTGCTCTGCTACTGACAGTCATAGAGCATACATGTCATCTGCTGCTGTTCCTGATCTCTGGGAATCCTGGACCAGATTGTGCTCCCTATTATATGGACTTCTCAGGCTACCAATTTTTAGAGTTGATATGTGCCCTGGGGTACAAAGGCTTCACAAATTCAAGCAGTTTCTCCAGCGTTGCCTTTCTCTTTATTTTGTTATGAGCCAGAATAAATGGAGATTTTTAAATATGAAAATACTTGCCTATGTGTTTTTTCTTCAAAAGGACAGTTTGTGAATAGGCAGGTACATTTCAAAAATACAATGTCAAATTAACAAGGGACACTAACCAACCTCCTTGAGCTTTAAAAATACAAGATAATAATGTTGTTGTGGAAACTTGACACACACAAAAATGACAAAAACAGGAGATCTTGATTAAAAATAAAAAAAAAACACTCTAAAAAATAATTCTAAACATTATTATGGAGATCTAGCTTTAAAAACAAAAAAGATTATTCAGGAGATCGCGAGAAATAATAAAGAAATAAGTTTGTCATAACTCTGTGTGAATATCAGCAGCAACACAAATTCATTCTTCTAGCATTATAAAGAACTAAAGAATGTGCTGATTTAAAAGATGCAATAATTTGACGAATGTGCTATCTCTATTACGAACGCTAGTTTTACCAGACCGAGTGCTTCCGTCTCGTACTTGATTCTGAGCATGCGACGATTGCATTTTCGTATAGGATATTTTTCCGACTGAAAAATAGAGAACCTGCTCTCAGTCTTTTGCTGGCTGGAATTCCGTCAGCAAAAGTCCGATGGAGCATACACACGGTTGCATTTTCCGACCGAAAGCTCACGTCTTTTGCTGGCGGTATTTCCGATCGAAGTTACACTTTCCTGTGGATTTCTGTACAAAGGGCTTTGGCCATGAACTTATTAAGCATACACACGGCAGGACTTTTTAGGCAACAATCACGAACGTAGTGACGTACTGATGACATTTCAAAAGAGGATGTTCAATTCTCTGGCGCCATCCTTTGGTCAACTTCTGTATTGTTGTCTGATCTTTTGCATTGGTTCTGAGCATGCGTGTTTGTACCTTGTACTAAAGTCCGATGGTTTTGTGTACACAAGATCGGACTTGCCGACGCCAGACTTTTGTTGCCATCAAGTTTGTCTGTTCACACAGCCAACATTTGTCCGATGAAAACCGAAAAAGTTTGTCCGATGGAGCATACACACGGTCGGATGTTGCCTTAAAACAGCTAATTTGCATGTTTGTTGTCAAAAAGTCCGATCGTGTGTATGGGCCTTAAGGCAGAAAACAGTCCATGTGCTTGTTTTTGTTTGTTTTATTGAGGGAATTTAACTTGGATGGGGTAAGGGAAATATGGAATGCCCGGTGAATCGTATATAAGTCAATTGGTAGATTGTATATCAATCAATTGGGACAACTATATACACTTCTCTGTACAAGTTACCACTTCAGTCTCCTCTTGCACAACTCTTGCTTGCAGACTATTGCTCTCTCCCTCTTCCTCCTGCACAACTCTTGCTTTTCAGGAACAGCTAGCACATGTACGGTTAGGCCTGACACTGGCTCAGCCAGGCCTTAGCAACTGTCTTTTGCAGGCAGAGACCACAGGCCCCTATGGTGTAGCAGAAAATAGGAAGTCTTGTTGTGCTAGTTGTCCTATAGGTGGACTACTGCTCCCACTCAGCCCTCTTCAGGCCCTGCCAGCCCCCCTGGCTGCAGCAGCCCGACTCCACTGCCCATTATATTGCAGCCCCCACTACTGGCTCTGCACCCATTTCTGACTGCAATCTCCCAGTCCTCTCAGGCATGCCTCCCCTGTCCTCCTGGCTGCACATGTCACTCACCAGCCCTCCTGGCTGCAACCGGTGGTTCTTTCCTGAAGACTTGCCCAGCAGTACTAGCTTCTGCTGTCCTCTCTTGCTCCTCTTGTGACTCCTGTTCAGAGTCTCCATGATTTCCTGGAGGGCTCCATCCTGCACCCGAGCCCAGGCCCAAGGTCATCCCCCCAGACAGGGGAGCTCCATCAAGTACATTTGATTTATTCCAGCAGCAAAGTCCAGCGATATGGGGAGTGGTCAACTGGCAGCAGGCTTCTCAATTGTCCAGGAAGTGTATCAATGTGTGGGTGTGTGTCCTCTATAATAATGCGTGTCTGTCTTTTTATAGGGTGGAGTACTATTGTTTAATTATGACCTCACTCCCTCATGTTTACTAACTCATGATTGGTTGGTTCTAAATTTGGGAGGTAACTGTCCATTTCTCATCCGCCCACTCGTGGTCATTGTAGTTGTATAATTGGAATAATTGCATCTGGTATAATTATGAACTGTGTTTTACCCGCTTAAGGACAGCCTGGCACAGTTGAATTGTGGCAGGTTGGCTCCCCTGTGTGAACTGCCATCATTGTACGTCGCCGTGCACAGGCGTGTGCTCAGCGTGCCCTAGTGCTTGCTGGTCGGGCAGACTCGATGTCTGACAGCGAACTGCCATCACGGTGAGGTGAGGCAGAACAGGGAATGTAAACAAGGCGATTCCCCATTCTGCCTAGTGACATGACAGAGGTCACTGTTCCCAGTCATTGGGAACAGTGATCTCTGTCATGTCCCTGGCAGCCCATCCTCCCTACAGTTAGGACACGCTGAGGGAACACACTTAAGCCCTTGATCGCCCTCTAGTGTTAACCCTTTCCCTGCCAGTGTCATTTTTACATTGATCCGTGCATTTTTATAGCACTGATCAATGTGATAATGTCACTGGTGTTCAAAAAGTATAATTTGGGGTCAGATTTGCCGCAATGTAACAGGTTTTTTTTTTGGATATGTATTATAGCAAAAAGTAAAAAAAATATGGGTTTCTTTTTCAAAATTATTGCTCTTTGTTTGTTTATAGTGCAAAAGATAAAAACCACAGAGGTGATCAAATACCACCAAAAGAAAGCTCTGTTTGTGGGAAAAAAAGGACGTCAATTTTGTTTGGGTACAGCATTGCAAGACCGCGCAATTGTCAGTTAAATTGACGCAGTACCATATCACAAAAAATGGCCTGGTCATTAAGGGGGCAAATCCTTCCGGTCCTTAAGTGGTTAAAATTTTTCATATTACTGTGATCTGGTTATTGTCTGTCTTCATAACTCTTTGATTAGCTGTCCCCATATTGTGTACTTTGCTGGTTATAAGAAATTGAGACCTTTAATCAATATATTGTGGCTGTCATAATTTCATGGTACAAAACAAACAAAATAATTTCCCCTTCATAAGATATGTTGCCAAGTTCATTCACTATATGTGGATAGGAATATACCCGCATATTGTGAATGAACTTGTTTGATGGTGTCTTCTTATTTATTTTTGGTGGATAACTTCCAGCATACATTAATTTGAACATAAAAGCATAGTAATTTAATATATATATAGATGCTGTAGATTCTGTTTTGAAACGAAACTGGGGTTCATCTGGTGTATAATTAACTGGGCGTCTCTGCCATTGTCTTGGACCATAGTTAAAGTGGTTGTAAACCCTTATGCCCTGTACACACGATAGGATTTTCCCATGGAAAATGTGTGATAGGACCTTGTTGTCGGAAATTCCGACTGTGTGTAGGCTCCACCACACATTTTCCATAGGAATTTCCGACACACAAAGTTTGAGAGCTTGCTATAAAATTTTCCGACAACAAAATCCGTTGTCGGAAATTCCGATCGTGTGTACACAAATCCGACACACAAAGTGCCACGCATGCTCAGAATAAATTAAGAGATGAAAGCTATTGGCTACTGCCCCGTTTATAATCCCAACATACGTGTTTTACGTCACCGCGTTCAGAACGATCGGATTTTCCGACAACTTTGTGTGACCATGTGTATGCAAGACAAGTTTGAGCCAACATCCGTCGGAAAAAATCCTAGGATTTTGTTGTCGATTTTGTTGTCGGAATGTCTGATCAATGTCTGACCGTGTGTACAGGGCATTACAATCCACTTTTAACTACAGATAAGCCTGTAATAAGGCTTACCTGTACCTACCCCGGATATCTCCTAAACCTACACGGTTTAGGAGATAGTCCCCTGTATCAGCATGTGCCAATGTCATCAGCACATGCGCACTGGAGCAATGGCACATTTGTGCCATTGCTTCAGCTAGTGTGCCGATACCGGCGGCTCCCCTGCGCATGTGCGGGAGTGACGTCACCGCGGCTCCGGCCAATCACAGCGCCGGAGCCCGTGATACCCAGAAGTAACTCTGGGAGCGATGTCACCGGCTGGAGCTGTGTATTGGAACCGCTGCAGGGGCTTCAATCTAAGGTTAGTATTTCATAATGAACTAGTATGCTATGCATACTAGCTCATTATGCCTTTGTCTTGCAGGTTTTATTTTTGTGGGTTTACAACCACTTTAAGCCAACACCAGGTTCATATTGAGGAGACAGTCTCAACCTTTGAACAATGGGGCTTAATTGACTACCTTGGAGATTTTATGGTTTTCAGTTCAACCTTTCGCATGTAGTTGTGATATCTTGACCTGGGTTTCCCTTGATCAAATACTTTTATTTACTGACATCAAACGTCAGTTTCTCCTAGGACTGTCAGCTGGGGTGAGTAGTTGCGTAAATTTAACCTTACATTTGCATTGATTACATTTCGGTAACACGATTGTCTGAGAACCAGTTCCTCAAGATCTTTCTTCCTGTCTTGTTTTAAATGGTTCAGGAGAGGGGCGAATTTAGTTATTGCAAAATCATAGGTAATTTGTTTTTATAATTTTAAATATAAATATCCTGACATATATCCCCTTTTTGTTTTACTTGTATGTCGGTATCGTACAGGGAAATCAATTTGTAGGCAGGGTATTGACAATTATGTTTGCTGGTAACCTCCACTGATGAGTCGCTGATGCTTTCATTTTAATGGGGTATCATTCCTTGATTTCTGGGGATTGGATCTTCTGTAGGTTAAAAAGCCTTTCTGTGGAGGTTTTTGGATCCACACTAATGAAAACTTTTGGGGTGGTGATTAGTTTGTCAGCCAAGATTAATTTGGGTGCTTCTTGAACTAGTATTCCAGAGGAAGGTCCTGGTTGGGCGATAAGACCGGCCTGGCATGGACATCCATAGCAGAATACCCAGGATTCAGTCCAATACAGTGGGTTCCCGGGATCTCATGGGCAGGTCTCTTCTTTGGGGGCGTCTTGTTGTCCTTTCCGGTATGATTGCTGGTTTGGACGGCAGCAGGTACATCATTGCGCTCACGCATACTGCAAGGAAATAGACATTTTGCGTACCATAAATGTATAGAAAAGTATATAGTCTGGTAAAGTAAAATTTGAATTCATCTTTATTTTGAGGTTGCCAATTATGATCTTTCAACCATCAATGAGGAGTATGAGGGTTAGTCTTCCAGTAACTGTAATTGTGACTTGGTATGGCAAGCACCTAATTGATTGATGTGCACCCATCTCTCATTGATTTCACCATTCCAAGAAATATGTAGTTTATATGCCACGGGGGAAATCCTGTCAACAATGTCAAAAGACCTTTCCAGAATGGCAGAAATTTCCGTTCCTTGACCTGGTTCCCTGCAAAATTGTAGAGATAGACTTTGTCTCCAATTTCATACTCCTTCTTGGTGGTCTTAAGATCATAGTATGTTTAAGCGCTAGTTGCAGCTCTTTCAATATTTCGCTGAGCAAAGGAAAAAAGCATTTTGTGAGTGATTTTGCAGGTCCTCTATGTCAGGGGAAGGCAACCTCAGCACTCCAGCTGTGGTGAAACTACAAATCCCCTTATGCCTCTGCCTTTAGGAGTAATGCCTGTGATTGTCAGGGTCTTGCAATGTCTCATGGGACTTGTAGTTTCAAAACAGCTGGAGGGCCAAGGTTGCCTACCCCTGCTCTATGTATTGGTGAGTTGTGGTGGCATTGACCAAATTATGATTGGTAGTGCGGTACAATAAGTGTTGAGGCAGTACCATTTGCCTTCCGGTCATAAGTTCAAACGGTGACATTTTCGTGATTGTATCTGGGTCTTAAGGCCATCCAGACTAGTGGAATCTTTACATCCCAGTCTTTGCCTGTTTCCTTGAAAATTTCTTGAGGATGTTCACAATTGTCTGATTGTACTGTTCTACTCCACCACTAGAGACAGGTCGATATGCGATATGCAATTTCTTTTTTACGCCCAATAATTTCCACAGTTTGGTCATCACTTCACTAGTGAAATGTGAACCCCTATCAGATTCTATTCTCTGGGGAAGACCGAAACGTGAAAAGATGTGATTGATTAGTAGAGCAGCACGTATCGGAGCTGTTATTTGGTACCGGAATACATTTAACATACTTGGTGAATAAACATGTCACAGTTAACATATATTGATTCCCTGGTAAAGATTTAGTTACAGGTCCAATGAAATCCATATGAAGGTCTGACCAAGGCATACAGATCCCCCTCTTCTGAATAGGTACCCTATGGGTTGGTGAAGTTGGTTGAAATTGGGGACATATTAAACAGCCTTGGCAGTATGCCTTCACATCATGCAAGATATGAGGCCAGTAGGCGTAGGATCTCACATGTGATTTTTTTTCTCCACGATGCCTGGAAGTAGTGGCTTCATGGGCATGCTGTAGCATTAAACCTCTGAATTTAAGTGGAACTACCCATTGTTGGATATCCCCTTTTAAGGGGGGTTTAACAATCCCTGATGCAGTGCAAACTGGGATTTGGATTTCATTAAAATATGCGTATTCTTTGCTGGTATAATTTTCTTGGCTAAGGGGCTTTTGGTCTGGATTTTCTAAATGTTTATAAAATAAGCCAATTATGGGGTCTTCTTTTTGGGTTGCAATTAAATCTTCACTGGGAGTATTCTGGCTCCATTGTAATACATACATTTGAATCATCAGTCATCCTAGCATGTTGCCTAGCTACAGCTTCCAACTGTACTGTACCTAAGAGATGATCTATGTCTGGCAACTCACCTGTTAGGGCCCCTTCTTTGGCTATGGAATCAACCTGATCATCCCCTTCCTTTTCTTCACCTAGGACTTTTGGAGTGGCCCTTGGTTTTCTTAAAATATAGAGTGATTTTGTGTTCCCTTACCAGCTGGTCTTTATGACAAAATAACTTACCATGTTTGACAGGTTTATGGTTACTTTTGTCGTTCCTTTTCCACCGGGGAAAGTACTCAACAAAACTATTCCTAATATAATTGGAATCAGTGATGATGGCAAATTCTTTAAGGTGATAATCTATGGTCATTTCAACAGCTTTCAGGATTTCAGCAAGTTCAGCAACTTGGCTGCTTTTCAGCCGAAGCTTGTATCCCACAGAGATCAGGGCTACACCTTGGGTCCTTACAATCCCAATACCTGCCACTAGTTTGAGCTGTTCTTAGTCCTTATGATGATAGGTGCAACCGTCTATATATACACACAGAGAAAGATTAGAGAGGGAGAGGCTATAATGGACTTTTATGGTACAGTATACCAACTGCAGTAAACAGCCATGAATAATATATATATATATATATATATATATATATATATATATATATATATATATATATATACACACATTTAACATTTAAATATTAAAACTCCAATTATAATCAACAAAAGACTCTTAGTTCTGAAATCACATAGAGGTGTGACAACTGAATCATTTACATCATCTGTATATTAATTGCTTGACATGTTTTGCGGGTCACATTCACCGCTTCTTCAGGAGCTTTATTGTACATATACATGAACATTTTAAGAGACGATTATCATATAACTATGTGATAAAGGAGACATACATCAGTTAAACACAAACCTATAATAATACTTGTGATGAACATGATAGTTTAATGTAAAAAAGAGAGTGTCTGCTGTGTGTAACCCCAGAAACAGTCATCTTACCCGGAATGTGAAGTTGCCGGAGGCCCAAAAGAGGATGACACACCTTGGAGGGCATGGGAGCCCCTGACCGGGCACAGGTCTATCAAAAAATAAGGTATATTTAAAATAATGGCTCAAAATGCCACAGTAGCATATATAGTTAGAATTACCGTTTTTATCGGCGTATAACACGCACTTTTTTCCCCTTAAAATCAGGGGAAAATCGTGGGTGGGTGTTATACCTCGATCCCCGCTAATTGTGATCTATCGGCGGCGATCGCCACCGACATTCACATAGTGTGTCGTTTTAAATATGGCGCCGCGGAGTTCGGAGGGACTCGGCGGAGCTGAACGAGCGCCGCCGAAATCACAGTGAGCCGAGATACACATAGTCGAGTGTTCTCTGCTCTTTCCGGCGCCGTTCACAGTCACGCCCAGTCCCGCCATTGGACTTGTGTTATGTCCATCATATGGCCAGACTGGGCGGGACTGTGAACGGCGCCGGAAAGAGCCGAGAACACTCAATCATGTGTATCTCGGCTCACTGTGATTTCGGCGGCGCTCGTTCAGCTCCGCCGAGTCCCTCCGAACTCCGCTGCACCATGTTTAAAACTACATGCAGCTATGTGTATGTCGGCGGCGATCTGTCCAAGCATGGACACTGGGGGCAAGGCTGCACTGACCACTGGGGGCAAGGCTGCACTGACCACTGGGGGCAAGGCTGCACTGACCACTGGGGCAAAGCTGCACTGACAAGACTGCACTGGGGCAAAGCTGTACTGACAAGACTGCACTGGGGCAAAGCTGCACTGACAAGGCTGCAATGGACACTGGGTCAAGGCTGCACTGACACTGAAAAGGCTGCAATGACACTAACAAGGCTGCAGATGAACACTGATGAGGCTGCATTGATGGGCATTTTAATGTAAGTTTTTTTTCCTTAAACTTCCCTCCTAAAAGTTTTTTTCTTTAAAATTCTCTCCTAAACTTGGGGTGCGTATTATACGCCGGCGCGTGTTATACGCCGATAAATACGGTATATGGCAATATAAGATCATAATTAATCATAATTGATCATAACTGGGCTTGGCTCAGGCTAAAGGGGGCTAAAATGTTTTAGGATGCTCCCAATAAGGTAGTTTAACCACTTGCCGCCCGCCATATAGCAGAATGACGTCGGCAAAGTGGTTTCAATATCCTGACTGGACGTCATATGACGTCCTCAGGATATTGAGCCGCTGCGTGCCCCCGGGGGTGCGCATCGCGGCGATCGTTGTTGCGGGGTGTCAGTCTGACACCCCGCAACACCGATCTAGGTAAAGAGTCTCTGACGGAGACTCTTTACCACATGATCAGCCGTGTCCAATCACGGCTGATCACGATGTAAATAGGAAGAGCCAGTGATCGGCTTTTCCTCACTCGCGTCTGACAGACGTGAGTAGAGGAGAGCCGATCGGCTGCTCTCCTGACAGGGGGGTCTGTGCTGATTGTTTATCAGCACAGCCCCCACTCGGATCCTACCCAGGATCACCAGGGAAGCCGCCCAGGACCACCAGGGAAGCCGCCCAGGACCACCAGGGAAACCAGCCACACTGGACCACCAGGTATGCCCCCTAGACCCCCAAGGAAATACTGATCTGTGCAAAGGCAGCTGCCAATCAATGCCCAGGCAGCTGCCAATCAGTGCCCACTCCCATGCCTACCACTGCCAGTGCCACCAGGGATGCCCATCAGTGCCGCGTATCAGTGCCCATCAGTGCCCATCAGTGCCACGTATCAGTGCCCATCAGTGCCGCCTATCAGTGCCCAGCAGTGCCGCCTATCAGTGCCCATCAGTGCCACCCATAAGAACCCATCTGTGCAGCCTTTCAGTGCCCATAGGTGTTGCCTAACAGTGCCCATCAGTGCCCACCAGTGCCACCCGATGCCACCCATAAGTGCCCATCAGTGCCGCCTATCAATGCCCATCAGTGCTGCACATCAGCGCCATCCATCAGTGCCGCCTACCAGTGCCCATCAGTGCTGCATATCAGTGCCCATCGTCAGTGCCGTCAGTGCCCGCTCATTGGTGCCACCTCATCGCTGCCACCTTATCAGTGCCCGTCAGTACTGCCTTATCAGTGCCCATCAGTGAAGGAGAAAACTTACTTATTTACAAAATTTTTAAACAAAAACAAAAGCAAAACTTTTATTTTTTTCAGAATTTTCGGTCTTTTTTTATCTGTTTCGCAAAAAATAAAAACCGCAGAGGTGATCAAATACCACCAAAAGAAAACTCTATTTATGGGAACAAAATGATAAAAATTTTGTTTGGGTACAGTGATGTATGACCGCGCAATTGTCATTCAAACTGCGACAGCACTGAAAGCTGAAAATTGGTCTGGGCAGGAAGGTGTCTAAGTGCCCTGTATTGAAGTGGTTAAATATATAAGGCAGGGGTCCTCAAACTACGGCCCGCGGGCCACATGCGGCCCGCCGAGGACATTTATCCAGCTCACCCCACCCAGGGCCGGATTCCTGACAGGACACATAGCCACACTAATAAACGACACGGACGGGGGCGGATCTGCTTGGCTCGGGCCGGGGCCAGGTCGGCTCATCTTGGGCAGGTCCACTCTGCTCCGGCGGGGAGAATGTCCGCTCCGCTCAGACAAGCTACACAAGCCACCTCCCCCACCCCAGTCATCTCTATGGAGGGCTCCGTGTGCCGCGCTGCACGCTGGGAAGTGTAGTTTCCAGCGCAGCCCCGCGGGTTCACTTCTCACTGGCATGGCAGATAGGAGGCGCGGAGGTGATGCTCGCCTTGTCCCAGGACAGTGAGGAGGAAGAGGAGTCCAGCAGGGGGAGCGCAGGCTTCAGGGAACAGCCTACTAGGAAGAAGTGAGAACCGAGAGATCAGGGAGACAGTCAGAGGCAAGTCTGTATGTGTAAGTGTCCCCCTGTCCATCCCTCTGTCCCCCTGTCCATCCCACAGTCCCCCTGTCCATCCCTCTGTCCCCCTGTCCATCCCTCTGTCCCCCTGTCCATCCCACAGTCCCCCTGTCCATCCCTCTGTCCCCCTGTCCATCCCACAGTCCCTCTGTCCCCCTGTTCATCCCACAGTCCCTCTGTCCCCCTGTCCATCCCACAGTCCCCTTGTCCATCCCTCTGTCCCCCTGTCCATCCCTCTGTCCCCCTGTCCATCCCACAATCCCCCTGTCCATCCCTCTCTCCATCCATCTGTCCCCCTGTCCATCCCTCTGTCCATCCCTCTGTCCCCCTGTCCATCCCACAGTCCCCCTGTCCATCCCTCTGTCCATCCCACAGTCCCCCTGTCCATCCCTCTGTCCCCCTGTCCATCCCTCTGTCCCCCTGTCCATCCCTCTGTCCCCCTGTCCATCCCACAGTCCCCCTGTCCATCCCACAGCCCCCTGTCCATCCCTCTGTCCCCCTGTCCATCCCACAGTCCCCCTGTCCATCCCACAGTCCCCCTGTCCATCCCTCTGTCCATCCCACAGTCCCCCTGTCCATCCCTCTGTCCCCCTGTCCATCCCTCTGTCCCCCTGTCCATCCCTCTGTCCCCCTGTCCATCCCACAGTCCCCCTGTCCATCCCACAGCCCCCTGTCCATCCCTCTGTCCCCCTGTCCATCCCACAGTCCCCCTGTCCATCCCACAGTCCCTCTGTCCCCCTGTCCATCCCAGAGTCCGCCTGTCCATCCCTCTGTCCCCCTGTCCATCCCAGAGTCCCCCTGTCTATCCCACAGTCCCCCTGTCCATCCTACAGTCCCCCTGTTCATCCCACAGTCCCCCTGTCCATCCCACAGTCCCCCTGTCCATCCCTCTGTCCACCTGTCCATCCCACTGTCCATCCCACAGTCCCCCTCTCCATCCCTCTGTCCCCCTGTCCATCCCACAGTCCCCCTGTCCATCCCTCTGTCCCCTTGTCCATCCCTCTGTCCCCCTGTCCATCCCTCTGTCCCCCTGTCCATCCCACTGTCCCCCTGTCCATCCCACTGTCCCCCTCTCCATCCCACAGTCCCCCTCTCCATCCTACTTTCTCAATGTCCATCCCACTGTCCATCCCACTGTCCCCCTCTCCATCCCACTGTCCCCCTCTCCATCCCACTGTCCCCCTCTCCATCCCACTGTCCCCCTCTCCATCCCACTGTCCCCCTGTCCATCCCACTGTTCTCCTGTGCATCTGACCACTCTGCAGCCCCCCCTCCACCCCGCTGCCTCCCCCTGTGCATCCCGCTAGTGTGGGGTTCTTTGGGGTGCTGTGGTTAGGGTGGTCCACTTTGGGGTGCCTTAGATATGATGGACTGATTTGGAGTGTTGAGATAGAATGAGCCACAAGCTGGTCTAGGTAGGAGGAGGGCAGGACTTTTATCACAGCGCTTCCGAACTATAGTCCGGCCCTCTAACAGTCTGACCGATAGTGAACTGGCCCTCTGTTTAAAAAGTTTGAGGACCCCTGATATAAGGTAAGAAAAAGATGTAAGTAGCTTTGAACATTCAGTGCCACATGGTATACAAAAATATCCTATGTTGGTTTAGGTACATCAATGACCTTTTGGTCATCTGGACCGGCACAGAGAGGAACCTGCAAATGTTTATGGAATTGAATATTAATACTGAATTCCAATTGTTACAATCTAAAATTTACCTACATTGTGAGTGAGTCAGAAATACCTTTCCTTGACCCTAATCTTTCAATTGACCCAGAGGGTTATATACAATCTGACCTCTACCGCAAGTCGAGTGCTGGCAATACTCTACTCTATGCCAGCAACTCGCACCCAAGCTTGCTGATTCGGAGTATACCATATGCACAGTATCTTGGCTTGCGGATTAACTGCACTTCCGATGCAGATTTTAAAAGACAGGCAAACAGGCTGCGTGAGAGGTTACTAGCACGAGGCTACTCCTGTACACTTTTGAGACATTTGTACAATAGGGCATGGACAAAAACAGGAGGGTCCGTACTATATAATACTCCGTCCAAACGTAGTCTCCAAACTGTGGGCCAGGTTACAGGTCTACTCATTGACATGGACATTCACTGTACTGTTCATTTAAGCACAAGAGACTCCATTTTGTTCTCATTGTTGAAATGTGTTCTGCAACCTTCACCTAACACACAGACACATCTCCTACTAGAAGCTCTCTACTCCCCCCTCCCCACTCAAGGTTTTACTTTTACAATTGTTCTATTCGTTTGCTTTTAATAATATATTTCTATTTGTTAGCTTTTAATAACATATTTCTATTTGTTAGTTTTTAATAACATCTCCCACCGCCCCTTTCTTATTTATGTATAAAATAACATATGTAGAGGTACCCCCATAGGGGCTGCTGATTTGTTATATTTCCCACTGGCTATCCCAACTCTTCGGGGCTACCCTTACCTCTGACACCTCAGGTTCCCTACTATCAGTAAAAGTCACACACATGAAAATTTAATAAAAAAAGCAGTTTACTGAAAGAACTGAGTTAAATAGAGAAAACACCTCCCAAGTTCTTACATACAAAGCAAACAAGTGCAATAAAGATATAAACGAATGTTCAATCTGAAACACTAAATAAATAGCGCATGTGGGCTTGTCTCCAAGTGGGACTAGTGCTCACCTTCCCACTTCCAGTGCAGCCACAATACACACACTAGACCTGCAGCACACTATCTAGCACTAGAAACACAATGTAATACAGTATGGATGCTCAAGGGCTCCCCCTTGCAGTGCAATGCAGTTCCTAAAATATGTAACAGAATTAGAAGGCCTTGTAATGAATGGTATAGTCTCTTGTCTTCTTTCTTCAGCTAGCCAAATTATACTGCAGTATTTGTATTCCAGTGAGTGAGCAGGTGGCAAAGTAATATAAAGTAGTAGATAACAGTAAACTCATTTATGCAACACACTTGTAACCTTCCTCTTATGAGAATGCGACCTGACCGTCAGTCACAGTGCAGGCTTTGAGGCCTGGTTGAACATGGTCTATTTAAACGTGACCGTTCCGTAGAACTGCAGGTCTCAGCAACACTGTGAAACTGGTCTATACCGTGTTAAGTGCTTTATGTAAATTCTGGGCAACAGCCCTCTCACCACACCCGGCCCAGACAGCTGTACTGTTATGCCTCTGAAATCTCAGTCCCATTTCCAGCGGACTCCGGTACACCGCACCACTCCATCCGTAGAACGATGGCTGTAGTTAGGCTCCTTCAGGCTTCCTGGATCCTCTAACCCGGTCACAAGCGGCTCCAGCACACAACGTCCAAAACCTCTCCAGTGACCTCAACTCCATTCATCGCTCCTCTGAACACTGCCACACAGGTCCCTCCAGGCAGGTCTCAGGAAGAAGAGACCAAACATGGCCACGCTGGGCCCTTTTATCTCACTACCCAGCATGCAGTTCTTTAACTTGGCCTCATGGGTAGGTAAGTGAGGCACTGTGGGTAAGCAAGTCTTTTCCATAAAACCTTTAAGTCACTTCCTGCATATGCTTTGCAGCATGTTCTGATATGTAAACAAAGTCTTATTTAACAGGATGAGCTGACCACTAGAGGGAGCCATTTACTTAAGAAACAATACAGTGCTTGTTTAAATGACTTATGAGACTTCCTGCATTGCATCCTAAATTAACAAAGCATGGCTACACATGTAATAATAAATTTTGACACTGAACAGACGTTTTAAACACAGTGATTGAGTCCTGTGAATCTGTTCCTGCAGCTGCAGTATTAACTTTGTTTTAGAGTCCCAATCAGAAATTAGTCATAACATCATGAACCACAATTGTGAACTTTGATTGCAAAGAACTGGCATTTCCTCATTGAGATTTACACAATTTCCAAATATGTAAGATCCACTCCAGAACTGATTTTTAAACGAGCGACAACTTTAAGAAAACAACTTACCTCTAGTCATTATGTGCCACACAGAAATAGCAATTCCTCATTACGAGGTACTTACCATTGTGGCAGCTGTCCACATTGTCCCTGGGTAAAGGAAGGTCAAGGCACTAGATTACCAAATGGCCAATGGCATAGATCGAGAACTTTTGCTGAATGCTCTACCAGAGGAGTCATTTATATCATGTATTGCCGTGTTGTGGTGTATTCTACATCAGCAAGATGAAACGTGAATTTAAACAAAGAATTGGTGACCATACGTATTATTCAGGTGGAGGCAAGATCGTTACGCCTGTCACTAGACATATAGGTCTATAATATAAATATCACACTGAAATGGTATCTTTTTTTGTCCTCAAAGTTGTCCCAATGAACCCAAGAGGAGGGAATTGGGATAAACTTAGAATTCAACGTGAAACACTCTGGATAAAGTGTTTGAATGCTCTGACTCTGCCTGGTTTGAATGAGGCCAACTCATACAAATCTTTTCTCTAATATGAATGCCCAATGTGCTTTTGTGGCCCTTTGCATATCTTTGCTGTTCGTCCAATTTCTTCATTTTCTCTTGCTGTCCTTTTTCTTTTCCATGATGCTTATGAGTTCTGGACTCATAGCGGTCCTCTTTTAGACATACCTAAAGTAATGCATTCTATTATATTTGTCTATTAAAGATTTATTATGATTTAACGTCTTTGTAAATGTATTGCTATTCATGTAATGAGTCCCTGCTGTGGTGTTTTGCTTCCTTTTGGGCCAATGTTGATGCTCCCTTTAGAGCAGGGATATCCAAATAGCTGACCTCCAGCTGTTGCAAAACTACAAGTCCCATCATGTCTCTGCCTCTGGGTGTCATGCTTGTGTCAGAGTCTTGCTATGCCTCATGGGACCTGTAGTTCTTCAACAGCTGGAGGTCCACTAATTGCATATCCCTGCTTTAGAGCATCTATACAATTTATACAATTTGATCCACTAGGGGGCCCCTCTGTCGTCATTGTGTCTAGTCAGGGATCTGCCCTCCTCCATCATGGCTGCGTGACTCATTGCCCTGGGGTGTGTTGACCTGCATGGTGGCCCAGTGTTTATGGCTCTCACCAGCGGATATGTGGCCCTGGAGGGGGGCTCGTGTGCTATGCTATGCTTGGACCTCAGTGTTTTTATGGCCTCACATTCACAATTGTTCCTGTGGGATGCCATTTTTGGATACCGCACATGCGCCGCTTGGCGCATGTGGGTCTGGGTCCAGTGATGTCAGACGCTGGAGAGGAGCTGATTTGTGCACAGGCACATAAATAGAGAGGATGATATGCTCATCCTCTCTGCTAACTTTGGCGCTGTGCTGGCATTTTGGTCTCGTTTTAGTGGGTCCTATACAGATACTGTACTTCCCCCTTTCCTAACTCTGCACTGGTTTATGTCCAGTATTACTGGCATATCCAATTGTGGCCCATGTATATTTTGTATTCTATTCTATATAGTATACTATAACAGCAACACCAGTGAATACCTTTATGCTTCCTCCTCCTGTATCCTTCGCCTGCATATGGGTGTTAACTGATGCCTTTCCAAGGTGAGATAAATTCATCTTAAATACCCTACGATAGAACAGTAAATGTGTGGCGTATTAAAAAAGAAAAACTGAAATATCACATAGTCCTAAGTATTCAGACCCTTTGCTATGACACTCATATATTTAACTCAGGTGCTGTCCATTTCTTCTGATCATCCTTGAGATGGTTCTACATCTTCATTTGAGTCCAACTGTGTTTGATTATACTGATTGGACTTGATTAGGAAAGCCACACACCTGTCTATATAAGACCTTAAAGCTCACAGTGCATATCAGAGCAAATGAGAATCATGAGGTCAAAGGAACTGCCTGAAGAGCTCAGAGACAGAATTGTGGCAAGGCAGATCTGGCCAAGGTTACAAAACAATTCTGCTGCACTTATGATTCCTAAGAGCACAGTGGCCTAGATAATCCTTAAATAGAAGACGTTTGGGATGACCAGAACCCTTCCTAGAGCTGGCTGTCTGGCCAAACTGAGCTATTGGGGGAGAAGAGCCTAGGTGAGAGAGGTAAAGAAGAACCCAAAGATCACTGTGGCTGAGCTCCAGAGATTCAGTCGAGAGATGGGAGAAAGTTGTAGAAAGTCAACCATCACTGCAGCCCTCCACCAGTCGAGGCTTTATGGCAGAGTGGCCCGACGGAAGCCTCTCCTCAGTGCAAGACACATGAAAGCCCGCATGGAGTTTGGTAAAAAACACCTGAAGGACTCCAAGATGATGAGAAATAAGATTCTCTGGTCTGATGAGACCAAGATAGAACTTATTGGCCTTAATTCTAAGCGGTATACGTGGAGAAGACCAGGCACTGCTCATCACCTGTCCAATACAGTCCCAACAGTGAAGCATGGTGGTGGCAGCATCATGCTGTCGGGGTGTTTTTCAGCTGCAGGGATAGGATGACTGGTTGCAATTGAGGTAAAGATGAAAGCAGCGAAGTACAGGGATATCCTGGACGAAAACCTTCTCCAGAGTGCTCAGGACCTCAGACTGGGCCGAAGGTTTACCTTCCAACAAGACAATGACCCTGAGCACACAGCTAAAATAACAAAGGAGTGGCTTCACAACAACTCTGTGACTGTTCTTGAATGGCCCAGCCAGAGCCCTGACTTAAACTCAATTGAGCATCTCTGGAGAGACCTAAAAATGGCTGTCCACCAACCACCACCAACATTTACCATCCAACCTGACAGAACTGGAGAGGATCTGCAAGGAGGAATGGCAGAGGATCCCCAAATCCAGGTGTGAAAAACTCGTTGCATCTTTCCCAAAAAGACTCATGGCTGTATTAGATCAAAGGGGGGCTTCTACTAAATACTGAGCAAAGGGTCTGAATACTTAGGACCATGTGATATTTCAGTTTTTCTTTTTTAATGAATCTGCAAAAATGTCAACAATTCTGTGTTTTTCTGTCAATATGGGGTGCTTTGTGTAAAAAATGAACTTAAATGATTTTAGCAAATGGCTGCAATATAACAAAGAGTGAAAAATGTAAGGGGGTCTGAATACTTTCCGTCCCCACTGTATATTTGTAAGAAAAATTAAAATTATTTTATTCACGACTGTTTACTGCAGTTGGTATACGGTACCATCAAAGTCCATCATAGCCTCTCCCTCTCTAATCTTTCTCCATATTGTTGGGACGAAGGTACCATAATATAAATTTCACTGTTGAGGGACTGCTCTACATATACACACGTCAACTGTTTACAGTATTCATCATCATAAACCTTGTAGGGAGACAACAGTTGTTCTTCTAAAAAGTCAGCGTCCGGGGTTCCCGTGCAGGGATCAATAGCCGGATAATTATGTAGCTCAGCAAGGCCCTGGGCAACTGGGCTTTTCTTGTTTGTATCAAATTTCCAGAGGCCACCCTTGCAAAGTCCAAGCAGTGATGCTGCTGTTAGACACATTTCCATACCTGATACGTTTACTCTGTAAATACTGTAAAGGTTGGTGTGCAGTCTCAACAATAATTCTTTCACCTTGAATATAACTGCGGAAATTCTGTAATGCCCAGACAGTGTACAATAAAGCTTTTCACAGTCAGAAAACATCATCTTTACTGGGGAAAATGTTTTACTGGCATAGGCGATAATCTTACTGACATTCTGTTGTTTTTTTTTTTTTATTGTATATTTATTAAAGATTTTTTCGGTTATGCAGGAATATGAAAACTGTAACAATAACAGATCCAGTAAGAATAAAAGTAAAATGATTATATTAAACCAGCCAGTTAGACCTGGGAAAAAGAAAAGCCGTCTGACAAGGACGGAGGATCAGTGCAAAACACTGTAACATAAATCGGGTTACCATCTCAATAACCCAGGGCTTTTTTTCAGGGGGAACTTGGTGGAACTCAGTTCCACCACCTCTGGCTCAGACCCTTGGGGGGGTCTGCTCAACACAATCACTAATCACAGAAGTCCGGTTTCTGTGTTTACAAGTGACAGTTCTGCACTCTGTGTGTAACCCCCCTGAACTCTGCACTCTGTATGTAATGTGATCCTGGTATTTAATGCCCCTTTAAGACCCTCCTACTGTTCGTGAAATTTGACTGATCACACCAACTATTTGATGTGATTTGGAGGGTGTGTGTGGGTGGAGGGGTTTTGGGGAGTTGCGGTTAAATTTGTTTGAGAAAAAAGCCCTGCAATAACCTCTAGCATGGCCAACCTGAGTGCAACAAAAAAAAATATATAAATAAATAAATATATCAAGTAAAAACAGAGGGTATAAGGAAAAGGACACCATGGTCAGTAGACTTAGAATTTAAACAGCTAAGCATTGTAAATATAATTACACACAAACACAAGCTATGACTATCTATCATTCTGGAATGGGTCTTTGTAGACAATAGTCAGATTCGTCCCAGACTCCCCAAATTTTGCTAAACCGTAGCTAGAAGTATTCAATGGATGCAGTTAGATGTTCCATCCTACGGATGTCAGCTACATTGGATAGAAGCTGAGAGCTAGTAGGTGGGGAGGTGGACAGCCAACAACATGGTATTGCTCTTTCACTCGGTAAAAAAATGAAGGCCATCAATTTCCATGCTGGTTTTGGGATACCCAGGAAGCTAAGCCCCAGCAGATAGTGTGTGGAGTTTACAGGTATAGTCACTTGTGAAAGGTCTTGCAGAAGGGTCTGAACAAAATCCCAGAAGGTTTTAAGGAGGGGGCAGTCCCATAAAATAGCACATCTCCAACACATTCGGGAGACCTCTGGTTTACGAGCATGTAAAATGTCAGGAGTCCTGTACCAAAACATAATAATTTTGTAGGCAGTCTCCTTCTGCGCCACGCAGAGAGACACCTTAGAAGTAGATTCACAAATTTTGTCCCAGTCTGACAGGGAGATGGTTTGTTTGAGAGTATGAGCCCATTTGCTCATATAAGAATGACTGAATTCAGTCATGGGACAGCCTCCTGAAGAATTTTGTACATGGACGAAATTAAGCGGGGTTCATAAGGGCCTCGGGTGTAAAGGAGGTCAAAGCTAGTGGGGTTGTCTAAAGAGAAGCTAAGGGCTTTAGCAAAAAAAATGTCTAATTTGCAAATAAGAATAAAAAAAGGGATTTTAGAACCTGGAATTTTAATTGTAAGTCTGTAAAAGATACAAGCGCATGAGAAACGGGATGCACTAAGTGACGCAGTTAGAAAATTCCACCTTTAGTCCAAGGGAGCATACGTTGTAGGATAGGCTATCTGGAACATCCGGATTAAATAACACATTCAAGAGTGGAGGACACAGAGAGGAAAGGGAATACTTCTTTGAACATTCATTCCAAATGGACAATGTGAAGAGCATAGGGGCCAAACAGAGACTTCTTAGTTGTGGCATATGTATATCTGAGGGAGACCATATCATAGCATAAAGCAAGGGTGTACAGGGGCTGTAATTCCCATTTCAATCTTGGACCATCTGTTTGGGGCATAACAAGATGTCCAAGAGATAACAGCTCGTAAGTGGGTGGCAAAATAATATTTCAGTAGATCTGGGGCGCTCAGTCCACCTCTAGATCTCAAAGACTGGACCACCAACCCCGCTATCCTGTGGGAAGTATTATTCCATATAGACTTGAGAAAATATCTTTGAAGCAATTTCAATTGAGAAAGCAGGATCAGTACTGGGAGTGTCTCAAACAAATACAGCAATTTAGGAAGCATGGATATCTTAAGCACATTTATTCTCCCAAGGAGAGAGAGAGGGAGGGTGGTCCAGTGTTTCAGTAAACTATTAATTTTGATAAATAGAGGAGGGAAGTTAGCCTGGTAGAGAGTGGAATAAGAGGGAGTTCTGCAAGTACCCAAATATTTGAGCGAGTGGGAGCACCAGTGGTAAAATTTTGCTGGAGCATGTCAAGGAGAGGCTGGGGGATGTTAATGGGAAGGGCTTCTGTTTTGGAAGGATTTATCTTAAACCCGACAGAGCACTAAAGGAGTTCAGAATCTTGTGCAATGATGGAAGAGAGGTAAGTGGGTGAGTTAACGTTAATAATATGTCGACAGCAAAAAGGGATAATTTGTATACCTCCTGTCGCAGCCGCACTCCTCGAATGTCAGGATGAGAACAGGTAGCAGCAGCCAAGGGTTCTAAGCTCAAAATAAAAAGCAAGAGTGAAAGTGGGCAGCCCTGCCTGGTGCCATTACGTAGGGGGAACGACTGCGACAGATGGGAGGCAAGTTGGATCTGGGAGGTGGGTATACAGTATAATGCCCAGAAGGGGAGGAGAAAGGGGCCATGGAAAACATAGTGGGATAATGTGGCAAACATAAAGAACCAATCCAGATGGTCAAAAGCTTTTTGGGCATCTAGGCTTAAAACCATGGCAGGGTGCTTAGTTTTAGTGAGGAGGTCTATGAGATTGATTGTGCGTCTGGTGTTGTCATCTGCATGCCTGGTAGGGACGAAACTCACCTGGTCTCTATGGATTAAGAATGGTAGCAGTAGTGAGAGCCTGTTTGCTAAAATTTTAGTAAACATTTTGTAGTCTGAATTTAATAGTGCAATGGGACGGTAGTTATCAGGAAGGGATATGTCCTTTCCTGGTTTTGGGATGACTATAATATTGGCATGAAGGAATTGAGGGTGGGGGATTGTGCCCTTCATAAGGGAGCCAAAAAGGTTTAACAGGTGTGGGGCTAAGGAGGAAGGCCTTGTAATAGGAATAGGGTAAAACCCTCAAGGCCTATGGATTTGTGTGATGGCAGACGTCGGATGAGTTCAGCCAGCTCCTCAGCTGTAATAGGGGCATTTAGCACTAACCTACTTGCTGGAGACAGTTTAGGGAGCTGTAAGGACTCAAAGAAAGCATCTAGTTTCCCCTGTGTAACCCGAGAGCTTGAGTCAGTGTCCACGCAATTTTATAGGTTATGATAAAAGTGCCCAAAGACCCTGGACATAGTTTGAGGGCAATAAGTGGGGGTGCCATCTGGTTGGAGGAGAAAATCAGGCACGGAAAGAGAGTTTTTGTATGAGCATTCTATGGGGCTTATTGGCAAATTTGTAAAATTTCTTTCTGGCCCAAAACATGTTTTTTTTTTTAGATCTTGCACATATTCAAAGATTTAATGCGATTACACAAGGAAACTACAGACCGTAAGCGATCCACCACAGGGGAAAGAAGTAAGCTGAACTTTGCAGTTCTCAGCTGGTCAAGCAGCTGCATTTTCTGGAGGACTGACTCCCTCTTCAGACGTGATCCTGCAGAGATGCATTCGCCCCTAAAAATGGCCTTATGAGCCTCTAATAGAGTGGAGGCCTCGGAAACCATACCATCATTAAGCTGAAAAAATTTTGATAACTTTTGTAACAGTTGAGCCTTGGTGTTAGTAATCCTCAAGAGCGTTTAATTGAGGCGCCAGTGGAAGGTTTTTGTAGTCGGGGCAGACAGGGTAAGGTCCATGAGTATAGGGGCATGATCTGACCATGTTATGGGATCTATTTCAGAGCCTACTAGGTATTAATAAAGGTGCAGATTTGAAGAAGTGGTCTAGATGGGAGTAAAGTTTATGTGGGGGGGAGTAGAATGTATACTGCTTATGGGTGGGATGTTTCACCCGACAAGAGTCATAAAGGTTGTGGGATCTGATGAGTTTACAAAATTTGTGGGTTTGGGTTTATAGGGTTTATTGGAAGAGAGTGCGTCTGTCTTTAGTTGGAGACATGCACAAGTTGAAATTGCCTCCTATAATCATGAGAGGCTGGGAAAGGGGATGTATTTTCTCAAACACCTCCATCAAAAACCCTATCTGCCCCAAGTTAGGAGCATAATTGTTAACCAAAGTTAGAAATGACATTCATTTAAGCAAAGTTCAAGAGAATAAAACGGCCATGAGGGTCTAATACAGACAATTTCACCTGCAGATGACAAGTGCGTTTAATTAATATAGCAACCACAGCTCTTCCAGAAGGGTCCGAGGCTACGAAGGTGGTGGAGAATAGCTTGGAAGCAAATTTAAAAGAACCCTCTGCTCGAAAGTGGGTCTCCTGAACCATTATCACATCAGCTTTGGAAGACTTGAATTCCTTCAGAGCTTTTTTTCTCTTTTGAATAGAATTCAAGCCTTTTACATTGCATGAAAAAACACATAAAGCCATAAAAGATAATACTTAGTCAGAGCTATTACAAGCATATTAAGTGAAAGGAAGAGCAAAGTACATGGTGTGTGAGGAAAAATAGGAAAAATAGTCCATGAGGACAGAAAAAAAATTAAATCAACATCGAAAAATGAGTAGTCAAAGTAGAAAATGGTGTTGGGTATGGGTCAAAAAAGGACCCAGCAAAGGTAAGAAAAAACAACAATAACAACAATGGTGAGTGGCTTGAGGGGGGACCATCCCTCAAGAATCCAAGGCCCATGCCAAGGATGTTGGAGAGGAGAACGGCAGGCCATAAGGCCAGTCATATGGGCTCCATCGTCTTTTGGGTAACTTGCAATTCAAACTAGGTGAAGAACAAAACATGTAACAATAGACATAGTGTTGGCCCCATGGGCAAAGGGGCTGTATCACTGCACCAATAACCGTAGCCTCCAGACAGAACATCAGCCATCTGTGTAAGGAGAAAGCATCAAAATCTGTATAGTTAATGGAGATTGTCAGGTGGAGTGTCAAGGTGTTGCAGCCTGTTGTGGGGTAGAAGCAGCTTTCTGTGATCTCTGTCGTATTAGGGTCCAGATTATCCCAGGGGTGGAGAATGGCCAAGGAGCAGGGAGGGGTAGATGAAGCTCATCTTCCGGAAGCGGCGGAAGGCTTCTCCTTCATAGAGATCTCACATTGTGTATTAGACCCCATCTTTGGAAGCTGACAGCCAAAAGGGGAAACCCCAGCGGTAGGTGACCTGGTGGTTTTGAAGGTAAGTGGTAATGGGTCACAGGTTTCGGCATTTAGCCAAAGTTGTGGGGGACAAGTCACTAAATATTTGGATTTTGGCACCCTTGTAATCTAGACGGCTTCTATTATGTGTAGCCGAGATGAGGATTTTTTTGCTCTCGTAATAATGAAATCGGACTATAATATCTCTGGGATTGGTCCCTGGTGGGGGTTTAGGAGCAAGAGATCTGTGTGCCCAATCAAGACGCCAGTCTATATCTGTAATTTGGGGAGCCATAGTAATAAAGAGACCCAGGAGATAGAGGCGAATTTCCTTGTCAGATATGGTCTCAGGGACTCCACGGATCCGTAGGTTCTGACGGCGTTCCCTGTTTTCAAGATCTTCCTCCTGGATTTGGATCTGAGAGACTGTATGCTTGAGGGCAGCGTTATGTTCCTCTAAGACATGTACATATTGCACCAGTTCATCAAACTTGTTTTCAAGGGTGTCTGTGCGTTCCCCTAAGTGGGTGATTTCCCCTCTAAGCTCATGAGCTATCTTCCCCACTTTTTGGTGATGTTATAGGTTAAATCCTGAAGCAGAGATTGCAGCTTAGCATTAAGGACTTCCACAGTGACTGCAGCGGCAGGCCCTGTCAGTGCAGTAGGTGATCTCTCCATAGGGAGCCATTCAGGGAATGCTAAGGGGTCAGTGGGCTCTGGCGGGTCAACTGGAGTACCAGAGGCCGGATTGCGGCCTAAGTAGGTACCACTCCATGTGCTGTGAAGGTGGCAACTCAGTGAAGGTTTGATAAATTTGTTTCTGGAAGCCAATCTTACCCATTGGGTGTCTGGGATCTTCCTGAGGTAAGTAACGTTGCTCCCATTGCGGTAGGTACAGTCTAAGCGGAGCGGGAGCTGTGGGAGAGAAGACAGGGCCGAAGCCTGTGGTTTACACGTCCACCATCTTCACAAGCCGCACATGCGCCCCCCAACATTCTCTTGTTTTTGGTAAAGAACAGAACTCATACTTACCTGTGTGTACCCTGTCTCAAGATAAAAGTGTTTACCTCCTTATGAATATGCAAGGCAGGGGGCCTGAGTGGGTCGTACCTTCAGTTCCTTCACAGCGTCTTCTCGTTCTTTACCCCATGACCGCACGGTGTCTTTATTTAGCAGATAAAGCAACAGTTTTCTAATCTCGGCATAATTGTCAATGAACTTAGTTAACCATTTCTAGATACTATCTTAATCCTTTAAGATTAGTAGGGACCTTACAGTTTAGCAGTGCCTCAACCTTTTTCTTCTGGGGATTTAGACCTTCTGAAGTCACTTCATGGCCCAAGAAATTTACCCGGATGCGACACCACTGTGCTTTCTGAATAGATCACTCCTGCTGTCTTTAGCTGGCCCAGAACATGTAGAAGTTCTTCAAGGTGATTTGTCATATCAGTGCTTTTGATGAGGATGTCATCGACGTATGCCAATGTTCCTCTCTGTAGGGCATCTGGCATAGCTTTGTACATAAAGACAGCAAATTCATGGCCAGAATTATTATAACCAAAAGACATACGCACCCAGCAGTACTGTTGATTCCCAAAACTGAAGGCTAGTTTATACTGATCTTCTTCTCTGACTTTTATCGTCCAGTACTCCTGGGCACAATCAAGGGTTGTAAATACCTGGGACTCTTGGAGTTGGGCGAGACACTGGTCTATGTAAACAAACAACATACTTGGGGGAGCACACCCTAAAAATGCGTTTACATTCAAGATGGTGCTGCTAAAAGACCATCAAACAGAACAAAATGTTGTGCTCTGTAATCAATTTTGTACTGGTCTATGTAAGGTACGGGCCATCCTGACATGTACACATGCTTGTTGAGCTGTCAGAGGTCATCAAATAAACGCCACTGTCCATTGGGTTTCAAAATACCCAGGCTACTCCTACGAGCTATGAATGGACGTAATTATACCCCGTTCATGTAACTTCCTTATAATCTAAGCTGGAGACTCATAGGAAGCTAGCAGAAGTCTATACTGCTTTACAAACACTGGTGGAGCCTGAGGGTCAGTCTGGCCTGAGCAAAGATTTCTTGGAATTCAAAGAGAAGCTCGCAGAGCAATTGTTGCTCAAGATCATTGAAACATGCATTGGCTAGGGCTATCATCTCTTTGACTATCTCTTTGAATCCAGGAAAGCTTTCCGATTGTCCTATCTCATATGCCTCTTCAAGTCTGGTGTTCAGGTCATTGGGTATGAAATGTGTACTTCTCTCCCATTCAGGTCCCTTGGGGTACTCCTGTTCTTTGACTGGTTGATCAAAGACAAGATACATCTCTTCAATTCTACAGGTACCATCCTTAGAATTGAAGGGATAAATGGACAATTAATTTTTTTCTCAGATAAATATTCATCCGGTATGAGTCCAATCACTTGGTTGGTGACTCCAAATGTATAATACCCCGTCTCTATCACAAGACCGATATGGGTGTTCTTGGATGAGTTAAGGTCCTGATTTGAGAGGTTGTGGATGTAAATGTATATTGGAGACTGATGGTTGTTGATCAGAGGCATGTGAGTAATATTCCTTCCTTCCTCCTGCATTCTCTGGGAGAGGCATACTAATGCATCTGACCCCTTCAGTTTTTGTCCTTTTTTAACTTTCTTAGGGAGTAAGAAATGATTTATGCCCTTGGGAATGATATTTTCCCAAGCTACCTGAACTTCAACAGCATAAGGCATCTGTTGCTGGAATTTCAGGGCTGAATTCATATCCTGGTATCCCTCAAGGTCCCCCTTTAGTCGACTCCATAAGCAGTCATTTATCAGGTCAATTTGGGTGGCAAATGATACAATAAGTCTTTGCCAATGTAACTTTGGGATTGGGGATTGTCCAGGACTATGAGCACATGGGTGGCTGTCTTATTGCCTGTAGAGATATTTAAAAGGCACCTAGCAATTGAATTATGGTCCTCAGAATTGTCAATAGCATCTGACATTCAATGTCGCTGAGGAGTGGTGAAAAGGATCATTTCCATTTCGGAAAGGTGTTTAACAAACCCATGGCTCACAAAGCTGTGCTCTTGCTTTAAATCAATACTGGCATACAGATACTCCTCGTTTAACGACTTACCTGTTTACCGACCACTCGGACTTACGATCAGCTCTCCTGATTGCATAGGAAGACTGCTCGGACTTATGACTGCTCTCCACACGTGACTGCTTGGACTTTCAACTTGCTCTCCCGCTCTCCTGACCCGCGTGCAGGACGTCATGACATCACTCTGCATCAGCCTTGTTCTCATTACCAGCCTGCTAATTTACAGGTATGTACTGTACTGTACTCTGTTCTCCTAAATGCCCCTTCTAGCATTCTTTATACTGTAAACTGTACTGTTTTATGTCCTTAAGTCTTACTGTAATGTACTCTGTTCTCCTAAATGCCCCTTTCAGCGTTCTGTATACAGTACTGTACTGTTTTATGTCTTACTGTACACTAATGTACTCTGTTCTCCTAAATACCCCTTCCAGCATTCTTTATACTGTACTGTACTGTTTTATGTCTTTATGTACACAGTACTGTAATGTGTGCTTACTGTATACTGTACAGGTATTGCCCACGCCATGTCAGCGAAAAGAAAAAGCCCTACACCTGCAGAAAGTGCTCAGAAAAACAGAAAATCTATTGATCTTGATATGAAATATAAGATCATTAAAGACTATGAGGCTGGCAAGAAAGTTAAAGAAATAGCAAGTGAATTTGAATTTGCACATTCTACCATTTCAACAATCCTAAAGGATAAGGATAGAGTTAAAGAGGCAGTAAAAGCATCGATAGGATATCAAGCAGAAAAAGCAAAGCGGAAAGGCCTCATTCATGAAATGGAGAAATTGCTGGCGATATGGATTGAAGACTAAATAAATAAATATCAGTGTTTTATTGATTCAATAAGCTCGCAATATTTTTGAGAATTTGAAAGTGAACAAAGTAGAAGATTTGACTAAAACATTTACAGCAAGCCATGGATGGTTTCAAAGGTTTCGTTGATTCAACCTCCATAATCGGAGTATCAGTGGGGAGGCTGCAATTGCAGATGTGGAAGTAGCTGAAAAATTTGTGATGGAGTATGATAAAATCATCGAAAAATGTGGCTACTGTCCAGAGCAAATATTTAACATGGATGAAACCGGACTTTCTTGGAAAAAAATGCCCGAAAGGTCCTACATACACAAAGAAGATAAAACAATGCCCGGTTTTAAGGCTTTTAAAGACAGGGTCACGTTGGGAGGAAAGGTTGTTGGGTTCAAGTTAAAGCCTCTCCTCATCTATCGTTCACAGGACCCATGTGCATTGAAGCAGGTTAGTAAGCACACACTGCCTGTTTATTATTGTGCAAATAACAAAGCTTGGATGACACAAGCTTTATTTGATGACTGGTTCACCAAATGTTTCATACCCTTGGTCCAGAGTTATTGTCAGGTTGTTTCCTTTAAAATTATCCTCCTGCTTGATAATGCCCCAGGCCACCCCCAGCATCTTGAAGACCTACATCCAGACGTAAAGGTAGTTTATCTGCCTAAAAACACAACTGCTATCCTACAACCCATGGATCAGGGGGCAATAGCAACATTCAAAGCCTACTATTTGTACAACACCTTTTCCAAAGCTGTAGCAGCATTTGAAAATTATGAAGTTACCCTTTGTGACTTTTGGAAAGGTTACAACATTTTACACTGCATAAAAAACATTGCATTAGCTTGGGAGCAAGTAACAGAAAAGTGTATGCAGGGTATATGGAAGAAATGCTTAAAGTGTTTGTGAACAGTAGTGAAGAGTTTGACGAAACAGATGTAGAAGTTATAAGTCAAAAAAGTACAACTTGGTAACATGCTTGATTTAGATGTTGAAGTGACCGATATTAAAGAGTTAGTGGAATTTGTTGAGGGAGAGCTAAATAATGAAGATTTAATAAAGATGGAAGCACAGCAGCACTTAGAACAGGAAAAGGAACAAAAGTAGGAAACAATGGAATAAGTCCAAAAGAAGTTCACAGTCAGGGGGTTAGCTAGCGTGTTCTCAAAAGTGAATGCAGCTTTATTACAATTAGAGTTTATGGGCCCAAATGTTGAAAGGTTCTCTAAAATGGAACTTATGCAATGTTATTGTGAAATTTATATTGAAAAAAAGAAAATTACAAAAGCTTCTTCTTGCAAGCTGCCACCAGTTCTATCATTTCCTTGTCATCTACAACTCCTGATGACCTTTCTGGTAACTCCAATGATGATACTGATGACCCTGCTGGTTATTTAGATTTCAATTTCAATTTCAGTGATGACACTGATGACCCTGAAGCACTATCACCCTTTGAAGGATTTGATGACTAAAATGTTACTCATTGTATCCTGTGCAGTACAGTACAGTATTTTTGTTTATATTTTTGTTTTCTATACTTCTGCAAAATAAAACAACATTATTGCATTGGAGTTTTGGGTTTAGACATTTTTTTCAGAATACAGTACAGTAGGTATGAGCCGAACACACCCTGGTTCGGTTCGCAGCAGAAAAAAAAAGAAAAACGGACGTTTTTTCGGGAGCAGTGATTTTAATAATGCTTAAAGTGAAACAATAAAAGTGAAATATTCCTTTAAATTTCGTACCTGGGGGGGTGTCTATAGCATGCCTGTAAAGCGGCATAAAATTTAAATCACTGCTCCCAAAAAAAGTCAGTTTTTAAAACTTTTTTTTTGCATTGATACATGTCCCTTGGGGCAGGATCTGGGTCCCCAAACACTTTTTATGACAATACCATGCACATAAGCCTTTAAAATTAGCACTTTTTTTTCTCCCTTAGACTTTTAAAGGGTGTTCAGCAGCTTTCGAATTTGCCGCGAACACCCCAAATTTTTCACTATTCGGCAAACTTAAATTCGACTCGAACATCGTGCTCATACCTATACAGTACTTAGGAATGCTTAAAATATTGATTTCTTTTGATTCCTTGTTTAACGACCAATTCATTTAACGACCTGGTCACAGGAAAGGAACCCGGTCGTTAAGTGAGGAGTACCTGTATTTTGACCTATTAAAACCATTTTTTCCTGATAGGGATAAATAGATTGCTGCTAACCCTTTCTCTGTCAAGAACTGGGCGTGATTTCCCCCTTTCCTAGTTTTATTCTCCTGATGAAAGGATATAGTCTGTACTTTATATTAGTAGGGAGATCTCTTATTTTATCATTATCATATCAATTTTAAAAATATGGTCATCATCTCCTACTTCCAGTTCATGATTGTCAGGTTGGATAACCGTAACATCGGGGAACTGACTATTCCTGAAATGTATTTTCTAGGGAACTAGGCCTTTCTTCCACAGGTGGCAGTGTTTCCGGCAATGAGGAGTTTTAAGTCTCTCATACTTAATTGGGGAATTGACTTGTGAACACATTACTTGGTTCACACAGTCAACAATCGCCTTTTAAAGAGATCCATCCCAATTATCATATAATAGTGTGGGAGGTTTGCAATAATAATAGGGTGCCTAATTTCCTTATTACCCAATTTAAGTTTAGGCCAGGCCGTACCCATGACTTAGAAAAAAATACCGAATGGTGAACGTTGCGCTCGAAAAAGATATGTTAAAAAGAAAAAAGTAAAGTAAGCCCCGGTTCACACAGGGGATACTTGTCAGACCTGACAAGTCGCGTCCCGTTCTGTACTACGGAACCGTTCTAATAGGAGCGACGCAAGTTCCTCCGACTTAGAAAAAGGTTCCTGTAGTATTTTTGGGGCGACATCAGGTGACTTGCATTGACTTCTATACAGAAGTCATTTTGCAAGTCGCCGCTGAAGTTGTGTGCAGGTCGCCTCGGTGAACCGGCAGTTAATCAAAAAGAAGCTGGCAGCATCAAAAAGTTCTATAAACAAACTCCAAACTGTGAAAAACATATAAGTGAATGCGGCGCTAAAAATACTGTAACAAAAAAACACAAAAATTTAAAATTGTGTCAAATATTCAGAAGTGGTGAAAAAAATGAATAGGTAAAAAAGGAAAACTAAAGCAGAGTCATCTGTGTAAAATATATGATATTACATAAATAGTGAACCTAAACGGACAATACGTAATCTATAAGTGGCAAATAATATGAATAAATTCCAAATACTGTAGCGAATAATCTAAAAACTTATAAATGGTGAATCCACAAATGTGATCCAAATGAATGAAAACAGGTGTCTGTGGAGCATCACATAGAGCGGTGAAATCAATGCAATCAGAAAGTGATAAAATATATATATATTGAAGCTTCTCTAAAGTCCCATTAATATTAAACAATGAATCAGAAGGCATCCATGTGGGTATGAAGATGAATTGTGTCCAAGAGGTTGTGAAGAAAAACCCAATCTCCAAGTAGATATATACACCCAAAGTGAGTATGTAATCTCCTTACCAAAAACAATGACCACAACGGCGGTCTCACCAAGCACAGGGATTTTGGTGTCCCAAAAAATTAGCAGTGGATGTCTCCAGCTCCTGGATCTTTAACATGTATCCAGCTACTGCTGTTCAAACTATGCACTTTTGTTCTGCTGAACTTCTGTCTGGATGAACTCCCAAAGATCCAGAGTTTTTATAATGTCACCCTGTATTTGGCACATTTACTGGGGATATACTTTGATGCCCAGTCTGCGGAGATGAGAACTTCCCAACAGATCTTATATTCATCAGCTGTCTCGCACAGGAGATTCTCGGAGCTCCAGCGCCCAAAGGTTTACATCCACACTTTTTAGCCTTTGTAATGTGAAACTGTAGCAAACAGAGGAGAGACAGACGAATCATGCTTAGTGGAAAGCAAGGTTTTAGAGAAGCTTCAATATATATATATTTTATCACTTTCTGATTGCACTCCACGGACACCTGTTTTCATTCATTTGGATCACGTTTGTGGATTCACCATTTATACGTTTTTGGATTATTCGTTACAGTATTTGGTATTTATTCATATTATTTGCCACGTACCCATGACTTGCAGTGGCTCTCCACGCCCCGATTATTGAGCAATCAAAGCTCCTAAGTTTTGGTCTGCTGGGCATTGAAATTATTACTTCATTAAATTGTTCCTGCAACAGGATGGTGGATTGGGACCCCGTGTCAATTAGACCTAAAATGGGATGATCACCAGCCTTGTGTACTTTTACTGTAGTGAAATGCATCTTCCATCAGATTCAGTCAACTCACACATGAAATTAGCGTGGTTGAGGATCTGTGGGCTTTCCAATAATTTACAGTTGGCATTTGCGCTTATTATTCCTGCTGGATGGCCTGCCGGGCTTTCTCGAGACATAAGCACAGAGAGTAGGGGGCTCGGCTATATTAGAGGGTTAAATGGTTACTGATAGACAGGAGCAGAATTAACAACCAAATACTGATTCCCCCTGACTCTTTGACTGAGTTCCCTTTAGGGGCATGTCAGGGGTAGGGATGAGCTTCGAGTTCGAGTCGAACTCATGTTTGACTCGAACATCGGCTGTTCGCAAGTTCACCGAACAGCGAACAATTTGGGGTGTTCGTGGCAAATTCGAATGCCGTGGAACACTCTTTAAAAGGCCATGGGAGAAATCAAAAGTAGTAATATTAAAGGCTTATATTCATGGTATTGTCATAAAAAGTGTTTGGGGACCTGGGTTCTGCCCCAGGGGACATGGATCAATGCAAAAAAAGTTTTAAAAATGGCCGTTTTTTCGGGAGCAGTGATTTTAATAATGCTTAAAGTGAAGCAATTAAAGTGTAATATCCCTTTAAATTTCGTACCTGGGGGGTGTCTATAGTATGCCTGTAAAGGGGCGCATGTTTCATGTGTTTAGAACAGTCTGACAGCAAAATGACATTTCAAAGGAAAAAAAGTCATTTAAAACTACTTGCGGCTATTAATGCATTGCCGGTCCGACAATACACATAGAAGTTTATTGATAAAAACGGCATGTAAATTCCCCACAGGGGAACCCCGAACCAAAATTAAAAAAAAAAAAAAATGACGTGGTGAGTCCCCCTAAATTCCATTCCAGGCCCTTCAGGTCTGGTATGCATATTAAGGGGAACCCCGGCCAAAAATTTTTAAAAAAATGACGTGGGGTCCCCCCTCAAAATCTATACCAGACCCTTCAGGTCTGGTATGGATTTTAAGGGGAACCCCTTGCCAAAATAAAAAAAAATGGCATGGGGTCCCCCCCAAAAATCCATACCAGACCCTTATCCCGAGCACGCAACCTGGCAGGCCGCAGGAAAAGAGGGGAGGGATGAGAGAGCTCCCCCCTCCTGAACCGTACCAGGCCCTCAACATTGGGAGGGTGCTTTGGGGTAGCCCCCCAAAACACCTTGTCCCCATGTTGATGAGGACAAGGGCCTCATCCCCACAACCCTGGCCGGTGGTTGTGGGGGTCTTCGGGCGGGGGCTTATCAGAATCTGGAAGCCCCCTTTAACAAGGGGACCCCCAGATCCTGGCCCTCCGCTCTGTGTGAAATGGTAAGGGGGTACAAAAGTACCCTTACCATTTCACTAAAAAACTGTCAAAAATGTTAAAAATGACAAGAGACAGTTTTTGACAATTCCTTTATTTAAATGCTTCTTCTTTCTTCTATCTTCCTTCGGTTTCTTCCTCCATCTTCTTCTTCTTCTGGTTCTTCTGGTTCTTCCTCTGGTGTTCTTGTCCGGCATCTCCTCCACGGCGTCGGCTTCTTCTTCCCTTCTTCTCCTCGGGCCGCTCTGCATCCATGATGGCATGGAGGGAGGCTCCCGCTCTTCTCTTCATCTTCTTCTCTTCATCTTCTTCTCTTCATCTTCTTTTCGGACCGCTCCACATCCATGATGGCATGGAGGGAGGCTCCCACTGTGTGACACTTCTCCTCTTCTCCCCGCCCCCCTCTGAAGCACGGTGACTTGACGGGACTTCCCTGTGGCATCACGGGGAATGCCACAGGGAAGTCCCGTTAAGTCACTGTGCGTCAGAGGGGAGCGGGGTCACCGGGTGGCCCCGCCCCTCATTATTTAAGAACCGTCAGAAGAAGAGAAGCATCACACAGTGGGAGCCTCCCTCCATGCCATCATGGATGCGGAGCGGCCCGAAAAGAAGATGAAGAGAAGAAGACGAAGAGAAGAAGATGAAGAGAAGAAGATGAAGAGAAGAGCGGGAGCCTCCCTCCATGCCATTATGGATGCGGAGCGGCCCGAGGAGAAGAAAGGAAGAAGACGCCGATGCCGCGGAGGAGATGCTGGACGAGAACCAGAAGAACCAGAAGAAGAAGAAGATGGAGGAAGAAATTGAAGGAAGATAGAAGAAAGAAGAGGGGGCGCATGCGCGGAGTCTAGCGGAGCAGACATGCATTGCTAGAGCTCTGCACCGCTGAGGAGAGGAGAAACGGATAAAGCGGAGACTGCAGGCTCAAAAGGTACCCAATTGAACCTCTTTGCCCCTGGGAACAAACTGTGAAAGTTTCGGCAGGAAAAATGGTACTGGGAGGAACCCGTGGCAAAACTAAAAATCACCTCATAAAGAGCTCACAGGCGCACACCACAACTAAAGCGGCGTCAGTCACCTCACCATATACAGCATCAGTGCGCTCTCAAAGACAGAAAATGTCACAGCAAGACTCTCCATTTGAGTCAGATACAGAGCAAATCCTCTCACAGAATTCTCCACAAGCCTCCTCAGCATCCCCAGCAATACTATTAGAATTTGAAAAAATGCTCCATAAGGCTTTAAAACAAACTTCAGAACAAATAACAAACAGCCTAACTAAAGAAATAAGAGAGCTGGGAAACCGCACCGCAGCCTTAGAAATAAAAATGGATGAAATTGAAATGACAACTCAAGATAATATAACAGAAATAGAAAACCTAAAAGAAGAGAATTTAATACTTCAAACTAAGCTCGAAGATTATGAAAATAGAGCCAGACGTTCCAACTTGCGCATAAGAGGAATTCCTGAAACTGTGACAGACTTGCAATCTACAATTACTGCTCTATTACAAGAACTAAAGCCAGATATTCCTATTGAACGCTTAGAACTGGACAGAGTACATAGAGCCCTCACAGCAAAAAAAAAAGATGGACCCCCACATGATATAATCACAAAATGCCATTACTACAGGACAAAAGAACAAATATTAACTGCTGCAAGAGAAAAAAAGGAACTTAATTTTCAAGGTCACAATTATCAAATTTTTTCTGACCTATCCCAACTCACTATTACTAAAAGATGCTCCATGAAACCCCAACTAATGGAACTGCAACATCACAACATTATGTATTGTCACAGACCTAGCCAGAACAGAGGCTGTTGGAGAGGACTGTATGCAAGCCTGTTGCCATTTGATTATGGGCCCTGGATTTTCAATGGATTCATTCTGTTGGGACACATCCTGTGAGGAGATACTGGTGTCATCAACCTGTGTTTATGTTAATTGAATGAGCTAATGACATTGTCCTCTATACAATGTAAGAGACGGGACGACTGCTATAACTGTGTGAAGCTCGGTGACCACAAGTCTGGATGAAAGGTCATGTCTCAGTCACCTAGGCTGTATAAAGGATTAGATAATTAGCTCATGTTAATTAGGTTACGTTTGTATTGTTAGAGTAATCTTCTCCTGTGTATATAAGACTGTATTCTGGTTCTGAATAAAGTCAGTTCTTGGTAGCAACAAGCAAGTGTCGCCTTGTTTGTGCTCAGAGAGGTTGGGATATCTGTATACAGACTGGGAGGAAGTGGTATATGACGGAAGCACTCAAGCGGAGTGTGGGACATTCCGTGACATTGGTGGCAAGCAGCGGGAAAGCTTCCTGCAGTCTGGGACATCCAAACTTCCATCTGGATCCAAGGTCCAGATAGCAGGAGAGGAGAGGTACAGATACCAGCCGCCATGGATGAGGAATTCAGAAGGAGGTTGCGAGAGATGCAGATACAGCACAGAGGACCAGTATCAGAGCAGGTCCTGCTGGGATGGTGTGATTCTATTCGCTGCAAACTCTGGAAGGAAGCGCTAGCCCGTGAGCAGCGACACCAGGGAAAAGTTCTCCCCTCCATCGAGGAAAGGTACTGGTCGCAGTACGGACTGCGGGTGCGGTTTTTGGGAGAAAAACCACACAAGAAGCAGACAGCTGAATTAAGCAGGCTGGTCTGGGCAGAGATAAAGATGGATAAGAGCTACAGAGCCCTCCGGTGGCATGTATCCCAAGCATGTCCCTGGATAGCGGATGACAGCCCAACGGAAGGCTTAAGCTATGGCGGCTTGGGACTGTTGTTTGTGAAGCTGACAGGGGACCCTAACTTTGGGAGTGATTTGGAGCGGCGGGTGGATGAAATCATGGATTTCAGAGAAGGGCTACTGAACATTTCGGAAGTGCACTGGGCACAGGAAGATTTGGAGTTTCTGGCCATTCAGGAATGGGAGCTAGAGATCGCCTACAGACGGCTGCTAGACATTGCTCAGTGCCAGGGCTGGGCTCCCTTTGCCTGGGACTATCAGGAAATACCAGCTGACAACCCTGAAATCCTGGCTGAAGAGTCGGCAATGTGGCAGAGCAATAGTGTGCTTTGCCAACCTGCCCCCACAGCTATGGAGGCGGAGGTCTTATGGCGGATGCAGCAAGTGCTGACTGACCTTGATGATCCTGTTTCTGCATGGGATGATCTTGGATGGAGGAATGTGCCTGTCCAGCAGCATGCCAGAGAATCTGCAGTGGAAAATCTGGAGATTGCCATCCCCAAAGCTGAAGTGCTGACAACAGGGCAGAGCTCTGCTAATCTCTGCCCAGCACTGATAACATCTTCTGGGTTCCATGGACAGGAGATGGTGAACCTCCATCCCCAGACTCCAGTTGCAGAGACAGGGGATTTGATAGACTTTTCTGCTGAGGAAGAACCATCGGGTGAGCCCCCAGCAGAAGAGTTGGGATTAGGGCCAAACTTCATTGCGCTCTGCTCAGCACTGATGGCATCTTCTGAGTTCCACGGACAGGAGATGGTGAACCTCTATCCACAGACACCAGTTATAGAGGTAGGGGATTTAATAGACTTTTCTGCTGAGGAAGAACAACCTGATGAGCCTCCAGCAGAAGAGCTGCTATTGGGGCCAAACTTCACTGTGCTCTGCCCTGCACCAACAGCAGTATCTGTGGAGTTACAGGGAACTTCCCCAGTTGAAGCACCGGCAACCGGGCAGAGTGCTACCAACCTCTGGCCATCACCTGCAACAACTACAGAGTTCCAGGGAGGTGGGGCAGTCGGCCTCCCTCCCCAACAGGTAGCCAGAGCAGATGGTGTGGGGTTTCCAGCAGAAGGGCTGGCAACAGGGCCGAGGACTGCTGGACTCTGCCCTCAACTAACAGAGGATGGATTTCCTGTGAAGGTGGATGGGACTTCAGTCTCCACCTGTATACCGCAGGGATGCTGGGCAGTGGGCCCCGATCCCCAACAGCATGACAGAGTGAGCCCAGACACCCTGTCTTTTCTCCAGCGGCAGAAAGGATTCCAGGGAGAAGAGCCAGTCCAGGCCTCTCCCCAGCGGCAGATATGTTCTCTGAGAGAGGCAGAGGTTGGCTGGGTGAGTAATACTCTGTTTGGAACAATTTGTTTGGGGTACTGTGTGGGTACAGGCAGTAGAGGACTGGAACTATGGACTAACTTCGGAGTCAACCCGTCTGGGGTCTCCTCCTGTGTTAGTCTCCTGCCGAAAGGGGAGAAATGTCACAGACCTAGCCAGAACAGAGGCTGTTGGAGAGGACTGTATGCAAGCCTGTTGCCATTTGATTATGGGCCCTGGATTTTCAATGGATTCATTCTGTTGGGACACATCCTGTGAGGAGATACTGGTGTCATCAACCTGTGTTTATGTTAATTGAATGAGCGAATGACATTGTCCTCTATACAATGTAGAAGACGGGACGACTGCTATAACTGTGTGAAGCTCGGTGACCACAAGTCTGGGCGAAAGGTCATGTCTCAGTCACCTAGGCTGTATAAAGGATTAGATAATTAGCTCATGTTAATTAGGTTACGTTTGTATTGTTAGAGTAATCTTCTCCTGTGTATATAAGACTGTATTCTGGTTCTGAATAAAGTCAGTTCTTGGTAGCAACAAGCAAGTGTTGCCTTGTTTGTGCTCAGAGAGGTTGGGATATCTGTATACAGACTAGGAGGAAGTGGTATATGACGGAAGCACTCAAGCGGAGTGTGGGACGTTCCGTGACATGTATCAATGGGGATTCCCCTTTTCTGTCAGATTTACTTACCAAGGTACAACTTACAGAAGCAGATCTGCAGATGAACTACAACAGACCCTTTTAAAATTTAATCTGACAGAACCCACAAGCAGCAATTCCTCTTCATGCAGAAGAATGGCGTCATCTTCACCTTCAGGCAGTTCTCAGAAAATTTCTGAACAAAATGGAAATCAACATTCTCACAAAAGAGGCCGTTATGCCAGGACATCCATGGACCAAGAAGATTCAATGGACTGACAACTTAAATCCTAGTATCTCTTCAATGTACTCACATAGAGATGGTTCTCTAAAAAATCTGTAAATGTAACTGAATGTAACTTCATTCTGATAATCACACACTGTGTGGGATTATGTTACATTCAAGTTATATTTCTTATTGCTACTAAATGTAATAAGGAATTCCTTATTCAGTTGTCCAAATTCTGGTAATAATAATAGATAAATTACTTTCTATGACAAAGGTGGAAAAACTGATCCAGAAGTATTGGAAGCTTTTTCTTTTCACAAAACAAATATATTATTACCTAATTAGTTCCTAGAATTTTGTTTTCGTTTGATCTAATCTATTTCACTACAATTTTAAATCTATGATTTATCATATTTAATCAAATACATATGATTAAAATATGTAATTGTTTACTCTAATAGGGTTAAAATCCCAAAAATACTAAAAATTATCTTCATCCATACCAAAGTTATAAACCGTACCTTTTTGACTGAATTATTTAACCTAGGGTATTATTAACCATACACAACCACCCTGGAATAACTAATTCTAACAATATATTATATCCTGCACTCTAATTATTGAGTCATCATCTTGATGCTTTTATTATAGCACTTCTCTCCTGTAAGCGGAAGATCCGTGTACCCCCATTAGCCCTCCTCATTCTCCCAACTTTATTATGTGGGAGTGTGACGAAAGCATTTATTCCCCTGAGAGAGAGATTTATTCTCTTTCACGGGCAACTTGTGATTTATACAATGTATCACCTAATCTTATATGTTTTTTGTTTACTCTTTACTCCAGACTTCACTGGATACTTTTCTATCTTTTCATCTCTTCAGTCCACACAGGTTGATCTGCGCAGTCAGCATTGCATAATGAAAAGTAAGTCAAAACTATTTGATCTGTTACCATGGCACCATTGAATATCCTATCCCTGAATGTTCAGGGAATAAATGTACCTCAGAAAAGGACCAAAGCTTTCCGTACTTTCCATAACAAGAAGGCCCACATAGTGTGCCTCCAAGAAACACACTTCACCAAAGATTCCACACCAAAATATATATCTCTTTTTTATCCACAAATTTTTATGGCTTCAGCCAGTACCAAACAAAGGGGAACTCTAATTGCATTTCACCGATCCACACCATTCACCTTATCATCAGAAATTAAAGACCCAGAAGGTCGATACCTGATACTAATGGGTTATATAATGGATACAGCAGTCACTGTGATTTCCTACTACGCTCCTAATAAACAACCTACACTGTTCCTCTCACACATATTACAAGTGATTAATATGCACAAAATGGGAACAGTGATTATGTGCGGGGATTCAAACCAGGTCCTCCTCCCATTTCTAGATAAATCACCTGTTACACCATCCAAAATAACCTCTAAATTACCTTTCTCCCAACTTCTTTCTAAATACAACCTGGTAGACTCGTGGAGAGAAAGTAACCCGATAAAAAAGAAATTCACTTATTTTTCACCTCCTCATCAAACCTTCACCAGAATAGATCATATTTTTCTAACAATAGGAATGATACCAGAAATTATTACATCAGATATAATCCCGATTCCTTGGTCTGACCATAACGCAGTATACACTACTTTAGCCTCAGCAATACCAAAAGCACATGACCCAGCTTGGTACCTACCGGACATAATGCTCAAACACCATTACATCAGATGGCCGTTGAACAAGCTTTAAAAGAATACATATCAATCAATAATACACCAGACATTTCCCCGATAACATTGTGGGAAGCTCACAAGCCTGTCTTGCGTGGTGTAATTCAAAGACAAATGGCGCTATTTAAACGGGAACGCAAAATTCTAGCAAAAAAGCTAGAACTAAATTTTAATGCAGCCTACATATCATTCCAAGATAATCCATCTCAGAGTACAAAATCTCATCTGGAAAAAAACTAGATTGGAATACGATCTATTTCTCACAGAATCAGTAGATAAATCCCTCAAACGCTCTAAACACAATTTCTACATGAATACAAATAAACCAGGCACATATTTGGCTCGGGCATTCAACTCAACTAACAAATCTTTCAAACCTATACGTTTGAAATTATCAAAAGACGTTTATACTTGTAATACAGTTAAAATAGTCCATAAATTTCACTTACATCTTGCAACCTTATACAAGTCTAACAAAGAATTTAACCCTACAGATGCTGAATCTTTTTTCTCAAAAATTACCTTACCTGAGTTATCTCAGGATCAAAAAAACAATTTGGAAGAGCTTATAACTATAGATGAAGTTGCTAACGCCATTAAAGATCTAAAACTTAACAAAAGACCAGGCCCAGATGGATACTCGGCTCTATATTATAAAACATTTTCAGAAATCCTCTCCCCTATTCTCAATGAAACTTTCAACAAACTTCTAGAAGGACATTCTTTTCGGCAAGAAACACTAATGGCAATTGTATGTATGATCCCAAAACCTCTTTCTGATGATACTTCCTGCGTAAATTATCGGCCCATTTCTCTATTAAATCTTGATATCAAATTATTAGCAAAAGTATTAGCAAAACGCCTTAATAGTGTTATAGGAAAATTAATACATAGAGATCAAGTAGGCTTCATGCCAAATAGACAGGCAGGCAATAATGTACGCAGGGCAGTGTTATTGGCACATATTGCTAAAAAATGGAAAATCCCTTTATGTTTTTTATCTCTTGATATTAAGAGGACATTCGTTACAGTATCCTGGCAATATATGCAATATTCCTTACAAAAATGGGGTTTTGGACCCCACTTCCTAACATGGATTACAGCATTGTATAATAAACCCAAAGCCTATATAAAATATGCTGGATACAAATCTGATGCTTTTAATATCGAAAGAGGCACCCGACAAGGCTGTCCATTACCCCCCTTATTATTTGCCCTTTTATTCAAACCCATTGCCCAATACATTAGAACAAACCATACTATAACTGGCATTGAAGTAGGAGGTATTACACACAAAATATGTATATTTGCAGATGATATATTACTTTTTCTATCATCACCACAGGTTTCTGGTCCCAACCTAATGTCCATTCTTGATGGATTTGCAGCCTTCTCCGGCCTTATGATTAACCCTAAGAAATGCCTAATGCTCAATATTTCACTTTCAAACATGGAACTAATTCCAGCGAAGGCTGCACTCCCATTCACCTGGGCAGAGAAATCAATCCCATATCTGGAATTCAATTAACAGCATCTCATTCTGACTTATTCTCAACCAACCATCCTCCTGTATTAAGACAGATCACAAATCTATTAAAACAATGGTCGCAACTTCCTTTATCCTGGATAGGAAGGATTAATGCAATTAAAATGACTATTCTACCCAAATTACTATACCTATTCAGAGTCCCCCCTATTCCAATTCCTTCCTATTTTTTGAGACTAGTGCAAAAAAGAGCAACTTCGTTTATTTGGGGCTCTTCCAAACCACGTATACCTATACACACACTACATCTTCCCAAAAATAAAGGAGGCCTGGGATATCCTAATTTTACTAACTATTACAGAGCAGCTCATTTGGCCAGTCTCTTCAAGTACCACGCAAAACAGGAAATCCCATTATTGGTATTTATAGAGGCTTCAGAAAGTGAACCTCTATTAATATCAAACTTGTTATGGCTTGAACCTAAAGATCGCTCCAAAATTCATAATCCCATAACTAAACACTTTTTATCTCTCTGGGATAAACTAAAATTCAAATATCAATTACAATCTCCACACAATCCTCTCCTATCTTTTATCAGAAATCTGGCCTTTTATCCGGCATGGATCTACCCGAATTCATTTAAAGCTTGGACAACTTCAGGTATTCAAACACTACACGATTTTATGGCATCTAAATCATTCCTTCCATTTCCAACGCTTAGAGAAAAATATGATCTACCAAACTCTGAGATATTTAGATATCTCCAAATTAAAAATTTCTTTACACCATTCCTAAATGTGGAAATACCATTATCCCAATTATCCATTTTTGAATCAATCTGTGCAAAAGACCCATTTGCTAAAGGAATAATTTCGTCACTTTATAATCAACTATATGGAGTCATAAATTTCAACAAACCTACTTATGTTCAGAGATGGGAGGAGGACCTGGGGCGAACTTTAGAGGACACGGAATGGTCTAGTATATGACTCACATCTAAGTCATCTTCACCCAATATTTTAGCACTGGAAGCAAATTATTAAGTCCTAACCTGTTGGTACCTTGTACCTGCCAAAGTGGCCAAATATTCACCTAATACCTCAGCTCTTTGTTTTCGAGGATGCCCAGACATAGGCACACATTTACATATATGGTGGACGTGCCCAGTAATCCAAATCTTCTGGAAGGAGGTCTTCGTGATTGCTTCTAAAATATTCAAAAGGATAATACAACCAGGTCCATGCATAACTTTATTTAACTTAAAACCGGAATGGTTAACATTTTCTCAATTCAAACTTATGATCCAACTACTAACGGCTGCAAAGCAAACAGTGGCCAAGGCATGGAGATGCCCTACATTGGTTCTAGCAGAAACAATTCAAGGAATGAATAACACAATGTCTCATGCCAAGATGGCAGCTATCGATCAAAACCAAATTCCAAAATTTGAAAAACTTTGGCATCCTTGGATAAAACAACAGTTTCTGTCAAATTTCAATGACTCTCTTCTTTTGTCATGGTAGCAGATTAAGTGACTTATAGAAACATCCATTTTAAGGCTTCTGGGAGAAGCCAATGGACAATAAGCTGGTGGGCGGGACAACCTTGTGGACCATACCTCTGTCTTTCTATCCTTTTTCTTCCTTTTCTTTCCTTTCCTCCACCTCATGTTTAAAGCTCATTATCAGAATTTATCTGATTTATACACATATTACCTGTAAATAATATGTATAGATGGTATAAATCAGTTAAATACCTCTAAAAGAAACTAATGTAATCATTTCTACCTTTATTTTAGGTTTTCATGTACCCGATATATAATATTTGAAATTTCATGTTACATACTTATACAAAATCTATTGTAAAACAATGAGCTTACTTTATAAATCCTTGTAAACTTACTTCATGTATCTTTATATTATTGTATGCTTAATAAACTTCTTTTGACAAGGAAGAAAGAAGAAAGTCTCCCGGGATCTGGGGGTCCCCTTGTTAAAGGGGGCTTCCAGATTCCGATAAGCCCCACACCCACAGACCCCCACAACCACCGGCCAGGGTTGTGGGGTTGAGGCCCTTGTCCTCATCAACATGGGGACAAGGTGTTTTGGGGGGCTACCCAAAAGCACCCTCCCAATGTTGATGGTATGTGGCCTGGTACGGTTCAGAAGGGGGGGGGCGCTCTCTCGTCCCCCTCTTTTCCTGCAGCCTGCCAGGTTGCGTGCTCGGATAAGGGTCTGGTATGGATTTTTGGGGGACCCAACACCGTTTTTTTTTATTTTGGCGCGGGGTTCCCCTTAAAATCCATATCAGACCTGAAGGGCCTGGTATGGAATTTAGGGGGACCCCCATGTCATTTTTTTTCTAAATTTTGGTTCGGGGTTCCCCTGTGGGGAATTCCCATGCCATTTTTATCAATGAACTTCTATGTGTATTGTCGGACCAGCAATGCATTAATAGCCGTGAGTAGTTTTAAATGACTTTTTTTTGCTTTGAAATGTCATTTTGCTGTCAGACTGTTCTAAACACGGGAAACATGGGCCCCTTTACAGGCATACTATAGACACCCCCCAGGTACGAAATTTAAAGGGATATTACACTTTTATTGTTTCACTTTAAGCATTATTAAAATCACTGCTCCCGAAAAAACGGCCGTTTTTAAAACTTTTTTTTGCATTGATCCATGTCCCCTGGAGCAGGACCCAGGTCCCCAAATACTTTTTATGACAATAACTTGCATATAAGCCTTTAAAATTAGCACATTTGATTATTCATGTTTGTGTCCCATTGACTTTAACGGTGTTTGCGTGTTCAAACAAATTTTTTGTCTGTTCGCATGTTCTGGTGCGAACCGAACAGGGGGGTGTTCGGCTCATCCCTAGTCAGGGGTATGATGTGTGTCTCCCATCATAGCATCCAGTGTTGTCCCTTGCTGGAGGCCATTTTTGAGGTTTACACATTCTGTGACCCAGGGTTGGTGACAGGAGCGGCCCCTAAAAAAGATGAGTTGGAGGACTGGTTATTTATCAATTGTGTCATCTGTTCGCACATTAGATTTACCTGCGTCTCTACTTGTTCAATTCGCCGGCCAATGACACTATGGCGATTTGCCCTATTTCGCCTGACCCGTTTACTTTCAGGATGGGACTGAACAGATGCATCAGACTCATAACCACTCCTTTGGTCCTGATGCTGTGGCCTTTCTGTCGGGAGTTCCCGTGATTTGCTTTAGTTTGGGGAACTTTGGGGAGCTACACCGACCCTGGGGTTACTTACATGTTCCTGATCGGGAGGTGACCTACGACCATTAGGATTCTCATTAAAATTAGGGTTTCTTATGAAATTGGGGTCTCGGTTAAAGTTGGGGTTTCTGCAAGAATGGAGGGGTGCACATGGAAGTTGGGGTTTCTGTTAAAGCGGGGGTACCCCTGGAAGTTGGTGTTAAAACTGGGCTGTCTATCAAAATTGGGGTTCCTGTTAAAGTGGGGGTACCTATTAAAATTGGGATCTCTATTAAAATTGGGGTTTTGGTTAAAATTGGGGTGTTGGTTATTCTGGGACCCCTGCGGACATCCTCTCGGCTTATTCCTGTGTCTGGGGTCCCTTTCACCCTTACTACTGTAATCTTGCAACCCCTGTCTGTCCCCCATAATCTGCTGTGACTGGGGTGTAACTCCGGGAGGTCCCATGGGTTTTCCACCTCGGACTGCCTCTGCATATGATTTCCTCTCTGTTTGCAGACCGAGAGGTTGAGGGGTTACAGTAGTGGCGGCTATGGTTTTAGGGTTAGGTTTGGCTACTCTTTTTAACCCACTCTCACTAGAGTGCCGAGTATAGGTAGTCACTCTCTCTGACAAACCAATCCAGAGAACGTCCCTTTTTAAAAACCCTTGCAAGCCCCAATTTTTTTTTCCAAAAGAAATTTTATTGAAAATATATCGTATCAAGAGAATAGTATCATCATACAATTGTTTAGGAATCAAGGAACAGTGGTTGTTGTAGTTAAGACAAGTGTGTCAAAGATTTGGCTATTACAAAAAATCTCATATGTAAACATTTCAACGTACATAGGGTGTTTAAGTGCTATGTCTAGTAGAAGAAAAAGCAATAAATTAACTTTAAAGTAGATATTACTAGGTACCATGGCATATTTTTCCATCTTGTGGTATGACCAGTGAGGGGAGGTTCCAATTTGTAGAGTGATGGTGCTGGAGTTTGTATGATAATTCAATTCATATGGAATGTGAAGTCGCTGGCTGGGTGCTCTGTTAAGAGGACTCGAATAGCAACAGGTATTTAGATGAGGTCTTGATGGATAGTGAAAGACATAGGGATGAAGGGTAGGGCAGGGGTCAAGGAGGTGTGGGGGGAGGGAGGGGGTGGGGATAAAGGAGGGAGGTCAAAGTGATTAGGGGGTTAGTGGTTGTCTCCTCAGTCTCCGCCACTTGTAGCGTGATTGCGGTGTGATATCGCTTTAGGGTGGAGTGGATTAGGTTTAGTATCAGAGAGCTACGGAGGGAAAATGTTGACATGCGGTCTCCCATACTCATCCCTTGGTTAGAGGTGGGAGGTCCATGTCATCTGGGATAGAAGAGGAAATAAGAGGGAGGGGTAGTTGAGGGGACTATGCAGCGTAGTCAGTAGGTGTTTGTCGCAAGTGAGCAAGTCATGGTCAAAAATTAGTTCAACAAAGTCAGATATCTGTCGGTTGTTCGAAAATGAGTCCAGCATGCCCATGTCTTTGAAAATTTGGCTGGGGAGTCTCGGGAGATGGAAATTAGTTCTTCCATTTCAGCTATTTTGTTTGAACCATTCTGGGATGGTTAGTACATGACAAGAGCCTCAATGTCTTGGAATGCACATTTTTGCTGCATTGATTGGGGTAAGATCAGTGTCTTACGGTAGTAGTGAGCTAATAAATCTGAGTGATGGAAGAGGCATTGGGCTGGGGTAAGATCTAAGGCAGGGGTCCTCAAACTACGGCCCACAGGCCACATGCGGCCCGCCGAGGACATTTATCCGGCCCACCCCACCCAGGGCCGGATTCCTGACAGGACACACAGCCACACTAATAAACGGCACGGACGGGGGCAGATCTGCTTGGCTCAGGCCGGGGCCAGGTTGGCTCATCTTGGGCAGGTCCACTCTGTTCCAGCGGGGAGAATGTCCGCTCCGCTCAGACAAGCTACACAAGCCGCCTCCCCCACCCCAGTCATCTCTATGGAGGGCTCTGTGTGCCGTGCTGCATGCTGGGAAGTGTAGTTTCCAGCGCAGCCCCGTGGATTCACTTCTCACTGGCATGGCAGATAGGAGGCGCAGAGGTAATGCTCGCCTTGTCCCAGGACAGCGAGGAGGAAGAGGAGTCCAGCAGGGAGAGCGCAGGCTTCAGGGAACAGCCTACTAGGAAGAAGTGAGAACCGAGAGATCGGGGAGACAGTCAGAGGCAAGTCCGTATGGGTAAGTATCCCCCTGTCCATCCCTCTGTCCCCCTGTCCATCCCACAGTCCCCCTGTCCATCCCACAGCCCCCCTGTCCATCCCTCTGTCCCCCTGTCCATCCCACAGTCTCCCTGTCCATCCCACAGTCCCCCTGTCCATCCCTCTGTCCCCCTGTCCATCCCACAGTCCCCCTGTCCATTCCTCTGTCCATCCCACAGTCCCCCTGTCCATCCCTCTGTCCCCCTGTCCATCCCACAGTCCCCCTGTCCATCCCTCTGTCCCCCTGTCCATTCCACAGTCCCCCTGTCCATCCCACAGCCCCCCTGTCCATCCCTCTGTCCCCCTGTCCATCCCACAGTCCCCCTGTCCATCCCTCAGTCCCCCTGTCCATCCCTCTGTACCCCTGTCCATCCCACAGTTCCTCTGTCCCCCTGTTCATCCCACAGTCCCTCTGTCCCCCTGTCCATCCCGCAGTCCCTCTGTCCATCCCTCTGTCCCTCTGTCCATCCCTCTGTCCCCCTGTCCATCCCACAATCCCCCTGTCCATCCCTCTCTCCATCCGTCTGTCCCCCTGTCCATCCCACAGTCCCCCTCTCCATCCCTCTGTCCCCCTGTCCATCCCACAGTCCCCCTGTCCATCCCTCTGTCCATCCCACAGTCCCCCTGTCCATCCCTCTGTCACCTTGTCCATCCCTCTGTCCCCCTGTCCATCCCACAGTCCCCCTGTCCATCCCACAGCCCCCCTGTCCATCCCTCTGTCCCACTGTCCATCCCACAGTCAACCTGTCCATCCCACAGTCCCTCTGTCCCCCTGTCCATCCCAGAGTCCCCCTGTCCATCCCACAGTCCCCCTGTCCATCCTACACTCCCCCTGTCCATCCCACAGTCCCGCTGTCCATCCCACAGTCCCCCTGTCCATCCCTCTGTCCCCCTGTCCATCCCACTGTCCATCCCACAGTCCCCCTCTCCGTCCCTCTGTCCCCCTGTCCATTCCACAGTCCCCCTGTCCATCCCTCTGTCCCCCTGTCCATCCCTCTGTCCCCCTGTCCATCCCACTGTCCCCCTGTCCATCCCACAGTCCCCCTGTCCATCCCACAGTCCCCCTCTCCATCCTACTTTCTCCCTGTCCATCCCACTGTCCCCCTCTCCATCCCACTGTCCCCCTCTCCATCCCACTGTCCCCCTCTCCATCCCACTGTCCCCCTGTCCATCCCACTCTTCTCCTGTGCATCCCACTGTCCTTCTGACCACTCTGCAGCCCCCCCTTCACCCCACTGCCTCCCCCTGTGCATCCCGCTAGTGTGGGGTTCTTTGGGGTGCTGTGGTTAGGGTGGTCCACTTTGGGGTGCCTTAGATATGATGGACTGATTTGGAGTGTTGAGATAGAATGAGCCACAAGCTGGTCTAGGTAGGAGGAGGTGGTTCACCGCTCAGGTAGACCTGCTCCCAGGTGTGTGTTTAGTGGATCCTTCAGAGGAGAGGAGTCCCAGGTGCTGGCTAAATGCAAATTGAAGCAAGGTTTGAAACAAGAGAATCTGGATGACGCACACCGGATAAAGTTGAAAATTCTTCTTTATTGTAAAAATTTGATCCAATTTTTACAATAAAGAAGAATTTTCAACTTTACCCGGTGTGCGGCATCCAGATTCTCTTGTTTCAAACCTAGGTAGGAGGAGGGCGGGACTTTTATCACAGCGCGTCCGAACTATAGTCCGGCCCTCTAACAGTCTGACCGATAGTGAACTGGCCCCCTGTTTAAAAAGTTTGAGGACCCCTGATCTAAGGTATAAGTGGATATTGATTCTATGAGTTCTCGGACTGGCGTCCAAAATGGTTGGATTACCGGGCATGACCACATAATGTGTAACAATGTGCCCAGTTCTCTATCACATCTCCAGCATTTGTTGGGATATAAAGGGTTGAGTTTGTTTAAAACAGCTGGGGTTCTGTAACAGCGTGTTAGGGTCTTGTAGTTGTATTCCTGAATGGAGACGTTTAGAGAGCCTTTATGGGCAATCGTAAATATACATTCCCATTGATCTTCTGATAACTCTTATGCCCCGTACACACGGTCGGATTTTCCGATGGAAAATGTCCGATCGGAGCGTGTTGTCGGAAATTCCGACCGTGTGTGGGCTCCATCGGACATTTTCCATCGGATTTTCCGACACACAAAGTTTGAGAGCAGGCTATAAAATTTTCCGACAACAAAATCAGATCGCGTCAATTCCGACCGTGTGTGTGGCCTGTTCCGACGCACGCACAAAGTGCCACGCATGCTCAGAAGAAATTCCGAGACGGAACAGCTCGGTCCGGTAAACTTAGCGTTCACAATGGATACAACACTTTCATCACGGTGCAATGTTAAAAATGATTTAATACAGCGCACTCTCTTCTTCTTTATAATGTGAGAAGAATGAAGTAGTTTTGCTGCTCATATTCACACAGACTTCTCACAGACTTCTTTCTTTATTATTTATCGGGATTCCCTTAATATATTTTGATTTGTCACATCTGACAAAAATATTTTTTTTTTTTTTAAAGGCAGATTTTTTTTTTTAGGTTTGTATTTTTTTAAGGCTGATCTTTGTTTTATTTTATTTTTAGTTTTACTCCAGAATATTTTTGTGTGTGTTTTGTGTGTCAAGTTACCACAACACCATTGATATCTTATATTATTTAATCTCAAGGAGATTGTTTGGTGTTGGTGTCCCTTGTTAATTTCACATTGTACTTTAGAAATGTACCTGAATCCTCACAAACTGTCCTTTTTGAAGGAAAACACACATAGGAGAGTATAATTGAAACCAAAAATCCTTTATTAAGGGCTCAGAACCAAACAAAGAGGGAGGCAACGCTGGAGAAACAGCAGAAATTGGCGAAGCCTTAGACCCCCAGGGCAGACATCAATTCTTTAACATCAAAATTGGTGGCCTGAGGAGTCCATATGTAAGGGAGTGCAGTCTGGTCCAGAAGTCCCAGAGATCCAGAAAGCAGCAGATGACATCTCTGTCCCCAGGCTGTGGTACAACAAGAGGCTGCATCTTTTGCCAGACCAGACTGAACCCAGGTCATCACTTTCTGGTCTTCTTTCCACGCTTCCTTCCCGGCTGTGGCTCTGCTGTTGGAGATGTGGCAGGAGGAGGAGTAGGACCTGGAGGTGGAGGAGGACTAGTAGGATCTGGAGGAGGAGGAGAAGTAGAAGGACCTGGAGGAGGAGGAGGACAACCATGTGTGAGGTCACAAATGTGGGTAGCAGATGTTATTTGGCCCCTCAACCCCTTATTGAGAGCTTCCAAAATTAATGACTCACACATGAGTTGTTGGCCCTCCTCCATCTGCTGCATTTTACAGGAAATTATGCCAGCCAAGTCCTCCTTCACAGTGTGGGGGGCTGTCAGGGCCTCTGTAGCCTTCCAAAAGAGGCCTATGGAAGCCTCCTCCAGGGTACTCCTCTTCCTGCCACTTTCTCTTTGCGGGTGTAGGGGAGGGACCTGGATATCAGGCAGCCTGCTCGGCCCGGCTACCTCCTGGCTGAGACTTCCCTGTGTACGAAAAAGGGACATGGTTTTAGTTTCTGCATCATCAGTCACGATCATAAATTAGTACTCCAAACTAACATCTAGTTAACATCACTGATTGGACAACCTGAACTATTTAGAGGAATGCTATACCTGGCTCAAGCTGGGCTCCTCCACATGTTGCTGTCTGGAAGGCCCAGGTTGGGCGTCAGAAGCCTCAGCTGGGGGGAAGGAAGACTGGAGAGTGCTGGCCTGGGTTCAGTCTGGCCTGCCAGAAAATGCAGCCTGTCATAGTACCACATCCTGAGGACATAGATGTCATCTGCTGATCCGGATCTCTGGGAATCCTGGACCTTCTTGTGCTCCCTTAGATAAGTGCTCCTCAGGCCACCAATTAGGATTTTCAAATAGGTCATGTCTGCCGTGGGGATCACCGTCTTCACAAATTCCAGCAATTGATCCAGTGCTGCCTTCCTCTTTGTTTGGTTCTTATAATGTGGGCGGTTTATCTCCCAAAGACAAGGCAGCTCCCTGAACATATCTATGAAGATTGCCATAAAGTCGGTGTCTTTCAAGATATCCATTTTCACTGCAAGACACAACACAAGACAAACCCTAATGTCAGGCAAAACCCTCCTAATCTAGTTACAATATAGGCCTCAATCTAGAAGCAGTATAGGCCCAAGTTTGGCTCTTACCTTCGTTATCACGATCAGCGCCTCCGATACTATTTCCTCCGCTCACAGATCGTACGTACTACGCACGCGTGTTACGCTTTATACACACTGCGCATGCGTGTAACTCCACCCGCCCCTGACATTCTTTCTAGTCTATTCCCCGCCCCTTTTCGTTCGGCGCAGTGGGTGAAGAGCACATGGCGCAGTCAGAGCAGGTGCGTGCTAATTATAGCAATGAGGAGGAGAAGGAGGAAAGCCCGGATCTGGAAACGTCCCGATCCAGAAGGAGACGATTTAAGGCATCAAATATGTCCTTTGGTGAGATATTGGAGATGGTCGACATCCTGAAGAAGGCCGACTATGATGGAAAGTATGGACCTTACCCCAACCCCAATATCAGAAAGGCCAAGATCATGGCGAAAGTGGTCAAAAGTCTGCACCGGAATTTCGGGGTACGACGATCGAAAGATCAGCTCAGGAAGCGGTGGTCAGACCTGAAAATAGAGAGCCTAAGCAGTACAGAAAGATCCAGAGAGTGCTGCAAAAAAGTAAGTATTTGTGCTGTGTTCCTATTCTTTTTGTCTTTATTACGTTTGTGCTGCTCCATGTGCTCTTCTTAAGTGTTGTACAGTTTAAAATGGCAACTTTCATGTTCATGGGCACATTATTCGTTCGTATCAAACATTTTTCTTTCGGCCTATAAAACACCATTGTTTAGGCCATATGCATTTGCCCACATTTTTTAGGGCCTACTTGTATGAAAAATATTTGGTTGTGTAGATGGGTTTGTTACTAGAATGAAATGCAAACTAGATTCTGTGTAAGGAGAGGACACTCAGCAGCTGTTTTCACATCTGGACGCTGGAGCACTAGTGTGGGACACCAGAACACCATTTTTATTAGGGGGCCCACACAGGTGCTCCAGTGTATACTATAGGGGGGTCTCCATCTGTGAAGCTTGTACAAAACAGGTAAAGTCTTGAAGCTTGACAACGGACAATAAAAATTCTACATCTTGGAACTCTGCAAAAATAGACAATTGTACACCACTTCCAAGCAATGTTTCATCTTTATATTTTGGCCATCAAATATCTGTGTGCTAATTATACCATTTTTGTTTTACATAGGGGAGAAAAGACTCAGAGGACACCCCTCATCCGAGGAGACCATAGACCCTCAGGAAGAAGGGGAAATACCCCCAACCCAAGAAGAGCAAGAGGAGGAAGAAGACGTGGTGGAAATTGGCACCACAACAGGTGAGTATCTACGACCACAGGCTCAGGTAAGAGATGGATGCCGGCATATTTATAATACCTGTTTTTTTGTGGTTTTCTCTCTTTTTAAGTGATTGTGATGTTGTGGATCCAGGGCATTTCACCTCGGAAAGTGCACAGATCCTGATTGGGGAGATCATGGGGTGTAATTTAGCTTTGGAAAACATCAAGAAAAACATCAATGATGTTATTCAAAAAAATAATAACATCATTGATATTTTGGGGAGAGTTTAAAACCCCTCCAAATCCCTTTGTTTTTTTGTGTGCTACAATGTTAAAAAGATTTTTAGAAAAGCCAAATTTTGAGGATGCACACAGTGTGTCAACATGTGCTATCTGCCATCACAGGAGATCAATGGACGCATTTTAGGGCAACCCCTTCCTCAATAATAAAGTAGCTGAGAGGAAGGGGTTGCTCCCCCAAAACACGTCCCTTGATCCCCCGTGATGGCAGCTAGCACATGTTGACATTCGTAAATTGGTGTGCATCTTCAAAATTTGGCTTTTCCTGGGGTGACTTTACCCCATCTGAACGCATTATCAACCACAGTTCCTAAATACTCATGTCTGATATTGCCTTCAAGTTTTACCATATGTGAACTTTGTAAGTTCAAGATTTGTGTCTTTCTTGTTGTTTTGAAACATGCCTGTTTTATCTTAAATGGACATTTCTATTTTTGATAATGCCACCCCAAAAATTGATATACAACAAATATGTTGGTTTGTTTTAAAAACCTTTTCTAAATGCACATGTGATTGTGCAGGTATTAAAAAGATTGTTAATCAAGAATTTGTGGATTATTGTCTCAACGCTACAACACTTTTGTGGTGATGTAATTGCTGCTTTCTGTGACAATGGGTGTTATTTCCTAAGGGCAAATCCACTTTGCACTACAAGTGCAGTTTCAGTGCATTTTCAAGTGCACTTGTAGTGCAAAGTGTATTTGCCTTTAGTAAATAACACCCAACAGTGCTTTGTATAAGGTTACACAATCACGCCATTTTCAGGACTCACCACATTTCAGTCAGGGTCAGCTAAAACAAACACAAGCAGTAAATGTCACCAAAGATTTGCTTAAACTTTTTTTATTTGATCAAGGTTTCACAAATTGTCTGGCATATTGATGGCCCCGCTACCAGCAAAGAACTCAAGGTATCTTAGCCCGACATCACGGGCACTCAGGGAGGGCAAGCCAGGACGGCCACTTTCAAGCGCCGTCAGGGTTGTTTCATTTATAATTCCGGCCTCAGGCCCAACTGAGCCAGCATAGTTGGCAGAATGTTGCCGTAAAAAGTTATGTAGAACACAGCATGCGAGGATTATATGATTCAGTTTATACTCCGCCATATGGATGGGTGTAAGAAATAGGCGGAACCGGCTGGCCATGATTCCAAATTTGTTCTCCACCACTCTTCTGGCTCTGGCCAGCCGGTAATTAAAAACCCTCTGTTCCGGGGTGAGGGTCCTCATCGGGAATGGCCACATAAGATGGTCCCCCAGCGCAAATGCTTCATCCGCAACGAAGACGAATGGGAGTCCTTCCACATTCTCTTCTGGAGGTGGCAAGTCCAAGCTGCCATTCTGGGGACGCCTGTAAAACTCCATCTGGGCGATGACTCCACCATCGGACATCCAGCCATTCTTCCCCACGTCCACATACAGGAACTCATAATTAGTCGACACCACCGCCAACATCACAATACTATTGAACCCCTTGTAATTATAATAGTATGACCCTGAGTTGGGTGGTGGGACGATGTGGACGTGTTTCCCATCAATTGCCCCTCTGCAGTTAGGAAACCGCTGGGCAAAGTGGGAGGCCACAGTCTGTCATTCCTGTGGTGTGGAAGGAAACTGTGAAGGAAACAAAAAAAAAATTAGTCTTTTTGCACATTAAAACATGGAAAGCAGATTAGACACAAACATTCTTGGCCAACATCAAGATAACATTTATTAATGCGCTCTGTAATGTGTGCTTCAAGAAGTCTGTGGAAGGTAAGCATGGAGGAAGAGAGGGAGCTAAAGGCCTTGAGGAAGGGGCCAGTACGTACCTCTGTGAAGGTTTTAAAATAAGCGGCTGTGAATCCGTCTGGGCCGGGGCTGCGCACCGTCATGGACTGGATGTCCCTCCTGAGGTCCGTGATTGCTGTAGCTAATGTGGCTTTTATGTCTTCTGCCACAGATCTCAGGTCCCTGATGCTTAAGGGCTGTTCTACCGCCATGTTTGGTAGAGGCAAGTGTGCCAGGTGTTTGCCAGAAGGGCTGAGGCTGGAGGAGCGTGCTGTGGATGAGTAGGCCCGGGATGAACCGGGGGCCTCAGGTGGCTGTGTCCGGAATATCTCCAGTATGCTGCTGATCGCTTGGGAGTCAGATACCCTGGGGGATCGGGTTGGGGATGAGTTCCCCTTCAGATTTCCCATGTCTGTGGGGGTAGATGGCTCCGCTAGGCTGATGAAAGATCCTCTGAAGACCGGAGCACGGGGATCAGGCGTCCATTAGAATCCGGCACCAAACCACGCCCCCCAAATTTTATGTAAGCAGGTAATGCTTCATAAAATAGAGTCTTGAATTCTGGCTGGTCCGGATTGGAATCCTTTTCAGCCAGAAAGTAAGAACTTTTCAATACAGCCAGAAATTCTGTGGGACTCTGATTAGGACCACATTTTAAATTGTAGGCTGCGGTCTTGGCAGAGGTAACAGTTTTATAGGGTCCAAACTCCATTTGACACCTGTGTTTAATCTCTTTCCATGACTAACCATACAGGGCCTGTAATGAATCAAATAATTGTCTGTACTTTTCTTCAAATACCCATGGTAGTAACTCAATTTTTATACAATTGTCCTTAACGCCTAAGATTTTTAAGGTACGTTTGTATGTTCCTAGATGGTCAGTGATGATTTTCTTGAACAGTGTCTTTGAAGAATTTCATTGTTTTGGGGGTACTGGATAAATAACAGTGCAGCGCTATAGATACAAAAGGCAGACTGACATATTGCTCATGGCATATAATCATTAAAAGTCCCCTTTGATGAAGAAAATGAGTAAAAAAAGGGTTGACAGAAAGCAGTCTCCTCTGCGGTGGTAAGGGTGCTCACAAATGTTCATAAATATATAAATGAGGTATGACCACCATTTACTGCACTTGCCTTAAAAGCCCCTGCAGCAACACAGAATATATGTTTACCCATAACCCATTTACAATTTGTTATTTATATACTGGGTAATTATGCAACCAGTTAGTCTTTTACAACCTTCTCATTGATTCGCTACCTTACATCCAGGAGCTTAGCTACAATATGGCAAAAGTACACTTTACTTTTATTACCCTGTGGAACTTTAGTTCCTTTTAATTTATATGCTACCTTTATGCAAATAGACCAGCTCTCACAACCTCTATATTTGATACTGTACACTTGTCACATATAATTTATGCAGTTCATCCCTTAGTAGGTATAGTATATCTAACGATACGAATTATTACTTATACCCTAGGACCCAGCTGGGCCGTTCCTTGTGGACCATTTCCGCTGGATATGCCCTACGATTTAGCCTGCTACAGTGCTTCCACCCACACAAATGTTTGTGGAATAAATCACTTCAATGTGCTCTGTCAACATCACAAGTTGATGTATTGAGGTCTTCAAACTGCTTCAAAAGGACACCCCCTTTTGTCCTTCCCCTTTTTTGCAAGTTGGGAGATCAGAATTTGAAGTACTACCCTCTCTGATTGTTGTAAACAACTGTAACCGATACAAATCAGTAAGTTTCTTTCGACACTATATTATCACCCCCTTCGTCCTTCCCCCCCCTCCTTTTTTTTTTTTTTTCCCCTTCCCATTTTTAGGTTCCAAGTTGTTCCCCTTTTAACGCATGTCCACTATGATTATTATAGTTATATTGTGGTTTAGTATACCTCTATATTTCTATATACTCTACAGACTATTTATACAACTGCACAGGAAATCCCTGAAGAAGGAATTTACATCTTAAACATTCCGAAACATGTTGTATTTTTCCATATGCAATATTCATATATGTGCTCTTTACCCATTGATCAAGTGCAGTTAATGTATACTTAATTGTTTTTAAATCTTCGATTTTTGATATATACTTGAATAAAGAACAAATATTTTACTATATACCCTATTGCTTCTTACCCACATTTACTCCTATACCCCTCACCTTCCCTCCACCCCGAAAAATCCCCAGGGTCCTGTTTTCTGACATAAATGTTCATAAGGTGCAACTCAATTCGTGTTTCCACCACCAGCTAGCCAAACTGCTCACCTCAGTCATTGGACCCCTGAGCTAACAGATGGGTCAAATAGGCATTCACCACTCACAGTGGATGGAGGATTGAGTAGGTAGATGAATGAGGTACACAATCACACCACTTTAAAAGACCGCACTCTGTTACTCTCGATTTCCAACCGTGGTATCATGTAATGTAAAAGACATATATAGTTCACACTGTGTGGCTAAAATAACTTTCTTTATTTAAAAAGACAGGTACTCACATACATAGCACTATAACCCTAGTGTTGGGATGAATAGTATGGTATAAAGTCTTTGTAAGACATAAGTAGATAAGGTGGCTGCAGTGAAGTCCTAGGGTACTCCCGCATGTGTATCATCCTAAATGGGACTTCCTCAGCGATAATGGAGTCCCGTGCATCTGATCTATATAAATTATGCCACTTATCAAATTCACCTGTGTAGTAAGCCTCCAGCGAAAACCGTCCAATCAGCTTGGACCGCTCAAAGGTTAGGGGAAACACTTCCTGTTTACATTATTCAGTTGCTATAGCGACCGTGACGTGAACGATGGCATGACGCCCGGTCATGTGACCTCACACACATGATTCTGGCTTCTAGCTGGAACGCATAGGAAGGAAAAAACTCCACCCTTTAAAAACCAACCCTCCCTGTAGAACCATTGCCAAGGTAACGAACTAGCTCAGCTAAAACAGCCAGCATACAACCCGCTCTGTGAAATAATACAAGAGCCAGAGCACACCTACAGCTATGATTGGCCAATGTTCAAAACCCCCGGCAGGCCCACAAGCTGGGATAATTCTATATAAATACCAAACCAAGTTAATAATATCTATATAGAGAAAATAAAAATAAAAATAAATATAAAAAATGGGACTAAAAATTCCTCACTTGTTTCAAAAAACCTGACATTATCGCAGCCACATTTTGACAATAATAAAAATAACATCACCATTCAGTCATCATAATTATCTTCCCAATCTAGACATAGTGAATCTAATGGGAGCATAAACTTTTCAATAAAAAATTTGTGTATAAACCTGTAATAAAATAAAATGTGATAGGCGCATGTGCGGCAGCTCCAAAGATGGCCGCCGGCTGCTAGAGCTCCGCTACACTGCGGTCCCGTAATAGCCACCAGAGCGCCCTGAGCATTCCCCGAACCACACAGCGGGACACATTAGCGGGGGAGACCCCCAGGAATTGCCCGACCATAACGGCGCACGTCCGGAGCAGTCTGGAGGGACAGATGAAGGCGGCCGGCATCGCGGCCAGTTATGCCAAGATGGCGGCGGCCCCACGAGCACAGCACAGAGAGCACAGAGGACTCCATAGCCGACCAGGACAATCAGCCTCTTCTGTCCCCAGGTATGGGCTTTCCGCCCCTGCCTCTGGCCACCTCTCCTTCATCCACTGAGTCTCTTTTGGGCAGGATGTGTCCGGGCCTCCCATCTACTCCTATGATGGATCCACATACAGGGCTTCTATTGTCTGTATCAGAGACATCTGCGGCCATTCCTGCATCTACAGACTTCCCCTCAATGATGAAGGCCTTCTCCCAGCTACTCTCCAAAAGTTTAGTCCTAAATGCAACCCAAATCACAGCATCCATTCATGCAGATCTGCAACAAATAGGGCAAAGAATAGACACTAATGAAAAGAAAGAAGACCAGGCGGTGTCACGCATAAATCAAAATTCAGCAAGGATTCAGGACATGCAGGAACAACTGGAAACAGCGTTTGCGAAAATCACTGACCTCGAAAACAGGTCGAGACGCTATAACTTTCACATCTGCGGGCTCCCCGAATCTGAAAAAGAGGTCCACAATTGTGGGAAAACCCTGCTGCGGAACCTCATTGCTGATATTACAGAGCACCGCCTGGAACTCGATAGAGCCCACAGGGCCCTGCAACCCCCTCTCTCGGATGGTCTCCCCAGAGACATTATCGTTAAGCCCCATTTCTTCTCTGTGAAGGAGGAAGTAATGAGGAGATCCAGGGGTGCAGACAACCTTAACTTGCTGGGTCATAGGATTCAGATCTTTGCGGACTTATCGCCATACACAGTACAAAAAAGACGCTATCTTAAACCTTTGCTACAACTACTGCTGGAAAAGGAAATATCGTACCGATGGTCCTTCCCTCTACGTCTGAATTTCTCCTACAGAAACAAAAACTATGGCTTCTCTTCCTTCGCAGAGGGAGAACGCCTTCTTCTTCAGTTGGGCCTGATCCCCCTGGAACCATCGCCCTCCCAGAACAGCAGGAGCTCGACTTTGTCTACGAAACAAATCCCGCCTGCAAGCCCGCTACAACTTACTTGGCCGAAGCAAAGCTCTAAGCGTTCAAAGGAAAACCTGCCCCCATAATGTCCTGCAATAGCCAAGGATCAGGGCTCTGATCCGGAATTCTCCTTTTGTCATTTTAATATCTTCAGATTCTCTCCTGGCTCTCCATTGGTCCCATTTCTGAGATCTCCCGGATTAAGGGTTTGACTGTTTTGGTATTAGTTAATGTTCATACCTTTATTCATGGTTACCCAGGTCAGAGATAAATAGCTTCCACAACTGCGTTGGACTGGGTCAGAGACAAGGGGTTTATTCTGCCTAAATAACTCCGGTTTTTGTTGAAGGGTTTGTTTATGTTACATTTTTCATCTCTGGGAGCTTTAAGACTCTCTATAAGACCTAACAAGTGCCTATATTGTGTGAACAATTTTTGGATATCCTAATCAGTTTTAAGTAAGGGTTAGGCTTTATGTCCCAGCTCCCGGGTTGCACTGGACTGCCCTGTAGGCCCTGGGCCCAGGCGATGCAGTGTATCCTCCCATTTTCTCTTCACGGCTGGCAGACCTTATAATTCTTTAGTCTATGTTCACCCCAAAGATATGTGTTTATCGGTCCTCCCTGGCTCCAGGGTTTGGGGGGAAGGGGGTCCCAGAAAGAGAGTGGGATTTAGTGAGCAGCTCCCAGCTATTGGCAGTCTGCCTCTGTTTTCTTTTATAATAGTGGGAATGCTCGGTTCTTTTATGAAATGTTAGACTATTTTATGGTCTCCAGTTGTGATACTCTATAGGTGGCGGGGCTGCAGTGCTCCAAATGCACCTCAAGTAGAAACCTAGTGCACTGCTAGTGCATTCGGTTTCTTGATCGGTAGTCCTACTGATTGGACTCCGAACCTCTCAGGATTAGGGTACGGTATGGCAAAACCATCCTACCCCGGGGTTTGGGGGGGTCTGGGGACCCCTGGGTTACTTTCATACGCTTAACTTACATGCAGAAATGTTTATTGTTTCAGTCTAATGTACTCATTGTTTTCTCTTCTTTTCTCCCTTTCATCCTTCTCTACTCCCTCCCTCTTTATCTCCACATGGGCTGGTCCGGTGGCGGCTTCCGTCTCTCGCCTTCACTCCCAGGTCACGCGTTCTCGGCATTCTCCAATCTCAGGAACCTCCGGGTATCTTCATCTCCCTGGTCAGGTAAGGTCACACACACAAATAAGTTCTCACTTCACTTACAGTATGCCTGAACAACTAACAATTTCCCCCACCCTAAAAATTATATCGCATAACACACAGGGTCTGAACTCCCCCACTAAAAGGAGAAAATTGTTCCAACTCTATCAGTCTATGCATGCGGATATACTTCTTTTGCAAGAGACTCACTTCCCCATTTCCTATAAGACCACTTTCCTCCACCGACGATTTCCCCAATTCTTTTTATCCTCAGCACCCAATAAAACAAAAGGGGTTGCAATCTGTTTTGCTAAACATATTAACCTATCTCAACCAGTGACAGTTGTAGACCCTCACGGCTGTTATTTATTGGTCTCTGGGAATATAGATGGGGAACTATATACCTTTATATCCTATTATATACCTAACAAGGGACAGAGGGCCTTCTTTGAAACCCTACTCCACAAACTGGGGCCGCACCTAAAGGGCACAATTTTTTTGAGAGGGGACTCTAATATAGCCTTCGACTTTTCTCTGGTCAAATCCGGATCGGGAGCATCAAAACCTAAACGTCCTTCCAAACAAAGTCTCCAAATAGTGAAACTCATTCAGGGGGCGGGTTTGATAGACATCTGGAGGGAATTGAACCCTCGGGCTAGAGACTTCACACATTTCTCAGCACCCCATGGATCATACGCCAGGATAGACCACATCTTCACGCACGCCAATGTGGTCCCCTTACTTGTAAAATCCCAGATAGTAGATACACCTTTATCGGACCACTCTATGGTCACTTTGATAGCTCAGAGACCTTCGGGACACAGTGAACTGCCACGCTGGCGTCTTCAGGAATCAATTCTTAGTGACCCCATACTAGCCTCTATCATAGAGGATGCAATTAAGGAATACTTCAGTCTAAATACTACGACGGATGTTTCCCCTTCTACAGTTTGGGCAGCGCATAAGTTGGTGAAACGAGGAAAACTAATTCAATTGTCAGCTCAACTTAAAGCAGAACACAGAGCAGACACGATAAAGTTAATAGCAGAATTTCAATCCCTCTCAAAAGCGCACAAACTCCATCCCACTCCTGTTTCACTGGCCAACCTAGACAAAGCTCGGGCTCTGCTCAATCTGTCCCTAACTACATTAGCCGAAAAGCACCTCAGGTGGACTGGGGCGCGGTTTTACTCTCAGAAAGATAGGACGGGGTCGAAACTGGCGGTTAAACTTAACCCTAAACCTCGCCAACTAGCCTTCCCCAAAATTAAGTTGCAATCGGGAGACCTATCTCAGAACCCTACCAAAATCATGGAGGAATTTCATCGGTTCTATTCGGATCTCTACCAACCGCACGCCCCCTCATCTGGGGAATCAAAAAAACGTTTCTTTGATTCATTGAATTTACTTGCAGTGTCTACAGAACATAAGGATCTGTTAGATAGCCCGTTCTCACCATCAGAGGTACTAGACACGATCAAATCTTTGAAACCTGGTTCCTCTCCAGGCCCAGACGGGTTCTCTACCGGATATTATAAAAAATTTGGTGCTACATTGGCACCTCACCTCTCTAAGTTTTTTAACTTTCTCAGGAAAGGTTCCCCTCTGGGAACAGATTTAAACACAGCATATATTTCGGTGATTCCCAAACTGGGAAAAGACACGAGCGAAGTAGGGAACTATCAGCCTATCTCGTTAATTAACAATGATATCAAAATTATGACCAAGATTTTTTCGAATAGACTAGCGAGTTTTATACCCTCCTATATTAACAGAGATCAGGTGGGATTTATACCAAGGAGGCAGGGTCCCGACCAGATTAGACGGTCCATTGATGTAATCTCCCTCCTTAAATCTCCATGGGATGGGAACCCTCCACAAACAGGTTTCTTACTGCCAATTGACCTACACAAGGCTTTTGACTCCATAGACTGGGGTTACCTGTCAGAGATTCTGAGAAGATGGGGCTTTGGCCCTCACTTTCTGAACTTAATTCACTCCATGTACTTCAAACCTACTGCTCAGGTGAGATTAATGGGTAGATACACAGATTCATTTCCAATTGGTAGGGAGACCAGACAGGGGTGTCCCCTTTCCCCACTCCTATTTGCCATGGCCATTGAAACCCTAGCTATAGCGATTAGATCTAACCCAGATATTAAAGGGGTTACCAAATCCATGGCCCTAAATGTCTCCTTACCACCCGAATTACTCTCACAGCTCACAAATAACTTCACATTTTCCTGGGCTCCTAAGGCTCTCCCCTATTTGGGGATATGCTTGACCCCGGATGTTAAAGATCTATTTAAAGCCAACTATCCTCCATTGATCACAAAGTGTAAGGGGGACCTTCAACATTGGTCAAGATGTGGTTTGTCCTGGCTAGGAAGGGTGCATGCTGTAAAGATGACTCTCCTACCTCGCCTCCTATATTAATTCCATTCACTGCCAATCCCCCTCCCGAAGAGCTTTTTGGGGAAATTCCAATCTGAGATAATCCGCTTTGTTTGGGGAAACAAGGGGTATAGATGTCCATCCAAAATACTTATATGCCTGAAATCACAAGGTAGCCTGGGTTTAGCGGACCTCTGGGGATACTATCAGGCAGCACAGTTATCCCAAATCTTGATAGTTTTTTCTAGAGGCCTGAAACCGAGGCTAATGTAAAGGTTATGTCCAGATGGTACTATGTTCCCTCTAAATTAGCCTTGATCTATCCTGGGACTTCTCCTTTGTGCTTTAGGGGTTGCGGGCTATCGGGGTCTATGATACATATTTGGTGGACCTGCCCCCGCATTAGAACTTTTTGGCAGAAAATCTTCCAAATAATAAGCTAATTAGTTAAGGCGCCAGTTGGTCCCAGCCCCTACATAGCCTTATTCAACCACACCATTCCCGAGTTAAATAAACATCTACAGGACCTCTCTTTCTTTGTACTGTTAGGAGCACAAATCACCATAGCTAAGGCCTGGAAGAAAACCACGGTGGCTCTTCAGCCTTGTACACGAAAGGTGTCTTGGATAATGGCCCAGGAACAAATAGTAGCTAAGCTGAATGACAACATGGAAAAATTTTATGCAATATAGGGACCTTGGGCCACGTTCTGTAATATAGCTCTAATACCGGGGACAGGACCTGCTGCTCCTCTTCTTCTCTGTCCTCCCCTCTCCCACATTCTTTCTCTCCTCTCTCTGGTTATTCTTAGCCTCTCAGGCTCTTTTTGAAGTACTTAGATATCTCTACCCCATTGGTTGAGGAAATCTTGTACAAGGCTGGATGGGACGTCAGGGGATACCACCACCGATAGTTAATTTTTATTTTCTCTTACATACGGGCCTGGAGGAAGAGGGCACCACCATTTTGCCCTCTCTCTTGGACCTTTCATTACTGGAGATGGCGAGGGGTGCTGGGAGGACCCTTATCACACCTACAGGAAGATCCCATTGGGGTAGTGTGTGTGGGCCCCTGCATGTCCTGGCGTGCTCTCCTCAAAAACAAAAATACACTTTTACATGGTATCCTTCTCGGGCGGTGTGGGATCCCCTCCGATTACCCTGATCTGTATACTAGGTCTGGTTGTATGACTCCTAGGCTTATTTTCCGGTAACTTTCTAACATTTTCCTCAGTAATTATTTTGGTTTATTATTACCCTTATATAGCCTTTATGTGTCCTCCTCTTTTACCTAAATTCCAGCCTTATCCTTTTTTGATTTGATATACTGTAAAGCTTTAGCAAGAATTTGCATGTAGCTGTATCAGGAATTTATTGTATTCTAAATTACGCAACTTTATGTTTTTATGTGAAATATTTCAATAAAAATCTTTAAAAGGTAAAAAAAAAAAAATAAAATAAAAAATAAAATGTGATTGTGTACCTCATTCATCTACCTACTCAAGCCTCTATCCATGACCACTGTGAGTGGTGAATGCCTATTTGACCCATCTGTTAGCTCAGGGGTCCAATGGCTGAGGTGAGCAGTTTGGCTAGCTGGTGGTGAAATCACAAATTGAGTTGCACCTTGTCCAGGAAAATCTAAGCTTCTCCCTGTAAGCATATAATTTCTTTGCGCTTAAAAGCACAAAAAGCTCTCTTATATAATGCCGGGAAAGTGCGCCTTTCTTTCTCTCCAAGTAACACAAACAGACGTTGGTATCACTTCAAGCTCCGTGTAAAATCCTGAGCAAAATAGCCAAGTGGCTTTTATTTATATTAAACACATGGATAACAAAAGAGGCTGCTGACTTCAGAATCAGCCAATCAGACATTTGTATTCATTTAAAAGAGCCAATGACACACATGCATATAATCAAATATAAAAGCAGTAGTGACGTGTGCAGACGGTGGTGTGCAAAACCATGCGACAAGCACATGGCTTTGAACACAACCGTGTGCACATTCCCACTGCTACCAGTGAATGCGAACCATACTATACCATGGCCCAGTGGGCTATAATATTGTATGGTTATACTATGGTTCCCAAAGTACGCAAACTTGTTTACTTAGGCATTGAAATGTGGTCGCCATGGAGTGGCCAGGTCCTTGGAAAGACATAAACAGACATCCTTAAAAAAGCAAACAGATCCGCCATGTCTACGGGAAGGTTTCCGCATCCAATGGTCTTCCACCAGCATCTGTATGTGCGAATACCCTCAAATGAGAGTATTGCAGCAAAACTGACACTGGGGGGCATCTGACAACACACATAAATAAAATTTTCCACAACAACCTTATGAACATTTGTGAGCACCCTTACCACCGCAGAGGAGATTGCTTTCTGTCAACTCTTTTTTCTCATTTTCTTCATCAAAGGGGACTTTCAATGATTTTATGCCATACGTAATATGTCAGTCTGCCTTTTGTATCTATAGCGCTGCACTGTTATTTATCCAGTACTTTTTAAAGGGTTTTTATATGTATATCTTTAGTGTTCAGCTGCTTGTATTTTATAGTTAGGTCCTTTTATTGATTTTGCGCTGACTGAACTTCCATTTTCTTTATTGTTTTGGGGGTGTCATACCTTTTATCTAGGGTCCTGGACTTCCATTTATGCCCATATAAAGCCCTATCTACTTCCTTCTCTGTACACTCTGGGGAGTATTTTTGAAACTTAGGGGGTGACCTGTATTCTGACTCTCCCTGACTGTGACTTACCTGTATCTCCTAGTGATATGAATATTTCCGTCCTTCCATTTCTTGTTCCTCTAAGAGACCTTGGCCCATGGCTTCATGGTTTAACTAGGACGTTAATTTCTCTATCCGTTCCTCCATTGCTTTCTGCTCTGATCTGAGTATCTCAGTCCTGGCTTTACTCTTTTTTATCCCTAGCAGCAAAGTTTGCTTCAATGGGGTTTTTTCTCTCTTGTCTATAATATTCTATTTCCTGTTTACATTTTTGATATTTCTTTTGCAGTTTCTTTAATAGGTGACGGGTCTCTTTATATAAGGCCTTAGCATTTTGGATCTGGCCAACTAAATCTTCATGACTTTCTCTAGATTGCCTGAGTCTACTCTCAGCCTGTTGGAGCTTGTCTGAAAGGAACCCTATCTCTTGTTTTTTGTTTATTAAGGTGGAGCGGGTTTCCAGCAATTCTTTCTTTAAGCCTGGCATCTGTTTGGCAACTCAGTACACAAAAACCACAAAGTCTGCCAAGACTACAGAATGAGACGGTCTAGTCGTTTTGAGTCCTTTGCACTAGCAAAGGCCATAATCAATTGGTAAACCACCTTCATCATCACTCAAACTCTGGGCCTCCTAGGTCTAATCTCTTACAAATGTATTTGGTTACACCATAGTCAAGAACTCCACGTAAGTTTTCCTGAGGTTCAGTAACCTCTTTTGTGGTTGAAGTAGCTACAGCTGGGGTGGTATTACCATCCCGGCTGTTTCTAGATGAACTTGATTCGTTATCACTTCCTGCCATGTTACTATACAACAGATATCCCTAACAATGTATATGAATTTACAATCACCAGTATGTTGTGGAATATGGTAAGATTTCCTTACAAGATATCTGCCTGCCAATTTTATGTAGTGAATGTGTAATATTAAAATGTAATGATAATAATTATGGGGCATATTTAATAAAATAAAAGGGTTTTTTGGTGAATGGTAAATTAAAAAATATAAGGAAGGTGTCTGAATTATAACTGTAATAAATATGCAGTGCCTCCAGCTGATTTCGGCAATTGATAAATCATTTAAAAACAATATTTCTTACCAATGTATAAATATCTCTGAATTAAATGAATAAGTAAAAAAAAAATATTTAAATACAAGTATAATTATACAATTTCACCGGAATTACTGGTGATTCATATTTCATACACACAATCAAAGACATCAACACAATCGTAAAATAATTTCTTTTAAGTTTCAAAAGCAAACCTGGGACAGCCCCGACCAACTATAAAAAAGGTGTAGTTAACCATGTTTTAAAATGTTAAAATAAGACCCCTTATCGCTCGGAAGACAATTTTCTGACTCTCTGCGGCCGGAAGAGAGATAGAAATATATCTTGAGGAGCCAACAAGAAAGATGTTACTAAATTTAAAATATGTCCTAATTTCAGTGGGGCTGTTAAATTAGGGTGGACAATAAACAATTTCCCTGGGACACCACAATAGCCAATTTACTTGCAATACAGGTCTATACCTAATTTACCCAGACATAGTTTCACATACAACATAGACAAATAATGTGGGAAAATTATTAGTTAATAAACTGCCTGCACACTGTAAATAATAATGTCAAAACACAAACAGTAAAATACAATCCCTACAGTTTTGGGAGTAAAAGGTTGATCACGGACAAACACGCAAACACCGTTAAAGTCTATGGGACACGAACATGAAAAATCAAAAGTGCTCATTTTAAAGGCTTATATGCAAGTTATTGTCATAAAAAGTGTTTGGGGACCCGGGTCCTGCCCCAGGAAACATGTATCAATGCAAAAAAAAAAAGTTTTAAAAAACGGACGTTTCAGGAGCAGTGATTTTAATAATGAGACCTTTAATCAATACATTGTGGCTGTCATAATTTCAAGGAACAAAACAAACAAAATAATTTCCCCTTTCATAAGATATGTCGCCAAGTTCTTTCACAATATGTGGATAGGAATATATCATCTCCTTGTTTGATGGTGTCTTCTTGTTATTTTTGGTAGATAACTTCCAGCATACATTAATTCTTGAACATAACTGCATAGTAATTTAATATAAATATATACATAATTGTAGATTCTGTTTTGAAATGAAACTGGGGTTCATCTGGTGTATAATTAATGGATGTCTCTGTCATTGTCTTGGGCCATAGTTAAGACAACACCAGGTTCCTATTGAGGAGACAGTCTCAACATTTGAACAATGGGGCTTAATTGACTAACTTGAAGATTTTATGGTTTTCAGTTCAACCTTTCTCATGTAGTTGTGATATCTTGACCTGGGTTTCCCTTGACCAAATAACTAATTTCCTCCCAGCACTGTCAGCTGGGGTGAGTAGTTCTGTAAACTTAACCTTACATTTGCATCGATTACATTTGGGTAACATGACTGTCTGAGAACCAGTTCCTCGAGGTCTTTCTTCCTCTCTTGTTTTTCTTGTCAAAAGAAGTTTATTGAGTATACAATGTTATAAAGATACATAAAGTAAGTTTACAAGGATCTATAAAGTAAGCTCATTGTTTTACAGTAGGGTTTATATAGGTAAATATCATGAAATTTCAAATATTAAACATTGGGTTCACGTAAACCTAAATTAAAGATATATATCATTTCCTTAGTTACTTTTGTAGGTATTTAAATGATTTATACCTACTATACATATTGTTTACAAGTAGAGTGTATATAGGTCAAATAAATTCTGATAATAAGCTTTAATCGTAAGGTGGAGAAAAGGAAAGAGAAAGAAGAAAAAGGGTTGAAAGGTAGAGGTATGGTCCACAAGGTTGTCCCGCTCGTCAGTTTATTATTCTTTTTAGTTCTCTTTGAAGCCTTAGAATGGGTGTCTCTGTAACTCATTTAATCTGTTACCATGGCAACAGGACAGAGTCATTGAAGTTTGACAGGAACTGTTGTTTTATCCAAGGATGCCAAAGTTTTTCAAATTTTGGAATTTGATTTTGATCGATGGCTACCATCTTAGCATGGAACATTGTATTATTCATTCTGTGAATTGTTTCTGCTAGTACCAATGTAGGAGATTTCCATGCCTTGGCCACTGTTTGTTTTGCTGCCGTTATTAGTTGGATCATAAGTTTGAATTGAGAGAGTGTTAACCATTCCGGTTTTAGATTAAGTAAAGTTAAATATGGATCTGGTTGTATTATTTTTTTAAATATTTTAGATGCAATCACGAAGACTTCCTTCCAGAAGGTTTGGATTACTGGGCACGTCCACCATATGTGTAAATATGTGCCTATTTCTGGGCATCCTCGAAAACAAAGAGCTGAGGTATTAGGTGAATATTTTGCCACTCTAGCGGGTACAAGGTACCAGCGAGTTAGGACTTTATAATTTGTCTCCAGTGCTAAGATGTTGGGTGAAGATGACTTAGATGTGAGCCATATGTTAGACCAGTCCGTGTGTTCTAAAGTTCGTCCCAGGTCCTCCTCCCACCTCTGAACGTAAGAGGGTCTATTAAGATTTACTACTCCATATAATTGATTATAAAGTGATGAAATTGTACCTTTAACAAATGGATCTTTTGTACAGATTGATTCAAAAATGGATAATTGGGATAATGGTGTATCCCCCTTTAGGAATGGTGTATAGAAATTTTTGATTTGGAGATACCCTAAATATCTCAGAGTTTGGTAGATCATATTTTTCTCTAAGCGATGGGAATGAAAGGAATGATTTAGATGCTATGAAGTCATTTAGTGTCTGAATGCCTGATGTTGTCCAAGCTTTAAAAGAATTTGGGTAGATCCATGCCGGATAAAAGGCCGGATTTCTGATAAAAGAAAGGAGAGGATTGTGTGGAGATTGTAACTGATATTTGGTTTTTAGTTTATCCCAGAGAGATAAGAAGTGTTTAGTTATGGGATTATGAATTTTAAAGCGGTCTTTAGGATCAAGCCATAATAAATTTGATATTAATAGAGGGTCATTTTCTGAAGCCTCTATAAATACCCATAATGGGATTTCCTGTTTTGCATGGTATTTGGACAGACTGGCCAAATGTGCTGCTCTGTAGTAGTTAGTAAAATTAGGGTATCCCAGGCCTCCTTTATTTTTGGGAAGATGTAGTGTGTGTATAGGTATACGTGGTTTAGAAGAGCCCCATATAAACGAAGTTGCTCTTTTTTGTACTATTCTCAAAAAATAGGAAGGAATTGGAATAGGGAGGACTCTGAATAGATAAAGCAATTTGGGTAGAATAGTCATTTTGATTGCATTAATCTTCCCCATCCAGGATAAAGGAAGTTGCGACCATTGTTTTATTAGATTTGTGATCTGTCTTAATACAGGAGGATAATTGGTTGAGAATAAGTCAGAATGAGATGCTGTTAAATAAATTCCAAGATATGGGATTGATTTTTCTGCCCATGTGAATGGGAGTGCAGCCCTAGCCGGGATCAATTCCATGTTTGTGAGTGAAATATTAAGCACTAGGCATTTCTTAGGATTAATCATAAGGCCGGCTAGGGCTGCAAATCCATCAAGAGCTGGTATTAAGTTAGGACCAGAGACCTGTGGTGATGATAGAAAAAGTAATATATCGTCTGCAAATATACATAATTTGTGTGTAATACCTCCTACTTCAATGCCAGTTATAGTTTGGTTTGTTCTGATGTATTGGGCCATGGGTTCGAGTATAAGGGCAAATAATAAGGGAGATAATGGGCAACCCTGTCGGGTACCTCTTTCGATATTAAAGGCTTCAGATTTGTATCCAGCATATTTTATATAGGCTTTGGGTTTATTATATAATGCTTTGATCCATGTTAAAAAGTGGGGTCCAAAACCCCATTTTTGTAATGAATATTGCATATATTGCCAGGATACTGTGTCAAATGCCCTCTTAATATTGAGAGATAGAAAACATAAAGGGATTTTCCGTTTTTTAGCAATATGTGCCAATAACACTGCCCTGCGTATATTATCGCCTGCCTGTCTATTTGGCATGAAGCCTACTTGATCTCTATGTATTAATTTTCCTATAATGCTATTGAGGCGTTTTGCTATTATTTTTGCTAATAATTTAATATCGAGGTTTAACAGAGAGATAGGCCGATAATTCACACAGGAAGTATCATCAGAAAGGGGTTTTGGGATCATACAAACAATTGCCATTAGTGTTTCTTGCCGAAAAGAATGTCCATCTAGAAGTTTGTTAAAAGTTTCAGTGAGAATGGGAGAGAGTATTTCTGAGAATGTTTTATAGTATAAAGCCGAGTAGCCGTCCGGGCCTGGTCTTTTGTTAAGTTTTAGGTCTTTTATGGCGTTAGCAACTTCATCTATAGTTATAGGCTCATCCAAACGGCTTTTTTGATTCTGAGATAACTCAGGTAAGGTTATTTTTGAGAAGAAGGATTCAGCCTCTGTAGGATTAAATTCATTGTTTGTCTTGTATAAAGTTGCGAGATGTGAGTGAAATTTATGGACTATTTTAACTGGATTACAAGTGTAAACATTTTTTGATAATTTCAAACGTATTGGTTTGAAAGATTTGTTAGTTGAATTTAATGCCCGAGCCAAATATGTACCTGGTTTGTTTGTATTCATGTAGAAATTGTGTTTGGAGCGTTTGAGGGATTTATCAACTGACTCAGTGAGAAATAAATCGTATTCCAATCTAGATTTTTCCAGATGAGATTTTGTACTCTGAGATGGATTATCTTGAAATGATATGTAGGCTGCATTAAAATTGAGTTCTAGTTTTTTTGCTAGATTTTTGCGTTCCCGTTTAAATAGTGCCATTTGTCTTTGTATTGTACCACGCAAGACAGGCTTATGAGCTTCCCACAGTGTTATTGGGGAGATGTCTGTTGTATTATTAATTGATATGTATTCCTTTAAAGCTTGTTCAATGGCCATCTGATGTAGTGGGTGTTTGAGCATTATGTCCGGTAAGTACCACGTTGGGTCATGCGCTTTTGGTATGGCTGAGGCTATAGTAGTGTATACTGCATTATGGTCAGACCACGGAATCGGAATTATATCTGATGCAATAATTTCTGGTATCATTCCTATTGTTAGAAAAATATGATCTATTCTGGTGAAGGTTTGATGAGGGTGCGAGAAATAAGTGAATTTCTTTTTCATTGGGTTACTTTCTCTCCATGAATCTACCAGATTGTATTTGGAAAGAAGTTGAGAAAAAGGTAATCTAGAGGTTATTTTGGATGGTGTAAAAGGTGATTTATCTAGAAATGGGAGGAGGACCTGGTTCGAATCCCTACACATTATCACTGTTCCTATTTTGTGTGTATTAATCACTTGTAATATATGTGAGAGGAATGGTGTAGGTTGTTTGTTAGGAGCGTAGTAGGAAATCACTGTGATTGCTGTATCCATTATATAACCCATGAGTATCAGGTATCTACCTTCTGGGTCTTTAATTTCTGATGATAAGGTGAATGGTGTGGATCGGTGAAATGCAATTAGAGTTCCCCTTTGTTTGGTACAGGCAGAAGCCGTGTAAATTTGTTTATAAAAAGGAGAAATATATTTTGGAGTAGAATCTTTGGTGAAGTGTGTTTCTTGGAGGCATACTATGTGAGCCTTCTTGTTATGGAAAGTACGGAAGGCTTTGGTCCTTTTTTGAGGGACATTTATTCCCTGAACATTCAGGGAAAGTATATTCAGTGGTGCCATGGCAATAGATCAAATAGTTTTGACTTACTTTTTGTTATGCAGAGCTGACTGCGCAGATCAACCTGTGTGGACTGAAGAGATGAATAGATAGAAAAGAAACCAGTGAATTCTGGAGTAAAGAGTAAACAAAAAACATATGAGATTAGATGATACATTGTATAAATTATTTTTTGCAAGTAATCACAATTTACCCGTGAAAGAGAATAAATATCTCTCTCAGGGGAATAAGTGCCTTTGTCACACTCCCACATAATATGGTTGGGAGAATGAGGAGGGCTAATGGGGGTACATGGATCTTCCGCTTACAGGAGAGAAGTGCTATGTCAAAAGACATCAAAATGATGTTTCATTAATTGGAGTGCAGAATATAGTTTTTGTTGAAATTATTTATTCCAGGGTGGTTGTATATGGTTAGTCTTGCCCTAGGCTAAATAATTCAGTTAGAAAGGTACTGTTAATAACTTTGGTATTGATGAAGATAGTTTGAATTATTTTGGGATTTTAACCCTTTTAGAGTAAACAATTACATATTTTATTCATATGTAACTGTTTAGATATGTTAACTCATAAAATTGAGGTTGTATTGCTTCAGATTAGAATAAACAAAAACATAATTCTAGGAACTAGTTAGGTAATAATATATTTGTTTTAAGAAAAGAAAGAAAAAGCTTCCATTACTTCTGGATTATTGAACATATTTGTCCTAAAAAGTAATAAATCTATTGTTATTACCTGATAATATATAACTGAACAAGAATTTCCTTATTTCACTTATATATTCTAAGGCTATATGAATCAGAAGTAATAAGAAATATAACTGGAATGTAACAAGATCCCACACAGTGTGTGACTATCAGAATGCAGTTACATTCAGTTATAAATATAGGTTTTTTATAGAGAACCATCTCTTAGTATAATAAATGAAGAGATATCAGGAATTAGGATGTCAGTCCATTGAATCTTCTTGGTCCATGGATGATGTGGCATAACAGCCTCTTTTGTGAGAATGATGATTCCCATTTTGTTCTGAAATTTTCTGGGTGCTGCCTGAAGGTGAAGATGATGCCATTCTTCTGCGTGTGGGAGTGTTGCTGCTTGTGGGTTCTGTCAGATTTAATTTTAAAAGGGGTTGTTGTAGTTCATCTGCTGATCTGCTTCTGTAAATTGTACCTTGGTAGTTAAATCTGACTGAAAAGGGGAAGCCCCATTGATACATAATGTTGTGGCGTTGCAGTTCCATTAGTTGGGGTTTCATGGATCGTCTTTTAGTAATAGTAAGTTGGGATAGGTCAGCAAAAATTTGATAATTGTGTCCTTGAAAATTAAGTTCATTTTTTTCTCTTGCAGCAATTAGTATTTGTTCTTTCGTTCTGTAATAATGAAATTTTGTGATTATATCACGTGGGGGTCCATCTTTCTTTTTGGCTGTGAGGGCTCTGTGTACTCTGTCCAGTTCTAAACGTTCAATAGGGATATCTGGCTTTAGTTCTTGTAATAGAGCAGTAATAGTAGATTGCAGGTCTGTCACAGTTTCAGGTATTCCCCTTATGCGCAAGTTTGAACGTCTGGCTCTATGTTCGTAATCTTCGAGCTTAGTTTGAAGTATTAAATTCTCTTTTTTTGATTGTTCCAATTCTGTTATATTTTCTTGGGTTGTAATTTCAATTTCATCCATTTTTATTTCTAAGGCTGCGGTGCGGTTTCCCAGCTCTCTTATTTCTTTGGTTAGGCTGTTTGTTATTTGGTCTGAGGTTTGTTTTAAAGCCTTATGAAGCATCTTTTCAAATTGTAATAATATTACTGGGGATACCGAGGAGGCTTGTGGAGAAGTTTGTGAGAGGATTTGTTCTGTATCTGACTCAAATGGAGAGTCTTGCTGTGACATTTTCTGTCTGTGAGAGCGCCCTGATGCTGTATCTTGTGAGGTGACTGGAGCTGCTTCAGCTGCAGTGAGTGCCTGTGAGCTCTTTGTGAGGTGATTTTTATTTCTGCCACGGTTTCCTCCCAGTACCATATTTCCTGCCCAAACTTTCACAGTTTGTTCCCTGGGGCAAAAAGGTTCAAATGGATACCTTTTGAGCCTGCAGGCTCCGCTTTGTCCTTCTCTTCTCTCCTCAGCGGTGTGGAGCTCTAACAATGCATGTCTGCTCCGCTAGGCTCCGCCTCCTGCCCCCTCTTCCTCTCTTGTTTTAAATGGTTCAGGAGAGGGGCGAATTTAGTTATTGCAAAATCATAGTTCATTTGTTTTTATAATTTTATATATAAATATCCTGACAGCACCTACCTATGTAGAGGGTGCTACACTCACCCCCCCACACCAAAATCCAGCTGGCCCCTCAGCTGGGAAAATTGAAAAATGGCTCCTGGGCCCCGAAGCAAGGGCATCCTATAAGAAAGTTGGAAAGGAGGAAGGGAAACGACTTGAATGGGAAACTGTACAAATAAATACATATAAAAATATATAAAAATCTCAGGTAAGTGTAGCGCTGGTAGATTTTTTTAATCTACCGCTGATAGGTTAATCTTGTGGGTTACTTGTTAGAGGAATTTAGATTTGCCTCTGTTCCAGCTTGGCTGAGTTGCATGTGGTTCCACACTGTGCCGGTGGGTGTCGTTGTCACCATCGGCTGGTGTTGGAAAAGCAACGTGTTGAAGCTATAAGTGCTCCTCGGTCCCGGAGACAACTCGGTGGAGGTGGTCCTCCGAGTTGCATTCTGGGAGAGGGTATTTATGGGACAGACGCCATGTTTAGGGGTTCGTTTCCAGCCACCTGCTGGCCCTCCTGGCCGACAGGTATGCGTTAAGAGTACCACCTCGTGGTCCTCCGTTCCGGAGGCCCACGTCGCTGCGGCATGTGGGTGGGCCCAGAAGCCTGTCTGGGGCCTACCACAGCAGCAGAGGAATGGTCCTGAGCTGTCTATCCTGAGTGAAGAAGCTGGACAACCGAGAAGATCCCAGGGGAGGACCCGTCATGAAACGATCATGCAGAGTGCTGGTCTGGAGAGGGGCCTGGTGACTCGGTTGGAGGACGTATCCTGAAGTAATCTTACTGCATAGTACTGCCGGGTTGGCTTAAAGGTTCAAGTACTGTGTCTGACATTCATCATAAACCAATACATCCCGTGGCAGAGGATCGTACGGGTTTCGTTCCAAACAAGTCTGTGGCAGAGACTTTTGTTCATGCTGCGTACTGGCTGCTAGGCAAGTGAGAGAGGCCTATCCAGGCGGGCAAAGATTGGGTCCCACAAGGGGGAGCGCATTCAACCATTCAACCACAAGTGTTCAACTCCAGAGAATGTCCTAAAAAATACTAAGGAAAGGTATTTGAGCTTCCCTGCAACTTTCCTTCTGCCTCTTTCCTGCTACTTCCTTTATTATTTGTTCATTAAAGCATTGGAAAATCTACTCAAGTGTTAGTGTCTACATCATCCAGAGGTAAACTCAATGGGACCCTAGACCCGGTGGCGGTGAAACAGAGGTGTCAAGAGTGAAGGTAACAGCCCACTATAAACCAGCAGCTCCACCAAGAGTTAGTGCTACATAAGTATTTACATCTGTACAGCATATCACACACCTAGCTACCAGGCTTTCTCTTCCCCCAAGGGAAAGATACTCTGCCCTCAGGAAATCTTGACTCCAGCCGGAGGGGCCGTCTCATCCCAGAAGATCCTAAGAAAAGACAAAAATAATATAACATCATACTCTTACACCTACTTATACACTGTACAGTTTCTGTCGGGAGGGGGTTAGCATCTTGCCGACAGAAATAGCAAAATGCAACCAGGAAAAAAAATCACAACAGTATCTAAGGGAATAGTTCTCTTTTGGAGTTCCTGATAGGAGGGGACCTTCCCCGGACTAACAGGCTCCCTACAAGAGTTCAGATAAAGATCAGACCTCACCCTTCAGTGTCCTTACAACAAGGGAAACTGTCCATCAGTTGGGCACATCCAGGGTTGCAAGCCAGTCTGATCCTGCAGAAAATCAGGGAAGAAAAAGACACACTCTGCTACCCTCCAGCAGTTCACGTGGATCATCTTTATGCACACTGTGGCTCCTCACAGTCTCATCAGGCATAAAAATGAGGATCATGCAATCTCTTCCTGCCCCCTCCTTCCTCTTGAATAGCAACAAAATTGTTCTTTGTAGGCTGTCCTGCCGTTGCAATGAGCACCCAGTCCTTATATATGGCTCTTCTGAGCCGCCATTCTTACTGAATGTCCTTAAAATGGGCCTAGGTATCACTCTCTGGCACCCACAAAGGCTTGGGGATGTGCAAAAAGTCCTAAATCATGTTGTACTCCCACTCTCCCCGGGAGTTCTCTAAAACGTCCATGATCTGAGAAGGGACATAGGGTAATCCAGACCCCACTCCAGAGCAACTTTCTTCTGCACCTCCCGTTTGAATCTGGAAAACTTGGGCAGTTCTTTGGGATTTCCTTTTCCAGGGAGGACACAAGCATCCTGGGACCTCACAACCCATTACCCGTATGCCAGTGCTCTGGTCCGGGTGGTGGAGGGTCTGTTTAGGAAGAGCTGCCTGCTGCTGATCAGGGTTTCTGCAGCTTCTTCAGGTCCCACCACTGGCTCTGGTCCATCTCCTCTCTCCAGGATCTGGGAACCTCCCATCTCCCAATCCTGCTCTGAGCTTTCACTAGGGGATGACCACTCCGCCAATCTCTCCAGGGATCCAAATTCGGCTTGTAGTCTGGGGAAACCCCAATCAATGTCCCTGTTCTCACTCTCCCCATCCAGCTCACCTGAAGGTGCACCTTCCTCTAACACTGGCTCCCTCTGGAATAGTATGACAAGGGACTTAAAGTTGGCTGGCATTTCAGTGACTTTACCTGGTTCTTGCTGGGCAGTAATCACAGTCTGCAGGTCCCTGGCCAGGCCCCAGGCCATGGCAAACTCCCCTCTCCCGATGTCCTCTCTTTTCATGGGGGAGTCACCAGGCCGCAACTCCACTCCACCTTTAGGGGATGATTTCAGGCCCTCTCTGGCCTTCTGGGACTTCTGCAGATGACACAGTCCTGAGTGCAGGTCCACATTGTAATAGTGTGGCTCCTGCTGGCTGGACGCAAGCCGGGTGATCAGTTCGCCACAATGGCTGCAATTTTAAATTAGATTTTTTCCTTTAGAAATGCCATTTTGCTGTGGTACTGTTATCAACATGTGAATAAGGTGCTACTTTACAGGCAGACTAAGGAAATCTCCAGGCACAATAATTAAAGGAAAATTTAATTTGTATTGTTTCACTGTAAGCATTATTAAAATCACTGCTCCTGAAAAAACTGACATTTTAAAAACTTTTTTTGCATTGATACATGACAATAACTTGCATATAAGCCTTTAAAATGAACACATTTGATTTTTCATGCTCATGTCCCATAGACTTTAACCGATTGCCGACCAGCCGCGTTCATTATACTGTATCAGGTCAGCATTTTCCCATGAGCCATTGTAGCTGTACGTTGTTGCTGCACTGTGGGGGAAATTATGCGCATGGTGGGTGGTTGCAGAAGAGCCAGAACAGGGACGTGTGTGTAAACACGCAAATCCTTGTTCTGTGAGGAGAGGAGAGAGAGCGTGTGTTCCTACTAACTAGGTAAAATGATCTGTCATCTCCTCTAGTCAGTTCCTTCTCACTACAGTTAGAACACACACAAGGGAACACAGTTAACCCCTTGATCACCCCCTAGTGTTAACTAGGGGTGCACATCTTCACTGGTCTCACGATTCGATTCGATTACGATTATCTGGTCAATGATTCGATTCGATTAAATTCCGCAATGCATCACGATGCATCACGATTACCGACGAGCTCCCACTTCCGCTTGGGCCGCTTAGGCGGCACTTCCACCCTGCAATCTTCTGGGAGACATCACAGTTCCCAAAAAATTGCCCGGCTATGCAGGACAGTGCAGTGAGACATGAGCACCCGGCTGTGAAGCTGCAAGCTGTCACAGCCAGATGCCCACAGTAGTATTGCCAGCGCTGTGGACAGGCAGGGGAGAGAAGGGAGGATTTGGGTGGCCACGTCGCTGGATTGTGGGACAGGTGAGTGTCTTTTTATTAAAAGGCAGAAGATGCACTTTTTTTGTAGCTGCTGACTTCTAATAAACAAAAAATTAAGTGGAACTCCGCTTTGAATTAAAAATAACCTCACTCGCTTAAAAAGTGCACTAATCCGGTGCACTACAAGGTACAGAGATTCACACACACACGGCTGCTGGGAGGTCAGAAGGGATAGAATCCACAGATGACAAACAGCCCTGTGAAGTTCCCTGAACTGTCTCTGTGCTGACCAGTGGCAGCTGGTGCTCAAAATTTTTTTGGGGGGCGCAAACAAACTGAAAAATACTGAACCTCCCCATCAAATGCAGCCACTTGTGCCCGTCAAACACAGCCATCTGTGCCCATCAAACGCAGCCACTGTGCCCATCAAACGCAGCCACTTGTGCCCGTCAAACGCAGCCATCTGTGCCCGTCAAACGCAGCCACTGTGCCCATCAAACGCAGCCACTGTGCCCATCAAACGCAGCCACTTGTGCCCGTCAATACAGCCACTTGTGCCCGTCAAACGCGGCCATCTGTGCCTGTCAAACGCAGCCACTTTGCCCATCAAACGCAGCCACTGTGCCCATCAAACGCAGCCGCTTGTGCCCGTCAATCACAGCCATTTGTGCCCGTCAAATGCAGCCACTTGTGCCCGTCAAATGCAGCCACTTGTGCCCGTCAAATGCAGCCATCTGTGCCGTTCAAACGCAGCCATCTGTGCTGTTCAAACATAGCCACTTGTGCCCATCAAACGCAGCCACTTGTGCCCGTCAAACGCAGACACTTGTGCCCATCAAACGCAGCCACTTGTGCCCATCAAACGTAGCCACTTGTGCCTGTCAAACGCAGTCACCTGTGCCCATCAAACGCAGCCACCTGTGCCCAAACGCAGCCACTTGTGCCCGTCAAACACAGCCACCTGTGCCCAAACGCAGCCACTTGTACCCATCAAACGCAGCCACCTGTGCCCAAATGCAGCCACTGTGCCCATCAAATGCAGCCACCTGTGCCCAAACGTAGCCACTTGTGCCCATCAAACGCAGCCACCTGTGCCCAAACGCAGCCACCTGTGCCCATTAAATGCAGCCATCACTAACCCCCCACAATTACTTTTTTTTAATAAATGTTGTATTACAATGGATGCTGTGCCCCCGCTGTATGTGCTTTTTAAAAAACGTTGTCACTTCATACCGAATTTCCCCCGTAGTACGATCCCGCTCATGTGACTCCCGGCTCGTCCTGCCCCTCTCCTCTCCTCTCCTCTCTCCTCTAACGTGTCTCCTGAGTCCTGACGTCAGCGGGGAATTCTCAGTCCCACCCGCTGACTATAGTTATCGTAGCAGAAGAGAGGTGGGCGGGACTGAGAATTCCCCGCTGACGTCAGGACTCGGGAGACGGAAGAGGAGAGCGGAGAGAAGCGGGACAGGCCAGGAGTCACATGAATCGTATTGTACTACAGCAAAATTCTGTATGAAGTGACATAGTTTTTTAAAAAGCACATACAGCGGGGGCACAGCATCCATTGTAACACAACATTTATTAAAATAAAGTCATTTTAAAAATACGCTCGGACTGCTTTCCCGGGAGGGGCGGGGCTAGTAGTAATGACGTCACCCGACATCGATTTTCCGGTCCTTATGCATCGATGCCGCATCGGGGACACCCGAATCGCGATGCATCGATGCAACGATTAATTTCAGCACCCCTAGTGTTAACCCACTCCCTGCCAGTGACATTTACACAGTAATCAGTGCATTTTTATAGCACTGATTGCTGTATAAATGTCAACGGTCCCAAAAATGTGTCAAGAGGGTCCAATCTGTCCGCCATAATGTCGCAGTCCCGATAAAAATTGCAGATCACCGCCATTACTAGTAAAAAAAAAAATAATAATAAAAATGCCATAAAAATGCCATAAATCTTTCCCATAGTTTGTAAACGCTATGACTTTTGTGCAAGCCAATCAATACATGCTTATTGCGATTTTTATTACCAAAAATATGTAGAAGAATAAATATCAGCCTAAACTAAGGAAAATATAAAAAAAAATTGGGGATATTTATTATAGCAAAAAGTATAAAATATTGTGTTTTTTTCAAAATTGTCACTTTTTTGTTTATAGCGCAAAAAATAAAAAATGCAGAGGTGATCAAATACCACCAAAAGAAAGCTCTATTTTTGGAAAAAGAAGGACATAAATTTTGTTTGGGTACAGCTTTGCATGACCGCGCAATTGTCAGTTAAACCGACAGAGTGCCTTATCGCAAAAAATTGCCTGGTCATTAAGCAGGCAAATCTTCTGGGGCTGAAGTGGTTAACAGTGTTCACATGTTTGCACAATTTTTTTGTCTGTTTGCATGTTCTGGTGCGAACCGAACCGGGGGGTGTCCGGCTCATCCCTAGTGGAAACCTTGCAAGAAGATTAATTAATGGGGTGGGCAACTACATGGCAAATTAGGTTTAATGTAGAAAAATGTAAAATAATGAATTTAGGTGGCAAAAATACGAATGCAATCTACTCACTAGGGCAGTGATGGCAAACCTTGGCATCCCAGATGTTTTGGCACTACATTTCCCATAATGCTCAACTACACTGCAGAGTGTATGAGCATCATGGGAAATGTAGTTCCAAAACATCTGGGGTACCAACGTTTGCCATCACTGCTTTACCCTCACCCTGGAAGACATATGTTATACAGCTCCTCCCTTAACCTCGCACACCTTATTGTGGACAAGGGATAAGAGATTACAAACCCACCCTTACCATCCTTTTTCCATTCTGCTTTTTCCTTTACACCATCTTCTTTCCTCTCTCCCTATATGTCCCTCCCCCTCCCCCCCTTCCTTTAATTTTTTATTAATTCCCCCCCCTCCCTTCCCAAATTATAATTTGACAGGGTTCTTTATAGAAAACCATATGACTTGTTAATTAGCCAAGCCTCCACACAAATTATTTTGACACTACCTTAGACTTTTTCTTACAAGCTTACTATAAATCTTATTTTTCCTATTTTGCATACTTGTCATCTTTGTGACTTGTAAAACCTGTTCAATATATTTTCTCTATGCATATAGATTTTCAAAATATCTGTTAATTGTTCTTTCCATGATTACAGTATTTCTGATGTGATATCATATGTCAACTGTTCACTTGCCATGTTTCTATCTTGACAGTATGTATGTACCTTTAAAAATTTGCATTCTTACTAAAACTTTATGAAACAAAAAAAAAAGTTCTGGAGCATGTCCATATTTTCATAGGAGATACTTTATATAAATTCCAAGTACTGTACAGTTTAATTTTTTTTAGTTTCTGACACCTTTAAAGTTCATATAGACACTTCAGACATGAAAAATATGGTTATAATTTTATCAGAAGGCAAAAGTGCTCCCATTTTCATTTCAGTGGATGGACCACTTTCTGGGGTCACCTTCAGATTAAATGACACAAGTCAAATATTTGCTTTTTGTTTCCACTGTTATTCTTCAAATTTGATATGTTCTAAGAAGAAATGCCATCTCATCAAATCACAGAATGTGTTTCTACATCATACACATCAAAAGGTGGCATTTGCAACCTAGAAATTGCTGAAACAATTGTATATTTTCAAGTCACATCCATTCATATGAATTTGACCTTTATTCTAAAGTTCTGCTGAATATATGTTGTTCAGTTTAGTTTTATATTTGAATATTATTCAGTAAAAAGGGAGGGTTTTTTTTTTTAAAGATGAGCCTTTTTGTTATTTGTCTTGTCAACAATGCAGCAAAGTTAAATTAGGGGAAACAATAGAATAATCAAATTATCTAGTGATTAAGAAAAATCTTTTTTCGTGCAATGTGTATGCTATGTGCCTTCTTGAGTTTAGGTGCCACAAGATGTCTTTATAGTTTCATATTTTGTTTGTTAAAGCAAGACACCTTTAGCAAAAATCTTAATTCCTTTGGTTGAACGGCAAGCAACAGCAGTGCTGTTGTCAAGCTAGTAAGATCTGGAAATGTAGGGGAGCTGGGTTTAAGGGCTGACTGAATAAATAGAAGACAGAATGGGGTTAATGAAAGGAGGAGTGGAGGAACGGGGCTTACTTATGGGATGGTCAAGTTTGGTGAGCTGGGGGAGTAGTAACAAAGGCTTTGAACAGCATAACCACATATTTTACAAGAGAGCAGCCACAGAAAGAAGGTGATCAGGTGCCAGCCAGGAAGGCAGCTCAGCAAGAAAGAAGTTTTGCTACAAGGGATGATGGTACTTTAAGCACTCTAAAGAGCCATTCAGGACACAGAACCCAGTGCTCTATAGGTAGGAAGAGGAGGTTGGCAAGACATCTGATATGTGCTGCATTAAGTTAGGAGCCAAATTCAACATGTATGGAACAATGTGCTAGTGACAAATTAGAAGTGGCAATACATACTAAAAAGCAAAACCTGGATATGGAAGGAAATGGCAATGCTAGATGGCAATGCTAGATGGCAATGCTTACAATACTTATCCTGCCAAGTATTCTATGTGGAGTCAAGGAAACTAAAATTAACAAAATTAACATTTTTTGCTAGAAAATTACTTTGAACCCCCAAACATTATATATTTTTTAAAGTAGAGGCCTTGCAGAATAAAATGGTGGGTATTACAATCTTTTTGGTCACATAGTATTTGTGCAGCAGTTTTTTAAACACAAATTGTTTGGAAAAAATATACTTTTTTGAATTCTAATGCACAAAAACACAATGTATTGCCCAACTGTTTGGCAAGATATAAAAAATGATCTTACTCTCAGTAAATAGATACCAGACATGACATGCTTTAAAACTGCGCATGCCCATGCAGCGGCGACAAACTAAGTACATTTTTAAAAGCCTTTAAGAGCCTTTACAGCTTACCACTTTAGATTTTCAGATGAGGTCTAGTGCTAGAATTCCTGCCCTCAATCTGATGTTCATGGTGATACCTCACATGCATGGTGCAATTGCTGTTTACATACGACACAAAACCGATGTTTGCTTTTGCCTTCACACGTGAGCACGGGGGTTCTTTATTTCTTTTTATTATTATATATTTTGCTTTTTTTATTTTATTTTTACACTGTCCCTTTATCTCTTTTTTATCACTTTTATTATCACAGAGAATGTAAATACCCCCTGTGATAGCTATAGGAAGTGACAGGTACTCTTTTCTGAGAATTCTGGGTTCTATTAGACACTAGATCTCTCCTCTGCCTTTAAAGCATCTGACCACACCAAGATCCGTGTGATCAGATGCTTTCCCAATTTAAAAATGGCGCTGTTTATATCTGGAGAAACCAAAGTGATGAAATGCTCATAGCTTCCGGTTTCTTAGACCATAGAGATGACTGGAGCCATTCCAGGCTCAGGTCAGATCTATGGTTAGCTGGTGGACCTGCCGGATGTATTCTTGGGTTCACCAGTGGTTCAGGAGAGCTAGAGAAGACCGTGGAAAGCAGCAGGAGGGGGGTTGTCCCCTCCCACTGCTTGTAAAAGGAATCTAGCAACTAATTAGCTGCTAGGATTGCCTTTACATGAAAGCTGATTGCTGGCTGAAAAAAACAATAACAAGATGATGCCTATACCTGCAGACATCTGCCCGGTATAACCACTAAAAGTCCAGTGACGTAACAGTACGTTGTTGGTTCTTGTTGGGCATATATGTAATGTTCTTTTTTTTCATGCTGCCCATGGGTTGCATGAAAAAGGAGAACCTAACAGATTCTTCCATTCACAGTGATCAATGTGAATGAAGAAATCTCTGCCAGAAAAAGTGTGTGGTATGCCCACCATTAGAATAAACTGCCCTACATTCACCCACTTCTAATGGTGGGCATTCATGCAATGTTCTTTTTCATTCATCCCATCGATTAATGTGGATGAAGAAATCCCTGCCAAAAAAAGTGAAAATATATTTTTTTTACTTTTTTTGTAACTTGTAAACTGTAAACATTAAACTGTAAACTTTCCAGACTCGGGTCTCTCAAAATGCTATAGCCAGTTTCCTGACTTTCTAACATCTTTGGAGACCCTGTGTGAATGTGTGCCCTAGACCGTGCCATGATGTACCCTATACTAATACTGTACTTGTGTGTGGTAGTGACGTAAGCAGTTCGTGAGGCAGAGACCAGGTTGGCCAGGACAAGAGGGACAAAAAAAGCAGGTGTGTCTTCTTATTCTATGTTTGCTACAGACACAACATCTTTTTTGGGGTGACTTTTGGGTCAGGTTACCAGGAATGGCATCCAGAAAATGCCTCTCATGCAGCAGGCTCACTGCATTTGGATTGGGAGATAAGGCCACAGTAACTTCTGGAAACAAAAGGGCTCTAATGACCTCTTCTTGAAATTTTAGGAAAATTTTGGGAAAGTTAAAGATCCACTTCTTCCTGACGATTTCTTCCTGATGCTTCAATGCAAAAGCATTGAACAGATCCAATTGAAATAAATATACAGATACTTTCTTTTACCAGCACCTAGCTTTACAGGAAATTAAGTATAGTGCCATCATCTGGTCATAGAAGTCCACCCCTCCCATGTTAAGGTTCTAGTCATGGAGACAGAGGGGCTTCTCAACAACACCAGTCGCCATTGTAATTTAGACTGTCATGTCTGCATGTATGGAAGACAGGATGAAAACATCCCATTTGTCCTTCCACTGCACTGCAAGCAATTCATCATTTCTCAAGCAGGCTTTCTCGCCCCATCTAAGTTGGGTATTTACAAGCCGTTGGGGGAAACCATGGTGATTAGGTTGCCACATGAGCCAATTCCAGAATTGAAAAGGTGCCTAAAAAAATGGCACGCTTGTTTAAAAATTGTCACCAAGTCCCAAACATTCTTGCCATTGCTCTCCATGTAGTCTGGGCATCTGGTGGGCTCCACACAAATATCTTTTCCCTTGCAAATACGAAAATTACATGTACAGTATAGCCTGCTGCTCCCTCACAGAGCTTATACATTTTGACCTCATATCTGGCACGCTTGCTGGGGAAAAACTGTTTGCTAGGGATGAGCCGAACACCCCCCTGTTCGGTTTGCACCAGAACATGCGAACAGGAAAAAAGTTCATTTGAACACGCGAACACCATTAAAGTCTATGGGACACGAACATGAATCATCAAAAGTGCTAATTTTAAAGGCTTATATGCAAGTTATTGTCATAAAAAGTGTTTGGGGACCTGGGTCCTGCCCCAGGGGACATGGATCAATGCAAAAAAAAGTTTTAAAAACGGCCGTTTTTTCAGGAGCAGTGATTTTAATAATGCTTAAAGTCAAACAATAAAAGTGTAATATACCTTTAAATTTCGTACCTGGGGGGTGTCTATAGTATGCCTGTAAAGGAGCGCATGTTTCCTGTGTTTAGAACAGTCTGACAGCAAAATGACATTTCAAAGGAAAAAAGTCATTTAAAACTACTCGCGGCTATTGCATTGCTGGTCCGACAATACACATAAAAGTTCATTAAGGGGAACCCCGGCCAAAATATAAAAAAAATGACGTGGGGGCCCCCCTAAATTCTATACCAGACCCTTCAGGTCTGGTATGGATTTTAAGGGGAACCCCGCGCCAAAATTTAAAAAAAAAAAAGGCGTGGGGTCCCCCCAAAAATTCATACCAGACCCTTATCCGAGCACGCAACCTGGCAGGCTGCAGGAAAAGAGGGGGGGAGAGCACATGCCCTCAACATTGGGAGGGTGCTTTGGGGTAGCCCCCCAAAACACCTTGTCCCCATGTTGATGAGGACAAGAGCCTCATCCCCACAACCCTGGCCGGTGGTTGTGGGGGTCTGCAGGCGGGGGGCTTATCGGAATCTGGAAGCCCCCTTTAACAAGGGGACCCCCAGATCCCGGCCGTCCCCTGTGTGAAATGGTAAGGGGGTACTTGTACCCCTACCATTTCACTAAAAAACTGTCAAGAATGTTAAAAATGACAAGAGACAGTTTTTGACAATTCCTTTATTTAAATGCTTCTTCTTTCTTCTATTTTCCTTCATCTTCTTCTTCTTCTGGTTCTTCTGGCTCTTCTGGTTCTTCCTCCGATGTTCTCGTCCAGCATCTCCTTCGCGGCGTCTTCTATCTTCTTCTCCTTGGGCCGCTCCTCACCCATGGCATGGGGGGAGGCTCCCACTCTTCTCTTCATCTTCTTCTCTTCTTCATCTTCTTCTCTTCTTCTCTTCTTCTCTTCTTCATCTTCTTCTCCGGGCCGCTCCGCATCCATGCTGGCATGGAGGGAGGCTCTCGCTGTGTGACGCGTCGCCTCTTCTGACGGTTCTTAAATAATGACCCCGCTCCCTCTGACGCATGGTGACTTGACAGGACTTCCCTGTGACATCACGGGGAATGCCACAGGGAAGAGAAGAAGAGAAGAAGATGAAGAGAAGATCGGGAGCCTCCCCCCATGCCATGGGTGCGGAGCGGCCCGAGGAGAAGAAGATAGAAGACGCCGCGGAGGAGATGCTGGACGAGAACACCGGAGGAAGAACCAGAAGAGCCAGAAGAACCAGAAGAAGAAGAAGATGAAGGAAGATAGAAGAAAGAAGAAAGAAGAAGCATTTAAATAAAGGAATTGTCAAAAACTGTCTCTTGTCATTTTTAACATTTTTGACAGTTTTTTAGTGAAATGGTAGGGGTACAAAAGTACCCCCTTATCATTTCACACAGGGGGGGCGGGATCTGGGGGTCCCCTTGTTAAAGGGGGCTTCCAGATTCTGATAAGCCCCCCGCCCGCAGACCCCCACAACCACCGGCCAGGGTTGTGGGGATGAGGCCCTTGTCCTCATCAACATGGGGACAAGGTGTTTTGGGGGGCTACCCCAAAGCACCCTCCCAATGTTGTAGGCATGTGGCCTGGTACAGTTCAGGAGGGGGGGGCGCTTTCTCATCCCCCCCTCTTTTCCTGCCGCCTGCCAGGTTGCGTGCTCGGATAAGGGTCTGGTATGGATTTTTAGGGGACCCCATGCCATTTTTTTTTATTTTAGCTGGGGTTCCCCTTAATATCCATACCAGACCTGAAGGGCCTGGTATGGAATTTAGGGGGACCCCCACATCATTTTTTTTTAATTCTGGTTCGGGGTTCCCCTGTAGGGAATTCTTATGCCGTTTTTATCAATGAACTTTTATGTGTATTGTCGTACCGGCAATTCATTAATAGCCGTGAGTAGTTTTAAATGACTTTTTTTCCTTTGAAATGTCATTTTGCTGTCAGACTGTTCTAAACACGGGAAACATGCACCCCTTTACAGGCATACTATAGACACCCCCAGGTACAAAATTTAAAGGGATATTACACTTTTATTGTTTCACTTTAGGCATTATTAAAATCACTGCTCCCGAAAAAACAGCTGTTTTTAAAACTTTTTTTTGCATTGATCCATGTCCCCTGGGGCAGGACCCAGGTCCCCAAACACTTTTTATGACAATACCATGAATATAAGCCTTTAAAATTAGCACTTTTGATTTCTCCCATAGACTTTTAAAGGGTGTTCCGCGGCAAATTTGAATTTGCCGCGAACACCCCAAATTGTTTGCTGTTCGGCAAACTGGCGAACAGCTGATGTTCAAGTCGAACATGAGTTCAACTCGAAGCTCATCCCTAATGCCAAGCAAAGATTGTAGCTGCCTCTTGGTGCAGCCTCGAGAAAGGGTATAGGTATGAATGATCAACCTGATGTGGGTCAATTTGTCGGGAGGCAGGCTGGCCTGCATGGAGCATGTGTCGAGCGTGACATTCCAGGAGGTGATGGACTGTGCCAGGCCTTCCACTTTCTTTTCTGCTATGGGCACATTAAGATTATTAACTACCTCTCTCAGGCTGATGCTGATGGAATGAACATTGATATGCCATTCCAGTTTGGTAGAAATTCGTCCCACATTGACAAATCTGCTATTGCTGCTGTGTCTAGTTGAAGAATCTGTTCAGGATCTTGTACCTGTGAGAGGAAAACTAAGAGGCGTGAGATGAAGGACCGCCCCTGAGGAATGATCCTCATGGCAAAGTAAAGCATGCCAAGCAAAGATTGTATCTGCCTCTTGGTGCAGCCTTGAGTAAGGGTAAAGGGATGAATGACCAACCTGATGTGGGTCAATTTGTCGGGAGGCAGGCTGGCTTGCATGGAGCATGTGACGAGCGTGACATTCTGACTGTGCCGGGCCTTCCACTTTCTTTTCTACCGTGGGCACATTAAGATTATTAACTACCTCTCCCAAGCTGTTTAAATCTACTGGGGGCTCACCAGGTTTTTCGATGAGCAGGAAGTAATCGAGATAGTGGATTACTTTCTGACAACGTGGGTGATATGACAGGATCCAGGAAAGGGACTGGGCAAATGTATCAAAGAGCCACTGGCTGCTTTTAGAGCCAAACGTCAATTTGATGGCGAAATAGTACAAGCCTTTCCACTTGATTCCGTACCACCACCAGAGGTATGGCTCGATTGGGAGTAACTTGAAGGTGTCCGAGATGTCCACTTTGGACAGCCAAGCACCTGCTCCTATGTAAATGATAGCTTGTATAGCTAGGTCAACTGACGAGTATTTAAGGGAAAACTTCTCTGAGGGTATGAGGGAGTTCAAACTTGGGATGTGAGAACAATGAGGTGCGAACATAAACTAAACAAAGTTTATTGGAAAACTTGCCCTTGACAAGCCTAATAGGGCTGACTCTCCATACAGTGAAAGGTGACTTGAAAAAGGGGCCGATCATGTACCCCCGGTCTAGTTCGCTCTGCAACAGGGTGCTGATGGCTGACTCATCTGTGGCGGCTGAGAGTAGGTTCTTGCACTCATGGGTCATGTGGGGAAGCATGATGAGTCCAGTGTGGAATCCTGCAGTGAACCCCTGCACGAGGAAAATGGCCAGGGAGTGAGTCGGGTGTGAGGATAGGTAGAACCCGAGCCACCCTACATGTACACGACCTAGTCATGAGGAATTAAGCTGCTTGATACTGGTGACTTTGTGATGTGCTTTATGGCATGCAAGGCAAATATGAATGAGCTTGCATTGCGAGTAGCTGCAAGTCATGAAATTGAAACTATTACAGATAGCTGCACCCCCCAGTGCACGGATTGGTCATCCTAACCTGTCCGCCTGGGGTGGCTGTGTGAATGTTGGTGAGTTTTGAGGGGCACTGGAGGTGGAGGGATAGCTGGGGAGGCTTCTGCCACCTAGCTCAGAGCACCAGTTTGCTGTAAGCGTGGAAGACTGGCAGTTAGCGCAGAGTGGGGCGCGTAGGACGGCGAAGTGGCTGCAGAATAGCTCTGTGTCGATGGTGCTGCAGTTGGTAGTAATCTGGAACTGAGAGAGTCTAGCTTGGCTGAGAATGACCGGTGGTAGTCTTGCAATGAAAACCTCCCATACTTGTGACCCAAATCCACTACTGCATGCAGATACAGGTCCAGTTCTTCCCTCTTGTTGGGATTGGCTATGCAAAGAACGTCTCTGAGCATCCCAAAGGTTTTTTTTTACCTGAGGGAATACTGTCCAAACCTGGTGCAGGATGGACCAACTGGAACTCTACTGACCTAAAGGGGGGCAGCCGATTTGCTATTGAAGATGGAGAGTGGCCGACTTGAGCCACTTGCAGAGATGTTTGCAATGATTGTGAGTTTTGAGTATGTAGGAATGACCAACTGCATCACGTACAAATAGATGGCATTAGATATGTATGTGGATGCTTGATAAGACACATTTATAAAAATGAATCAGTCCTGGATCAGCAGATATCAAGCACCTAATTTTTATGTAACTGACTGAATTTGCTAGGGATCTGGGATCCCTTGAAGATTGGCTATGCTGCCTATCCTATTCCTCCTGAATCTTGATGATGCTAGCTTTCAACAATATTTTTGGTTTAGGGCACCACTAACACCCAAGGCCCCATTTTTTTGCCCCTGTTTAACAGGGTTCACATGTATAAAAAAGAAATCTCTATCTGTGTGATATCTATCATGTAATTACAATTTTTGAAATAATTATTAACAGCAGGGCCCGTTACTGCGCCCAACAAGAGTAACTGTGAGGGGCTACAGTGTTTTGGTACCACCACTCAAAGCCCAATTTTTCTGCTCCTGTTTAACAGGGGCATGTGATTACAATTTTGAAATAATTTTAACAGCAGGGCCTGCTTCTGCGCCCAATAAGAGTAGCTGTGAGGGGTTACAGTGTTGTGGCACCACCACCCAAGGCCCAATTTTTCTGCCCCTGTTTAACAGGGGCATGTGATTACAATTTTGAAATAATTTTAACAGCAGGGCCTGCTTCTGCGCCCAATAAGAGTAGCTGTGAGGGGTTACAGTGTTGTGGCACCACCACCCAAGGCCCAATTTTTCTGCCCCTGTTTAACAGGGGCATGTGATTACAATTTTTGAAATAATTTTAACAGTAGGGCCCGTTCCTGCGCCCAACAAGAGTAACTGTGAAGGGTTGCAGTGTTGTGGCACCACCACGCAAGGCCCATTTTTTCTGCCCCTGTTTAACAGGGGCATGTAATTACAATTTTTGAAATAATCTTTAACAGCAGGGTCCGTTCCTGCACCCAACAAGAGTAACTGTGAGCGGTTACAGTGTTGTGGCACCATCACCACCACCTATGGCCCAATTTTTCTGCCTCTGTTTGACTGGGGCATGTAATTACAATTTTATAAATAATATTTAACAGCATGGCCCCTTCCTGTGCCCAACAAGAGTAACTGTAAGGGTTTACAGTGTTATGGCACCACCACCACCACCCAAGGCCCAAATTTTCTGCCCCTGCTTGACTGGGGCATGTAATTACAATTTTTGAAATAATATTTAACAACTGGGCCCGTTCCTGCGCCCAACAAGAGTAACTGTGAGGGGTTACAGTATTGTGGCACCACCACCCAATTAAGAAAAAAATGGCATGGGTTCCCCACAGTCCATACCAGGCCTTTTGGGTCTGGTATAAATGTTAAGGGGAACCCCACACCAAAATGAAAAAAAAAATGGTGTGGGGTCCCCCCAAATCCATACCATACCCTTATCCAAGCATGCAACCTTGGCAGGCTGCAGGAAAAGGGAGGACGAGAGAGCGCCCCCCCTGAACCGTACCAGGCCACATGCCCTCAACACGGGGAGGGTGCTTGGAGGTCCCCGAAGTACCTTGTCCCCATGTTGATGGGAGCAAGGGTCCCACCCCCACAACCCTTGCCCAGTAGCTGTGGGGGTCTGCAGATGGGGGGCTTATCAGAATCTGGAAGCCCCCTTTAACAAGGGGCCCTAGATCCTGGCCCCCCCCTATGTGAATGGGTATCGGGTACATTGTACCCATTCACCAAAAAACTGTCAAAAAGTAAAAACCACAATACACAGTTTTTGACAAGTCCTTTATTAAAAAATCCAGTGATGTTTAGTCATCTTCATGGTGCCGACGGACCTGAAAAATATAAAAAAAACCTCTGCCTCGATGGGAGGTGTCCCGCCGACTGCTGTCTCTTGGCTGTGACAGTTGTTATATAGGTAAGGGCGGGGCCACCGGTGATGTAACCAATAACCCTGCCCCCTCTAACGTCATGTGCTGTCAGAGGGGGGCGGGGTCATCTGGTTACGTCACCTGGTGGCCCGCCCTTGCCAATATAAGAGCTGTCATAGCGAAAAGACAGTAGTCAGCAGGATGCCTCCCATGGAGGGGGGGTATTTTCTTTTTTTTTTCTATTTTTTGGGTCCGTCTGCATTGTGATTGATGGATGGATGTCGAGGGAAAGTTTCAAAAACTTTCACCTGTCGTTTTTACTTTCTTGACAATTTTTTGGTGAATGGGTAGGGGTACAATGTACAAGGTGGTGGTATCTGGGGTCCCCTTGTTAAAGGGGGCTTCCAGATTCCAATAACCCCCCCGCAGACCCCCACAACCACCAGGCACCAGTTGTGGGGATGAGGCCCTTGTCCCTATCAACATGGGGACAAGGTGCTTTGGGGGCGACCCCAAACCCCCTTTTCATGTTGAGGGCATGTGGCTTTGTACGGTTCAGGAGGACACTCTCTCAACCCCCTTTTCCTGTGGCCTCAGGTTGCATGCTCAGATAAGGATCTGGTATGGATTTTGGGGGGCCCCCATGCCATTTCTTTTTAATTTTGGCATGAGGTTCCCCTTAAAAACAATACCAGACCTGAAGGTCTTGTCTTGCTGGGCCCTTTCCCTGCACGACTGTCCTCCTATAGAAGTCTCGGAGTCTTCCAATTGAAACTATAACCACTTAAGGGTGTCCTGGCCCTAACCCTCTTTCCCCCAAAAATACAAAATGGACTGTCAAAAGAAATAAAACCTCTTTTACATTAAAGAAGTGTCTGGCGCCCAATGACTTTCACAATCTTTGCACCCACTATGCCTCACAACCCACTAGATATTGAAGGATGTCAGCTATCTTTGGCCTTGGAGGTCCTCATTAGACTGGACAAGGCCAGAGACCTTGCTACATATATATACGTGATCCAGCTCAGAGCTGCCGCCCTGTAGCAGCAAAACTGCTATAGGACTGTAAGCAACTGGATAATTAGTTTTAGGTAAATTCCTTTTTTCCATTTTTTTTTTTTAGGATTCTAGCAGTTTACCTAAATGTATTTACTTTAATCTTTAAGGTGATGAACAGTAAAGATGAGTTGTGGATGGGGTTGAACAAATGAACTGAATGAATCATCAAACTGACCATATTTGGCCAATTCACCTACATGCATTCTTGGCTGCTGTCTGCAAACAAATCAGCAAGGAGTCTGTTATCTGTGGTAGCACTACTGCCGCTATATGACAGATCCCTGGCTAGCTTCAGTTTGTAAACAAACCAGCCAGGGATTCTGTATGACATCATTGACCAAATATGTTCATTACCTTATTTGGTCAATGACATCAGGCAGGATTCTCTGCTGGTTTGTTTACAAATAGAGGCTGGGCGAAAATACTGGCCAAAATATTATAAAGGGTCTACCAGATTCCTATAAGCAGCCCTCAAAAAACTTTTCTTTGGGATGGGATTTGGGATTGAGGCCCTTGCTACCTCAACGTGGGAAAAGGGTGCCTTGCAAAAGAGAAATATATTACATTTATTTATCAACTTAACAGCATTAACCTATGTAAAAACTAGCTGAGGTCCTTCTTATCTGTATAAGTAAGAGAAAATATAGCAAATAGTGAAAATATTTGGAATTCCATTAAGTATGTAAAAAAATATTATGCATTCAAGCTGATCTTCACACTTTCGGGCATTGGACTCACAAACAGTTAAAAAAAATTGTGCCCATGCAAGAATGCCTCTGAAATCCCTGTTTGTGCACAGAAATCTGGCAGGGTATACCAAAAATGCCCTACAGGACATCTGTGCATACACTGGGCATCTGGGCATGTGTAGAGTTTCCTGCTCAGGTGCAAAGACTATGACCTGGGAAGTCTGAAAACGTCCCTGCCTTTGTGCATGCGCAGTAAATCACCTGCGTGTGATTTACCACACACTCTGTCTTATGCGCTATGTCTATGAAGCCTTTATGTGTCTTCATAGACATAACACGTAATCACGCTACATGGAAGGGGAGCTGAGTTGGGAACCAGAAGTCTGAAGGCATGAGAGATAATCTATATCTAATCTAAATATCTGGATTATGTTGAAAAGTGATCACTGTGCATGAATCGAGTTTTACCAGTTACCCCCTTCCTGCCCAGGCAATTTTCAGCTTTCAGTGCTGTTGAACTTTTTTGAGAGAGATAGAGCTTTCTTTTGGTGGTATTTAATCACCATTGTGTTTTTATTTTCTGCTAAACAAACAAAAAAAGACCAAAAATTTTGAAAATGTTTTTTTTTCTTAGCTTCTGTTATAAAATTTTCTATAAAAGTAATTTTTCTCCTACACTGATGTTCGCTGCTGAGGCTGCACTGACGGGCACTGATAGGCTGCACTGATGGACACTGAGGTGGCACTGATAAGGCAGCACTGATGGGTTCTGATGAGGCAGCACTGATGAAGAGGCACTGATGAGGCTGCACTGATATGTGGCACTGATGGGCATTAATAGGTGGCACTGATAATTAGACATGTGCAATTCGTTTCATAATGAACTGAAATTTGGCCGAATTTTGCATCTTTCGGACATTCGAATGTTGAAAAAAAACTGTTGTATTGTATTTGAGCATAGGAGAAAAGATATTGTCTTTGTGTGTGTTAGTGGATTCAATAAACAAACGACTTTCCAAACTACGAATCATTATCACGAATGTATATACATGCACTACATAAATATCAAATCAAATCAATATGCATACACAACAAATCGATTCGGTATAACAAATATTGGCACTCTACGGAAATAACAAATTATCCGAAAACAAATGAATGTAATATAACAAATATAACAGAACAAAATTATGTATTTTGCGAATGAAAATTAAACGAAACTAAACAAAATTTTCTGTTGTGCACAAGTGTACTGATAATCACTGATAGGTGGCACTGATATGTGGCACTGACAGGCATCACTGATGGCCACTGACAGGCAGCACTTATGAGCACTGACAGGCATTACTGATGGGCACTGATTGGCAGCACTGATGGGTACAGATTGGTAGCATTTGTGGGCATTGGGGCTGCACTGATAAACAGGACACTGATGATCAGTGCCTTGTTTATCAGTGTAGATGTCCCTTGTGTGGATTTTCTGTTTATTAGCTCTCCTCCCCTCACATACTGTCAATGTGAGAAGAGATCTGCCGATAACCGGCAAATCCTGTTTACACTGTTATCCAGCTGTAATTGGACACAGCTGGTCATATGGTAAAGAGCTGCTGTGATTGGCTCTTTACCCCAATCTGTGATCAGCTGTGACCTAAGGACACAGTGATCACAGATCCTTGCCGATGCGCACCGCATGGGGATGTAGATGTCTTTTGGCTATAGCACAGGCAGGAAAAGATTAAATAGTTATAAGTGTGAGTCAATTAATGGATTTTAAGCAGCTTTTAGTAAAGTATATAGTGAACGTTATGAATTTTCTCTTTTTCTAGTCCAAGTTGCCTTGCCGTTATGTGGAGATGATGGCAGATTATTAACCCCTTAAGGGATTATTTGGGCTGTATGACCTCCTATAAAGAAGGGGTCCAACGTCTGAGGTGAGCAGACACCTACAATTACAAGGGAGAAGAGAGTGGTGTTTATGCACAAGGAAAGTGAATTTTCAACACGCAGACTGCATGAAAAGAATAGATTTGTTTTTTAACATATTTGTTGAGACTTATTTCACACAATGGACTTCCAAAATTTCCAAATTTAGTGTATGTGCTGGTGAAGCAAGCATGGACTTATACAATTATTTATTACACATGTGTGTTCCCTTGTTATAGTCATTAGATTGGTAATGCATGGATTATTTATGTTTATATGTGGGGTAGAGTTTTGATACCTTTTTTATGTATGCATTTGTTTATGTATATATATTTATATAGGTCACCCATGCTCCGCCCGTTTTCGTCAATGTAATGAAGGGGAGGGGCTTATTCTTTATCACATAAAGTGCAGGCATTCGAAGGTTTGAGAAACCTGATGCAAAAGCTTAAAAGAAGGATCAAGCAACCATTGTCCGATCACAGCAGCAAAAAAATAAAAACATAATTTGGAGGTTTTGAGTAATAGAGGGTCAGGGAGAAAGAAAGAGAGAGAGAGATAGAGAGGGGGAATCAGGGAGAGAGATAGAGAGACAGGAGAGAGGGGTCAGAGAGAGAGAGGGGAGAGAAAACAGAGAGGGAGACAGGGGAGGGGGATCAGAGAGGGAGAGAGAGGGGAGACAGGGGTTCAGGGAGGGAGGGAGAGACACAGGGGATCAGAGAGGGAGAAAGAGACAGGGGGGATCAGAGAGGAAGAGGCAGAGGGGTCATAGAGGGAGAGAGATAGACAGGGGAAGGGGTCAGGGAGAGAGAGGGACAGGGGTGGGGGATCAGAGAGAGAGAGACAATGGAGGGGGTTAGAGAGACAGGGGGTCAGAGAGGGAGAGAGAGCATGAGACGGGGGGCAGAGAGCAGTGGGGTCAAAGAGGGAGAGAGAAAGACAGGGGGATCAGGAAGGGAGAGAAAGAGATGGGGGTAGGAGAGAGAGACAGGGGAGGGGGTCAGAGAGACAGGGGGGTCATAGAGGGAGAGAGAGAGAGAGACAGGGGGGTCAGGGAGGGAGAGAGAGAGAGACGGGGTAAGAGAGAGAGACAGGGGAGGGGGTCAGAGAGGAATAGAGAGACAGGGGGTCAGGGAGACAGAAGGATGGGGGGATCAGTGAAAGTGCTCACTTGGAATGCTTTTAATCTTCCCACCCACTCACAGAAGGAACAGCCGAGCAGGGAGGGAGGGACGGTAGAAGGGATGTGTGTGAAGCTGTTCAAGGCAGACTGCAGGCATGCTGGAGTGGGCTGAGCAGTGTGGGGAATTGATCCCCTCCACCTAGCACCGCTACACTTCCCCAGCTGTCTCCTGCACAGTGCGCACAGTGACACACAGAGAGCAGAGGATGGAGTGGGCATTGAAGGAGAGAGCAGGAGGAGAGGAGCAGGCATCTCAGCACCCCACTGGCTTGTCACTTTTACTGGATGCTACCCCACCTCCTCCCTCCCAGGGTCCGTGGCTGCGCCCTAGGCGTCAGTGCGCCTGCACCCACCCAGGATCGGCCCTGAGTGTCTGCTCATGTGGGGGCACTTGACCCACCTTGCCTCCCCTTGAGGATGGCCATGAGTGCAGGCTTAATGTTAATTTAGGGTGTCCATACAATGCAAGGATGTTCATTTATATATTTCAAAATACAAACTGATACCTCATGGTTTTGTCTAGTTGAGTGTTTTGGAGAAATAACCTCTACAAGCTCAACCATTTTTCGAAATGCATAGACATTATAAAAAAGCTGTGCTGGAGAATTGTACATCTGTAGTTAAATTCCGCAGTTTGTATTTATTATGTTTACTATGGCATGCAAAGGATAAATGGTTATCTGGGTGTGGTCCAGGAATTCACTCACCTAAAGCACCCTTTTGTTGCACTGCAGATTTCCTAATTCTCATAATACAGATTTTCTTTAAAATTCCATAATACATCATTTCCAGTGAAATATTCTCTGGCAAAGTATATTTTGGATTCAATGTGCCCAAGTCAAAACATTTCATTTTTTGTTAAGTTCACTTTTCTATAATGATGAAAAAAATCTGTGGCAAGCAAGATTTAAAGTTTTTATTGCTGACCTCTCCTTTTGAAAATGTTATTAACAGCCTGCCATAGTCATCAAGCAATACATTCTTTCCAATCACTGAGCATTTTCCCTTCTTTTCTGATTTGATGCAGCCATTCACATGGTTGGGATGCTACAAGAGGGCTGCACCAATACCAATATCATAGTGGTACTTGCATATTGGAACATTCTTGTTTTTGGGGCTCTCCTGGCTAGAAAGTTGCAAGGAGATGCTGGCAGCTCTGGCATCTAGCACTGACATTCTTATGTAAAATAATTTTTTAGACCTGGGAGTAGGTGTAAGGTCCACCATAGATGGTTCCTGCTGAACTGGCCAAGATTTGAACCATGTATGGGCAGGATAAATCCACCATGTTGATCGATCAATCAACTTAGATAGAACCAGCTTGCTGGATTCACTTATGGTCATCGCTATAGCCGCTAGCAATAATCACCACTTTCTTCCACAGGGGTGGCTTCCCCTACTCACCCCTAGCTACATGGAAATTGATCCTCTTACGGGACTTTAAAGGGAACACCTACTCACAGGTCATAAAGAGTGTGGGAGATACAAAAGTTGTATGATAAAGTGTTTATTAGTAGTATAGATCTTTAAATGGATCTGTGGTACATGGGGTAAATGTGCAGCATGCGTGATACATACAAAAAAATAGCAATACAAAATGCAAAGAATAATTCACAATCATAGAACTCCAAAACACATGGAACACATATGCGGGGATTACTCGACGCGTTTCGAGATATACTCTTCCTCAGGGGTATCAGATTGGAATCAGCGAGCAAAAGGTATGTCTATAAATTGAAAAAACAATTATAAACCAATTGTAAGGATGTTGTCATCAATGATATATATGGACATAGATGTATCAAGAAGGTAATGGTTAAAATATGAGTATACAATATATATGAAAAAGCACAACGGTTACTAACCATATAGTATTGCTTGGAGGGCATGTGTCAAATGCTGCATTCATATTAAAAAGGGGAAGGTCCTGGGGGGGGACGTAACACCACTGGAGGTAGAGGTATGTCCTGCTCCTGGTCCACAACCCGCAAGGCCAAAGTGCCCACCCCAGGCGCGGCCACCAGGGAAGAATTCCCCAACAGAGGGCGTCAAAAAAGGCCACCGTGAGTGGGAAGATCCTGGAAAAGGCTCCAGTCTGTAGGGAGCAAAAGGTGGAAGAGAGGGTAGGGTAATGAAGAGGCAAGGGGGGGGTATGTATGCATACATGTGGACATGTAGTACATTGGTGTAAATGGGACCACAGGTGTGTGGTACTCACTAAGGAATAATAGGCATAAACATAGTTAGCATACCTGGGTAAGTCCGTCGGTGGTTTACTGGCGGGAAGCTGGGGGGGGCTTTAGAGCAGAGGATGTCTGGGCCTGGGTCTTGTATGGTTGGGTGTAGTACTCCAGCTGGATGACCCCCAAAGTAGGGGGGTCCCTGTTGCTGCAGGCAGGGGAGTAGTATGGTGCCAGCCAAAGGATGTTGCAGGGCACTGAAGAGGACAAGGGTGCCAGGCCAGGAAAGACTTGCAGAGTTCAGTCTGACAAGAGGTAAAGAAGGGGACAGTGAGCTAAATATAACCCCGGAGTAACGTGAGTCCAGTATATGGCAGTCTTACCTCGATGGGGTCCCAGGTGCAGGCTAAGTGTGGTGCGGATCAGCGTTTTAGGGTGAAGGACGCCGTGGGATGGTAAATAAAAAACGCCTCTTCATATAGTAAGGCCGCGCCCGCGATTGGTCACGGGCGCGGCCAATGGGTGGAGAGGTGGACGCCCCCTGAGCCTGGGGCGCGTGCACCGGCCCCATAGGACACCGCCACCGGAGTGCATGTGAGCCTCCAGGTGCGGTGACGTGTATCCCCCGGTGGCGTTATGACGTATGCCACATGGGGCAGAGCCGAGACCCGCGCCGAAGGCCCGCGGCACGGGCGTCGGGAGAAGCCGGGTCGAATTCCCATCCAGCGTCTCCTGCTTTCAACAATACTTTACGAACCATATCAATCCCTTTGGCCTAAGGATCCAGATTTTCCCCACAATGGAGAACATCGGATCCAAGTTTAAAAAGGATTGGGAAGACAACCTTTCCACATGCTCTAACAGGATGATGTCACTCCTCATTGATGAATACAAGACCACCATTACACAAATAGACAGAGAACTAGAACCCCTTTACACCAAACTATCCACCCTGAAGACTCATGCCCAATACAATCAATAAGACAAAGAACTCAATGGGCATTAAGAACGGTTTAACCGCGATGTCCTAATAAAAAAAGAAAACAAATTCCTCAGGGACTCAAAGGCCTTCCAGGAACTTAAAGCGTATCAGTGGAAGACCCCCAACCCTAGAAACAGACCTCACCCCAAAACCAAATATAATACTCAGGACCCAAGTTTCTCTGATGCATCTTCTGTATCATCCACTTCCTCCCGTAAACCATTTTACCACAATAAGTCAAGGAAAACTAAGAGAGACTCACAAGGCAACAGCTCCCAGGAAAAATCACATAAAATACGCATTACAGAACCCTCCCTAGATAGACATGACACCCCCATGCCTAGCAGTAATTTCACTCCTTCTTCAAGTTTTCAGTCTGAGACTAACACCCTGCTTCCCAGGATTGTATCTTCAGGTACCAAGGCACCGCCACTACAAGTCCACCCTGACAATTGCAGCGGTGCACTCCCTTCGAACTCCGAACCGCTATGACTCACGGATCAGGTAAGGACTGAACCTCCTTTCACCACTGTTTCCACCACAGACAACCTCAATGTCATCAACTTGTCATCTTACCCCCTATCAGGTATGCAGACCAGAGTCCTAGCCAAGGGCTTAAGCTTTTGTCCCAACCAAGACCTAGACCAATTCGAGGTCATCAAAGACAATTGTTTGCCAGAAAGTTAATACTTAAACAAATGTACACTAAAGAGACACCCATCAAACCCAATTTTGAGCAACATGAACTAAAAGCTCTTGACACGCTTGTTGAACTCCTCGAGGAGAACGACACACCAGACTTAATTGATCGCATCGACTTGGAACAGCTGCTCGGACCTCCCTCCCCCCCACCATGTGCACTTAAAAACAAATCCGACAAGTTTCCTAACCTTAACACCAACCCCAATGTTGCTGCTTTTGTCAAACCTACCACCAGGGACATATGCAAAATTAAGTCCCCAGACCACAGAAAGGACAATTTGACGAGACCCGAGCGTGAGGCTCTCCGCTTACTCAAGGACCACCCCACAATAACTATCAAACCCTCCGACAAAGGGGGGAACATCGTAGTGATGGACAACGAGCTGTACATCAACATGTGCACTCAAATACTTGACAACCATGACTGGTATTGCAAGATACCGGCGATGAAAATTGAAAGATATCACAGGGAGTTTTACAGCTTGATTGACCGCGCCTACAGTGAGGGCGTTATTAATAAGGCTGAATGGGACTTCCTACGTACCCCACACCCACGCACCCCCACATTTTATGCCCTATCTAAGGTGCATAAAAGTCTCACATGCCCACCCGGGAGACCGATCATCTCGGGTAACGGCTCCCTGACTGAGCGACTCAGCCAATTCATAGACGGATACCTACGCCCCCACGTCCTCAAGCTCCCCAGCTACATTCGGGACACTCCACACCTCTTACAAAACATTGATGGCCTCTGCATCCCTCCCGAGTCAGTACTCATGGCAGTGGATGTGGAGGCCCTTTACAGTTCCATACCACATGACAAGGGCCTTTCCTGTATACGGCATATACTCTCACTTAACAGTCAGTACAACCAAAAGACCAATGAGTTCTTACTAGCAGCACTCGAATTTACTCTTACCCACAACTTTTTCACATTCAATGGCTCCCACTACCTCTAGGTGCAGGGCGTCGCGATGGGGACATCTTGTGCCCCGTCGTACGCCAACCTGTACCTGGGGGAGTGGGAACATATGATACAGGAATCCACGCACTTCGCCCCATACATGGAGAACGTCGTCATGTGGTATCGCTACATTGACGATGTTCTCCTAGTGTGGAACGGACCCACATCTCTATTACCTGCGTTCCTTCAGTCACTCAACAACAATGATTTTAACCTATCTTTCACCATGACTTGGGACCACGAGTCGATCACTTTCCTTGATGTCACCATTTACAAGGATAGTGAGGGTTGCCTTAGCACCAGCCTCTTCAGAAAATCCTCTGCAGGCAACTCCATACTTCATGCCAGCAGTTTTCACCCTCAACCACTCATTGCCTCCATTCCATGCAGCCAATACCTTCGCACTAGAAGAAACTGTACTGACGACACAACCTTCATCAAAGAAGCCAAAATCCTACAAACACAATTACGCGCCAGAGGCTATTCCAATTCCTGTCTTAAAAAAGCATATAAGAGGGCCTGTGCCAGAACACGCAACGACATATTGCACAACCCCTCAACTAAAAAACCCAAACCCCAACCCATTTCCATCATTACAAGGTTTTCTAACCAACACATGGCCATCAAGAAAACCATATCCAAATACTGGCACACGCTCACCATGGACCCTTTTATTGGCCCCTTTGTACCCCCCACACCGTCATTCACTTACAGACGGGCTGGCTCTGTCCAAGACCAGCTTGTCAGGAGCGAGTTCAAAGGCAGGGGAAAACATGACCCATGTAAGAACAAAGGTACTTTTACATGTGGAGGATGCAATTATTGCAGGTTTCTCAACACCTCTAAACATATCACCCTGCCCAATGGCGAACCCTTCAAACCTAGACACTACGCCAATTGCAAAACATGTGGGATAGTCTATCTACTTACATGTGAATGCACATGTTTTTACATAGGGAAAATCATCCAGGAGTTTTGGCGCAGGGCTTACAGACACATTACAGCCATGCAAACCTGCAACCCCAACCTACCCTTGGGCCGCCAAGTTACCAACATACATGATGGCATCTGCCCAAAATTTTGGTTCATCATCCTTGATCGTGTACATACCGGTATACGTGGAGGAGATATGAATAAAACACTTTTACAATTAGAACAGAGGTGGATCTTCAGACTCAGAGCCACCCAACCCCCAGGGTTAAACACGTGCATATCCTTTAGACCATTCCTGGAGGGTTTCGCGTCTGGGGGCTCTGAATGGGAACCAGATGAGACCCCCCTCCAAACCTGAACATATATACATTATCTGTTTTTTTTTTTTTTTTTCCAAGTCACATATTGTATATTATGTATATAGAAATTTTCTCTACCCCTCGTATTTATGTCCATAAGACCCCTGAGGTATACCTTGCATTTTATGATTTTTATGTATTTATTGGGCTCATCATGACCATTGTCTCTATCACCCCTCTTATAACTCGCTTTTTCCTCCTTGTTTTTCTTCTGGCCAATCCCCACTCTGCCATGTCCCCCCCCTGTGTGTTCTCTGTTTATAGTTCCTGATTTTTGAACACCACCACTGGGTCTGTCCTGCCCCTTCTCCTCATGCTGTGGAACCATCCCGCTCCGGCCCGTGCTGCCGGATCTTTTCCTCACTCGGCGCGGGGGGGCCACCCGATGCAACTACGTTGCTGCGGGTGGCGTTCTCGTAAACAGGAGACGCTGGATCGGAATTCGACCCGGCTTCTCCCGACTCCTGCGCCGCGGGCCTTCGGCACGGGTCTCGGCTCCGCCCCGTGCGGCATACATCATCACGCCGCTGGGGGATACACATCACCACACCTGGAGGCTCACATGCACTCCGGTGGCGGTGTCCTATGGGGCCGGTGCGCGCGCCCCATGCTCGGGGGGCGTCCACCTCTCCACCCATTGGCCGCGCCCGCGACCAATCGCGGGCGCGGCCTTACTATATGAAGAGGCGTTTTTTATTTACCATTCCACGGCGTCCTTCACCCTAGAACACTGATCTGCACCACACTTAGCCTGCACCTGGGACCCCATCGAGGTAAGACTGCCATATACTGGACTCATGTTACTCCGGGGTTATATTTAGCTCACTGTCCCCTTCTTTACCTCTTGTCAGACTGAACTCTGCAAGTCTTTCCTGGCCTGGCACCCTTGTCCTCTTCAGTGCCCTGCAACATCCTTTGGCTGGCACCATACTACTCCCCTGCCTGCAGCAACAGGGACCCCCCTACTTTGGGGGTCATCCAGCTGGAGTACTACACCCAACCATACAAGACCCAGGCCCAGACGTCCTCTGCTCTAAAGCCCCCCCCAGCTTCCCGCCAGTAAACCACCGACGGACTTACCCAGGTATGCTAACTATGTTTATGCCTATTATTCCTTAGTTGGTACCACACACCTGTGGTCCCATTTACACCCATGTACTACATGTCCACATGTATGCATACATACCCCCCTTGCCTCTTCATTACCCTACCCTCTCTTCCACCTTTTGCTCCCTACAGACTGGAGCCTTTTCCAGGATCTTCCCACTCACCGGTGGCCTTTTTTGACGCCCTCTGTTGGGGAATTCTTCCCTGGTGGCCGCGCCTGGGGTGGGCACTTTGGCCTTGCGGGTTGTGGACCAGGAGCAGGACATACCTCTACCTCCAGTGGTGTTACATCCCCCCCAGGACCTTCCCCTTTTTAATATGAATGCAGCATTTGACACATGCCCTCCAAGCAATACTATATGGTTAGTAACCGTTGTGCTTTTTCATATATATTGTATACTCATATTTTAACCATTACCTTCTTGATACATCTATGTCCATATATATCATTGATGACAACATCCTTACAATTGGTTTATAATTGTTTTTTCAATTTATAGACATACCTTTTGCTCGCTGATTCCAATCTGATAACCCTGAGGAAGAGTATATCTCGAAACGCGTCGGGTACTCCCCGCATATGTGTTCCATGTGTTTTGGAGTTCTATGATTGTGAATTATTCTTTGCATTTTGTATTGCTATTTTTTTGTATGTATCACGCATGCTGCACATTTACCCCATGTACCACAGATCCATTTAAAGATCTATACTACTAATAAACACTTTATCATACAACTTTTGTATCTCCCACACTCTTTATGACCTGTGAGTAGGTGTTCCCTTTAAAGTCCCGTAAGAGGATCAATTTCCATGTAGCTAGTTCAATTTGGGATGTGGGTTCACCTACCCCTTAGACCAACTCAGCACCAACCCCTGTCCATTTCCCCTACTCACCCCTGCCCCCCTGCCGGAAGCAGACAATTGCTAGGCAGGAGGGAGCTCCCCTAACAAAGGATCATTATGAAGCTTTACAACACTCCATTTACAGGTTTAGCAGGATCTGAATTTTTTACATAGCAGTTAGTGGCCAGTACTTAGTAGTAAGATACGCTGCATGGCACACAATATCAGTGGCTGTATGAGATCATACTCGTGTAATTGCTGGTGGCTTCTGTATCTGTGTTTACCCACGTAATTGTGTATATATCCCCAAATGCAAAATGTACCACATGCACTGGTAAACTGCAGCAGTCATTCACGTGCAATTATTCACTTGCATTGGTAGCTTTCCCATACCTGTGGCTCCCCAGGCATGGGAAAGCACTGAAATTGTTATGCTACAGATTTTTTAGCCTCTGTCCATGTGCAGGAGACCTTACATTTTTGGGCAAATGTAATATGCATAATTGTGCAATAAACAATGACAATAGACAAAGTGCTAACCCATAGCAACAATTTAGGTTACAGAGTATTTGTCTAATGTTATCCTTTGGTCATTCTTTTGTGAAATATTAATTGTGATTGGTTGATTTTGCTTTCATTTTTTGTTCTATGATAGATGGACCCAGAGATTCTGGTATTTTTCCTTTTTATGCCAGCTCTGTTTTACTAGGATACCAGATTTATAAATCTGAAGTTAGATTATTTGCTTTGTGTCCCCTTTAACATCTGGTAGAGATATGAGTTTGGTCAACCTTAACGGTAATTACATTCATATCCTCATATATTAACAGGCTAATTGGGCTTTCAGTGAATACAGTCAGATAGCATTAAAAAGCAATATAAAAGTTAAGGTTTAACATTTCTTCATCTTACTGGGATTAAAACACATTTTTACAACAGTTGTAACAAAGGTCAAAGGGAACAATTACAAAAAAGGAAAACAAGCAATAAATGTGCAAGTACATAATTGTGCATTGTTAATGAATCATTGCAGCACAAACTTTGCAAGTTGCACGGGAAATGTATAAAAGACAAATGGAGATAATTCTGCCAACATAATGGCTTCCCTATTTAAATTTTGCAAGAGTTTAATCAGTTAGGCACAGCTGCGCAGGATGCACAATAAAGTATCTTGAAAAGTAAGTCGACATGTACATTTTTCTGCTGCAAATTAAGTTCACTTAGAGGTGGTCTTAATGGGGCACGTAGCAATCATTACAAGCATAAATTTAAACCTGTCTCTTTGCCGTGTTTCTGCTCAGGAAAGAAAGAAGACTCAAAGACTCATCCTTTTTAGAGCTTTGTTACAAATTAAGGTAACCTTCACTTTCTAAGTACCAATAACCCAAAAATTACACATGATTTTCAATGTGGGTATTTTTATGATTGTGTTGAACATTTGTTTGTTTATGTACTGAAGTTAAATCATTTGAGCTCTGGATCTGTAAGACATTTAAAGATATAATTACAGTGAGGGAAAAAAGTATTTGATCTCCTGCTGATTTTGTACGTTTGCCCACTAACAAAAAAATTATCAGTCTATAATTTTAATGGTAGGTTTATTTTAACAGTGAGAGACATAATAACAACAAAAATATCCAGAAAAACACATTTAAAAAAAAATTTAAATTGATTTGCATTTTAATGAGTGAAATAAGTATTTGATCCCCTATCAATCAGCAAGATTTCTGGCTCCCAGGTGTCTTCTATACAGGGAGTGCTCCAAATCGCAGCGTGTTACCTGTATAAAAGATACCTGTCCACAGAAGCAAGCAATCAATCAGATTCCAAACTCTCCACCATGGCCAAGACCAAAGAGCTTTCCAAAGATGTCAAGGAGAAGATTGTAGACCTACAAAAGGTTGGAATGGACTACAAGACCATCACCAAGCAGCTTGGTGAGAGGGTGACAAAAGTTGGTGCGATTATTCGCAAATAGAAGAAACACAAAATAACTGTCAATATCCCTCCTTCTGGGGCTCCATGCAAGATCTCACCTCATGGAGTTTCAATGATCATGAGAGCGGTGAGGAATCAGGCCAGAACTACACGGGAGACTCTTGTCAATGATCTCAAGGCAGCTGGGACCATAATCACCAAGAAAACAATTGGTAACACACTACGCCATGAAGGACTGAAATCCTGCAGTGCCTGCAAGGTCCCCCTGCTCAAGAAAGCACATGTACAGGCTGGGCATTGCCTAGAACCCCAAAAACACCATCCCCACCATCAAACATGGAGGTGGGATCATTATGCTTTGGGGGTATTTTTCTGCCAAGGGGACAGGAGAACTTCACTGCATCAAAGGGATGATGGACAGGGCCATGTACCATCAAATCTTGAGTGAGAACCTCCTTCCCCCAGCCAGGGCATTGAAAATGGGTTGTGGATGTGTATTCCAGCATGACAATGACCAAAAACACACAGCTAAGGCAACAAATGAATGGCTCAAGAAGAAGCACATAAAGGCCCTGGAGTGGCCTAGCTAATCTCCAGATCTTAATCCGGTAAAAAAATGTGGAGGGAGCTGAAGGTTCGAGTTACCGAAAGTCAGACTCGAAACCTTAATGACTTGGAGAGGATCTGCAAAGAGGAGTGGGACAAAATCCTTCCTGAGATGTGTGGAAATCTGGTGGCCAACTACAAGAAATGTCTGACCTCTGTGATTGACAACAAGGGTTTTTCCCTCGCAATTGAACAGCTGGCTCTGCATATCAATAGCAACCCCAAAATTAAAGGATACTGTAGTAACAATTGGGAATTCAAATTAAGTCTATATGCAGACGACATCCTTCTGTTCCTAACTGACCCCTTAATCTCTTTGCCTAATCTTTTCACAGCATTAGACACCTTTAACCATATATCGGGTCTGGGAGTTAATCCCTCTAAGTGCGTAGCTATGCCTATAAACTTACCAGACTTCTTGGTATCATCCCTTAAGGGCAGTTTTGAGTTCTCCTGGAACATAGAATCTTTACAATAATTGGGTATAAGACTAGCACCAACTCTTAAACAAATTTACACACACAATTATCCTCAGGCCTTCTCCAATATTAGAAGGATACTTTCTCAGTGGTCCCTATATCAAATCTCCTTTTTAAGCCGTATACAGGTGGTCAAAATGTCGGTCCTCCCAAAATTATTGTTCTACTTTAGGGCCCTACCATTGTATGTGTCAAGATCCACCATACAAGCCATACAAATAGATCTACTAAAATGTATCTGGCAGGGTAAACAACCACGCATGAGCAGGTCACTGATGTATAGGTCCCGAGATAGAGGGGCCTAGGCTGCCCGAACTTATGGAAGTATTTATTTAGCTGCTAGGTTATTACAATTAGCCCGATGGCATACATCCCCGTCTCACATACCATGGCTACAGTTTGAGAGAGCTTCCATCAAACCATATTTTCTCCCAGGCCTTTTGTGGACTAATGCAGTAAACCATAGAATTATTTCCCAGCTCAATGGAATCGTTGGACAGTCCCTATATCTCTGGACCTTGTATAAAGAAAAGTTTGAACTCTTCTCTAAACCCTCCCTATTGATATCTTTTCTGAGTGACCCTAACTTCCCTGTGGCATTTCATGCAGAAATAAACTTTGCACACTGGTCTTCACAAAAACTGGTGACACTGCATTCATTGCTACAGAGCACCTCGTTCTGTTCTTTTGAACATCTGCACAAAAACTTCACCATACCTAACTCAGATCTTTACAAATACTTACAGATATGCCACTTCTTCCAAACGGCTATCTCCCAAAACAGGGGTGCTAGAACACCCTTTGAAAACCCCCCCCCCTGAGAAAAAATTGGTCCACACGCTGTTTAGTGCTATACAATGGGCAATAGCCCTGAACTGGCGTAAACCCTCAGTCCCATGGTCCCAGGTGCTCCTCTGCATGGAATCAATAAAACTGATAGAACGCATCCACCACACCCTTATGCATTCTATGCAAATATTTGAACAAAAATGGGGCCCCTGGCCCACTTCTTAGCTTGCTTGAGGGACGGTTTTGCCTCACAGACACCAAAAAGCACTTTTAACTTTAACAGCAGGATTATGTATGGGCTTTCTTTCTTTAAAAACAAACACCAATAGTGCCTTGACTATACGTGAACTTATGCTGATTAATAAGACGCAATAGATATACAGTGAGTTTCTTATAAATCTTGTTGCACTAATAGCAGTATTTATTTTTATTTGTTAGTTTTGTAAAAAGTTAATCAATAGCAATCCAAGAACTGGAGCATTGAGAGTGATTCCTACGCTACTTTTGGATATCAGCACTTTATTCAGATAACTGCTTAAATTCACAAGGATTTTAGCTCTGTACAACACCCTCAATGCGGATTAATGTATATGTTATATTTTTTCCATGTAACTGTCTGAATTTCTTTAATAAAAACGTTTGTAAACAAAAAAAATATATATATATTTTCTCAATCAGCACAATTGCATCTATTCTAGAAATAACTTGTAAGAAGGGTATGTCTGAAGAAGGCTTCCAGTGGTATACGACAACCCAATGCATGACAACACAAAGTGTGTATCAAGTGTTCCAAGGGTCATGAGAGGTATGGGACATGAGAGAACAGCAGGCAATTGGCCCAAGTTAACCCCTTCCTGACCAACCGCTCCCCTGTGCCAAACGACATTACCTTGCATCGGTTCGCCTTTTGACCACTAGGGGGCGCATGCATACCCACAACGCCAGAGCCGATGCACGTGCCCAGTGGTCGCGATGACCGCTGGGCACCTGCGATCGCTCCACACAGAGACAGAACAGAGATCTGTCAATGTAAACAGACAGATCTCCGTGCTGTCAGGGGTGAGGAGAGCGATCTGTTGTTCATAAGTATGAACAACGATCGCTCTCCTCACTCAGGCAGTCCCATCCCCCTACAGTTAGAATCACTCCCTAGGACACACAATTAACCCCTTGATTGCCTCCTACTGTTAACCCCTTCCCTACCAGTGACATTTACACAGTAATCAGTGCATTTTTATAGCACTGATTGCTGTATAAATGCCAATGGTCCCAAAAATGTGCCAAAAGTGTCCGATCTGTCCGTCATAATGTCACAGTCCAATTTAAAAATCTCTTATCACCGCCATTACTAGTAAAAAAAAAAAATAATAAAAATGCCATAAGTCTTTCCCCTATTTTGTAGATGCTATAACTTTTGCGCAAACCAATCAATATACGCTTCTTGTGATTTTTATTACCAAAATTATGTAGACGAATACATATCGACCTAAAGCGAGGAAAAAATTAGTAAATTAGTAAAAAATATTGTGTTTTTTTTCTAAATTGTCACTTTTTTTTGTTTATAGCGCAAAAAATAAAAAATGCAGACATGATCAAATACCACCAAAAGAAATCTTTATTTGTGGGAAAAAAATGATGTCAGTTTTGCTTGGGTACAACGTTGCACGACCACGCAATTGTTAGTTAAATCAACGCAGTGCTGTATCAAAAAAAATGGCCTGGTCATAGAGCAGCCAAATCTTCCAGGGCTGAAGTGGTTAAAGTGATCTGATTGAAGACCTCTTACCAGACCGAAGCTATTTTCTCACAATCCCAAAAACTATAATAAATAAAAGGCATGTTTAACCACTTGCCGACCGCTGCACGCCGATATACGTTGGCACAATGGCAGAGGTGAGCAAATGGACGTACCTATATGTCCCCTTTAATTGATGGGCTAGCGGACGTGCGCTCGCAGCATACAGGGTGACCTTGCCCACAGGACCGGCGGACTCGATGTCCGCTGGTCTCCCAGCGATCATGTCAGGGAGCTGCAGAACAGGGAAGTGCCTATGTAAACAAGGCATTTTCCCGTTCTGCCTAGTGACATGACAGAGATCACTTCTCACTTCTCATCGGGAGCAGTGATCGCTGTCATGTGAGTTGAAGCCCACCCCCCCCACAGTAATGCCCCGTACACACGATCTGATTTTCCGACGGAAAATGTGTGATAGAACCTTGTTGTCGGAAATTCTGACCGTGTGTAGGCTCCATCACACATTTTCCATCGGATTTTCCAACACACAAAGTTTGAGAGCAGGCTATAAAATTTTCCGACAACAAAATCCGTTGTCGGAAATTCCGATCGTGTGTACACAAATCCGACGGACAAAGTGCCACGCATGCTCAGAATAAATAAAGAGATGAAAGCTATTGGCCACTGCCCCGTTTATAGTCCCGACGTACGTGTTTTACGTCGTTTAGAACGATCGGATTTTCCGACAACTTTGTGTGACCGTGTGTATGCAAGACAAGTTTGAGCCAACATCCGTCGGAAAAAAATCCTAGGATTTTGTTGTCGGAATGTCCGAACAAAGTCCTACCGTGTGTACGGGGCATTAGAATTACTCCCTAGAACACACTTAACCCCTTCGTCACCCTCTAGTGATTAACCCCTTCCCTGCCAGTGTGATTTACACAGTAATCAGTGCATTTTTATGGTCCCAAAATAGTGTCAAAAGTGTCCGATGTGTCCGCCATAATGTTGCAGTCATGATAAAAATCGCAGATCACTGCTATTACTACTAAAAAAAAAAAAAAATTATAATAAAAATGCCATAAAACTATCCCCTATTTTGTAGACGCTATAACTTTTGTGCAAACCAATCAATATATGCTTATTGTGATTTTTTTTTTTTTTTACCAAAAATATGTAGAATTATAAATATTGGCTTAAACTGAGAAAAAAAATAGTTTTTTATATATATTTTTGGGGGATATTTATTATAGCAAAAAGTGAAAAATATTGCTTTTTTTAAACTGGCGTTTTTTTGTTTATAGTGCAGAAAATAGAAACCGCAGAGGTAATCAAATACCACCAAAAGAAAGCTCTATTTGTGGGAAAAAAAGGACATCAATTTTGTTTGGGTGCAATGTCGTATGACCACGCAATTGTCAGTTAAAATGACACAGTGCCGAATCGCAAAAAGTGCTCTGGTCAGGAAGGGGGTAAAATCTTCTGGGGCTGAATCGGTTAATAACGTATTTTGGTTTTTCTATGGTGGACCCTTGGTCTATGGATTAGGGTAGCAAATGCCCATTCCCCCACATTTTTTTCCACCATCGAGAAAACCAGTCCAATATGATTTAAATGCTGTAAGAAATGTTTGAAGATTTGTTTTGTGTTTAAACTTTGTAAGAATTCTGTGATATCTGCATTGGTTATCATTATTGTTGACCCTGTTAGGTGGATTCATAGGTCCAAGCATGTTCAAAGGGAAGAAGTTTGACACTTTGATGACTAGGTATAGGGAATATGGAAAAAAAGAGCCACAGGAATCAGACATGTCCTCTTTGTTTTTCCTACTACAAAAATCAATGGAGAAAAAAGCAAATCTCTTCTGGCACATAGATAGATTTGAACAATAAGCCCTTTAAGTTTACGAATACAAATTTTCCCTATATTAGAGGACATGGATGATGTTTTTAATAAAAATGTGGCAAAACAACCTACAGCAGTGCACAAAAATCATGATGAAACTTCTAATGGAGGAATATCAGAAATGTATTTCCACATAAGGAGATTGACTCACTTTATGGGAAGTTAGAATCATTCAAAGATTCCCCCATATTCAAGGAACATGAGAATAGAATCAAACTCCATCTTGATCAGACAATGAAAGAGATTCTGATCACGAAGAAGCAAACATTTTGGATGGACAAAATAGCATTTCGTCAGGGCAAAGCCTATAGATGGCACCAACAGAAGGCACAGATATACTATAAACAGATTGTGTTTAGAGGCAATAAAAATGATAAAGGATCAATCTCTTCTCTTAATTCTTCAATCTCTTTTTCCTCACAGATTTCACAGAAACAAACAAAACCTCAAAAAGACTAAATTCTTTTACCGGGTGCTGGATCCAATAGACACAAAAAATGCATCTTGGAATCCAACCTTCCTTCACACTCCACTTCCCTCTCTACGGGACTCTGTCACTCACGGTACAGGTAATTCACATGGTAGCCCAACTTGGCAATTATCTCACTAGAAGGAAACTCACCCATCACCCAAATGATTTTTTAGAACCCAGTCACTACATGGAACAGAACATAACATAGATGAAAATCAATTACTGGTAGAGATTGGAAAAATGAGTTCAATATCATTAACTTCTCGGATTATAAACTCCGTTTCGAAGAAATCCAAGTGATTTCTAAAAGCTTGAGTTTCTGCCCAGACTCTGATCTGGACAAATTTGAAATTGTAAAAGACCTACAACTCTGCCTGAAAATTGATATTGAAAAGTCTTTAGACTTCCAGTTCTGGTGCTACACGAGGAGAAGGTAAGCAGAGCCAACTTCCACTGCATTTCTCTCAAAGTCCGCTTTTAAAGCCAGCTACTGCTTCAGGGTGACCCCCCCCTTGTCTCCTTTACCTAGTGGAACTCCCATGGATCAGTTTGTGGAGCATTCCCATAACCAATCGGTCTCTTCCTAGCAGCAACCCTCGGAAGACACAGCGGCTGCTGCAACCAAGATGGCACCCACTCCCAGCCCTGAAGAGCAGGCTTCCACGATCACTAATACAGCATCCCCTGATCCTGCCTCTTCTGCAGGCACAGCACAGGCTGTAGTATACCTCCTTATACCCACCCTCACTGCCACAGTGAATACTGCAGTACAGAGGGGCCTGGAACAATTTAGACCTGGAATTCCAGGCACAGGCTCAATGGCTTACCAATGCAGAGCAGCAAAATCTCCTCTCTGAAAGATGACACTACAGCTAACTCTGCTGTGCTTGCTTGCATCTCCAATTCCCACAGAGGCCTTGGGAAAAGCTGGATGACCTGGAAAATCTCTCACAGCAAAACAATCTACATATTGGTGGGCTATTAGAATCGTTTTCTAATGCACAGGTTACTGACCTCTATGCCAGAACCATTCCCAAGCAACTTGGCCTCAGCATTCCGCACACTGTGGAATGTGCCCACCTACTTGGCCAGCATGCAGACCGCCATGCTAAACCTCATCACATTATTGTTAGGTATCTCAATTACGCTGACAAGAATGCCATTTTGCAGAAATTCCATCACTCTTGTACCTTCTCCATTGATTGCGCAGATTAGCTTTTTTCTATATATTCAGAAGAGCTGATGTAACAGCGTAAAGCCTTCTCCGCTATTTGCTCGACCTTTTACTACAATCACGTTAAGTTTACCCTAGCATATCCAGCTGTTCTGCAGATTCAATCTCCAACTAGGGAATATCTCACATTTAACTCTCTGGAAGATGTGGAGCACTACATTAACAACTCTTCTGATATGGATAGAGAGCATCAAAATCTGGTTGATGGTCCTTCACTGAAGACTACCAAGGCCTCCTCCATTTCGTCTCAGCACCAGAGTGGTCCCCATAAGACTCTATACAAACGGGGTCACTTTGCCGACCAAAATGGCCAGTCAGAAATCCGCTGATTTGCAAGCAAAGCTTGTAATTAAATTAAATGCATTACTTACATAGTTACATAGTACATAGTAGGTGAGGTCGAAAAAAGACACAAGTCCATCAAGTCCAGCCTATGTGCGTGATTATATGTCAGTATTGTATATATATATATATATATATATATACATATATATTGTATATCCCTGTATGTTGTTGTCGTTCACAACATACTTGATTTACACACTTGATTTAAAGTTTTTACAGACCTTTGCCTACAGGCCACAGGTTACAGGATTTTGATAACTGGTTTATTGAAAACATCTCAAAAAGTTTCATTGTCATTAAATGCTTTTGCCTTAATCTGTCTGCTGTATAGCCTCTGCAATGTATGCACTTGATTGGGGGTGAGTAAATCTGCCTGGGCTCAGTTTGCAAACTGTTTTGTGAATCTTGCTCAAAGTTTAAAGTGTTTATGGATGTGTCTCTGGATGTATCCCATACCCCCTATTTCTGCCTGGTGACACCTGTAGGGTTCAGGATCCACTCAGCCCCTGGCATTGTTACTAAGATGATGTAAAACACTACTTTCCCTTCCTCCCCACCACTTGATTAGACAGTGGGGCCCAATAGAGGAGAAAGGAGAAGAAGGTAAAATGTGAATATTCACACAGACTTTGGTCCCATCCCTTGAACCCACATGAACCAGGGCAAGGGTGTGAGAGCAAACCCAGAGCCTCTGGAAATGGACTTTGGAACCACTACCAATTGCTGGGGAACTTTGAGCGCAAGAACAAAGTTGATGCAGGTGTCACAAACTGAGACTTGGGGGGAGGGGAAAGATGGATCCTGTGTACACTGCCTCTTCCTCTCTACTGCCTGGTCTCCGCTATTAATTTCCTCTTTTGTACTGCCTGTCCTCACCATCAACTACCCTCTCTGTACTGAATATCCCCAATATCAACTGCCTGACTCCACCATCAGCTCCTCCCTCTGTACTGCCTGTTCCCAACATTGACAGCAATTGCTTTGGTGATCCGTCAGTGAGACTGGATAGCAAGAATAAATTAATAGATGCATATCCTCATTTTCCTGTCATTCCAAGTCACCAGTAATATTTTGAGGTTTGCATCAAAAATTTTTAGTTTCAGTGCCTCCCCTTTAGGATGAAATGTGCACCAAGAACCCTTTTTAAAAATTCTTATAACCATTATAATCTCATTCATTTAAATTGAGTGAGGATATTTCACTAATTAGATAATATATTGGTTCTGGCTCATTCAAAACTCTTCTCTTATCTCACAGAAGGATAATCATACAGACTTTTCTCAATTGGGCTGGATAATACAGTATCAGAAAAGTCAACTGTGTCCTGTCCAGACTTTAGAATATTTGGAGATTCAATTAGCTTTATAGCAGGATTTTTTGACCCAGTGCAAGGCAGTCAAATTTAAAGCATGGACCAAAAAGATGTCATAGTTGATAGGGTTTGAAAAAGGCACAGTTCCATCTAGTTTAACCTATGTCTGTGTGCTTATGTATGTGAGTTTGAGTGTGAATCTCTAAAAATTCCCATAGCCCTGTGTATTATGCTCACAGAGTTATTTTTTTTTTGTTTTGTTTTTTTAAATCTATCTCACTCTAGCTGATAGCAGTACTTAGGGAAGTACATTTTCACTGCTCTAAAAGTAAAGAACTTCCTATGTCATTTAAACCTCCATTCATGCAGTTTCAAACTGTAACTGCATATCCATCATAATTCATGCTAGGCCCTTTAGGTCTGGTATAAGTTTTAAGGGGGACCCCATACAAAAAAACCATAAAAAAGGTCTATACTAGAACCTTTTTGTCTGTTATGGAGGGGGTAGCCAAATTCAAAGATCAAAAAGCCCCCCAAAAAATCCATACCAGACTTTTATCTGGGCATACAGTCTTGCAGGCCAGGAAAGGGGGAATGAGTGTGGACCCCCCTTCCTGAACCACATTGGGCCACGTGATGTTAGAAACCATGAAATCAGACTGAGACAAAAAGGCAGTTAAATCACACTTGTTTAATAATGAAAGTAAAAAGAACACACGTAGTCAAAACATAGCCAAAGTTCAGTAATGGATAGTCAGCCAAGCCAGAAGTCAGGGATCAAAGTAGTGGAACAGCAAGCAGGATCTGGAGCCAGAAGGGATGTCAGCAAAGCCAGTCTTTAAACAGGAATGCAGGAGATAGTTTCTTGTGATGTGACCAAGGAGAAGGCAGAGAAGGCAGGACTGATGAGCAGGATACTAACAACAGCTGAGTAACTGTGGAGAGAGATGGGAGCTGGCAATTAGCCAACAGCTGAGTGGCCAGCTCAGAGAAGGAAGGGCTGAGCCCAGCCCTGACACATGCCCTCCATATGCAGGGTTCCATGCAAAGGGGGACCTCCCTGGCAAAGCACCTTATCCCCATTTTGAGGTGGACAAGCCCCTCTTCCCCACAAACCTGACTCAGTGGTTGTTGGAGTCTATTGATGGGGGTATTTATCATAATCTGGAATCCCCTAACAATAAGGGGGCACCCTGATACTGGCTCCCTATGTGAATGAGTAACCCTACTCATTTCCAAAAATAAGAAGTGTAAATAAACACATGTAGGGAAGTGTTCTTTTGTACACTGTCTGTGAGGCTGTTTACATTCATGCCTGGTAGCTACCATAAAGTTCTTGTCACAAACAGATTCTTCGTGCTAAGAGGTTGTTTCCTGCCCCTGCTTAAGTGTCAGGAAGCCCCTCAAGGCTATATATGTGAATGTCTTACAGGAAGTGAAGAAGAAGCCAGACACATGCTTTGCAAGCCAGGAGATTCTGGAGGCTGGTTTTGTGTTGTATTCATCCATCTAGGCTGAAAAGGGATATAGGCAAGTGTTACTGCACTGTGTAGCTCACTGTTTGTTCTATTACTGTCACTCCTGTGTGGGAATCAGTGATAGCTGTCAGAGACTTCTCTGAATTCACTGAAACTTTATATTTGCATACTGCAATATACTTGGGCTATTAAGTGTATGAGAGCAAAGCTCATTTGATTATAACCTATCAAATGATGGTGTGTATTGAAGTGTATATCTGCCACTTCATTATTTAAAGCAAGAGTGTCCCTTTTTGGTCTGGGGGATTCCTAGGGAACGGTAAATAGCTCAGGGTAGCGACAGGATAGGTTTCAGACAGCCATTTAGGTAGGTAGCGGTCCGGTAGCATGTAGGGAAGTGTTCTTTTGTACACTGTCTGTGAGGCTGTTTACATTCATGCCTGGTAGCTACCATAAAGTTCTTGTCACAAACAGATTCTTCCTGCTAAGAGGTTGTTTCCTGCCCCTGCTTAAGTGTCAGGAAGCCCCTCAAGGCTATATATGTGAATGTCTTACAGGAAGTGAAGAAGAAGCCAGACACATGCTTTGCAAGCCAGGAGATTCTGGAGGCTGGTTTTGTGTTGTATTCATCCATCTAGGCTGAAAAGGGATATAGGCAAGTGTTACTGCACTGTGTAGCTCACTGTTTGTTCTATTACTGTCACTCCAGTGTGGGAATCAGTGATAGCTGTCAGAGGCTTCTCTGAATTCACTGAAACTTTATATTTGCATACTGCAATATACTTGGGCTATTAAGTGTATGAGAGCAAAGCTCATTTGATTATAACCTATCAAATGATGGTGTGTATTGAAGTGTATATCTGCCACTTCATTATTTAAAGCAACAGTGTCCCTTTTTGGTCTGGGGGATTCCTAGGGAACGGTAAATAGCTCAGGGTAGCGACAGGATAGGTTTCAGACAGCCATTTAGGTAGGTAGCGGTCCGGTAGCATTAATAGCCTATAGTCAGATTAGAGACTAGGGATGAGCTTCGAGTTTGAGTCGAACTCATGTTCGACTCGAACATTGGCTGTTCGCAAGTTCGCCGAACAGTGAATAATTTGGGGTGTTCGCGGCAAATTCGAATGCCGCGGAACACCCTTTAAAAGTCTATGGGAGAAATCAAAAGTGCTAATTTTAAAGGCTTATATGCAAGTTATTGTCATAAAAAGTGTTTGGGAACCCGGGTCCTGCCCCAGGGGACATGGATCAATGCAAGAAAAAGTTTTAAAAATAGCCGTTTTTTCAGGAGCAGTGATTTTAATAATGCTTAAAGTCAAACAATAAAAGTGTAATATTCCTTTAAATTTCGTAGCTGGGGGGTGTCTATAGTGTGCCTGTAAAGGGGCACATGTTTCCCGTGTTTAGAGCAGTCTGACAGCAAAATGACATTTCGAAGGAAAAAACCCATTTAAAACTACTCGCGGCTATTGCATTGCCGACAATACACATAGAAGTTCATTGATAAAAACGGCATGGGAATTCCCCACAGGGGAACCCCGAACCAAAATTAAAAAAAAAAAAATGACGTGGGAGTCCCCCTAAATTCCATACCAGGCCCTTCAGGTCTGGTATGGATATTAAGGGGAACCCCGGCCAAAATTGAAAAAAAAAATGATGTGGGGTTCCCCCTAAATTCCATACCAGACCCTTCAGGTCTGGTATGGATTTTAAGGGGAACCCCGCCCCCCCAAAAAAACGGCGTGGGGTCCCCCCAAAAATCCATACCAGACCCTTATCCGAGCACGCAACCTGGCAGGCCGCAGGAAAAGAGGGGGGACGAGAGTGCGCCCCCCCTCCTGAACCGTACCAGACCACATGCCCTCAACATTGGGAGGGTGCTTTAGGGTACCCCCCAAAACACCTTGTCCCCATGTTGATGAGGACAAGGGCCTCATCCCCACAACCCTGGCCGGTGGTTGTGGGGGTCTGCGGGCGGGGGGCTTATCGGAATCTGGAAGCCCCCTTTAACAAGGGGACCCCCAGATCCTGGCCCCCCCTGTGTGAAATGGTGAAGGGGTACTTACCCCTACCATTTCACTAAAAAACTGTCAAAAATGTTAAAAATGACAAGAGACAGTTTTTGACAATTCCTTTATTTAAATGCTTCTTCTTTCTTCTATCTTCCTTCATCTTCTTCTTCTGGTTCTTCTGGCTCTTCTGGTTCTTCCTCCGGCGTTCTCGTCCAGCATCTCCTCCGCGGCATCTTCTATCTTCTTCTCCTCGGGCCGCTTCGCACCCATGGCATGGGGGGAGGCTCCCGCTCTTCTCTTCATCTTCTTAATCTTCTTCTCTTCTTCCTTCTTCTCTTCTTCTCTTCTTCATTTTCTTCTCCGGGCTGCTCCGCACCCATGCTGGCATGGAGGGAGGCTCCCGCTGTGTGACGGCGTCTCCTCATCTGACGGTTCTTAAATAACGGGGGTGGGGCCACCCGGTGACCCCGCCCCCCTCTGACGCACGGTGACTTGACGGGACTTCCCTGTGACGTCATGGGGAATGCCACAGGGAAGTCCCGTCATGTACCGTGCGTCAGAGGGGGGCGGGGTCACCGGGTGGCCCCGCCCCCCGTTATTTAAGAACCGTCAGATGAGGAGACGCCGTCACACAGCAGGAGCCTCCCTCCATGCCAGCATGGGTGCGGAGCGGCCCGGAGAAGAAAATGAAGAAGAGAAGAAGAGAAGAAGAGAAGAAGGAAGAAGATGAAGAGAAGAGCGGGAGCCTCCCCCCACGCCATGGGTGCAGAGCGGCCCGAGGAGAAGGAGATAGAAGATGCCGCGGAGGAGATGCTGGACAAGAACGCCGGAGGAAGAACCAGAAGAACCAGAAGAAGAAGAAGATGAAGGAAGATAGAAGAAAGAAGAAGCATTTAAATAAAGGAATTGTCAAAAACTGCCTCTTGTCATTTTTAACATTTTTGACAGTTTTTTAGTGAAATGGTAGGGGTAAGTACCCCCTTACCATTTCACACAGGGGGGGGGAGGATCATCTGGGGGTCCCCTTGTTAAAGGGGGCTTCCAGATTCTGTTAAGCCCCCCGCCCGCAGACCCCCACAACCACCAGCCAGGGTTGTGGGGATAAGGCCCTTGTCCTCATCAACATGGGGACAAGGTGTTTTGGGGGGCTACCCCAAAGCACCCTCCCAATGTTGAGGGCATGTGGCCTGGTACGGTTCAGGAGGGGGGGCGCACTCTCACCCCCCCTCTTTTCCTGCAGCCTGCCAGGTTGCGTGCTCGGATAAGGGTCTGGTATGGATTTTTGGGGGGACCCCACGCCGTTTTTTTTTTTTTTTTGGCGCGGGGTTCCCCTTAAAATCCATACCAGACCTGAAGGGTCTGGTATGAAATTTAGGGGGAACCCCAAGTCATTTTTTTTTTAATTTTGGCCGGGGTTCCCCTTAATATCCATACCAGACCTGGAGTGCTTGGTATGGTATTTAGGGGGACTCCCACGTCATTTTTTTTTTTTTTTTTTGGTTCAGGGTACCCCTGTGGGGAATTCCCATGCCGTTTTTATCAATGAACTTCTATGTGTATTGTCGGCAATGCAATAGCCGCGAGTAGTTTTAAATGGGTTTTTTCCTTCGAAATGTCATTTTGTTGTCAGACTGTTCTAAACACGGGAAACATGCGCCCCTTTACAGGCATACTATAGACACCCCCCAGCTATGAAATTTAAAGGGATATTACACTTTTATTATTTGACTTTAAGCATTATTAAAATCACTGCTCCTGAAAAAACGGCCGTTTTTAAAACTTTTTTTTTGCATTGATCCATGTCCCCTGGGGCAGGACCCAGGTCCCCAAACACTTTTTATGACAATAACTTGCATATAAGCCTTTAAAATTAGCACTTTTGATTATTCATGTTCGTGTCCCATAGACTTTAATGGTGTTCGCGTGTTCGAACGAACTTTTTTCATGTTTGCATGTTCTGGTGCGAACCGAACAGGGGGGTGTTCGGCTCATCCCTATTAGAGACCAAGAGATAGGCTTTATTTGCCTTGCAGGTGGTGTGTTCCAGACTTCTTCACCATCGGTGTGTTCATCTGTACAAGCATCCCCAGGAAGCCACCGCTCGACAGATGCATCAGCGTTTGTCCTCTCAAGCCGGATTGTGTTATGCCTTGCAAGCCAGCTCATCAGGGGCCCCTGCAACTGAACTGTGCCACAGTGCCTAATTGGAGGTATTGGTGTTAAAGACCTTTAGTTATATATACAGTGTATAGATACATATATACACTGTTCTTCTCAGACATATGTACATTCTTCCTGTTATTGCTTTGGTTGTATGTAATACCATCACTTTATCATATATAAAGTTACACTAATCACCTGCTGGTATGTCTGCATATCTTTAATCTATGCTGGGTGTATTAGTATTACTGCTGTCAGTTCATACACTGGAGCCCTGTTCTTGGTGGAGGCATTGCCAATTATACAGTATATTCATAGTCCACTCCAGGAACATGCAGTCAGGGGAGACAGGTGAAAAATGATCAAGCTTTGAGGGTCGTAGCTTGGCAACCTGGGGTCACAGAGACTGGGGCTCCTAGGTCCTATGGTTTCAGAGATACGGGGCTCCATGTGCAGCCTGTCAGAAGCTACATACAGAGAGGCCAGTTTAAATACAAGCTGGCACACTCTGTTTGCAACAAAATGAGAGGATGAGCTCACAGTGCGGCTCACTGCAAGTGCAATTGGAAGTGCAGTCACTGTAGATCTGAGGGGAAAATCTGAAATGAGGGGACGCTCTGCTTATTTCTATCATCCAATCATGTGCAAGCAAAAAGGCTGTTTTTTATATTCCTTGCATGTCCCCCTCAAATCTAGAGTGACTGCACTTCCAGCTGCTCTTGCAGTGCGCTTGTAGTGCACAGTGGATTTGCCTTTAGTAAATAAACCCCACAGTTTTATATATATATATATATATATATATATATATATATATATATATACATACAGTATATATTTGAAAGTATTCTTACTTTTTACTTTACAGCATTTCTTCATACATACCTAAAGCTTTTGTAGAGTACTGCACATTGTCAAAAACCATTTGAGTGTTTATTTAGACTTTACATCTTTTTTTAGGAAGAAAATGTAAGGATGTACTCCTTACTCATTCACATGTGGGGAGGGGGCAGTATTTTGATGTGGAAGCAGGAAGCTATCATATTCCTATAGTAGAAGGCGAAAAAACAGCTGAAAGTCTGGCATTCAATCAAATGCCTGAACAAGCAAAGTTCATAGGTTCGGACTGAACCTGGAGCTCACCTATACTCAAGATGACACAAATCTGTGTGTTCATTAGAGGTGTAGAATTATGGGTTTATCTTTTCAAGACATACCCTTTTCTACTAGCTTTGTTAGCTGTAGCTTAGCAGTGCATTATATTGCTAAATCTGTGATCTACATGCACCTCCATCTCTTTCTCCATCACTGATTTTCTCAGAGCACTTGCTCCTAATCTGTACTTTGCATGCCTTTCCTTAAGTGTTACTGCAGTCTCTACAACCGAGTCACCTTAGCCTGACACCCGCTTATAATGACTGGCACCTTTCCGAGACTCCTGGGCACAACCTGGTGCAATGTACAGCGGGAGGAAAGCAAAGCTAAAGTCAGTAAAGCATTTTAGAAGCGCTGACTAGATCTGCCTCTAAAATGGCAGCGCCGCCATCGTCCCACTCCTCACAGCTGCACACACAGAAGCAGCTCTGGTCACCTTCTTCAACTCAGCACGGTGAGCCTGAATTAGATTTTCGGTTTATCCCCACCTGGCTCTGATTTATTAAGCCAATTTGAAAGAGTCCTCCACAAAGCCTTACAGAATATCTCAGATGCTATTACTGAAAAATTGGCGCCGGAGATCCGTGAGGTAGGCCGCCGCACCTCAATTCTGAAACAGAGGGTGGACGAATTTGATGTCACTACCTCTAACCACTCTGGAGAATTAGAATACCTCAGAGAGGAATATTCTTTCCTCCAAACATACCTTGAAGATTTTGAAACTAGGAACAGGAGATCTAACCTCCGAATTCGTGGAATACCAGAAGCAATTGAGGATCTTCAAGCAACAACAACAGCGCTCTTTCAGGAACTCGTCCTTTTTATCCCCGTTGAAAGTCTAAAAATGGACAGGATCAGTGGCGGCTGGTGCTCTAAATTTTTTGGGGGGCGCAAACAAACTGAAAAATTCTGAAAAAAAACATCAATTGCAGCCTCACTGTGCCCATCAAACGCAGCCACTGTGCCACCAAACACAGCCACTGTACCATCAAATGCAGCCACTGTGTCATCAATGGCAGCCACTGTACCATCAAACATAGCCACTGTGCCATCAAACGCAGCCACTGTGCCCATCAAATGCAGCCACAGTGCCCATCAATCGCAGCCACTGTACCCATCAATCACAGCCACTGTGCCCATCAAACGCAGCCACTGTGCCCATCAAACGCAGCCTCTGTGCCATCAAACGCAGCCACTGTGCCAATCAAACGCTGCCACTGTGCCCATCAATTGCAGAGTGCTGCAAACTTTAAAATGGCCTGGACAGGAAGGCAATTTAGCATGCTGGTCTTCAAGTGTTTAAAGCAGCACTCTAGGGAAATGTAAAAAAAACAAGCATTGGGCCACTTGTGTATTTATTTAGGAAAAGATGTGTACTTTTAGTAGTGAATATAACTATCAATATTACAAAAATGCTGAGCACTGGGGAAGGGGGTTTCACTTATCCTTTCAATGTATTTAAAAATATATCAGTATTTCTGCCTGAATTTTATCTCCATATTAGGTTTACAGATATTAGACTGTACAGGCTCTATTGCATCGCACAACTTACAGTAGGCAGAGGGCACACAAATGACTAGGGTTGCACCGATACCATTTTTTTGACACCGAGTACCAGTACAGATACTTTTCTAAAGTACTCACCGATACCGATTACCTATCGCCTAGGAAGAGTAGGTAAATGGATGGTTTGGGGGGGAGTTGGGTGAGGCTGGGGTGAAGATGTGCTATATGAGAAAAAAAAAGGAGGGCTGATAAAGTGGGGAGGGGAGTCACAATCCTGGCTACTGCTCTCTTTTCAAATAAAACAAAAAAAATGTATGCGTTGCCACTTAAATAAACATGATTGAAAACATTCAGCTGGTGCAAACACCTAGTGTATGCTGCCCACCAAAAATAAGTATAAATATATGTGCTGCGCTGCTATGTCAAATTGTCAATAGTTTTAACAGCATAAAACAAAAATTACTGGCAAGGAAAAGTGAATATTGATGCCTAAATATATCGTGTTAATAATCTGAAAATTAGCATGCATGCGTCTGTGCTCGCTTGCTGGAGAGGGGGAAAGGGGGGCTCCACCAAGCTGAGTATGGACACACAGAGAATGGGGAGAAGCCTCGCTGTGTGTAGAGCCTTGCAGCTGCCAAGGAAAAGTCAGATCTGTGTGGAGGTCACACAGGACTCACTCCTGCTCACCGGACTGTCACAGAGATAGCGGAGCCGCGATGAACAGAGCTGAATGTGAGAGCTGCACCTTGCAGGAGGATGAGGGCAGTGTGATGGGGGGAGCTAGGCTTGCTCACCTCTAATGCAGGAAGTTACCACAGATATGCAGTCCCGAGCCTGGTGATAGCTGGCGAGAGGGGAGGATGAGACAGGGAGGGAAATCCTGTGAGGACACATAATTGGTTATAAGGACGCGGTGGCCCCGTTCCTTAACAACCATTAATTGCCAGCATTTTTTTTTACTTTTCAGCTGTTAGCGGGGAATACCTGCTGACAGCTGAAAGTACTGAGCCCGAAGGTATCGGTTTTGGGTATCGGGGCATTTGCACGAGTACCGATATTCGGGCAAATGCTTAGTATCGGCACCAGTATAGGTGCCGATACTAAGCAACCCTACAAATTACCTTAGCAGTATAATTAATCTCATTAAAAAATATGATTACTTAATAGATTTGTGCACCCCGCCATTTCTTATTTAGCCTACCATGTGTAGGCTCCATCGGAAATTATGAAGTTGTTTTGCTGCTGATATTCACACAGAGTTCTGACAAACTGATGTCTTTATTATTTCTTGTGATCTTATGAATAATCTTTTTTATTTTTTCCCCAGATCTTCAGAATAATGTTTCTAATTTTTGTTTATAGTGATCTCCTTTTTTTTTAAAATCAAAATCTCCTGTTTTTTTATTTTTTTTTCTAGTGATCTCCATAATAGGGATGAGCTGAACACCCCCCTGTTCGGTTCACACCAGAACATGCGAACAGGCAAAAAATTTGTTCGAACACGCAAACACCGTTAAAGTCTATGGGACACGAACACGAATAATCAAAAGTGCTAATTTTAAAGGCTTATATGCAAGTTATTGTCATAAAAAGTGTTTGGGGACCCAGGTCCTGCCCCAGGGGACATGGATCAATGCAAAAAAAAGTTTTAAAAACAGACGTTTTTTCAGGAGCAGTGATTTTAATAATGCTTAAAGTGAAACAATAAAAGTGTAATATTCCTTTAAATTTTGTACCTGGGGGTGTCTATAGTATGCCTGCAAAGGGGCGCATGTTTCCCGTGTTTAGAACAGTCTGACAGCAAAATGACGGCATGGAGGAAGATGCCAGATGAGAACACCGGAGGAAGAACCAGAAGAACCAGAAGAACCAGAAGAACCAGAAGAATTAGAAGATGGAGGAAGAAACCGAAGGAAGATAAAAGATAGAAGATAGAAGAAAGAAGATAGAAGAGAGAAGAAAGAAGAAGCATTTAAATAAAGGGATTGTCAAAAACTGTCTCTTGTCATTTTTGACACTTTTTTGTGAAATGGTAGGGGTACTTTTGTATCCCCTTACCATTTCACATGGGGGGGGCTGGATCTGGGGGTCCCCTTGTTAAAGGGGGCTTCCAGATTACGATAAGCCCCCTGCCCGCAGACCCCCACAACCAGCGGGCAAGGGTTGTGGGGATGAGGCCCTTGTCCCCATCAACATGGGGACAAGGTGCTTTGGAGGGCTGCCCCAAAGCACCCTCCCAATGTTGAGGGCATGTGGCCTGGTACGATTCAGGAGGGGGGGCGCTCTCTCATCTTTTCCTGTGGCCTGCCAGGTTGCGTGCTCGGATAAGGGTCTGGTATGGATTTTTGGTGGGACCCCACACCATTTTTTTTTTTTATTTTGGCACGGGGTTCCCCTTAAAATCCATACCAGACCTGAAGAATCTGGTATAGATTTTGAGGGGGACCCCACACCATTTTATTTTCAAATTTTTCCCAGGGATCCCCTTAATATCCATACCAGACCTGAAGGGCATGGTATGGAATTTAGAGGGACCCCCACGCCATTTTTTTTAATTTTGGTTCGGGGTTCCCCTGTGGGGAATTCCCATGCCGTTTTTATCAATGAACTTTTATGTGTATTGTCAGACCGGGAATTCATTAATAGCCGTGAGTAGTTTTAAATGACTTTTTTTCCTTTGAAATGTAATTTTGCTGTCAGACTGTTATAAACATTGGAAACATGTGCCCCTTTACAGGCATACTATAGACACCCCCCAGGTACAAAATTTAAAGGAATATTATACTTTTATTTTTTCACTTTAAGCATTATTAAAATCACTGCTCCCGAAAAAACGGCCATTTTTAAAACTTTTTTTGCATTGATCCATGTCCCCTGGGGCAGGACCCAGGTCCCCAAACACTTTTTATGACAATACCATGCATATAAGCCTTTAAAATTAGCACTTTTGATTTCTCCCATAGACCTTTAAATGGTGTTCCGCGGCTTTCGAATTTGCCATGAACACTCCAAATTGTTCGCTGTTCGGCGAACTAGCGAACAGCCGATGTTCGAGTCGAACATGAATTTGACTTGAACTCAAAGCTCATCCCTACTTCATAATATTTTTTCTTGTTTTGTGTGTCAAGTTACCACAACACCATTGTTATCTTGTATTTTTTAACCTCAAAGAGATTGGTTGGTGTTGGTGTCCCTTGTTAATTTGACATTGTATTTTTGAAATGTACCTGCCTACTCACAAACTGTCCTTTTTTAATTATAATACACAGCCAATGATTTAAGAAAAAAAACATTTATTAAGGGTCATAACAAAATAAAGAGGAAGTCAACGCTGGATAAACTGGTGAAATTAGCGAAGCCTTTGTACCCCAGGGCACACATCAACTATTTGACAGGCAAAATTGCTAGCCTGAGGAGTCCATTTAATAGGGAGCACAATTTGGTCCAGGACTCCAAGAGATCAGGAACAGCAGCAGGTGACATATATGTCCCCAGGCTGTGGTCTTACCACAGCCTGCGTCTTTTGCCAGGCCAGACTGAACCCAGGCCATCACTCTCTTGTCTTCCTTACATGCTTCATTCTATGCTTGCTTCCAGGCTGTGGCTCTGGTGTTGAAGTTGTGGCAGGAGGTGGAGAAGGAGGAGGAGGATGGTCCAACTCACACAGGTGGGTTTTGCTTGTGAGTTTGCCCCTCAACCCCTTATTTAGGGCCAGATATATCACTTCCTCACAGAATAGGCATTGGCCCACCTCCATTTCCTGCATTATGTTGGCAGCCATGCAGTCATAGGCCTCAAGAAGACTGGGGTTTCTGAGGGCCGCAGAAGCCTGCTGAATTAACCCAAGTGCTGACTCCTCCACGTTACTCCCCTTCCTGGGCCTTTTTGTTAAAGGCGGAGAGGAGGGACCTGGGATTTGGTCAGGCTACTGGGCCCGGCCATCTCCTAGCTGCCACTTACCCCTGCCACCTCCTGGCTGCCGCTTTTCCCTGCCAGCTCCTGGCTGCCGCTTTCCCCTGACACCTCCCAGCTGCCACTTTCTACAGCCTCCTCTTGGCTGAGGATTTCCTGTGTATGAAAAAGGGACATAGTTTTAGTTTATTGTTCATCAATCACACACAATTTTAGAAATATGTTGAACAATGCTATACCTGACTGAAGCTGAGTTCCTCCACAACTTCTTCCTGGGTGGAAGGCCCAGGTTGGATGTTGGAAGCCTCAGATGGGGTGGAAGCAAGAGTGGAAGAAAGGGTTGAGAGTAATGGCCTGATTTCAGTCTGGTCTGACAGAAACCGCAGTCTGTCATAGTACCACAGCCTGGGTACATAAACGTCTGCTGCTGCTCCTGATCTCTGGGAATCCTGGACCTTCTTGTGCTCCCTACTCCCTACCTTCTATAAGCCATATTTTTTCCAGTTTGTCTTTGCTTTGTTGGAATTTGTTCTTGATTGATACGTTTTACCTTCTTCCAACAATTACTCCTCCTTTGGAGGCTCAGCCACAACTATTTTCAACATATTCCTACTTACTTGCACTAAGGGCATTAAAATTGTCGCTCCCAATATGAATGGGTTAAACCACCCAGCCAAATGCTCTTCTATGTGGCAGGAAGCATATGGTTTTCCTCTTCATCCAGGAGATCCACTTCCATCTGCATGCAATCCCTAAGTGCAGCCTAAAGTGTTTTCACACAGCTTTCTGGCGTGTGCGCCCGCAAAACAGAGAGGAATTGTTATCGCAATTAGGAACACAGTCTCCCTTTTATGACAAGATCCCATACTTGATCCTTTAGGGCAGGTTAATCATCCTTATAAGGGATGGGTGAACGGTTCGGCTCGAGCATTAGTTCGGGCCGAACTTTCGTTGTTCAGACATTCGGCTAACAGCCAAACCCTTGTTCGGCCCCCCGAACCGAGCACAATGCATTGTGGCATTGAACAGTGCATTGCAAGCCCTGATTTGCTGAAGCAGTGGAAGATTCAGCCAATCAGGGCACAGAGCACTGTCAGAGTCATGATTGGACACTGTCATCATGACTTTATCCAATCATGGCTCATTCCCGCCCCACAGTATAAAAGTATTCTTTCAATGGCAGCCATTTTCAGTGTGATTTTGGTGTGGAGAGAGATAGAAGAGGACTCTGTTCAGTGTTAATAGTTAGTGTGCTAAACTGTGCTATTTTGCTTCAATTGTTAGTGTAGAATATTGGTTTAGTGTCAGTCTAGGGATAGTGTGAGTATAGTGAGGAGGACCATCATTCAGATTTTCATAGTGTGCAGCTAGAGTAGGGACAGCTCAGATAGTTCCAGTGTAGTGTAGTGAGACCGTGTCAGTAATCTTGACATTAGTATTTAGATAGAGTAGGGACAGTTCAGATGGCTTCAGTGTAGTGACGGTTGACCACCGTCTATTTGATTGCATTACTGCCAGTTTAACTCCATATCTTATTGTGTGCATTACTGCCAGTTTAACGCCATATAGTTTTGCATACATTACTGCCAGTTTAATGCCATATTGTATTGCGTGCGTTACTGCCAGTTTAACGCCATATAGTTTTGCATGCATTACTGCCAGTTTAATGCCATATTATATTGCGTGCATTACTGCCAGTTTAACGCCATATAGTTTTGCGTGCGTTACTGCCAGTTTAACGCCATATCATTTTGCATGTGTTACTGCCAGTTTAATGCCATATCGTTTTGCGTGTTTTACTACAACTTTAACCCCATATAGTTTTGTGCGTTATTGCCAGTTTAACGCCATATAGTTTTGCGTGCGTTACTGCCAGTTTAATGCCATATAGTTTTGCATGCGTTACTGCCAGTTTAACACCATATAGTTTTGCGTGTGTTACTGCCAGTTTAACGCCATAAAGTTTTGCGTGCGTTACTGCCAGATTAACTCCATATCGTTTTTCTGCATTACTGCATGTTTAACACCATATTGTTTTGCGTGCGTTACTGCCAGTTTAATGCCATATAGTTCTGTGTGTGTTACTACAAGTTTAACACCATATAGATTTGTGCGTTACTGCCAGTTTAATGCCATATCGTTTTGCGTGCGTTACTGCCAGTTTAAAGCCATATATTTATGCGTGCATTACTGTCAGTTTAATGCCATATTGTATTGCATGTGTTACTGCCAGTTTAACGAGACGTAGTTTTGCATGCGTTACTGCCAGTTTAAAGCCATATAGTTCTGCGTGCGTTACTGCCAGTTTAATGACATATAGTTTTGCGTGCGTTACTGCCTGCTTAATGCCATATAGTTTTGAGTGAGTTACTGCCAGTTTAATGCCATATCGTTTTGCATGCATTACAGCCAGTTTAACGCCATATCATTTTGCATGTGTTACTGCCAGTTTAATGCCATATCGTTTTGCGTGCGTTACTGCCAGTTTAATGCCATATAGTTCTGTGTGTGTTACTACAAGCTTAACATCATATTGTATTGTGTGCGTTACTGCCAGTTTAATGCCATATAGTTTTGCGTGCGTTACTGCCAGTTTAATACCATATAGTTCTGTGTGTTACACCAAGTTTAACGCCATATAGTTTTGTGCGTTACTGCCAGTTTAACGCCATGTCGTTTTGCGTGCGTTACTCTCAGTTTAACGCCATATAGTTTTGCGTGCATTACTGCCAGTTTACTGCCATATAGTTCTGTGTGTTACTACAAATTTAACACCATATAGTTTTGTGCGTTACTGCCAGTTTAACGCCATATCATTTTGAGTGCGTTACTGCCAGTTTAACGCCATATTGTTTTGCGTGCATTACTGCCTGTTAAACGCCATATAGTTTTACGTGCGTTACTGCCAGTTTAATTCCATATAGTTCTGTATGCGTTACTGCCTGTTTAACGCCATACAGTTTTGCGTGCGTTACTGCCAGTTTAATGCCATATAGTTCTGTGTGTTACTACAAGTTTAACGCCATATAGTTTTGTGCGTTACTGCCAGTTTGACGTCATATCGTTTTGCATGCATTACTGCCAGTTTAACGCCATATAGTTTTGCGTATGTGACTACCAGTTTAATGCCATATCGTATTGCATGCATTACTGCCAGTTTAATGCCATATAGTTTTACATGTGTTACTGCCAGTTTAATGCCATATTGCATTGTGTGTGTTACTGCCAGTTTAACTTCATATAGTTTTGCGTGCGTTACTGCCAGTTTAACGCCATATAGTTTTGCGTGCGTTACTGCCATTTTAATGCCATATAGTTCTTTGTGCGTTACTAAAAGTTTAACGCCATATAGTTTTGTGCGTTACTGCCAGTTTAATGCCATATCATTTTGCGTGTGTTACTGCCAGTTTAATGCCTTATAGTTTTGTGTGCATTACTACCAGTTAAATGCCATATTGCATGCATTACTGCCAGTTTAACACCATGGAGTTTTGCGTTTGTTACTGTCAGTTTAATGCCATATAGTTTTGCGTGCGTTACTGCCAGTTTAATGCCATATAGTTTTGTGTGTGTTACTGCCAGTTTAATCCCATATTGTATTGCGTGCGTTACTGCCAGTCTAACGCCATATAGTTTTGCGTGCGTTACTGCCACTTTAATGCCATATTGCATTGCGTGTGTTACTGCGAGTTTAACGCCATATAGTTTTGCATGCGCTACTGCCTGTTTAACGCCCTATAGTTTTGTGTGGGTTACTGCCAGTTTAACGCCATATCATTTTGCATGTGTTACTGCCAGTTTTACGCCATATCGTTTTGCATGCGTTACTGCCAGTTTAATGCCGTATAGTTCTGTGTGTGTTACTACAAGTTTAACGCCATGTAGTTTTGTGCATTACTGCCAGTTTAATGCCATATCATTTTGCGTGCATTACTGCCAGTTTAACGCCACATAGTTTTGTGTGCATTACTGCCAGTTTAATGCCATATTGTATTGCATGCATTACTGCCAGTTTAACGCCATAAAGTTTTGTGTGCGTTACTGCCAGTTTAACGCCATATAATTTTGCGTGCGTTACTGCCAGTTTGATGCCATATCGTTTTGTGTGCATTACTGCCAGTTTAACATCATATCGTTTTGCGTGCGTTACTGCCAGTTTAATGCCATATAGTTCTGTGTGGGTTACTACAAGTTTAACGCCATATAGTTTTGTGCGTTACTGCCAGTTTAACGCCACATAGTTTTGGGTGCGTTACTGCCAGTTTAATGCCATATTGTATTGCGTGTGTTACTACCAGTTTAACGCCATATAGTTTTGCGTGTGTTACTGCCAGTTTAACGCCATAAAGTTTTGTGCGTTACTGCCAGTTTAACACCATATCATTTTGCGTGCGTTACTGCCAGTTTAACGTCATTTAGTTTTGCGTGCTTTACTGCCAGTTTAAAGCCATATAGTTTTGTGTGCGTTACTGCAAGTTTAATGCCATATTGTATTGGGTGCATTAGTGCCAGTTTAATGCCATATTGTATTGCATGCATTACTGCCAGTTTAACGCCATAAAGTTTTGTGTGCGTTACTGCCAGTTTAACACCATATAATTTTGCGTGCGTTACTGCCAGTTTGATGCCATATAGTTTTGTCCGTTACTGCCAGTTTAACACCATATTGTTTTGCGTGCATTACTGTCAGTTTAATGCCATATAGTTCTGTGTGTGTTACTACAAGATTAACGCCATATAGTTTTGTGCGTTACTGCCAGTTTAACACCATATCATTTTGCATGCGTTACTGCCAGTTTAACGTCATTTAGTTTTGCGTGCTTTACTGCCAGTTTAAAGCCATATAGTTTTGTGTGCATTACTGCCAGTTTAATGCCATATTGTATTGGGTGCATTAGTGCCAGTTTAAAGCCATATAGTTTTGCGTGCGTTACTGCCTGTTTAACGCCATACAGTTTTGCGTGCGTTACTGCCTGTTTAACGCTATATAGTTTTGTGTGCGTTACTGCCAGTTTAATGCCATATTGTATTGCGTGCGTTACTGCCAGTCTAACGCCATATAGTTTTGCGTGCGTTACTGCCAGTTTAATGCCATATTGCATTGCGTGTGTTACTGCGAGTTTAATCCCATATTGTATTACGTGCGTTACTGCCAGTCTAACGCCATATAGTTTTGCATGCGTTACTGCCAGTTTAATGCCATATTGCATTGCGTGTGTTACTGCGAGGTTAACGCCATATAGTTTTGCATGCGCTACTGCCTGTTTAACGCCCTATAGTTTTGTGTGGGTTACTGCCAGTTTAACGCCATATCATTTTGCATGTGTTACTGCCAGTTTTACGCCATATCGTTTTGCATGCGTTACTGCCAGTTTAATGCCGTATAGTTCTGTGTGTGTTACTACAAGTTTAACGCCATGTAGTTTTGTGCATTACTGCCAGTTTAATGCCATATCATTTTGCGTGCATTACTGCCAGTTTAACGCCACATAGTTTTGTGTGCATTACTGCCAGTTTAATGCCATATTGTATTGCATGCATTACTGCCAGTTTAACGCCATAAAGTTTTGTGTGCGTTACTGCCAGTTTAACGCCATATAATTTTGCGTGCGTTACTGCCAGTTTGATGCCATATCGTTTTGTGTGCATTACTGCCAGTTTAACGTCATATCGTTTTGCGTGCGTTACTGCCAGTTTAATGCCATATAGTTCTGTGTGGGTTACTACAAGTTTAACGCCATATAGTTTTGTGCGTTACTGCCAGTTTAACGCCACATAATTTTGGGTGCGTTACTGCCAGTTTAATGCCATATTGTATTGCGTGTGTTACTACCAGTTTAACGCCATATAGTTTTGCGTGTGTTACTGCCAGTTTAACGCCATAAAGTTTTGTGCGTTACTGCCAGTTTAACACCATATCATTTTGCGTGCGTTACTGCCAGTTTAACGTCATTTAGTTTTGCGTGCTTTACTGCCAGTTTAAAGCCATATAGTTTTGTGTGCGTTACTGCCAGTTTAATGCCATATTGTATTGGGTGCATTAGTGCCAGTTTAATGCCATATTGTATTGCATGCATTACTGCCAGTTTAACGCCATAAAGTTTTGTGTGCGTTACTGCCAGTTTAACGCCATATAATTTTGCGTGCGTTACTGCCAGTTTGATGCCATATAGTTTTGTCCATTACTGCCAGTTTAACACCATATTGTTTTGCGTGCATTACTGTCAGTTTAATGCCATATAGTTCTGTGTGTGTTACTACAAGATTAACGCCATATAGTTTTGTGCGTTACTGCCAGTTTAACACCATATCATTTTGCGTGCGTTACTGCCAGTTTAACGTCATTTAGTTTTGTGTGCTTTACTGCCAGTTTAAAGCCATATAGTTTTGTGTGCGTTACTGCCAGTTTAATGCCATATTGTATTGGGTGCATTAGTGCCAGTTTAAAGCCATATAGTTTTGCATGCGTTACTGCCTGTTTAACGCCATACAGTTTTGCGTGCGTTACTGCCTGTTTAACGCTATATAGTTTTGTGTGCGTTACTGCCAGTTTAATGCCATATTGTATTGCGTGCGTTACTGCCAGTCTAACGCCATATAGTTTTGCATGCGTTACTGCCAGTTTAATGCCATATTGCATTGCGTGTGTCACTGCCAGTTTAACGCCATATAGTTTTGCATGTGTTACTGCCAGTTTAATGCCATATAGTTTTGCATGCGTTACTGCCTGTTTAACGCCATATAGTTTTGTGTGGGTTACTGCCAGTTTAACACCATATCATTTTGCATGCGTTACTGCCAGTTTTACGCCATATCATTTTGCATGCATTACTGCCAGTTTAATGCCATATAGTTCTGTGTGTGTTACTACAAGTTTAACGCCATATAGTTTTGCATGCATTACTGCCAGTTTAATGCCATAAAGTTTTGCGTGCGTTACTGCCAGTTTAATGCCATATAATTTTGCGTGCGTTACTGCCAGTTTGATGCCATATAGTTCTGTGTGTGTTACTACAAGTTTAACGCCATATAGTTTTGCATGCATTACTGCCAGTTTAATGCCATAAAGTTTTGCGTGCGTTACTGCCAGTTTAACGCCATATAATTTTGCGTGCGTTACTGCCAGTTTGATGCCATATAGTTCTGTGTGGGTTACTACAAGTTTAACGCCATATAGTTTTGTGCGTTACTGCCAGTTTAACGCCACATAGTTTCGCGTGCGTTACTGCCAGTTTAATGCCATATTGTATTGCGTGTGTTACTGCCAGTTTAACGCCATATAGTTTTGCTTGCGTTACTGCCAGTTTAACGCCATATAGTTCTGTGTGTCACTACAAGTTTAACGCCATATAGTTTTGTGTGTTACTGCCAGTTTAACGCCATATCGTATTGCATGCATTACTGCCAGTTTAACGCCATATAGTTTTGCATGCGTTACTGCCAGTTTAACGCAATATAGTTTTGCGTGCATTTCTGCCAGTTTAATGCCATATAGTTCTGTATGTGTTACTACAAGTTTAACGAAATATAGTTTTGTGCCTTACTGCCAGTTTATCGCCATATCATTTTGCTTGCTTTACTGCCAGTTTAAAGCCATATAGTTTTGCGTGCGTTACTGCCAGTTTAATGCCATTTTGCATTGCGTGTGTTACTGCCAGTTTAACTCCATATAGTTTTGCGTGCCTTACTGCCAGTTTAATGCCATATTCTATTACGTGCATTACTGCCAGTTTAACGCCATATAGTTTTGCGTGGGTTACTGCCTATTTAATGCCATATAGTTTTGCATGCGTTACTGCCTGTTTAACGCCATATCGCTTTGCATGCATTACTGCCAGTTTAATGCCATATGGTTTTGTGTGCGTTACTGCCAGTTAAACACCATATAGTTTTGCGTGCGTTACTGCCGGTTTAATGCCATATTGCATTGCGTGTGTTACTGCCAGTTTAACGCCATATAGTTTTCCGTGCGTTACTGCCAGTTTAATGCCATATAGTTTTGCGTGCGTTACAGCCAGTTTGACGCCATATAGTTTTGCTTGCGTTACTGCCAGTTTAATGCCATATAGTTTTTCATGCGTTGCTGCCAGTTTAACGCCATATCATTTTGCGTGTGTTAATGCCTGTTTAACGCTATATAGTTTTGCGTGAGTTACAGCCAGTTTAATGCCATATAGTTTTGCGTGTGTTACTGCCAGTTTAATGCTATATAGCTTTGTGTGCGTTACTGCCAGTTTAATGCCATATTGTATTGCGTGCGTTACTGCCAGTTTAACGCCATATAGTTTTGCGTGAGTTACTGCCAGTTTAACGCCATATAGTTTTGCATGTATTACTGCCTATTTAACGCCATATCGTTTTGTGTGCGTTACTGCCAGTTTAACGCCATATCGTATTGCGTGCGTTACTTCCAGTTTAACGCCATATAGTTTTGCATGCATTACTACCATTTTAATGCCATATAGTTCTGTGTGTGTTACTACAGGTTTAACGCCATAGAGTTTTGTGCCTTACTGTCAGTTTAACGCTATATCGTTTTGCGTGCTTTACTGCCAGTTTAAAGCCATATAGTTTTGCGTGCGTTACTGTCAGTTTAATGCCATATTGCATTGCGTGTGTTACTGCCAGATTAACTCCATATAGTTTTGCGTGCGTTACTGCCAGCTTAATGCCATATTGTATTACGTGCGTTACTGCCAGTTTAACGCCATATAGTTTTGCGTGGGTTACTGCCTATTTAATGCCATATAGTTTTGCATGCGTTACTGCCTGTTTAACGCCATATCGCTTTGCATGCATTACTGCCAGTTTAATGCCATATCGTTTTGTGTGCGTTACTGCCAGTTAAACGTCATATAGTTTTGCGTGCATTACTGCCGGTTTAATGCCATATTGCATTGCGTGTGTTACTGCCAGTTTAACGTCATATAGTTTTGCGTGCGTTACTGCCAGTTTAACGCCATATAGTTTTGCGTGCGTTACAGCCAGTTTAACGCCATATAGTTTTGCTTGCGTTACTGCCAGTTTAATGCCATATAGTTTTTCATGCGTTGCTGCCAGTTTAATGCCATATCATTTTGCGTGTGTTACTGCCTGTTTAACGCTATATAGTTTTGCGTGAGTTACTGCCAGTTTAACGCCATATAGTTTTGCGTGCGTTACTGCCGGTTTAATGCTATATAGCTTTGTGTGCGTTACTGCCAGTTAAATGCCATATTGTATTGCGTGCGTTACTGCCAGTTTAACGCCATATAGTTTTGCGTGAGTTACTGCCAGTTTAACGCCATATAGTTTTGCATGTATTACTGCCTATTTAACGCCATATCGTATTACGTGCGTTACTTCCAGTTTAACACCATATCGTTTTGCATGCATTACTACCATTTTAATGCCATATAGTTCTGTGTGTGTTACTACAAGTTTAAAGCCATAGAGTTTTGTGCCTTACTGCCAGTTTAACGCTATATCGTTTTGCATGCTTTACTGCCAGTTTAAAGCCATATAGTTTTGCGTTCATTACTGTCAGTTTAATGCCATATTGCATTGCGTGTGTTACTGCCAGATTAACTCCGTATAGTTTTGTGTGCGTTACTGCCAGTTTAACGCCATATTGTTTTAAATGCGTTACTGCCAGTTTAACGCCATATTGTTTTGCGTGCATTACTGCCTGTTTAACGCCATATAGTTTTCTGTGCGTTACTGCTAGTTTAATGCCATATAGTTCTTTGTGTGTTACTACAAGATTAACGCCATATAGTTTTGTGCGTTACTGACAGTTTAGCGCCATATCATTTTGCATGCATTACTGACAGTTTAACGCCATTTAGTTTTGCGTGCATTACTGCCAGTTTAACGCCATATAGTTTTGCGTGCGTTACAGCCAGTTTAACGCCATATAGTTTTGCTTGCGTTACTGCCAGTTTAATGCCATATAGTTTTTCATGCGTTACTACCAGTTTAACGCCATATCATTTAGCGTGCGTTACTGCCTGTTTAACGCTATATAGTTTTGCGTGAGTTACTGCCAGTTTAACGCCATATAGTTTTGCGTGCATTACTGCCAGTTTAATGCTATATAGCTTTGTGTGTGTTACTGCCAGTTTAATGCCATATTGTATTGGGTGCGTTACTGCCAGTTTAACACCATATAGTTTTGCGTGAGTTACTGCCAGTTTAACGCCATATAGTTTTCCATGCATTACTGCCTATTTAACGCCATATAGTTTTGCATGCGTTACTGCCTGTTTAACGCCATATCGTTTTGTGTGCGTTACTGCCAGTTTAACGCCATATAGTTTTGCATGCATTACTGCCATTTTAATGCCATATAGTTCTGTGTGTGTTACTACAAGTTTAAACCATATAGTTTTGTGCCTTATTGCCAGTTTAACGCCATAACGTTTTGCGTGCTTTACTGCCAGTTTAAAGCCATATAGTTTTGCGTGCGTTACTGCCAGTTTAATGCCATATTGCATTGCGTGTGTTACTGCCAGTTTAACTCCATATAGATTTGCTCGTGTTACTGACAGTTTAACGCCATATTGTTTTGAGTGCGTTACTGCCAGTTTAACGCCATATTGTTTTGCGTGCATTACTGCCTGTTTAACGCCATATAGTTTTGTGTGCGTTACTGCCAGTTTAATGTCATATAGTTCTGTGTGATACTACAAGATTAACGCCATATAGTTTTGTGTGTTACTGCCAGTTTAACGCCATATCATTTTGCGTGCGTTACTTACAGTTTAACGCCATTTAGTTTTGCGTGCATTACTGCCAGTTTAAAGCCATATTGTATTGCATGCATTACTGCCAGTTTAATGCAATATAGTTTTGCGTGCGTTACTGCCTGTTTAACGCCATACAGTTTTGCGTGCGTTACTGCCTGTTTAATGCTGTATAGTTTTGCGTGCGTACCCCCAGTTTAACGCCATATCGCTTTCCATGCATTATTGCCAGTTTAACGCCATATCGTTTTGTGTGCATTACTGCCAGTTTAATGTCATATCGTTTTGCGTGCATTACTGTCAGCTTAACGCCATATAGTTTTGTGTGTGTTACTGCCAGTTTAACGCCATATCGTATTGCATGCATTACTGCCAGTTTAACGCCATATAGTTTTGCGTGCATTTCTGCCAGTTTAATGACATATAGTTCTGTATGTGTTACTACAAGTTTAACACCATAAAGTTTTGTGCATTACTGCCAGTTTAATGCCATATCGTTTTGCGTGAGTTACTGCCAGTTTAACGCCAAATAGTTTTGTGTGCTTTACTGCCAGTTTAACGCCATATCGTATTGTGTGCGTTACTGCCAGTTTATTGCCATATCGTTTTGCATGCATTACTGCTATTTTAATGCCATATAGTTCTGCGTGTGTTACTACAAGTTTAACGCCATATAGTTTTGTGCCTTACTGCCAGTTTAACGCCATATCATTTTGCGTGCTTTACTGCCAGTTTAAAGCCATATAGTTTTGCATGCGTTGCTGCCAGTTTAACGCCATATCATTTACAATGCGTTACTGCCTGTTTAACGCTATATAGTTTTGCGTGAGTTACTGCCAGTTTAACGCCATATAGTTTTGCGTGCATTACTGCCAGTTTAATGCTATATAGCTTTGTGTGTGTTACTGCCAGTTTAATGCCATATTGTATTGGGTGCGTTACTGCCAGTTTAACACCATATAGTTTTGCGTGAGTTACTGCCAGTTTAACGCCATATAGTTTTCCATGCATTACTGCCTATTTAACGCCATATAGTTTTGCATGCGTTACTGCCTGTTTAACGCCATATCGTTTTGTGTGCGTTACTGCCAGTTTAACGCCATATAGTATTGCGTGCGTTACTGCCAGTTTAACGCCATATAATTTTGCATGCATTACTGCCATTTTAATGCCATATAGTTCTGTGTGTGTTACTACAAGTTTAAACCATATAGTTTTGTGCCTTATTGCCAGTTTAATGCCATAACATTTTGCGTGCTTTACTGCCAGTTTAAAGCCATATAGTTTTGAGTGCGTTACTGCCAGTTTAATGCCATATTGCATTGCGTGTGTTACTGCCAGTTTAACTCCATATAGTTTTGCTCGTGTTACTGACAGTTTAACGCCATATTGTTTTGAGTGCGTTACTGCCAGTTTAACGCCATATTGTTTTGCGTGCATTACTGCCTGTTTAACGCCATATAGTTTTGTGTGTGTTACTGCCAGTTTAATGTCATATAGTTCTGTGTGTTACTACAAGATTAACGCCATATAGTTGTGTGTGTTACTGCCAGTTTAACGCCATATCATTTTGCGTGCGTTACTGACAGTTTAACGCCATTTAGTTTTGCGTGCATTACTGCCAGTTTAATGCCATATAGTTTTGTGTGCGTTACTGCTAGTTTAATGCCATATTGTATTGCATGCATTACTGCCAGTTTAATGCCATATAGTTTTGCGTGCGTTACTGCCTGTTTAACGCCATACAGTTTTGCGTGCGTTACTGCCTGTTTAATGCTGTATAGTTTTGCGTGCGTACCCCCAGTTTAACGCCATATCGTTTTCCATGCGTTATTGCCAGTTTAACGCCATATCGTTTTGTGTGCATTACTGCCAGTTTAATGTCATATCGTTTTGCGTGCATTACTGTCAGCTTAACGCCATATAGTTTTGTGTGTGTTACTGCCAGTTTAACGCCATATCGTATTGCATGCATTACTGCCAGTTTAACGCCATATAGTTTTGCAAGCGTTGGTGCCAGTTTAACGCCATATAGTTTTGCGTGTTCTGCCAGTTTAATGCCATATAGTTCTGTATGTGTTACTACAAGTTTAACACCATAAAGTTTTGTGCATTACTGCCAGTTTAATGCCATATCATTTTGCGTGAGTTACTGCCAGTTTAACGCCAAATAGTTTTGTGTGCTTTACTGCCAGTTTAACGCCATATCGTATTGTGTGCGTTACTGCCAGTTTATTGCCATATCGTTTTGCATGCATTACTGCTATTTTAATGCCATATAGTTCTGCGTGTGTTACTACAAGTTTAACGCCATATAGTTTTGTGCCTTACTGCCAGTTTAACGCCATATCGTTTTGCGTGCTTTACTGCCAGTTTAAAGCCATATAGTTTTGCGTGCGTTACTGCCAGTTTAATGCCATATTGTATTGCATGCGTTACTGCCAGTTTAACGCCATATAGTTTTGCGTGGGTTACTTCCTATTTAATGCCATATAGTTTTGCATGCGTTACTGCCAGTTTAATGCCATATCGCTTTGCATGCGTTGCTGACAGTTTAATGCCATATTGTTTTGTGTGCGTTACTGCCAGTTTAACACCATATAGTTTTGCATGCGTTACTGCCGATTTAATGCCATATTGCATTGTGTGTGTTACTGCCCGTTTAACGTCATATAGTTTTGCGTGCATTACTGCCAGTTTAACGCCATGTAGTTTTGCGTGCGTTACAGCCAGTTTAACGCCATATAGTTTTGCTTGCGTTACTGACAGTTTAATGCCATATAGTTTTGCATGCGTTGCTGCCAGTTTAACGCCGTATCATTTTGCGTGCGTTACTGCCTGTTTAACGCTATATAGTTTTGCGTGAGTTACTGCCAGTTTAATGCCATATAGTTTTGCTTGCATTCCTGCCAGTTTAACGCTATATAGCTTTGTGTGCGTTACTGCCAGTTCAATGCCATATTGTTTTGCGTGCGTTACTGCCAGTTTAACGCCATATAGTTTTGCATGCGTTACTGCCAGTTTAATGCCATATAGTTCTGTGTGTGTTACTACAAGTTTAACACCATATAGTTTTGTGCTTTACTGCCAGTTTAACGCCATACAGTTTTGCATGCATTACTGCCAGTTTCACGCCATATAGTTTTGCATGTGTTACTGCTAGTTTAATGCCATATAGTTCTGTGTGTGTTACTACAAGTTTAACGCCATATAGTTTTGTGTGTTACTACAAGTTTAACGCCATATAATGTTGTGCGTTACTGCCAGTTTAATGCCACATAGTTTTGTGTGCGTTACTGCCAGTTTAATGCCATATTGTATTGCGTGCGTTACTGCCAGTTTAATGCCATATAGTTTTGCGTGCATTACTGCCAGTTTAATGCCATATCGTATTGCGTGCGTTACTTCCAGTTTAATGCCATATAGTTTTGCATGCGTTGCTGCTAGTTTAATGCCATATAGTTCTGTGTGTGTTACTAGAAGTTTAACACCATATAGTTTTGTGCGTTACTGCCAGTTTAATGCCATATAGTTTTGCGTGTGTTACTGCCAGTTTATTGCCATATAGTTTTGCATGCTTTACTGGCAGTTTAACTTTATATAGTTCTTTGCATCGCTGTACGTTTGGTGCATTATATTGCAGTATATTATATTGTATCCATGGAGTGTGTCTGTGTTGTAGGAGTACTCAAATTAAAGGGCATCAAACACCTCTTTACATTGATTAAAGTGCATCTACGTACAGGTTTCAACTTCTCCTTTACATTTTCTTATAAGCACCGCCCCCTCCATCCCAATAATGTCTGGGAGAACAACAAGGAGAGGCAGACATTCCCTTGTCACTGTAAGGGGGCCAGCAACAAATATGTCCACATGCAAAGGTGGACGTTGTGGTCAGTCCTCAGGCAGGGCATAATTTCCTCTGTTTAGTGAGTTTGCCCGTGCTTTCCAGCCACAGCATGCAGAGGAGGTGGTCGACTGGCTTACTAAACCTTCCTCATCCTCCCCATCCTCTGTCACACAAGCAGAGAAAAGTGTGCTGTCCCCTACAGTTGCCAGAGTGGATAAACCTGCCTCCTTGTCCACATCTATTCCTGCCATAGCCCTAACATCAGCCATTGAGGAGTCAGCTGAGTTATTTGACCACAGCATCAGCCACTTTCCCCTTGATGATGCCCAGCCATTACTTCATTCAGATGCTGGTTCTGAGGTTGAGGATGACAGGAACATGAGCCTAGAGAGAGGGAGGAACACTGGTAGACAAATTGGCATTCATGTTCCCCAAGCCGCAGCGTATTGCCAAGTTGTCTCCAGTGGTAACGATGAAGATGGAGGAGATGGAGATGATGATGATGAGGTCACTGATGCGACTTGGGTGCCAGATAGAGCAGAGGAGGAAACTGAAGGTGAGGCGGCACAACCCCAAGGAGGTCAGCATCAAGAAATAGTAGAAAGCAGCCACCCTATTCCATCACATTCTGAAGTTTAGAATTTTAAGGAGTTGGGAGCCTGGTCCCCAATCAGGCTGCCAAAAGAACATGAGGGCATTTGGACTATTGCGGTACAATAAAAATTAATATACAGAAATAGATAATCAGCAATAATATAATAATTATTATACAGTTGATTTTATTGATGCTGAAAAAAAAATCAACAATTACACAATAAAACATGAAAACAGTACAGATATATAACCAGTAAAATCATTAGCCCCAAAGGGGAATTATACAGCGGAATGATTGATCACAGAATAAATTATCCTCGACTAGTTTTGCGAGCCGCAGCTTATTGCCAAGTTGTTTCCAGTGGTAATGATGAAGATGGAGGAGATGGAGATGATGATGATGAGGTCACTGATGCGACTTGGGTGCCAGATAGAGCAGAGGAGGAAACTGAAGGTGAGGCGGCACAACCCCAAGGAGGTCAGCATCAAGAAATAGTAGAGAGCAGCCACCCTATTCCATCACATTCTGAAGCTTAGAATTTTAAGGAGTTGGGAGCCTGGTCCCCAATCAGGCTGCCAAAAGAACATGAGGGCATTTGGACTATTGCGGTACAATAAAAATTAATATACAGAAATAGATAATCAGCAATAATATAATAATTATTATACAGTTGATTTTATTGATGCTGAAAAAAAAATCAACAATTACACAATAAAACATGAAAACAGTACAGATATATAACCAGTAAAATCATTAGCCCCAAAGGGGAATTATACAGCGGAATGATTGATCACAGAATAAATTATCCTCGACTAGTTTTGCGAGCCGCAGCTTATTGCCAAGTTGTCTCCAGTGGTAATGATGAAGATGGAGGAGATGGAGATGATGATGATGAGGTCACTGATGCGACTTGGGTGCCAGATAGAGCAGAGGAGGAAACTGAAAGTGAGGCGGCACAACCCCAGGGAGGTCAGCATCAAGAAATAGTAGAGAGCAGCCACCCTATTCCATCACATTCTGAAGCTTAGAATTTTAAGGAGTTGGGAGCCTGGTCCCCAATCAGGCTGCCAAAAGAACATGAGGGCATTTGAACTATTGCGGTACAATAAAAATTAATATACAGAAATAGATAATCAGCAATAATATAAAAATTATTATACAGTTGATTTTATTGATGCTGAAAAAAAAATCAACAATTACACAATAAAACATGAAAACAGTACAGATATATAACCAGTAAAATCATTAGCCCCAAAGGGGAATTATACAGCGGAATGATTGATCACAGAATAAATTATCCTCGACTAGTTTTGCGAGCCGCAGCTTATTGCCAAGTTGTCTCCAGTGGTAATGATGAAGATGGAGGAGATGGAGATGATGATGATGAGGTCACTGATGCGACTTGGGTGCCAGATAGAGCAGAGGAGGAAACTGAAAGTGAGGCGGCACAACCCCAGGGAGGTCAGCATCAAGAAATAGTAGAGAGCAGCCACCCTATTCCATCACATTCTGAAGCTTAGAATTTTAAGGAGTTGGGAGCCTGGTCCCCAATCAGGCTGCCAAAAGAACATGAGGGCATTTGAACTATTGCGGTACAATAAAAATTAATATACAGAAATAGATAATCAGCAATAATATAAAAATTATTATACAGTTGATTTTATTGATGCGGAAAAAAAATCAACAATTACACAATAAAGCATGATAACAATACAGATATATAACCAGTAAAATCATTAGCCCCAAAGGGGAATTATACAGCGGAATGATTGATCACAGAATAAATTATCCTCGACTAGTTTCGCAGACCATATCCGCTTCATATGTTTACTTCCTACTTACCATAGAGGCCATTCATTTTCTATATTCATTGGGTGGATAACACACCCGGCACACTGTTGAGTGGGATCTATTATGGAGTGCTTGGAGTGGATGTGGCTATCTTATGGCCCTCCAGCCTGTCACCCCCACTTTTTCCCACCCCCCAGTTAAAAAACCCCCATTGGTTTATTTTACCGATGGGGCGGCTTCTTTTTGTACACATTCTTACCCACATTATATTACTGTAATAACAGTTAGTCCTGATGAAACCATTCATTTCAGACGCCCATTGGTTTGGCTGGACATAATTTATTACTATATAGGCTACCCGCCAATTTTTCAACACTTGATCTACCCAATCATGTGTTTCATGTCCTTAGCCCTTGTGTATATATACACACAGTCCTTGTGTTGCAAGGTTTTCCATGGGTCTCTGTCATGTATGTGTTTGTATTGGTCTTTTAGGGTACTTGTCCCTGATTACTTATTATTAATTTTGATATGATACATTTTATCTTTATTTGTATTATTCAACAATGTTTACATAATTTACATTGCTGACAACCTTTTCAATACTTCCAATACCGGAGCCTCCTGCTTCCCCCTTTTTCTGTCCCTATGACAGGCGCCGACGCGGGACTTTTTGCCCATGCTCCTCCGCGGTGGCTCGGTGGGATCCCTGGCGGACAGGTCTTCCCTGCATAGGGGGTTGATCCCTCCCCTTGCACTAGCCCTGGCAGGGAATTCCTCCCCATGGTCTTAGGGCTGGTGCGCATGCGCGCGCGCGAAGGGAACGCATGTGGTATCCCTGTGACGTCATGTGCCGGTGCCCTTCTGGCGTCTGGTCAGCGTCGCAAGGTTGGGAGCTATAAATAACAGGCCTTGCCTGTTTATTGACGGTCTAGACTCCTATACCCGGGATTACACGTAGTGGCCAGTCTTTAGTAAGTTATCCAGCAACTATTAGCGCAACTATCTTTACCCTTGCATCTCCTCAATTCGAGGTACTGGTACCATTGTTTACCTGGTATCGCTTTCTTCCCTATAGGTACCCCGGGTTGGGTGGTTACCTTCTAATTTGTTTCCACCCCCCGCTGGCAGTCCCTAGCATTATTTTTGATGGCCACACTTCGGCATCTGCCTTTCAAGTGGTACCCTTCCAGCAACACTTCATTCTTATACCAGCACCAGGTATCATTGCGCCTTCTATTCACCTCACCTTCACTCACAATCCCCTTTTTTCCTTCCCCCCTTCTCTTCCTTCCCCTGCCCGCAGTCCTTCCCCACCCCTTCCCTTCCTCCCTTTTCCTCCCCTTTCCCTTTCCCCCCTTTTCCCCCCTCCCCTTCCCCCACTCATTCCCTTGCCTTCCCTTACTCCCCCTTGTTTTACCCTCCCCCTCCTCTCCCCCCTTTCCTCCTCCCTTCACGCTTTCCTGCACTTTTATTGTTCACACCCTTTATATTACATACTGTCACAATCCACATCATACCCTATATCTCATTGCTCTTATCGTTGTTCACACATTTTCACCTTCACTTTCCTTTTCCTTCTCTTCTTTTTCTATGTGCAATTTGTCCATCTCAATTATCTCATAATTCTCCCCATAATTGTTTCTTTCATCCTTTCACATCTCACAATACCATCTTGTTTCTAGTCTGGCAACTCCAGTATACTCTAAAAATGTTTATTCTATTCATTCAGATCCTTATCTGTCATGCTTATAGCTCCCCCGGGTCGCCGCGGGAGATCACTCTTCGGCGGCATGGTCCTGCGCCTGATGTCTGTGGGGACATGGGTAAGCAGATTTGCTCCCTCCCCCTCCAATAATTTCTTACCAATACCTAGCTTAATATTGATGCTTTATTACAAGGTTTTACTGTTCATGTTTCTTGCCAATTATACTAAGGTTTCAACTGTTTAATCAAAAAGAAAACAATCTACAGAATCTGTATTGTTATCATGTTTTATCGTGTAATTGTTGATAAAATCAACTGTATAATAATTTTTATATTATTGCTGATTATCTATTTCTGTATATTCATTTTTATTGTACCGCAATAGTCCAAATGCCCTCATGTTCTTTTGGCAGCCTGATTGGGGACCAGGCTCCCAACTCCTTAAAATTCTAAGCTTCAGAATGTGATGGAATAGGGTGGCTCCTCTCTACTATTTCTTGATGCTGACCTCCCTGGGGTTGTGCCGCCTCACTTTCAGTTTCCTCCTCTGCTCTATCTGGCACCCAAGTCGCATCAGTGACCTCATCATCATCATCATCATCTCCATCTCCTCCATCTACATCATTACCACTGGAGACAACTTGGCAATACGCTGCGGCTCGCGAAACTAGTCGAGGATAATTTATTCTGTGATCAATCATTCCGCTGTATAATTCCCCTTTGGGGCTAATGATTTTACTGGTTATATATCTGTATTGTTATCATGTTTTATTGTGTAATTGTTGATTTTTTTTTCAGCATCAATAAAATCAACTGTATAATAATTATTATATTATTGCTGATTATCTATTTCTGTATATTAATTTTTATTGTATCGCAATAGTCCAAATGCCCTCATGTTCTTTTGGCAGCCTGATTGGGGACCAGGCTCCCAACTCCTTAAAATTCTAAGCTTCAGAATGTGATGGAATAGGGTGGCTCCTTAAAATTCTAGATTCCTGGATGATGGTACAAGTTTTCAATATGTTTACTTCCTACTTTCCATAGAGGCCATTCATTTTCTACATTCTGAAGCTGTTATTTCCCGGCCCACTCCCCACAGCTCAGCTGTCTGGGCCTTTTTCAGCACATCTGCAGCACATCAAACGTGGCAAAAACACCAACCATTTGGTTACCACATGCCTAACAGGGCATTTAACATCTAACCACTCAGCCCATTAGCAAGAGCACATAAAAGCCACACAAAAGGGGCACAAATCTGTCCCTCCTCCTTACCCACTTCAGTCTGCCCCTGCGATACTGAGTCATTACCTTTCAGCAGCCTCCACTGAGAGGGATGATGCTATAGCACAGGGTGTCCAAGGTCCTAGCAGCTCATCTACCAGCAGCACATCACCAGCTGTAGACTGTAGCCAGCAAATTTCTCTGACACCCACATGCCCAGCGCCCGAATGCAAGCTTGTCAAAGCTGTTGGCTCTCCAGCTGCTGCCTTTCAGCCTGGTGGATTCCTCTGTGAATTCACACAATGTGCTGTACCACAATGGCAGGTTCCCAGTCGATACTACTTTTCACGTGAGGCCGTTCCATCTCTCTACCATCACGTGGAAGGGAATGTTCAGGCATCATTGGGCAAGGCAGTCAGCCGTAAAATCCACCTTACTGCTGACACGTGGTCCAGCAAGCATGGGCAGGGATGATATATTTTGTTCACAGCACACTGGATAACGCTGCTTGCAACTCGAAAGGATGGAGGACAAGGCTCAGTGCTGCAGCCTGTTGTGCCCCACGTCACCATACAGCTGGTGGTGATGATGCCAGACCTGTGAGCTCTACCCCGTCCTCCTCCTCCTCCTCCTCCACCACCTCCATGCGCTCCTCTGCAGAATTGTCCTATAAACATCAGGTACCCCCTAAGCGTTCAAAGGGCTTTTCCCAGAGTCAGGCTAAAAGGTGTCATTCAGTGCTTCAGCTGGTGTGTTTAGGGGACAGGAGCCACAGAGATTCTTGCAGCTCTGCAAGGACAGGCCCAGAGATGGTTCACACCATGCCAGCTGGAGCCAGGAATGGTGGTGTCCGATAATGGCTCAAACCTCCTGTCCGCCCTTAGACAGAAAAAGTTGACACATGTGCCATGCCTGGCACATGTCTTAAATTTGGTGGTGCAGCATTTCCTAAGTACGTAGCCAGGGTTGCAAGATGTACTAAAGCAGGTCAGAAGAGTCTGTAGCCATTTCAGGCGGTCATACACAGCCAGTGCTCGGTTGGCTGAAATTCAGTGGGAATTCCACCTGCCCATAAACTGCCTGATTTGTGACATGCCCACCAGGTGGAACTCAACTTAGGGAATGCTTCAGCCGCTATACATGCAGCAGAGGGCCGTCAACGAGTACTTGTGTCAGTACGGCAGGACGACAGGCTCAGGCCGCCTCAGCTTTTTTTCCCCACGCCAATGGCTGATCATTAAAGATGCATGCACTGTATTGTCACAATTTGAGGAGGCCACAGGGATGGTGAGCAGTGACAGTGCATGCATCAGTCACTCTAGTAGGTTACAGTGTGGTGGAAAACGTCATTTTGAGTCTTCCGTTGGTCAAGAAAGGAGCATTCGAGAAGGCATCCGCCTAAGTGAGGCATTTCGGAATTTTTTTTGTCCCTGCCGCCCAGGGCTGTCAGCTTCCACATCCCATCAGCAGTGCTGCATCACATGGTGGATGATTACCTTGGGGCCAAAACATAGATGGAGAGCTTTCCATTTGACGATCCATTGGCTTACTGGGTCATGAGAATAGACCATTGGCCAGAACTTGCCCAGTATGCTATTGAGTTGTTGGGCTGCCCTGCATCCAGTGTGCTTTCAGAACAGGCATTCAGTGCTGCAGGAGGTTTCGTTACTGATCATAGAATGTGTCTGTCCACAGACTCTGTGGACCGTTTGACTTTTATAAAAATGAATCAGTCCTGGATTACCAGCTATGAAGCACCTGATGCCGATGTCACTGATTAAGTCTTTTGGGGATGTGGAATCTCTGCAGGACTTCGAGGCTGCCTAGCTTTGAGGGTGTTCAATCATTTCATCTGGAAGAATGTTTTTGGTACAGGTTTCATGGGCACAATTAACACCCAAAGACCATCATTGCATATCATTGCAATTTTTTACAGGAAGGCAAATTCTTGCTTTCATCAAGAGTACCTCTATAGGGTTGTGGTGGGAAGGCACCACCGACACCCAAAGACCAATTTTTCTGCACCTGTTTGACAGGTGCATATCATTGCAATTTTTTACAGCAAAGCAAATTCTTGCTTTCATCAAGATTATCTCTATAGGGTTACGGTGGGAAGGCGCCACCGACACCCAAAGACCAATTTTAACGCACCCGTTACTTCTATCCAAAGTCAAAGTGACACCAGAATGTATCCAAAATATCTCTCTTGTTCCCAGTGCACTACATTCTGGCCTCATCATACACACTGGCTCCCCTGCTGTTGCTGAGCAAAATAAAGGCAGCTTGCAGGAAAAATGTCATTTTTTTGGCTTTATAAATTCAATTATTGCTGCATCAGATTATAGACATGGTAGAAATCTGCCACTTTACAGTTAGATTAGGGGACTCCCCTGGCACTATATGGCATGGAATTTTTCATTTTTAGGCTTTCACTTTAAAAATAAAAAAATCACTGCTCATTTAAAAATGACATTTTTCACAAACTTTTTTTTATTGATCCATGTCCCCCAGGGCAGGACCCGGACCCCTATAACCATTGTATGCCTGATTACTTGCATATAAGCATTCAAAATGGGCACTTTTGATATTAGACATTTGGGTCCCATTGACTTTAATTGGGTTCGTTGTTCGGGTCTGAATGTTCGCGGTGTTCAGAAGTGCTGGTCCAAACCGAACAGGGGTCCATTCGGCCCATCCCTAATCCTTATCTGTGAGATCAACAACAAACTATTTACCTTGGTGAACCTGTATACTCTTAACTCACACCAGGCACGCTTCCTCCGTAAACTATTTAAAAAAGTTTTGTTCCTCAAACAAGGATGCCTAATAATTTGTAGCAATTTCAAACTCATTAATGATCCATCCTTGGACTCCTCCTCTTCCACAAAGAGAACATCACCTTCACAACATCCTCTTTTTAAGGCTGAGGATATGTACGATGTGTGGCACTGCCACTGCTAGCTAAAACAACTTCACCTTCTTCTAGCATAAGTATAAATAATACTCTCATATAAACTTATTTGATGTTGAATTGGTATCTTCCTCATCCATCTCTGATATCACATGGTCTAATCATGCTGCCATTTCCATAGTACTGGAGGAGAAGATTATGTACACTTTTCTGTATACAGTATATGGAAATGTAGTACTAAAGTAATGCATTCTCCTGCTTTCTCAGCATCTCAGGGAATATTTTGATACCAATACTCCTGTAATTTCTGATAATTTCCTCTTATGGAATGCCCATTAGGCCTACATAAGAATATTATAATACAATTCAGTCAAACAAAACCAAAGAAATTTCCAAGCTCAACCTACCAACTGCAGGCTGGTTGGTAAGTTGAGCTTGGAAATTTTTTTGGTTTTGTTTGACATATGTCGCCCTTCCAGGGCTCCTTGCTGCAAAGACCAGTTATAGGTGGGGGCAGTGGCCACTTGTTTGTATCTTGAATATATTAGTCAAGCAACACACTGACACCTTTGCTGCCATAGTGCTATTTGCTGGGTGTTCAGTGTTCCACTGTGCCTTTGAGGAGGGGTGGGCTCCTTCCAGACTCACCTGCCATCTGCCTATCCATTAAAATGCATGTGCTTCCATTGTAGAGAATCACAGAAGTTAGAGTTAGGACTACAGAAAATGAGGTCCTTGATCGGGCCTGTAGCTTACGCATGTATTTGCAAATGTGTGCACACCAAACCCCTATTTTTAATGCATATTGTTAGACAGGTCAATTTGGTTAGTTCGCAGGCTGGTTGATAAGTAGAGCTTTGAAATTTCTTTGGTTTTGTTTGACATATGTCGCCCTTCCAGTGCTCCTTGCTGAAAAGACCAGTTATAGGTGGGGGCAGTGGCCACTTGTTTGTAATACAGTTCAGTGGACAGGCAAAAAAACCCACTACAAGCATAAACTCTTCTTTTTTCTCCGCTATTTATAAATTTGAATTTAAAAACAAACGTAATGCCGACCCTGCTCAGTCCTCCACTCTCATCAAACTTAGACATGAGTTGTGAACTCTATTGTGCAAACAATATGACAAATACTCACATTATTTAAAACACCAAAACTATACTAATAACAACCGAGTGAGTAAATTCCTACCCAATAGACTCAGAGCACAACACTCTAAAACTAAGGTTTCTCACCTTTTTCAAGTTTTCAATATCAGAGATATTGCAAATGCCTTCACTGATATGGCTCCTTATACAATTTAAAAGACAAAACCCAAATCCTACCCCCTCTGAAATGGAAATTAATGCTTTTCTTTCCAAACTGCATCTCTATGCACTCAAAGGATCAATTATCCTACCCAAATGCCCCGTTTACCCTTTTAGAAAACAAAAAGACTATACAATCCTTGCCAAATAGCAAATCGCCTGATCAAATGGGTTTTATAACTGGTAGATAGGCCTTAGATGCCACACAATGAATAATTACTTATAACTCATTTTCTGCTTCTTTCTATCGATCCAGAGAAGGTGTTCAATAAGGTTCTGGTTGTATATGCACCTGGTGCTTCAAAAACATTTTTCTTTTGTGGTACCATCCTATCTGCCATATTAGCGTTATATTCACATCCCTCCACATAATACTTTACTTTAACATGCATGCAGACCCTTCTCTGATCGCAAATGGCGCATGTCACATTTCCTCATGTTCTCCCTCTACAATTAGCCTATTGATCAAAACTTTGACGGAGGCCACTCAGTCAAATCCCCATATTTCTGGATTTCAATTCACTGATTAAACTCACAAAATCAACCTATTCCCAGATTATGTCATCTTGTGCCTTACAAGCTCATCTGTGTCCCCTATTTTGTACCCATCAGATTTTGACACAGTTTAGCTGCTTATCTTACTACAAGGTTACCTTTACCAAATCTCTCATACAAGACATCCGTATTCTGAATCCTATTAAGCAACCACTACAAGTCCCTTCCTTATTTGCAGAATCTCTTGCAGCCTCTAACATAGACCCCTCCCTCGTTAAACTCAAAAGGGAGCTCCAACATACTTTATATCCAAATTTGAGCTCTCATGGTCTGGCAGACTGGCAACTTTTAAAATGTTGGTCCTCCCTCAAATATTGTACCTACTCAGATCCCTCTATCAACTCGCAATATCTCAGGTCCTCTACATACTTATGTAAAACATGTATCTAGAAAAATAAATGTACTAGGCACTCCTATGCACTCCTAAATATAGGTCTGTTGGAGGTATGGGCTTTGTGGACATAAGGGACTACTACCTAGCTATACACCTGACCAACTTTAACACTGGTTCCAGCACTTGGCCAATATTGAATCTGCTTTGATACCTGGTAAAGAGCTCTACTCATTAATATTGGCAGATTCATGGAGAGCATGCGACCTGGAAACCTTACCAGTAACAACACATGCACCCATTCTAGTATGGTGGGCCTTCTATAACATACCATTACGTAATACTGCAAATAGCTATATACCTTTTCTTATCTCTGTATTTGATGTGTTTATCCCAAATTAGTCAACCAAAAATTGGTTGAATCATGGTGTAATGGCGCTGGACGACTTGTTAATATCCCACGGGCCAAGATGCATGGAGGATCTGGAGGAAATCTACAACTTACCTAATACAAAGTACTACTCATATCTCAGCATTGTCTCTTTTATCCTCAAACATCCCCTCCCACATTTCTCATACACACTAAGGCCTAGCAATTTTACACCTTAGCTATGCCTTCAAAAAGGGTGTTTCATTCTTTTAAAATCTCTTTTAAAACAAATTCATACTTGAAAAATCTCCATCTGTCTTAAAGTGGGAATCAGACCTAAATAAGACATTTTCAATAGATGTTGGTCTTTCAATCCATTTACTATGCTTCCCACTGTGTTAACCACTAGGAGCTGACCCAGAAAATCTTTCTTCGATGGTACTATACTCCACCTAGATTGAGTCAATTTTCCTCCTCCATTTACCCCTTGCATATCCTATGGTCATGTAAGAACCTGACCAGTTACTTGCGTAAAATATTGCAGTTAGTGTCTGAAGTAGGGATGGGCTTTATGTTCGGGTCGAACATGAGTTAGACTTGAACATTGGCTGTTCGCCCGCCCGAATAGCGAACAATTTGGGGTGTTCGTGGCAAATTCGAAAGCAGCGGTACACCCTTTAAAAGTCTATGGGAGAAATAAAAAGTGCTCATTTTTAAAGGCTTATATGCAAGTTATTGTCATAAAAAGTGTTTAGGGACCTGGGTCCTGCCCCAGGAGACATGTATCAATGCAAAAAAAAGTTTTAAAAACTGCCTTTTTTGGGAGCAGTGATTTTAATAATGCTTAAAGTGAAACAATAAAAGTGTAATATTTCTTTAAATTTTATACCTGGGGGTGTCTATAGTATGCCTTTAAAGTGGCGCATATTTCCCGTGTTTAGAACAGTCCGAGTGCAAAATGATATTTCTAAAGAAAAAAAAGTGATTTAAAAGTATTATCGCTAGCGCCGGCTATAATAAATTGTTGGTCCGGCAATTCACATAAAAGTTCATTGATAAAAACGGCATGGAATTTCCCCACAGGGGAACCCCAAACCAAATTTTTTTTTTAAAAATGCGTGGGGGTCCCCCCAAAAATCCATACCAGACTCTTATCTGAGCACGCAACCTGGCAGGCCGCAGGAAAAGAGGGGGGATGAGAGAGCGCCCACCCTCCTGAACCGTATCAAGCCACATGCCCTCAACATTGGGAGGGTGCTTTGGGGTAGCGGCCCCCCCAAAGCACCTTGTCCCCATGTTGATGGGGAGAAGGGCCTCATCCCCACAACCCTTGCCCGGTGGTTGTGGGGGTCTGCGGGCGGGGGACTTATTGGAATCTGGAAGCCCCCTTTAACAAGGGGACCCCCAGATCCCGCTCCCCCATGTGAATTGGTAATGGGGTACAAATGTACCCCTACCATTTCACAAAAAAGTGTTAAAAAAACAAGAGATGGTTTTTGACAATTCCTTTATTAATTTCTTCTTCTTTCCCCGTTTCTTCTTCCATCTTCTTTCTTCTGGTCTTCCTTCAGTGTTCTTCTTCTTCTTCCCCCTCTTCTTCCTCCGCTTCTTCCTCCAGTCTTCTTGTCTGGCATCTTCCTCCGGCTTCTTCTCCGCTTCGCCCTCCGCACGATCTGCCTCAGTGGGAGTCTTCTGCTGTGTGACACTTCTGTTGAGGTGACAGTTCTTATATAGGTGACCCCACCCCCTCTGACACACAGGGACTTCCCTATGTCTTTTCCCGTGTTGTCAGAGGGGGTGGAATCATCCTGCTTACGTAAATGGGTGACCCTGCCACCCTCTGGCAACATGCGGAATGCCATAGGGATGTCCCCTGCTGTCATGAAAAGGTTCACCGTTGATGGCGCTGTCGGTCTCTTGGATCGCAGTACCAGTGTCCACCAGCTGGTGGCACTGTTGCATCCTTGGGTTGTAGTACCAGTGTCCACCAGGTGTATTCCGGTAGTATGGAGCAGACAGCACCTTCTGCGCTCAGGTGTAAGTGAGGGCAATTACTGCAGACTGATAAATACCCCTCACAAAAAAGCCCTCACATGCTTGCCTTGGTGTCTCTCTCCCTGCATTCTGACCTTGCTGCCTGTTATTTTGACCTTGAGCCTGCATCTGCCCTGTCCTGACCTGACCTGACCTGACTTGATCTGATCCAATCTCTATCCCGAGCCCTTCCTGGTCCTGTCCCTTCTGTTCCTGGTTACCTTGTATCCCTGCCCTGTATCCCATCCATCCATCCTCCCCCTGTCCTGTTGGTGTCCCGTCCTTACCATCTGCTGATCTCCCAGTGTATGACCTTGGCCTGGCTTCTGTTTACGGTTCCGGTATCTCCCATTTTATTGTATATACTGTTTTGTTGTTCGTGGGTCTTGTGGTTGGTTGTGCACTGTTATATTCACTTATCTGTCACTTAAGTAAATAAACACCATTTTTATTCTCATATATACATTTCTGGTTTCTTCTGTGCAGTCTGGTTTACTAATTCCTTGACAGTACACCAAGGCCATCCCTACCAGACATGGCTGCACTGAGGAATCACCCTGTTTTTTTGAACGTATTAAGATGGATTTAAATTAAATTACCTATTATTCTCTGCTAGCGGAAGAGGATGGCGAATATTGCCGCCAGATTTTAAAAGATTGGACCAGTGACCAGCTGATGGAAATGATCCGATCAGCTCATTCCCTAGTGGATCAGGGTTACATGTCTTTTGAAGATGTTCAGCCCCTGATACGGTTATGTGCAAAACCAGCCCTGTCATGTTTTCCCGAAGGAAACAATGATTTTTCTCCCCCCTTCAATTATGGGCAATTTGAATCCCTGGTATGATCCAGCCTTTTTCATGGAACATTATGCCTCTTATTCACAGCAGGTGTTGTCTGATTGCATCCATTCAGTGCAATCTCTGGTTAGTCAGGCTGCGTGCGAATCAATGTTTGTTCAACCTGTGCTACAGGCATGGTCAGATCGCCTTTATTTAGCCAAGCCACAACAACCCAGCCCTGCCATTAATCACCTGCCTTCCCAAGAATCTATTCCCCCGTCGCTCATGGCAACCTCAGCTACAGCCCAGTATACACAGCTTCCCACCAAGTATTATTACCCAGTCTCTACTCAGTGCACCTATCCTGCTTTCAATCCACCTGTCTCTTCTCCTCCACCTGTAACAATCCCACAAAACCCTCCTCCAGCCACTGTTCGTTGGTCTTCTTTTTGCCCCACTACTTTTTTTTTCTTACAGCCCTGCACCTACGTACAAAGCTGCAGTGGCTAAAACAAAAAAGAAACAAAAGTTCTTTCCGACCCACACAATCCAGCCAGTAAACTAACCTGCCTCCACACCAACCAACCTATTCCAGCCTGCGTTCACCCCAGTTGAACCTGATGACCCACCTAAGTCTGCCAACCCAGTACCTGCTACCCAGTATGACGTCCCAGTGTTTGCTACCCAGTCTGATGTCCCAGTGCCTTCTACCCAGTCTGACGTCCCAGTGCCTGCTACCCAGTCTGATGTTCCAGTGCCTGCTACCCAGTCTGACATCCCAGTACCTGCTACCCAGTCTGACGTCCCAGTGCCTGCTACCCAGTCTGACGTCCCATTACCTGCTACCCAGTCTGACGCCCCAGTGCCTGTTACCCAGTCTGACTTCCCAGTGTCCATGTTCCAGTCTGATGCTCCAGTGACCACTGTCCAGTCCGATGTACCTGTTGTTCAGCCTGTTGTGCCAGTATCTGCTGTTTTGCCTGTTGTGCCAGCACCTGCTGTTCTGCCTGATGTGCCAGTGCCTGTGTCTGCTGCCCAGTCTGAAGTTACAGTATCTGCTGCCAGGTCTGATGTCTCAGTGCCCACCGTCCAGTCCGATGAGTCTGCCCTCCAGTCCGATGTGCCCGCTTCCCAGTCTGATGAGCCTCTGTCTGCTGCCCAGCCTGATGTGTTCCTGTCCGCTGCCCAGCCTGATGTGTTCCTGTCCACTGCCCAGCCTGATGTGTTCATTTCCGCTGCCCAGCCTGATGTGTTCCTGTCTGCTGCCCAGCCTGATGTGCCAGTGTCTGCTACTCAGCCTGTTGTGCCAATGCCTGTGCCTGCTGTCCAGTTTGAGGTCCCAGTACCTGCTGCTTAGCCTGATATTCCAGTGTGCATGTTCCAGTCTGACGCTCCAGTGACTACTGTCCAATCCGATGTACCTGTTGTTCAGCTTGTTGTTCCAGTACCTGCTGTTTTGCCTGTTGTGCCAGCACGTGCTGTTCTGTCTGATATGCCAGCGCCTGTGTCTGCTGTCCAGTCTGAAGTTCCAGTACCCGCTTCCCAGTCTGATGTGCCTGCTTCCCAGTCTGATGTGCCCGCTTCCTGGTCTAATGTGCCCGCCTTCCAGCCTGATGTCTCGGTACTTGCTTTACAGCCTGATGTCTCGGTGCCTGCCTTCCAGCCTGATGTGCCTGCCTTCCAGCCTGATGTGCCTGCCTTCCAGCCTGATGACTCGGTGTTTGCCGTCCCGCCTGATGTCTCATTGCCTGCCTTCCAGTCTGATGTCTTGAATTTGGAATCTCAGCCTGAAGTTGCGGTGCCCGTGTCTCAGCCTGAAGTTTCAGTGCCCGTGTCTCTGCCTGAAGTTTCGGTGCCCGTGTCTCAGCCTGTTGAACCGATGCCCGTTAACCAGTCTGTTGAACCGGTGCCTGTTACCCAGTCTGTTGAACCGGTGCCTGTTACCCAGTCTGTTGAACTGGTGCCCATTACCCAGTCTGCTGAACCGTTGCCTGTTACCCAGTCTGCTAAACCGGAGCCCGTAACTCGGCCTGTTAAGCCAGTACCTGTTATTCGGCTTGCCGGACCAGTGCTAGGTGTCCAGCTTGCTGAGCCAAGCCCGTTACCCAGCCCACTGGGCCGGGGCCCGTTACCCAGCTTGCTGAGCCGGTTCCTGTGATCCAGGATGACTCAGAGCTTGCTGCCCAGCTCGACAACCTGGAGCCTGCTGCCCAGCTTGACGACTCAGAGTCCGCTGCCTGCTCTGATGTGCCCGCTGCCTGCTCTGATGTACCTGCTGCCTGCTCTGATGTACCTGCTGCCTGCCCTGATGTGCCCGCTGTCTGCTCTGATGTGCCCGTTGTCTGCTCTGATGTGCCCACTGTCTGGTTTGACGTATCCCCTACCCATTCTAAAGTACCCGATGCCCAGCCGGATGTTCCCTCATCCATTGTTTGGTGTGAGGCCATTAACTTTGGACAATTTAATTTAGTTGGAGCGTCCGGAGGCCGCTCCTTTGAGGGGGAGTACTGTCATGAAAAGGTTCACCGTTGATGGTGCTGACGGTCTCTTGGATCGCAGTACCAGTGTCCACAAGCGGGTGTCTTCTATCACCCAGGACCTGTAATAAGAGGATTCACCTGCTGGTGGCACTGTTGCATCCTTGGGCTATAGTACCAGTGTCCACCAATGGGTGTATTCCGGAAGTATGGAGCAGACAGCACCTTCTGCGCTCAGGTGTAACGTGAGGGCAATTACTGCAGGCTGATAAATACCCGGCAAGCCCTCACATGCTTGCCTTGGTTGCCTACCATCTTTTGATCTCCCAGTGTATGACCTTGGCCTGGCTTCTGTTTTCGGTTCCGGTATCTCCCATTTTATTTTATATACTGTTTTGTTGTTCGTGGGTCTTGTGGTTGGTTGTGCACTGTTATATTCACTTATCTGTCACTTATGTAAATAAACTCCATTCTTATTCACTTATATACGTTTCTGGCTTCTTCTGTGCAGTCCACACGGTCTGGTTTACTAATTCCTTGATAACTGCGTCAGAGGGAGCGGGATCACCTGGTGATCCTGCCCTCCTTTATATAGAAAAAGAAGCGTGGGGCGTGGCCTGGACGGGACCCGGGATGGCAGTCTAAGCAAAGAGCCCCTGCACATCGAGGACACAAAAAGCTCAGAAAAGGGATTTACCTTCACTCTTAAACATGGGTAAACCCAACAGAAGCACTTCAGCTCCCTGAACCCTGAAAGACACTGGAACGCAGCCCGGCAAGAACATACCAGAGCTGTTCCGGAGCCAACAGTCAGGGAAACATGAGGCATCACAGGCCTCAGGCCTCATCCCCGGTCTCACATATAAGCAGCTCCGCTTCACTGATGGATGATGACAGCGCTCTTAACCATCCCCCAAGCCTCCTGGATTTACAACATGACCTGCAAAAGGTTGCTCTGGACATACGACACACCATTACAGCGGCAATATCGGATCTAAAAGCAGACATTCATAGCATGTCCCATCGTATTAGGGATGTGGAACAGGTCTCCCAAACCCAAGCTGCTGCAATAAGGCAAGTACAAAAATCGCACGACTCCCAACTCACATACATGTTTGAGCTACATCGCCAGGTAGAGGACCTCGATAATAGAGGCCGCAGACATAATGTGAGGGTGAGGGGGGTCCCAGAAGGCATAGATACCCCAGCACTGCCACAAGACATTTGCTCTAATTTTAATAATCTGTTGGACCGTCCGGTGGATACCCCCATTGCAATGGAAAGGCTACACCGTGCCTTGAGACCCCCTTCCCGTGACTCTGAACCACCAAGAGATGTGGTTTGCTGTATTGTAAATTTTCCCCTGAAGGAAGAAATCCTCCGTAAGGCAAGAGAAAGAGGCCGCAACGCACAGAAATAAAATTATTTCAAGACCTTTCTCAGATAACATTACAGAATAGACGTGCCTTGCGCCCTCTGCTGGAAATCTTGCGATCCCGCACATACAATACAGATGGAAGTTCCCGTTCTGCCTCTCGGCTTCCACTAGGGGTCGTACAGCCCTACAACGAACCCCAGACGACCTTCCTTCCTTTTGCGAACAACTTGACATACCAATGATTGAACTTCCTGATTGGTACACATTTTACTTCCCGACGGAGCCATGGAAGCCATTTTCTCACAACCCTTCACCCAAAGCTCAAAGGCAAAGATCCAGACACCGCAGATTGGATCCCACGTCTCCAGGAGATCCTCCCTCTCGCCGAGACCTCCCTCCTCGCAGTCCGGGCTCAGCCACGACTCCTAGACGAGACCGTCATGATGCTTAACCAAAAGCTGTTTCTATTCAAGTTCTGGTACCAGCCAGTAAGTGTTACCAATGCCTGTTTCTAATGTTAACTGTTCCTGTTTTGTTTGTTATCGCTCCTATGATACCATCGGAGCTCCTACCTCACAGATCAAAGATGGCTGTGAACAGTTTTTGACCCCATGAGTAAACAAATAAGACTGACATCTAAATCAACAGACTCCACCAAAGCAGGTAATGATGTCTTTTCTCACACACAAGGACTCAATCTACCATACCCTGGAACTAGATCGGTAGCAACTCACAATACCCCAAAGAGACACTCTCATATAGCCTCACGAATATACCTAAGAGATGGAAATATTTTTATGCAAGAAACGGGAAGAAAACCCCCCCTTTTTTTTTTTTATCTTCTCTATCCTCCAATAATATCGTGAATGCTCATACTGAAGCTTGTGCATTGATTGTGGTGGCAGATGGGGAGGGGCCTGAACCCCAGCCGAATAGAGGTCTGTCATAATTGCCCAGATAATCGCTCACACATGCATAACCTACATAATACCCTAACTATACTGGGACAATGATAATGATCCCCTTAAAATGATTGAGGAACATACCAGTCCTCTTGGTGTGGGCGAGGGCTGCTCTTACATCTTGCCACAATTCCTATTAACCAATTGCCTTGGATTGTATTATAAAGTGTATGCAAAATAATACACATCTTTGACAGTATTGTCCTTACCCACAATGATAGTCATCAAACCTGATACAGAAATGTATTAACTCCCCCCCACTTCTCCTCCCATGATCTGGGATTCCCAGCAATGATCCCCCTTCTCCTTCAGTTGTATCTTCTACTACACACATTCCCCAGGACCCTATCTTAAACTTATCATTCTACTAATATGTCCCCATACTAGGGACACCCATAGAACCATCTCATATACTATGAGACTAACATTAAGAAGGGACACTTGCAATCACCTTCACCAACTACCCCGTACCCTACGGCCAACATCACTGTTAAAGGATAAGTAGTGGGTATTGGTGATAATAGAGTACTACAGTCGCCTCTCCCTTAGATCAACATATATAACCCCACTGAGAGTTCCCTTCTATAACAAACTGACCCATGGAGTCACAAGCATGACCTTTAGACAACGATGTATTCACACTGAAGACCCGTTAAGTGGGTGCTTTTACTCAATGACAACTGTCTACCTGCTCCTATATATTGGTAGGGCAACACAGGATTGTGATTTCATTTGTTTATTTTTTTCTGTCGCTTCTAGACTTTACTCTTATAAGAGTTGTTCAAGGTTTAAATATTGTTATCTGAGTTGGTACACTTACTAAATAGCGAACCTTTATGATAAAACATTACATTGAATACACCCCTGCTAATAATCGTATTCAAGGGTAGTCCTATAACTTTTAAACTTTTCTCCTTATCCCATATGCTATTCCAACATTTTGGTGTCCTCTTTGTTGCACTGGTATCTGATCCCTTCCGAAACCACTGTCCCCACACAGCAGTCCTTGCGGACTTTGACTGACACTCCGGCTAAATTTTACAAGGTGGCATAGAAAATCTATACCCACCTCCGGTATCCTTTCATACTCAACAATTGTGCACCCCTCCAAAGTACTACGGACTCACATATTTTTTGATACTTTTCCGTAGTACCTGTACCTTTTTCTCTTCTACTCCTCTCACTACTTCTTACCTCTTTCCACCCCTGTACTTCTCTCCCCTTCCTCCCAATCCCTTAGAGTCTAATCTCTATATTGTTGGGGGCCGCTTCCTTTTCCACACAGCCGACACTACTCTCCCTACTGCTACCAGCCACACTTATAACATCTCCTACACTTACACATCATGCAGAAAGAACAGATGATTGAGAAGCAACTTACCCTGAAATGCCTCTCGCTCAATGTAAAAGGCTTAAACGTCCCAGAAAAAAGAACACAGATACTATCAACACTAACTAAGCACAAAGCACATTTCCTATTTTTACAAGAAACACACTTCAGATCAGACTCCATACCTAAGCTGACAAATCATATATATAGGACCGTTCTGCATGCCACGAACCCTGATTCAAAAACCAAAGGGGTAGCCGTTCTGATTTCCAAACATGCTAACTTCCAAATATCTGACTCCTTGATAGACTCAGATGGCAGATACATCTTCATTAAAGGCACCTATGCGGCCAAACCAATCACACTGGCGAACATATATTGTCCTAATGAGCACCAAGTATCTTTTTTCAGGAAAGTGTGTGACCTCCTGTCTATATTTCAAGAAGGCATGGCTCTATTGGGGGGAGACTTTAACGTCCCACTCAGTCCGACCGTGGACACCTCCTCAGGCACATCTACGCTGTCATATAAAGCACTTCGACAGATCAAACTACAACTACAAACCCTTTCATTACATGATACCTGGCGCACCATGTTCCCTACAGACAAAGACTATACTTTCTATTCCCCACCACATCAAAAATATTCTAGAATCGACTACTTTTTTCTCACCCAAAAAGACCTAACTACCCTCAAACAAGCCTCAATAGAACCAATGTTCCTGTCTGACCACCACCCAATTACGGTTACCCTAACTTTTCCCGACTCCTCCCGTACAATAAAATCCTGGCGCCTTAATCCATCACTATTAAAAGACCATGCTCATGCATTCGACAATATTTTGAAGAGAACTCTACCCATGATATTACACCTATCATACTCTGGGAAGCCCACAAGTGCATAATTAGGGGAAAGCTCATATCATTGGCGACTAAAGTCAAAAGGAGACAACAGGAGCAAATCAATGCTCTAATCGATAAAATCAAACTTCTGGTGAGTGGGGAAACATGGGGGGAGCACCTGAAGTCATCGGATTTTATGGGCACAGAAGTCACCGTTTTTCTTTATTCATTTATCTATTTATATTCTTTCTGGATTGCATAGGCTGAGAAGATACTCTTGTAATCCCGGCTTGGACTTTTTAAATACACTCTATATGAGCTAATTACAAAATTGTATATATACACATATTTTTCTGGTATAAGTTTAGTATTTGTTTCACAGTTAACCTCATCAGGAGTAGAGGTAATTGGACTAAATATATATACTGCATGGACACTTAAGCATTTTTCTACACCGGTGTTTGCAATAAGGGTGGATGCACTGAAAAAAATCTTTTGTTTTTTGTGTTTTTTGTGATTTAAGTTTATTGTTTGCTCACATTATTCCATGCACATATATATCACTTATTCACAAAACCTGCTCATTCATATAGATTTGCACCTGATAGTGTGAACAGATGCACTGGGCTGTGCACTACCTGTTTATTTTCTATCTTTTATTTTAAAATTACAAATTGTGTCACTACAGGGTAGCGCCATATCCCCAATTTTCCTTTTATGTAATTAGGGGAAAACTCATATCATTGGCAACTAAAGTCAAAAGGAGACAACAGGAGCAAATCAATGCTCTAATCGATAAAATCAAACATCTACAAACTTCCCACAAACAATCGGTTTCACAAGCCACCCTACAAGACCTAATATTCACTCGTTCCACACTATTAGATGAACTTGGGAAACGCACAAGAAGGCGGTATGTTCTAAAACAAAAAGTGTTCTATGAACATGGAAATAAAAGCGGAAGACTATTAGCTCGCATGATGCAGGCAGCCAAGACTACATCCACTATTCACCATATCAGAGATAACCAAGGTACGACTATTCTAAAAATGAAGACATAGCCAAACAATTTAAATCCTTTTACTCCAACCTATACAATCTGACCAAAGATAGCCCAATCCCAAAACCTCTGACCAATTGATCCACACAAATCAGAGATTTTGTAAATCAATATTGCCCCAAACCCATCACCACCCAACAGGCAGAAGCCATGGAAGGTCTTATCACGGCCGAGGAACTATCCTCTGCCATAAAACAAATGAAAGCAGGCAAAAGTCCCGGACCCGATGGCCTCTCACTTATTTATTATAAAAGCTTTCTAGATGTACTGTCACCCAAAATGTTAATGACCTTCAATGCCCTAGCCGACCCTCGATTATCAATGGGTAGAATGCTCGAAGCCCACATAGCAGTGATCCCAAAAGATGGTAAGGACCCCGCACAAGTAGCCAACTATAGGCCAATTTCCTTACTCAATGTAGATATAAAGCTTTATGCTAAAATTCTAGCGAACAGATTACTCCCTCTCATACCCGCACTTATCTCATCTGACCAAGTAGGTTTTATTCCGGGCAGAGAAGCCCGAGACAACACTACACGTATACTAAACTTGCAACATTGGCTTATGTCCTCTAAAACTCAGGGTTTCTTTCTCTCCCTAGATGCTGAGAAGGCGTTCGATAGAGTGGCCTGGGATTACATGCAAGAGGTCCTAAAAGGAGTGTGACTTCTGCCTCGCATGTGCTCCCATATTAAAGCTTTATATAGCTCTCCCTCAGCAAGGGTAAAAGTGAATGGCCACCTATCTGACGCCTTCTCTATAAGCAATGGGACACAACAGGGCTGCCCACTGTCACCACTCATTTTTATTTTAGCATTAGAACTCCTCCTAAACAGGCTGAGACTCAATCCAGACATCAAAGGAATCACTATTGCAAATAGAGAATTTAAAGAAGCAGCATTTGCTGACGCTATTCTCCTTTCCCTACAATCCCCCCACATATCCTTGCCCAACCTACTAAAAGATATAAATCATTTTGGAACTCTCTTGAATCTTAAAATAAATTACTCTAAATCACATGCCTTGAATATTTCTCTATCCACTTGAGAGGTAACTCACTGCCAAGAATACTTCCCATTCACATGGCAAAAGGAGGCCATTACTTACTTAGGCATTCAAATCACCAAGAAAATGACCGACTTTTTTAATTACAATTTCCAAGCTACTCTATTAAGAATCCAATCAGATTTGAAAGACTGGGCCAACTTAAACGTCTCGTGGTTTGGACGCTCAGCACTCATAAAAATGATCATTCTCCCCCGTCTACTCTACTTAATGCAGACAATTCCAATTCACCTCCCCCCTTCTTTTTTCGCAACATACAAAAAGGCCTGCTCAGCTTTTTTATAGTAAAATAGCACGCCACGCATCAAATACACACGCCTTACACGCTCCAAAATCAAAGGGGGATTGGATTGCTGGACCTTCACAATTATTATCTTGCTTGACAGCTATCTAGGATAGTAGACTGGAAGGTCCATAAACTGGAGAAGGCTTGAGAATGCATTTACAAATATTCCATTACACTCGCTCCCCTGGCTCTCACCTTCACACTGGCTCCAGACACTGAAGACACATCCGCTCATATTCCCTTCCTTCAGCCTTCAAAAAGACAATGGGCCCCGCCAATCTATCTTCACACCCAGGCCCGCTGACTCCCCTCAGGAACAACCCGGATTTTCCTCCTGGGGAATCACAATCATTCTTGCAACAAGAATGGCCACATGAGGATATGTTAGCTCACCAATTTGTCCATAAAGGACGAATACGAACATATGACAATCTAGTCTCCATGTCGACTACTAAATCCTTCCCTTCCTGGACACACAGACAACTGAGACACTTCCTTATGACACAGGATCCCTCCTTGGAGGAGACAACTTACCCAGTTTGAAGCTCTGTGCTCTTGAAATTCATCACAAAGACCCCTTATCTCCTACATTTACACAATGATTCAAGAGACCCCCTGCCCTGGTCAGGGGATATACGCATCACGCACCTCCTGGGAAAGAGATCTCCAATTGTCACTTACTGACGAAAACTGGGAAAATATATATACGAATACACACATAAGGGCTCCCTAAATGTAGCATTACAGGAAAATAGCTATAAAATTGCCACTAAATGGTGTAGAACCCCGGCGAGATTACACAAATTTTCCCAACAATTCCAAATACTTGCTGGAGATGCAAAACAGAAGTAGGTTCTATGCTCCACATCTGGTGGGATTGTGCCCTCCTCCAACCTTTCTGGAGGGAGGTACACTCTTTAATATCACAGATTACCACATACACACTGGATTTTAAACCTGCACAGTACCTTTTACACCATACATCTCTGTCCAAACGGACCTATTATAAATCTCTCGCAATGTTCATGGTCAACGCTGCCAGACTCTGCATCCCTGTACACTGGCGATCAACAACTACCCCCTCAATTAGAGAATGGCTGACAAGAATATCTAAGATAGAGGAGATGGAGGAGCTGATCCACATTTCCCAAGAGAGACTACAAAAATTCACGAATACCTGGGCCTGTTGGACACATATTAAAACCACTGAAAGTTATGGAGTCCATTTTCCCACTCTGCATACAAACAGCTGAATCGATCCAATACACCCCAAATCATTACCCCTCTTTGTTGGTTGGTCTGGAACTGGATTGGGAGGCGGCCCCCAATCTAATCTAACCCTACCCTCCATCTTCCCCTCCCCCCCTTTTTTCTTTTTCTCTTTCTTTCCTCTCTCCCTTCTTTACTTTTCCTCTTTTCCTTCCCTCCTTTTCTTTTCTCCTCTTTTCTTCCTATTCTTCCGCTTTTTCTCTCTCCTTCATCTCTTCCTACCTTGTAGAGCTACAGTAGGTGCCCTATCACTATTATTCGGGGACCCATTGACAAATCGGTGGTCAAGATAAATGAACAAAACATAGCCATAGTTGGACCTGAAGACATTGGTCTCAATGGCACTATGTATACCACGTAAATCTGTGACCCATAATAGACTGTTATCACACTATGTACTTTATTGAAATTTCATATAATTTCTTTTCAAAGATATTGCTCTAAATTATTCTGGACCCCATGATAACTGTTATACTGTACGTATTGAAAACATTACTTACGTATATTCAATAAAAATTTTTGTGGAAAAAAAAAAAAGAAAAAGAAGCGAGGAAAGAAGAAGAAATTAATAAAGGAATTGTCAAACGTCTCTTGTCTTTTTTAACATTTTTGACACTTTTTTTGTGAAATGGTAGGGGTACATTTGTACCCCATTACCAATTTACACGGGGGCAGGATCTGGGGGTCCCCTTGTTAAAGGGGCTTCCAGATTCCAATAACCCCCCGCCCTCAGACCCCCACAACCACCAGGTAAGGGTTGTGGGGATGAGGCCCTTCTCCCCATCAACATGGGGGCAAGGTGCTTTGGGGAGGGCGCTACCCCAAAGCACCCTCCCAATGTTGAGGGCATGTGGCCTGGTTCAGGAGTGGGGAGCTCTCTCGTCCCCCCTCTTTTCCTGTGGCCTGCCAGGTTGCGTGCTCGGATAAGGGTCTGGTATGGATTTTTGGGGGGACCCCATGCAATTTTTTTCTATTTTGGTGCAGGGCTTCCCTTAAAATCCATACTAGACCCTTTGGTCTGGTATGAAGTTTGAGGGGGACCCCCACGCCATTTTTTTTTGGTGCTGGGATCTCTTAAAATCCATACCAGACCGTCTGGTATGGATTTTGAGGGGGATCCCCATGCCATTTTTTAAAAAAATTTGGTGTGGGGTTCCCCTTAATATCCACACCAGACCTGAAGGCCCTGGTATGGAATTTAGGGGGACCCCCAAGCATTTTTTTTTTTTTAATTTTGGTTCAGGGTTCCCCTGTGGGGAAATTCCATGCCGTTTTTATCAATGAACTTTTATGTGTATGTGATAGTACTTTTAAATGACTTTTTTTCCTTTAGAAATGTCATTTTGCACTCGGACTGTTCTAAACACGGGAAACATGCGCCACTTTACAGGCATACTATAGACACCCCCAGTTACAAATTTAAAGGAATATTACACTTTTTTATTGTTTCAGTTTAAGCATTATTAAAATCACTGCTCCCGAAAAAACGTCAGTTTTTAAAACTTTTTTTGCATTGATACATGTCCCCTGGGGCAGGACCCAGGTCCCCAAACACTTTTTATGACAATTAAACTCTAGTGAAGGGGAAGTGGAGCTGTTAAAAAAAAAATATATATATATATATATATATGTGTGTGTATGTGTATATATATATATATATATATATATATATATATATATATATATATGTGTGTGTATATATATATATATATATATATATATATATATATATATATATATATATATATATATATATATATATGTATATATAAATAAATATATATATATATATGTATATATATATATATATATATATATATATATATATATATATATATGTATATATAAATAAATATATGTATATATATGTATATATATAAATAATAAAAAAGGTAAAAATAATACATGTGTAAATTCATATAAAAAATATATTATGATCTACTGATGGATGTGGATATTGCCAACACTCCCTATAAAGTGAATGATGCTTCAATCAGAAATAAATAAAACAAAGGTAAGTGTAATATTCAACACAATTTGGAGCCAAAGTGTAACACATATTGATATCCCATATAATGCATCAACACACACATAAAATGGTATAAGTAATAAAGATAAAGTGCTATGTAGTTCAGTCCCAAAAAATATATAAATATGTGTGTATATAAATATACACAAATTTCCGTGTTGAAAAAAACAAAACCAAAAAAATCCCAAAAAACATATTAATATATTAAATAACAGTCTGTGAACAGTGATCCGTGCACAAGCAAATTCAAGGTGACTTTTCAGTGCTCCCCTCTTCCATCCGCATCTCCCTCCTGTGACTGCACTCACCAGAGCGCCTCACCCCTGCAGGGGTAACAGTCATATTAGCTGTATCCAAATAGCGATGTCCCCCTTGACGAGGTATCCCTCTGGTTCACACAGCTGCAATCCACCTCACCAATGCAGTTTGGAAATCCTCAGCAACGGGCATCCACATATGTATGGAAAAGATGAGCCTCATAGCGTGAATCCATAGAACCAAAGTTTTTATTAACCACTTTCGGTGCTCTCACACTTTGAATGACAATTACTCAGTCATGCAACACTGTACCCATATGAAAATTTTCTCCTTTTTTCATACAAATAGAGCTTTCTTTTGGTGGTATTTAATCACCGCTGGTTTTTTTTTTATTTTTTGTGCTATAAATCAAAAAAGACTGAAAATTCGGTAAAAAAAACTTTGTTTCTGTTAAAATTTATTGCAGAGTATTAGCGAGTATTGGCAGAGTATTGCCAGAGTATTGGCAGAGTATTGGCAGAGTATTGGCGAGTATTGGCAGAGTATTGCAGGGTATTGCAGAGTATTGCAGGGTATTGCAGGGTATTGCAGGGTATTGAAGAGTATTGGCAGAGTATTGCAGAGTATTGCATAGTATTGCAGAGTATTGGCAGAGTATTGCACATTATTGCAGAGTGTTGCAGAGCACTGCAGAGTATATCACATTATTGAAGAGTATTGCACAGTATGGGCAGAGCAGCGCTGTGGGCACTACAGATCCAGCCCACAGCGCTGCTAAAAAGATCTCTCCTCCTCTCCCCCTCTTCCCTCGCACTGTACAGATCGGTACAGATCGGTACAGAGAGGGGAGGGAGGAACCGGCGTCATGACATGATGCTGGTTTGTTAACAAGTGATTGCTCCATCATTTGACGGAGCGATCACGTGGTAAACGGCCACTACAAGCGGCCATTTACCACGATCCGTGATGCGAGGGGGAGAGGGGTCACGGATGTTTGCGGGAGCGTGCCCCAGGGGGCACGCGAGTGCAACATTCTGGGAGGATGTCCATGGAAGCCCTCCCAGAATAAGCCGGCCGCACTGTAGCCGTCTTTCGGCTATGGCCTGGTCGGCAAGTGGTTAAATTAAAATAATCATATAAAAATGTTTAAAATGATTTAAAAAACTGAAGGAGCTCCACTGCTCCAACTAGTTCCAATGAGACACTTCTGTAGTTCTGGCATGATCGCGGCATGCGTTCCACGACCAGGCTGACAAAAACCGGAAGAACGGAGAATAGGAAATGACGTGTTTTGTACCAAGTATGTCCTGCCTTGGTAAGCAACACGTCATTTCCTCTTCTCCATTCTTCTGGTTTTTGTCAGCCCAGTCGTGGAACGCACGCCGCAATCACGCACGCCGTGATCACACCAGAACTACAGAAGTGTCTCATTGGAACTAGTTGGAGCAATGGAGCTCCTTCAGTTTTTAAAATAATTTTAAACATTTTTATATGACGATTTTAATTTAATAAAAACTTTGGTTCTATAGATTCACGCTATGAGGCTCATCTTTTACATACATGCCCATTGCTGAGGAATTCCAAACCGCATTGGTGAGGTGGATTGCAGCTGTGTGAACCAGAGGGATACCGCGTCAAGGGGGACATCGCTATTTGGATACAGCTAATTTGCCTGTTACCCCTGCAGGGGTGAGGCGCTCTGGTGAGTGCAGTCACAGGAGGGGGATGCGGATGGAAGAGGGGAGCACTGAAGAGTCACCTTGAATTTGCTTGTGCACGGATCACTGTTTACAGACTGTTATTTAATATTTTAATATATTTTTGGGGATTTTTTGGGGGGTTTGGTTTTTTCAACACTGAAATGTGTGTATATTTATATACACACACATTTATATATTTTTGGGGACTGAACTACATAGCACTTGTCACTTTATTTTTATTACTTATACCACTTTATATGTGTGTTGATGCATTATATGGCATATCAATATGTGTTATGCTTTGGCTCCAAATAGTGTTGAATATTACACTTACCTTTGTTTTATTTATTTCTGATTGAAGCACCATTCACTTTATAGGGAGTGTTGGCAATATCCACATCAGTAGATCATAATATATTTTTTATATGAATTTACACATGCTTTATTTTCACCTTTTTTATTATTTTATATATATATATATATATATATATATATATATATATATATATATATATATATATATATATATATATATATATATATACATCTTTTTTTTGAACAGCGCCACTTCCCTTTCACTAGAGTTTAATTATTTCTGGACTCCACCTAGGTGGTGTTCCCCATTAGGGAGACTGTAGTTCTCTATTTTCCTAAGCGCAGATATCTGTTGTTTTAATTTATTTTTATGACAATACCATGCATATAAGCCTTTAAAATTAGCACTGTTGACTTTTCATGTTCGTGTCCCATAGACTTTAATGGTGTTCTCGTGTTTGAACAAAGTTTTTGCCTGTTCACATGTTCTGGATGCGAACCGAACGATGGGGTGTTCGGCTCATCCCTAGTCTGAAGTAACAGGCATACTGGTGTTCTCAACCCATCTCTGGCAATCCTTAATTTAGATATCAGTAACTTCCCTACTAAATACTATACACCAAGGGCGTAACCATAGGGGTTGCGGGGATTGCTGCAACCTGGCCCCATGCTTCAGGGGGCCCATGTTGCTCCCCGGTCAGATTTGTCTGCTCCTGGATAGGAGGGGTGGTGTGGTGCAGTGGCTTATAGAGAAACTGAACCCCTCCATTATCCTCCTGGCTCCTGCAGCTGTTGAATGCCTGCGGAAGGGAGAGGAGGAGAAGCAGGCTTTAGGCAGCTGCAGGAGTCAGGAGGATAATGGAGAGGTTTGGTTCATCTATAAGCCGCTCCACCATGCCGCCCCTCCTCTCCAGCCTGGTGCCCGGGTCATCGGTCCGCCTCTGTGCTGCACCCCCTCGACTCTGGCTCCCGCCAGGTAAGTCTTGCTTTTGGCCGAGCGTAAAAATGCATTCGCTGCCCGCCCTCTGTCACACTGCCAACTCTGCTGTCACACTGCCCCCTCTGCTGTCATACTGCCCCACTTTTTTCACACTGCCCCCTGCTGTCACACTGCCCCCCACTGTCATACTGCCTCCTCCTGATGTCACATTTCCCCTTCTGCTTCCACACTGCCCCTCCACTGTCATACTGCGTTTGAGAAAACATTGACACATTTTATTGAATAATAGAATCCAGAATATACCACGCTGACATTTATACCAAACATATTTTTTTATTCATAATTAGGACCAGGGATGGGCTGAACGACCCCCAGTTCGGTTTGCACCAGAACTTTTGAACGTTGCAAAAGTTTGGAACTGAATAATGAACCCCATTGAAGTCTATGGGACCCGAATGTGAAAAATCAAAAGTGCCCATCTTGAAGGCTTATATGCATTTAATTGGGCATACAATGGTTATGGGGGTCTGAGTACTGCCTTGGAGGACATGTATCAATGAAAATAAAGTTTGCAAATGAGCAGTGATTTATTGATGCTTAAATGGAAAGCATAACAATGAAAAATTCCTTTCAATATAGTGCCTGGGGGTCCCCTAAGTCTACCTGTAAAGTCACACATCTTTATGCCGCGTACACACGATTGGATTTTCCGACAGGAAATGTTCAAAGGGAGCTTGTTGTTGGGAATTCTGACTGTGTGTAGGCTCTATCGGACATTTTTCGTCGGAATTTCCGACAAACCAAATTTGAGATCTGGATCTCAAATTTCCGACAACAAAATCTGTTCTCGTAAATTCCGATCATGTGTACACAATTCCGACGCACAAAGTTCCACGCATGCTCTGAAGCAATTACGAGACGGAAGCGCTCGGTCTGATAAAACTAGCATTCGTAAAGGAGAATGCACATTCGTCACGCTGCTAATTTTTAAATCTTTTAATGTAGCGCATTCTCTTCTCTGCTCTTCTTGATATTCTCACAGAGTTCTGACAACCTGATTTCTTTATTATTTCTCGTGATCTCATGAATAATGTTTTAATTTATTTATTTTTTATCCAGATCTCCTATTTTTTTTTTTTTTTTTAGAGCGATCTCCATAATTTTTTCTTTCGTTTTGTGTCAAGTTACCACAACACTATTATTATCTTGTATTTTTTAACCTCAAGGAGGTTGGTGTTGGTGTCCCTTGTTAATTTGACATTGTATTTTTGAAATGTACCTGCCTACTCACAAACAAACTGTCCTTTTTGATGTAAAACACATAAGCAAGTATTTGTGCAAAATAAATAGCCATTTATTATGGGTCATAACAAAATAAAGAGGAAGGCAACGCTGGAGAAACTGGTGAAATTTGCGAAGCCTTTGTACCCCAGGGCAGACATCAATTATTTTACAATCAAAATTGGTGGCCTGAGGAGTCCTTATAATAGTGAGCACAATCCGGTCCAGGACTACAAGAGATCAGGAACAGCAGCAGATGACATATATGTCCCCAGGCTGTGGTCTTACCACAGCCTGCGTCTTTTGTCAGACCGGACTGAACCCAGGCCATCACTTTCTTGTCTTCCTTCCATGCTTGCTTCTAGGCTGTGGCTCTGGTGTTGGAGTTGTGGTAGGAGGTGGAGGAGGAGGACCATGATTGAACTCACAAATGTGGCTTTGGCTTGTGAGTTTGCCCCTCAACCCCTTATTTAGGGCTTATAATATAACTTCCCTCCTCCATTTCCTGCATTTTGCAGGCTGCCATGTAGGCATAGTCATCTTGATTATTGGGGGGGGGTTCTGCGGGCTGCAGTAGCCTTTTGAAATAGGCCATGTGCTGCCTCCTCTAGGTTACTCCTCTTCCTGGGACTTTTTTTTGGAAGGCGGAGAGGAGGGACCTGGGATTCGGGCAGGCTACTAGGCCCGGCCACCTCCTGGCTGCCACTTACCCCCGCCAACTCCTGGCTGCCACTTACCCCTGCCACCTCCTGGCTGCCACTTACCCCTACCACCTCCTGGCTGCCACTTACCCCGCCACCTCCTGGCTGCCACTTTCTACGGCCTCCTCCTGGCTGAGACTTTCCTGTGTATGAAAAAGGGACATAGTTTTAGTTTTTGTTTCATCAATCACACACAATTTGCAGTTCATGACTGTTGCAAATTGAATGTTAATAAATAGAAAAGACTATCATTCTGACCCCAGCATTTTTCATTCTTGTCCCAATCCTTTGCGGCCACTACTGTCTATTGATATGTAAAACACTTTGTAAAATCATAAATTACTGATCAAAAATAACATCTAGTTAACATCATTAATGATTTGACTAGAAATATGTTGAACAATACTATACCTGGCTCAAGCTGGGCTCCTCCACTTCTTCCTGGCTGGAAGGCCCAGGTTGGATGTCGGAAGCCTCAGCTGAGGTGGAAGGGAGCCTTGAAGGAAGATTGGAGAGTGCTGGCCTGGGTTCAGTCTGGCCTGCCAGAAAATGCAGTCTGTCATAATACCACATCCTGGGATTCCCTGATCTTTGGGAATCCTGGACCTTCTTGCGCTCCCTATTATAAGTGCTCCTTATGCCACCAATTAGGGCCTTCAAATAGGGGATGTCTGCCGTGGGGATCACTGGCTTCACAAATCCCAGCAATTGATCCAGCGCTGCCTTCCTCTTTGGTTTATTGTTATAAAAGGGGTGGTTTACCTGCCACAGACAGGGCAGCTACCTATACAGATCAAGGAATATGGGGATAAAGTCCTCATCATTGAATAGATCCATTTTCTCTGCAAGACACAACACAAAACACAAGACAAACCCTAATGTCAGGCTAAACTCTCCCAATCTTGTCCCAATATAGGCCTTAATCTAGAAGCAGTATAGGCCACTGATGCACCAAGTTAAACTTATACCTTTGTTAGAATGACCTTCCTCCACTCACAGATCGTACGTACGAAGCACGCTTGTTACGCTTTATATACACTGCGCATGTGTGAAACTCCACCCGCCCCTGACGTTCTTTGTAGTCTATTCCCCACCCCTTGTCTTTTGGCGCAGTGGGAGAGCACATGGCGGAGAAAGAGCAAGTGCATGCAGACAGCAGCAGCAACGACGAAAGCCCGGAGCCACAAATGTCCCGATCCTTGAGAAGATTTAAGGCCTCAAATATGACCTTTATAGAGATGGTGGAGATGGTGGACATCTTGAAGAGGGCTGACTATGATGGGAAGCATGGACCTTACCCAAACCCAAATGTCAGAAAGGCCAGGATCATGACTAAAGTTATGAAAAGTCTGCACAGGAATTTTGGGATACAACAATCCAAGGATCAATTGAGGAAACATTGTTCAGACCTGAATTTGAGGGAGCAGGATCAGTACTTAGAAAGATCAAGTGAGTTCTTTAAAAAAGTAAGTAGTTGTCGTGTGTTCCTATTATTATTACTACTTGCATGCTGCTCCATGTGCTTTTCTTTACTGTTGTAAAGGTTAAAACGGCAACTTTCAGGTTTGTGGGCACAGTAATCATTCGTAGTAAACATTGTTTGTTTGCCCACTAATACAATGTTTTTGGCAGATCCAGATTAACTATATTTGTTCAGGCATATTTGTATAAAAAAAAGTTTATGACATTGTTGTCTAGATGGGTTTGTACTAGAATGAAATGCAAACTTGATTCAGTGTAAGGAGAGGACACTCAGCAGCTGTTTACACATCTGGATGCAGGAGCACTAGTGTGGGACATGAGAACAAACTTTTTAGGGTGTCCCACACAGGTGCTCCAGTGGATACTAGGGGTGTCTTCATGTGTGAAAATTGTACAAAAGAGGTAAGTATTCCAGCTTTATAAAGGGAAAAAAATAAGGTCTTCAACTTGTAACCCAAACAAGACAATTGTATGACACTTCCAAGCAATGTTTCATATTACTATTTCTCGCCTCAAATATCTGTGTGCTAAGTATACCTTTTTTTTATTCACATAGGGGAGAAAAGACTCAGGACATCTGAGGACACCAGGGACCCCCCACCTCCTAAAGAAAAGCAAATTCCCACACCACAACCAGAAGATGTGGAGGAAGGAGAGGTTTATGAAGTGGGCGAAATAGTGACCACAGCAGGTGAGTGTCTGAGACCACCGCTTCAGGTAATAGATGGATGCCTGCATATTTATAATACATGGTGTGTTTTATTTATTTTAGGTGATCTGGATGTTGTGGAAGAAGAATCTTATTTCACAAGTGCAAGTGCACCCATCCTCATCTGGGAGATCATGGTGTGCAATCGTGATTTACAGAAGATCAAGGAAGACATCAATGATGTGGAAAAAAGACTCAAAAACATAATTGATGTTTTAGGCAGAATCTAAAACACCCCAAAATTCTTATAGTTTGTTAGGATTTTTATTATTTTCACACGTTTTAAATATTTTTTAGAAATCCAGATTTTGAAGATGCACACAGTGTGTCAACATGTGCTATCTGCCATCATGGGATATCAAGGTACACAAGGTTCCTCGCAACTAAAGTAGATGAGAGGAAGGGGTTGCACCCCCGAAACATGTCCATTGATCCCCCATGATGGGAGCTAGCACAAGCTGACATTAGGCATGGGATCAGGAGGGAAATCCCCATTTTGACTCTCAATTTGCGTGCATCTTAAAAATTTGGCTTTCACAGGGGTGACATAACCCCATCTGATGAAGGCAATATCAACACAGTTTGGACATAATAATGTCTGATATTGCCTTCACTTTGTCAAAGTTGAACGTTGTAAGTTCCTGAGTTGTGTATTGTTTTATGGTTTTAAACATGCCTGTTTTAACACAAAAAGGCTATTTGTACTGTCAAAAAGAACAATGTTATTACTAAAATATGTTGGTTTGTTCAAAAACCCTTTTCTAACGCACGTGTGAATGTGCACAGAGTAAAAAGTTTTCTACTTAACAATGTGTGGCTTCTTCTTTCAATGCTCAATATAATTTTTAGGAGTAAGTTGGTGTTTACACCGAAATGGGGGTTATTTACTAAAGGCAAATCCACTTTACACTCCAAGTGCACTTTCAGTGCATTTTCAAGTGCACTTTTGCAGTGCACTTGGATTGCAAAGTGGATTTTCCTTTAGTAAATAACTCCCACAGTGCTTTATAATTTGCCACAATGAGGCCATTTTCGTGACTTACCAAAATGTATGAATATTTTTATCAGTAATGCATTACATACATTAACAACAAAAACAAGGTGTGTGTGTGTAGCAGACCCACAACATAATAATAGTTTGCTGAAGAGATTGTCACCTCATGTATCAAATAAATTATGCTTGCACTATTGAAGAAAATGGCCAAAAAAAGCCCATTGGAGAACCTAGGAGACAGCTAAAAGAAACACAAGCAGTAAATCAAAGGAAATATTATTTCAGTTTAACTAAAAACATTTATTCTTAAAATGCTTATTAAACATTTTCTGGCATATAAATGCCCCCCTACCTGCAAAGTACTCCATATATTTTATACGGACCTTGCATGTGCTTTGGGGGGGCAAACATTGAAAACCAGGTACAAACCCACAAGCACAAACTGAAGAGCAGTAATGATTGGAAAAGCACAAGGCTGAAAAGCATGAATCATCTCTCACCAAACTTCTATTAACACGAGATTAGCAGAAGGAGCCCAAAGGGTGGAGCACTGGCTATTGAACTTCCCCTTTCTAGTGCCATCGTACGTGTTGTACATCACCGCGTTCTTGATGTTCGGAAGTTCCAACAAGATTTGTGTGACCGTGTGTATGCAAGATAAGTCTGAAAAAAAACATGGATTTTGTTGTCGGAATGTGTGATCGTGTGTATGCGGCAATACTGTGTATAGAAGCTGCTGCAGAAATAATTGCATTTATAAAGCCAAAAAATTACATTTTCCCTGCAGGCTTCTTTATTTTGTAAGCAATGGCTTGCGGAGCCAGTCTGTATGATGAGGCTACAATGTAGTGCACTTGGAGCAAGATTAGATATTTTTTGATAAATTCTGGTGTCTCTTCCACAGCCTTTGAATAGAAGTAACAGGCAGAGAATAATTGTTCATTGGTTGTCGGTGGTGCCTTCACACTGTAACCTTATAGAGGTACTCTTGATGAAAGCAGGAATTAGCCTTGCTGTCAAAAATTAAAATAATGTGCACCTGTCAAACAGGTGTGGAAAAATTGGTCTTACTTTGGGTGTTAATTGTGCCCATGAAACCTACACCAAGAACATTCTTCCAGATAAAATCAACACCCACAACGCTAGGCAGACTAGAAGTCCTGCAGAGATTCCACATCCCAAAAAACACTTAAATTGGTGACATTGGCATCAGGGGCTTCATAGCTGCTGGTAATCCAAGACTGAATCATTTTGATAAATGTCAGACGGTCTACCGAGTCTGTGGACAGACACGTTCTATTATCAGAAACAAAACCTCCAGCAGCACTGAATGCCCATTCAGAAAGCACGCTGGATTCAGGGCAGCCCAGCAGTTCAATTGCATACTGGGCAAGTTCAGGCCAGTGTTCTATTCTCATGACCCAGTAAGCCAGTGGATCGTTGACTGGAAATCTCTCCATCTCTGTTTTCTCCCCTAGATAATCGTCCACTGTGTGATGCAGATGCTGCCGATGGGATGTAGAAGCTTACAGCCCTGGGCAGTGAGGACTAAAAAAATTCAGAAATGCATCACTTAGGCGGCCGCCTTCTCCACCGCTCCTCCCTTGACCAACAGAAGCCTGAAAATTATGTTTTCCACTACACTGTAACCTAACAGAATCAGGAAAAGCATTAGATAAACTCCTCTTTAAGGTGTCCTCAAGAGATTTCATCTTCTACACTCTCTGTGGTGATGGGATAAGTTCTGAGACTTACCTCTTATAACAGTAGTCAAGAGGTTTTCCAACCAATAGTGATCCTTCTCCTTTACAGCCCATATTCTTGGGTCCTTTTGCAGGCTTTAAAGCATGAGGGAGCCCATGCACCACAAATTTGCGGAGGCATGAGAAGCAGACTCCTTTAGATCACTGAGAATTATAGTATCTGGAACTAGCTCCTCCCAGCCATGTACTACTCCCAAGGATTCTGCAGATTGTCAGAATGTGTATACTGAAATATTAAAACAATATTATATTTGTGGCATTATGCAAAATCTGTGGTTTAGGGAGATTTTCACATTTTTCCAATTTTTCCACAAATACGACCAATTCATTCAAGTTTGTTTATCCATGCTATTTTGAGTACAACAATATGCTAAAAATATATATAAATCCAGTGTAAAATAATATCAGATATATTTGGTGATGATACAAAAATGTAAAATGTAAAAGCTCTTGTTACACAATGTTATATTTCAACATTTTATGTCTTAGTAAACTTAAACTTAGTAACACTTAGTAAATAGCTTTCCATGGCTCTACAGACTTGTGTAAAAAGGCTAGGTGTTGACATTAACACTTGTGATTCTTCTCAAAACAAATAGACCTTCAAGCTAAAATTTATTTTACAGTATATGGACAATGTTGTTAACCATATACAAACTTGATAATTTAACCAAGACTCATTTTTAAATAAAAAAATAAATTTAGAAGGAATTTATTTTTAAACACATATCATGACAAAACCATTGTACAAACTTTGGCCTCTTAATATTTGGAATATAATTATTTTATGCTGCAGGTAAAAATAATACAACGCCAATGTGCTCTGTCATATATTTAGATAACCATGAGGATAGCCATGAGGAAGTTTTTGTGAGTATGATGAATTTGATATTTGTGTGAACATACATAAGACAAGAGCTCCCTCTTGTGGCCTTTGTGAGAAGTGTTTTATCTGTCTCATGTTAGAAGTACTCACTGTGAATCTAGGAGTGTCTCCGAACATGCGGAATATTTTTCCTTTCGGATCCTTATGCAGTCTGATTTCTGTGACTTGTGGAAACTTCGATTTGATGAGCTTGAGGCTTGACAGGCTGCTGTTTAACTTCGAAAATAATAAGAATAAATAGAAAAATAAAAGCCGAACATAGAAAACATAGCGTGTTAAGTAACATTGCAACTTTCCATAAACTTTAAAGTGAACCATAAAGGGAAATTCCTCCATGTGGTTCTAGTGGGTTTTACCTGTGTGCAGCTGATTGCTGCTCAAGTTATTTAGGGGATGAGTTCAAGCCTAAAGGCTATCCCGGTTACTCTCGTAAGGACACATGTTAACTCTTATGCGGCAGAGAATGTTAATTGTAGACATGTGCATTCGTTCTCATCCGAATGCATTTTCGTCCGAATTTCAGGAAAGTGCAGGATCCGAAAAACGAAAGATCCGACATAAACAAATGCTTTATTTTCGTTTTCATTGCTACAACAGTTCGATATAGATAGAAGATTCGACATGATGATGACAATAACAATCTGTGTCCATCAAACCTGTGGTCGAATGTGCCTAACCTTAACTCTATTAGTCCAAGATTATTCTACATAGAGAGAAAAGATTTGACGAAGGGGAGAAAGATTCGACGTAGGGGAGAAAAGATTCGATGTAGGGGAGAAAAGATAAATAAAAATAATGATGACGATGAATGTTATTGGCTGATTGTAACCAAGGAGGAGGAGCAGTAAAATAGCTAAGTACACACGTACTTTGGCTTATGGTGTCTGTTGAAAGTTCTAAGAAGATTCGATGGAGCAGGTAAACTATACGGCATCGTACAGTTTAGCTGCTCTGTCGAATCTTCTTTGAACATTCGACAGACACCAATTTGGATTTTTGGATGAATGCAATTTTTAACGAAAAACAAAATAAATAAAAACGAATTTTGGGAGTAACTAAATAAATTTATTTTTCGGACGAAAACGAAATTCCGAAACAAAATATTTCAGTGTGCACATGTCTAGTTAATTGTGTGATTTGGCATTCCATTGCGTTACTGTTTTCCAGTCTGGGATGGGTGTTCATCGATTGGTTGTAACATCGTTGTCATCACTGGGGTCTGGAAGAATTTTCCAATCCTTCAACAGGGAAATGCCCTTGTCCAGGGAGTCCACAACATATGTTTGATCCTGTTTGGTGATGGTGATTTTAGTGGGGTACCCCCATCTGTAGGGTATGCTATGGTTCCTGAGCATCTTTGTGATAGTGTTCATATTTCTTCTTTTTTGCAGTGTGTGCTGAGACAGGTCAGCGTAGAATTGCAGATTCTGATATTGGGGTGGAATTCACTCCTGTTTGCGCATCGTTTGCATTAGTTGCTCTTTTACATGAAAAAAGTGCAGACGCAGAATCACATCTCTGGGGACTTTATCAGGAAGATACGATGGCTTAGGTACGTGATGTATTCTATCTATAGTAACTTCCATGTCAGAGAGGTCAGGCAGAAGGGAAGTAAATAAATCGATCGCATATGATCGCAGGTCTGATGGTTGCACCGACTCAGGGATCCCCCTAATTTTTAGGTTGTTCCCTCTGGACCTGTCTTCAATATCTGCAATTTTGTTTTTAATCCATGCTGATTCCTCTTCTTGTTCCTCATTTGCATCCACCAATTCATTTATGGTGGAGGCATACTCCCCCATCTTGCTTTCAATATGCTCCACCCTGGTCTTCACTGCACTCAACTCCCCACTGAATCTATGCATACAGTTCATCATGTCTGTTTGCAGTGTGCTTCTGAGAGATACAAGCATGTCCTTAAGAACAGTGTCCATCACAGGCTGATTCATAGTCGGAAAGGTAGTAATTGAATCAGGGATTTCTCTGGTGTCATGCCCTGAGTCTGTTACAGGACTAATTGCAGGGCTGCATCCAGTGCCATCCAGCTTTATTTGGCTTTAGCCAAGCTCCCTGATGGTGAGGAGGAAGGGAGGGAATGCTGGTTGCAGTAGGACTCATTATTTTTGGCGGATGATGCTGCTGTATTCGGTTTAGGCTTGTGTTTGTGAGTCAGGGTGGGTGAGGGTCCGGCGCCATTTTGCCTACCTCCATGCAGCGGCTATGTAAAGTAGTCCATCAGCCGTTGCAGCTTGGATGACCCTTTTAGTTTGCCCATCATAATCTCCAGGGGTGCCCGGATTGGTTCGCCAGCTGGGGGAGTCGAAAACGGAGTCCTGTATGCTGATTTTAGCCGATGTATCCACGAAGGTACCGGAGCTCCGGGATTAAGCTGCCATTCGGCTCCACTGCAGGCCATGCCCCCCGCTCTGCCATATATTTAAATGGTTTTGTTTTGTATATGCTAAAAATTCAATTATCAAAAGGTATAAATAAAAGGTTAATACTTTACCATGGCTTAAGACTCTTTTGTTTTGAGAAGTATCAACCGAGTGTCCAAAGGACTTCTTTGATCCTCCTTCCTACATTCTTATGTACTGAAGATCTCAACATCCTCTCGCTTTCCAAGATTCTTTCCATCTCCAAAATTCTTTCATTCCCCTCATGTCATGTGTAACCCTTTCTATATCCCCCTTAGAATATGGGTGTGGAAATGCCTTTCTCATCATGAGTGACGTAAAACACACGTCATTTCCTGGATAACCCTTATGGGAAAAATTGTAGTTTGCTTTATTCACCATTATCAAAGGGGCGGTGTTGTATAAAAATTTACTTTATTTAATCTTTAAATAACCTGTTGACTTTGGCTTAACAGAAAGCCATCAACTATAAGAAAATGTTTATATCTTGACATATATGTCAGACTTCCTGGCCCCTATTGAAATATATGTGTTTGAGAACTAATTCTTTTTAATCCCAATAGTTCTGACAAGATGGAAAACCATCTCTAATGCCCCGTACACACAGTCGGACATTGATCGGACATTCCGACAACAAAATCCATGGATTTTTTCCGACGGATGTTGGCTCAAACTTGTCTTGCATACACAAGGTCACACAAAGTTGTCGGAAAATCCGATCGTTCTGAACGTGGTGACGTAAAACACGTACGTCAGGTCTATGAACAGGGCAGTAGCCAATAGCTTTTGTCTCTTAATTTATTCTGAGCATGCGTGGCACTTTGTGCATCAGATTTGTGTACACACGATCGGAATTTCCGACAATGGATTTTGTTGTTGGAAAATTTTATAGCCTGCTCTCAAACTTTGTGTGTCAGAAATTCCGATGGAAAATGTGTGATGGAGCCCACACATGGTCGGATTTTCCGACAACAAGGTCCTATCACACATTTTCTGTCGGAAAATCCGACCGTGTGTACAGGGCATTACTGTTTGAGGTATGTCTTCCTCTGCTTCAATGCCTCCAAAACTGCCAGAATCCTCCTCCTTCTCCTTCTCATCCTCCCTCTCTTCTTGTTTGTTCTGTGGCATAGGAACAATGGTGTCTTCATAAAGTGGGTCCTGAGAGGAAAGGAAATCCTCCTCTTCCAACCACTGCTCTGCCTTGAGTGCCCTGTCCATACTGCCATACAGAGTCTGCTCCAGCAGGAACATAACAGAGATTGTGTCACTGATGCATCCATTGTCACAGCTTATCATCCTTGTGGCCTCCTCAAATGGTGACAGTACAGTGCATGCATCCTTTATGAGCAGCCATTGGCATGGGGAAAAAAAGCTGAGCCAGCCTGAGACTGTCATTGTGCCATACTCACACAGGTACTCATTGGTGGCCCTCTGCTGCATGTACAGCCACTGCAACATTTCCAAAGTCATGTTCCACCTGGTGGGCATGTCACAAATTGGGCGGTTTACTGGCAGGTGGAATTCCCGCTGAATTTCAGCCAACCGAGCACTGGCTGTGAATGACCGCCTGAAATGGCTACAGACTCTTCTGGCCTGCTTTAGCAGATCTTCCAACCCTGGCAGGCCCGTTGCGACAGGACAGGCAAAACAAACAATTGCTTGGGGCTCCGAGCTGGCCTTGTGTCCCAGCCGCGCCACTGGCCACTGCTTCCTATAAGCTGCAGCCTGTAGTGTGGCCGAGCTCCTCTTCCTTCCTCCTGCAGTCCGCACGGTACAGGAGAGTCAGTTTCCTGTTCCCGGCCGGACTGACAGGAATTGCACACACTGAGTGCTCACTTCCTTTCAGTCCGGCCGGCCGGGAACAGAAAACTGAATCTCCTGCCACGCGGTACGTGGTAGGGAGGGGGGTTAAAAAGAACATGGGGGAGTAGTAAGGGGGGGCAGTCATCAAGACCCATTTAGTAATAAAAATATGGTAGCTTGCTAACCATAATAAAAACAATTACCATAGCTTTCTTTCCATTTTCTTCTTTCTTTACCATCCCATTTTCATCTTATTGCTTCTTTTTTTAATCAATGGTACAGTGGTGTTTTTTTGCAAATGTTCAATTGTTGAAAATGTTCAAATTTTATGCACATTATATGCAACAGTAGTATTTGCACTGTAAACCTTTTTTATTTTTATAAAGTGTTGGTGAATTTAAACTATCGCTATGCTGTGATTCCTGTAGGCTTTGCGTGCTTGCGGGGGGGTTTGGGGTGCTTCCATGTCCATTTTGCTTGGGGCCCCCAAATTCCTTCAAACGTCCCTAAACCCCGGGTACCTATTTAGGAAATGCTGCACCACCAAATTGATTACATGTGCCAGGCATGGCACATGTGTCAACATTCCCTGTCTTAGGGCGGACAGGAGGTTTGTGCCATTTTCACACACCACCATTCCTGACTCTAGCTGGTGTGGCATGAACCACCTCAGGGCCTGTCCCAGTAGAGCTGCACAAATCTCTGCTCCGGTGTGGTTCCTGTCCCCTAGACTCACCAGCTGAAGCACTGCATGGCACCTTTTAGCCTGACTCATTGAATAGACCCTTGAACGCTTAGGGGGTACATAGGGCAATTCAGCAGAGGAGGGCATGGAGGCGGAGAAGAATGAGAAGGAGGAGGAGGGAGTAGAAAAGACAAATATGGCATCATCACCACTAGCTGTATGGAGACATGGGGGCACAACAAACTGCAGCACTGAGCCTTGTCCTGCATCCTTCTGAGCTGCAAGCAGAGTTACCCAGTGTGCTGTGAACTAAATATATCTTTCCTGACCATTTGCTGGACCATGTGTCAGCAGTAACATGGACTTTCCAGCAGACTGCGTTGCCCAACGATGCCACAGCATTGCCTTCCACGTGATGGTACAGAGCTGGAATGGCCATTGTGGTACAGCACATTCAAAATGTAAATGCAGAAGTTGTAGAGCCAGCAGCTTTGACAAGCTTGCATTTAGAGCTTGACTGTGACTGTATTTTTTTTCCACTGCAGCAGATGGGGCAGAGAAATTTGCCGGCTATAGTCTACAGCTGGTGGAGTGCTGCTGGTAGATGTGCTGCAAGGACCTGGGACACCCTGCGCTATAGCATCATCCCTGTCAGTGGAGGCTGCTGAGAGGTCATGAGTATAGCAGGGGCAGACTGAGGTGAGTAAGGAGGAGGAACAGATTTGCGTCCCTTTTGTGTGGCTTTCAGGTGCTCTTTCCAATGGGCTGAGTGGTGGGAGGTTAAATGCCTTGTCAAGCATGTGGTACCCAAATGGCTGGTGTTTGTGCCACATTTGATGTGCTTGAGACAAAGTTTGCAAATTGAAACACTGTGAATGGCTGCACATGTGCTAAAAAGGCCCAGATAACTGAGCTGTGGGAAGTGGGTCGGGAGATAACAGCTCCACAATGTGATTTGCTCTCTACTCTTCCATGATGGCTGCCTTGTTGGGGTTGTGCCTCACCCTCACTTTCCTCCTCTGCTCTATCTGGCACCCAAGTCGCATTAGTGACCTCATGATCATTATCTCCTCCATCCTCATTACTACTGGAGACAACTTGGCAATATGACTGCCAATCTGTGTACCAGTCTTCTCCCCTCTCTCTAGGCTCATGTTCCCGCCTTCTCAACCTCAACCTCAGAACCAACATCTGAATCAAGTAATGGCTGTGCATCGTCAAGGAGGAAGTGCCTGATGCCGTGTTCAAATAACTTAGCTGACTCCTCCATGCCTGTTGCTGGTGCTATGGCAGGAATAGCTGTGGACAAGGAGGCAGGTTTTTGCCACTCTGGCAGCTGCAGTGGACTGTGCACCAGTATCTGCTTGTGTGACGGAGGATGAGGATGGTTTAGAAAGCCAGTCCACCACCTCCTCTGCATGCTGTGGCTGGATAGCATGGGCAAAATCACTAAACAGAGGAAATGATGCCCTGCCTGAGGACTGACCACGTCCACCTTTGCCTATGGACACATACACTGCTGGCCCCCTCACAGTGCTGTGGGAACATATGACATAAATAATAATAGAAAAAAATTAAAAACGCCCCTGTCCCGTCGAGCTTGAAACGACCGCATACGTAAGTCACAACTGCAGAGCAACAATTCTAGTACTAGACCTCACCTGTAACCTCCTCTTTTTGACAATTGTTTATGTTAAAATCATTTTTTTTTGCTAGAAAATTACTTAGAACCCATAAACAGTATATATAACACCCTAGAGAATCCTAGAGAATATAATGCAATACTTTATGTCACACTGTATTTGTGCAGCGGTCTTACAAGCGCAATTTTTTTGGAAAAAACACTTTTTTGAGTTAAAAAATGAGACAACAGTAAAGTTAGCCCAATTTTTTTTATATTGTGAAAGATAATGTTACGCCGAATAAATTTATACCCAATATGTCATGCTTCAAAATTGCGACCACTTGTGGAATAGCGACAAGCTTTGGCACGTAAAAATCTCCATTGGCGACGTTAAAATTTTTTTACAGGTTATCAGTTTTGAGTTACAGAGGAGGTCTAGTAACAGAATTATTGCTCTCACTCTAACGATTGCGGCGATACCTCATATGTGTGGTTTCCATATTCGGGCACCACTTACGTATGCAATCTTTTCTGTGCCTGAGCTTGGTGGGACAGGGAGCTTTAAAAAAAAAATTATTATTAATTATTTTACCTTTTATTTTTTATTTTTACACTTTCCTTTAAAAAAAAAGTGGGTCACTTTTATTCCTATTACAAGGAATGTAAACATCCCTTGTAATAGAAAAAATGCATGACAGGACCTCTTAAATGTGAGATCTGAGGTCAAAAAGACCTCAGATCTCAAATTTACACTAATGCAATAAAAAAAAGAAATGTCATTTAAAAAAAAATCCTCTTTACGAGCATTGGGCGGAAGTGAAGTTTGACATCGCTTCCATCCTCCAATGCTATGGAGCCAAGTGGGGGCCATATTTCCCTCACTCAGTATCCAGGCAGTGAGGAGAGAGGAACCGATCGGCTCCGCCGCTACCAAAAGCTCCAGTAAGCGACAGAGATGACCGGCGTACAGCAGCAAGGGGGGGCTATCCCACCACCGATAAAAGTGATTTTGCGGCTAATATGCAACAGAAACCATATTTATCTCTAGAAATGCACACTGTTCCTGAAAATACCAGGGTTATGGCAGCCAGCTGCTGCCATAACAACGGTATTTAGCAAGTTAACAACAAAGTACCGACGTACCGTTATGGCAATTTGCATGAAGTGGTTAAGTGCGCACTAACGCACAAACATGTACTGCGTTAAACGGTGCGCAACGCACTGAAATTTATGGTGTTAAACTTGCAGTAACGCACTGAACTGTACTGCATTAAACAGAAGAAAATGCAAATGCACTATAATTTACGGTGTTAAGTTTGCAGTAATATACAGAACTGTTCTGCGTTAAATGGAAGATAATGCACTGAAATATACGGCGATAAACTTGCAGTAATGCGCTGAACTTTACTGCATTAAACGGCACGTAATGCACTGAAATATATGGTGTTAAACTTGCAGGAACTCACTGAACTGTACTTCATTAAATGGAAGATAACTCACTGAAATATACAGCTTTAAACTTGCAGTAACACATTGAACTGTACTGCGTTAAACAGAAGATAACACACTGAAATATACGGCCTTAAACTTGCAGTAACACACTGAAATATACGGCCTTAAACTTGCAGTAACACACTGAACTGTACGGCCTTAGACTTGCAGTAACGCACTGAACTGTACAGCATTAAATTTGCAGTAATGCATTGAACTGTAAAGTGTTAAACGGCATGTAATGCACTAAAATATATACTGTTAAACTTGCAGGAAAGCACTGAACTGTACTGCATTAAAAGGAAGATTATGCACTGAAATATGCAGTGTTAAACTTGCAGTAACACACTAAGCTGTACAGTGTTAAACTTGCAGTAACGCACTGAAATATACTACGTTAAGCGTGCACTAAAGCACCAAAATTTGCTGCTTTAAACTGCGCATAACACACTGAAATATATGGCGTTAAACTTGCAGTAATGCACTGAACTGTACTGTGTGAAACTGAAGATAATGCACTGAAATATACAGCGTTAAACTTGCAGTAAGGCACTGAAGGCACTGAAGGCACTGAACTGTACTGCTTTAAATTAAAGATAACGCACTGAAATATACAGCGTTAAACTTGCAGTAATGCACGGAACTGTATTGCATTAAACAGAAGATAACGCACTGAATTGTACAGTGTTAAACTTGCAGTAATGTACTAAACTGTATAGCGTTAAACTTGCAGTAACGCACTGAAACACACTGCGTTAAACGTGCACTAACGCACAGAAATGTACTACATTCAACGGCACAAAATGCACTGAAATATAAGGCGTTAAACTTGCAGTAACTCACTGAACTGTATTGCGTTAAACAGAAGATAATGCACTGAAATATATGGCGTTAAACTTGCAGTAATCGGGGGAATGGCCTAATGTAGAATATAAACAGACGTGTCCCTGAGCAGTCTCTCCTAAAGCAATCCTGCTCCACCCTGGGTCGGCCATGTTCAAAACTCTGATCTTTCTACACCAACCTTTCTGGAGATGGCCCCTACGCCATTGTAAGGTGTTTTGGTGGATGGGCAAGAGCATCTAGCCAAGATGAGCATCGCCACCCTCTCCTGCCAAGATGGCCACCACAACAACAACAGCACGCCATGCATCTCTCTGGCCTCTGATCTCTTCAGGGATGCCCAGGATGCCTCCCCACCACCCTCACCAGGGATTCCAGACCCACCAACCTTATCTTCACAAGCTGCCCTATGTGACAATGGTGCGGATGATGGGAAATGGCCCACACTTTTGGAGGTCCTGATTACCATTAAGATAAATCATTCAGACCATATGAGGAAGGTGGATAAACTGAAGCTTGATCTTGTGATTATCAGGCAAGACCTGCAAAAAATATGCGGCAGGGTCACTGAGACTGAACGGTTCATCAGTGACATGGAGGACACTATTAACCCCATACTGCCCAAACTTAACACTTGCGGGGGGAATATTGCAACATTGGAGGATAAGGTGGATCACCAACGCCTGGTTGGTCTCCCTGAGTGGGTGGAGGGGTCAGACCCTGTAGCTTTCATGGAAAGCTAGCTTGAGCAAGAATTTGGCCGCAATCATCTCTCCTCCTGCTTTGTGATTAAGAGGGCCCACCGAGTCCCTGGTTGTCCTCTTCCTGAGGGATACCACTCTCACATGATGGCGATTCACATCCTCAACTACAGGGATCATGATTCCATTCTTGTTGCAGCCTGGAAAAAAGGAAGATCAACAATTCTGTGGTGCCTTTGTTCCCTGGTTATTCTGCATCAGTTTGCAATATGAGAGACAGTTATCAGCGTGTCAAGCAGAAGCTCCTTGAGCATCCAATATTCCATGCTATTTCCTGCTACCCTCCATGTTACTCATCTTGGGTGGGTTAATTTCTTCTAGTCCCTGCCCCAACCTCCTCGAGCACCCACCTGATGAATGTCCACCCATTGAAGAAAAGAAGCCAGTTTATTTCCTTTATCACCTTCTTTGTTTTTTGCCTATTGCTGATGGCCTTATTAAGCCAATTTGTGGTCCACCGTGCATCTCTCCTGCAGGAGAGTTGGATTCTCAGCTACGGAGTTGACCTGAGCTGCCACGGGGTGAATCGTCCACCCCATTCTTGTTGAACATTGACTGTTTTTTTACCTTTCATTCTGCTGTTAAGGGCTATGCCCCCCCATGCATGGCTTCAGTTCAGGGTCTAAGCCCACCCTTTTTTTCAGGAGATGGGCAGGGGTTTTGCTGCCCTTCTTGGGTAGTTTTATTGTTTTTGTATATAGTTTTGCTACAGTATGCGTGAAGTATGTATGGTTGGATGTCTGTGCACCACTGAATCTCTCTGTTGGCACTGTAGCCATGCTTGGATCTGAGGTTGCCTCCAATGGGCCTTCACCCCCCCTCCCTTTTTTCTCTCCTGCCCTATGGGTTTTAATGCTTTCCTCATGGCCGTAGTAAATATATGTTTGTGGAATGTTTACGGACTGAATTCCAAATTTAAAAGAGCTTCTGTTTTTGAATTTCTTAAACCGCATAAACCACATGTTCTGTGCCTTTAGGAAACCCATCTAATGGGCTCCAAGATTCTAGCTTTAAAGAAACATTGAGTTACTCACAATTATCACTCCACTTACTCCAATTACGCTCGCGGGGTAGCAATCCTAATCCGTAAGGGGTTACCATTCTCTTGTCAATGGATTTCTGACCCTAAGGGACAATACCTAATTTTACATATGATTATATATGGGGTCTCTCTTTTTTTTTGGTCATGGTTTACCTTCCCCCCGGTCACGGCTACAGTGTTTGCTGAATTAAGTGTACATTTCTCCTCACTGACAATTTGTCCCATGATTATTGTTGGGGATTTTAACTCTGTGATGCAGCCTGTATTTGACAGGTTGAAACCTCTAATGTCTGAATCAAAATAGTTTCATACATGGTGTTCTACTTATGGATATGTGGACCTCTGGCGATGGAAATTTCCTACGGAGAGAATTTTTTTCTTGCCAGTCTAAATCTTATCTCTTTCTAGGCTGAATTATGCACTGGCCACAAATGATTTATTACCCTGTGTTCTATCTCAGACAATATCTGATCATTCCATAGTTCAGGTAGTTTTGACTTTGGGCCATAGACCCTCGTTTTGGGTTTGGAGGCTCAGTCACCTCTGGGTCTCCACACCAGAAATTTGTGATTCCATTCCAACTGACATGGCCAATTATTTGTCTTCTAACTCTGACTCTACTGCTGTGGGACCTGTCTGGGATGCCTTTAAGGCGATGGTCAGGGGCTCCTATATTTCTCATATCAAACACTATAGATCTGTTGGGCGGGCTGCACAAGAAACGCTACAAAAAGCATTGGATAATGCACGCTCCCATCATATGATGAATACTCGGAAACTCGAGGTGTGCTGACAAATGCCCATAGGGCATTGCAACTTCATATGGTAGATCTAACCAAAAAGCAGCAATTATACCTCTCTGCTCGTATTCATGAACATGGGAGGAAAAATGTTAGGCTTCTTGCCTATCTCGTCCATACAGACTTTCATGATAGTTCGATTTCTGAACTTCAAATTCCTGATGGGTCAATTACTTCTGATGCACTGACTATTAACCAGACATTTGCATCTTTTTATGGACAGTTGTATGAGGATATGGTGGTTCCTCTTGAAACTACATTTGAAGGGTTCTTTGCCTTGCTAGATTTTCACTTAGTACTCCTCAGCGACTCTTGCTAGATAAACCTTTAACGAGGAGGTAACTGCTGCCATTCATTTACTACCCTCGCTTAAAACTCCAGGTTTGGATGGCCTTCCTTCTGAGTGGTATCAGGCATATATAAAAGAATTAGCTCCTAAACTTCTCAAAACCTTTCTGGGAGTCTCTAGAGGATGGGAAACTTCCTGACTCAATGAATGAAGCGCTTATTATTGGTATTCCCAAAGCTGGAAAGGATAAGGTATTATCTTACGGGATTCATTTCCTCCACTGCACTTTTGCCTGCCTTTTTTGGTCTCTCCACCTCTCTCAGGGATGAATTGCACAGGTCAAAAGGATCTAGAGGTTCAGGATCCTCTCCTATAGAGGTAGGTTTCATGACATGGAGGGTGGGGGGGGAAATACTTACACAGTCATCTCTGGGGAAGTTGCCACAATCCCCCTTATGGAGGAGCCAAAACCTTCCTGAGCTCTTTGGACATCCAGACTCCACCTGGTGTTGTCGTTTTGGTATTACTCACCTTTCTCACATAGACGATGATAACATTTTTGTATCCTTTGAAACAGTGACGTAGATATGGGATTAATAATAAATTATTTTTCAAATGTCTCTTGCTGTGGCATGCCTTTCAGATGCAGTTTGGGTCTTTAACCATCAAGCTCATGGAATCTTCCATTGAAGACCTCTTGGCATATCCTGAAATCTCCAAACTGGTGACAATTTTCTATATTCGTCTTCAGTTGATGGGGGCTGACCCCTTTCAGAATTCTCATCGCAAATGAATATTGCTGCTGCCTGAGCTTTCTGAAGAAGACTGGGAAGAGGCTACAGAGGTTTGGTCTCAGGATATAATCAGCATAGCTGATCAGTTAATTCAATTTAAGTTTATTCACCACTTACATTATACTCCAGCCAAACTGGTCCGTATGGGATTGGGTTTGAATATTGCTTGTTCTAGATGTGAGCTTGTTGCTGCAAACTTTTTTCATATGTTTTGGAACTGTCCTGGCCTATAGTCCTTCTGGAAGGATTTATTTAGTTTGTTTGAATACAAGCTTAATCTACCAATACCTCAAACCCTGAAAGTGGGACTTTTAGGTGTTCTCAAAGATTTTGTTCTCGGACGCAATCTAGGACATTATTACGTATATTGTTATTCTATGCTTGTAAAACGATCTTATTGCATTGGAAGGACAATGCCCCTCTCGCATTTAATGCTTTATTTTGTAATGTCCACAACTTGCAGTAATGCACTAAACTGTACGCCGTTAAACTTGCAGTAATGTACTGAAATATACTGCATTAAGCGTGCACTAACGCACAGAAATGTTCTGCATTAAACGGCATGCAACGCATTGAAATATATGGCATTAAACTTGCAGTAGCGCACTGAACTGTACTGCGTTAAACGGAAGATAACGCACTGAAATATTTTTTTTTTCCCAATAGTTTTTATTTAATTTTGACAACATACAAAAGGTGAACAACATTTGTCATCAATATGTATTATAGACGATATTACAGATGATCATAGCTAACAAAGTTATGCAGCTACAAAACATTGGTATGGTTTTTAATGAAAATGAATAGGTCGAGAGGTGCTGTCTCTCTCCACCAGCCACCCCATTGGGAGCTTACTGTGACTAGGTGGGGGGACAGCTCCTGCAAGCCCATGCCTCTATTATAACAATATGTAATAGGTTCAACCAAACTGTTGCTGTTAGCAATTATTCACCAAGAGCATATAGCTCATAACTAATAGGAAATAAACAAACAGGAAACAACTCAGCGACAATAGGGAAAAGAAAGAACTCAGACCGTAATTAGAGTACAATTACTCAGGACTAAGGATGAGCTCCGGCGTGTTCGCACACTCCATGTGCCGAGCCCGCCAGAAAGTCGGCACAGCGATGCGCTAATCACAGGCAGTGAGACATTTCCTGATCTCTGCAGCCACACATCGGGAAAATGTCTCACTGCCTGTAATTAGTGCAGCGCCGTGCCGACTTCCTGGCGGGCTCGGCATGTGGAGTGTGCGAACACGCCGAAGCTCATCCTTACTCAGGATTCCTTCGGAGGATAGGGATAGTTTACAGTATCTTTGCCTATTGGTAGTTTTCTCATTCTTATGTTTTATTCACGTTGTACCAATTTATCCATGGTTGCCAGTGTAGAAAGAATTTTGCATGTTATCCCTCAATGGATGCCAGCATGCTTTCAGTATAGTGTATGGACAGTGTGCCTATAGCCTCTTTTACCTCCGGGGGGGTTCGGAGATCTCCACAGTCTAAGCATTACTAACTTAGCTGCTAGGAATAAGTGGGTGGTAAATTTCCTATGGAGTGGTGGTATGTCTTCGATTCCTACATTCAAGAGAGCTAGTGAAGGGGAATATTGGATTGATAGACCTGTCACTTGGTGCAGGATTGTGAAAATGTTGGACCGAAATTTGGCTCGTCTCCTGCAGTTCCAGAGAACATGAAAGATGGTGCCTGACTGCTCACAGTTTCTCCAACACAGAGGAGATGTGGAGGGATCAAATTTAGCTATCCTGTATGGTGCCAGGTACCATCTTTGTATGACCTTGTGGGAGAGTTCCCAAAGGTTGGTGCATTTAGTTGCTGAGTGGGTGTAATGTAGGGCGTTGTGCCATTGTACGTCTGAAAAATAATTGTTAAGGTCTTTTTCCCATGCTAGCTTGGAGTTTGTTAGAACAGTGAGATACCTCCTTTACTATTTTCCTTAGCAGAGAGGTGGATTTGGATCTGCCAGAACAGGTTGTATTTAAGGGTGTTGTTGCTTTTCGGATAGGATGCTACTCGGATGTGATTAAATTGCTCTGAAGCAGGTAAACCATATTCCAATTGTAAATCAGCGAATGGTTTTATATTTGTGCCCGAATATAAATCTGATACCCATTTTATTCCCCGTTTTGTCCATCTATTCAGGTTTAATTCCTGGATTATCAAAGCTAGGATGGATATGGGTATTGAAAGGGGAATAGTAGGAGATGATAGAGATTTGGAAGTCACCAAGGTCTTCCAGGAATTCAGGGTTGCTAAGATTGGTAGAGGAAGATCAGTGGACTTGGATTTAAGGTGGGGATAAGTTAGGACACATTCATATAAGCTACCTCCTGGTATCAAAACTTGTTCAATACTCCCCCATAGTGGGGTAGGTTGGTTAGAAAACCATCCTCTAAGCTGTGCTAATATTGCAGCTAAATGGTAGTCAGCTAAGGCTGGTAATCCTACCCCTCCTGCTTTCTTTGCCTTGCAAAGCTTGGAAAAAGGGATTCTGGCTTTCTTGCCTTCCCAAATGTATCTAGAAAGTATTGTTTGTAAAGCTTGAAAGAATTTTCGGGGGACTTGAATGGGTACTGTACGGTATATCTATAGTAATTGTGGTAGGAGTTGCATTTTGAAGGCTGCCAGCCTTCCTGACTATGATAATGTATGTTTGCTTGATTTGTAGTCCCGCGTGTAATTTATGTTTTAGTGGAAGATAGTTAGCGTTGAATAGTTGGTCAGGTCGGGAGGTGAGTTTAATCCCTAGGTGGGTAATTTCATGGGAATTCCATACATATGGGAATCTAGTTTGCAGGTCCAATTTGTCACGTGGATTTACTCCCAGATTCAAGTTATATTTGGTGTCATTTACTTTGTAGTATGACACCATACCGTACCTTTGCAATAGGTGAGACACGTGTTCCAGGGAAGACACCGGATTTGTGAGCATTAAGATCACGTCATCTGCGAATAGGCTTATTATGTGTTTACGTTTATTGATAATAAAACCATGTATGTCAGGGTTTTGTCTGATGCTGGCGGCTAATGGTTCCATTAACAAATTAAAAATAAGGGGCGACAGTGGACATCCCTGGCAAGTGTAATTTGTGATCCTAAAAGGCTTAGACACCATGCCCGATGTATACACCCGAGCCGATGGAGAAGTATAGAGGGCTAGCATTGCAGAAAGCAGGTGACCTGTGAAGCCAAATTTCTCCAACGTTGTTGTTACATCCAGTGCACTCTATCGAATGCCTTCTCTGCGTCCAAAGCTAGAAGCAGAGAAGGAGTCCGGTGTTTCTTAGCCAGGTGGATTACATCTATTAGTCGTCTGGTGGCATCAGATGTTTGTCTGCCCTTGGTAAATCCAGATTGATCTGGGTCAAATAGGGTAGGTAGGATGTTCACTAGTCTCAATGCTATCAGTTTGGCATAAATCTTTAGGTTATTGTTTAATAGGGATATGGACCTAACATTTTGGGGGATGTCTGGTGTCTTGCCCGGTTTAGTCAGTGTAACTATTAACACTTCTAACATCTCAGATGGAAAGGAAGCCAAGGCAGCAGCAGTCTCGAATACCCTGAGAAGGTATGGGCCTAAAGTTTGTTTAAAATTCTTGTAATATTCCCCTGTCAGTCCATTCGGTCCTGCGGATTTGTTATTGGGGAGAGTATCTATAACCTTCAGTATTTCAGACAGGGAGAAGGGGGTATTTAACTCCTGGAGTTGTGAAGGGGAGAGTTGAGTTAGGTTAATGTCTGTTAAAAAATTTACTACAGCTGAACGAGATGGTTGTGCAGTGCAGCTATCCTGACTTAAGTTATAAAGGGACCCATAGTATTTGCTAAAGGCATCAGCAATGTTTTGGGGGTCAAATACTTTTTGTTTGGGCTTAGGGTTAATGAGATGAGGTATTCTGGTTTTAAAGCGTAGGTCCTGCAGTTTGCAAGTGAGTGCTTTCCCTGCTTTATTACTGGACAAGTAGCAGGACATTTTCAGCTTTCTTTCAGTTTGTTCGAAGGATTGGAGTAGTTCTAGTCTAAGGTCGTGTCTCAGGGTCGTGAGTTTTGTGCTGATGAGGGATGTAGGATTTTTTTGTTTTGAGCTTCAAGGGTACTAATTTCTGAGAGAAAGGTATTAAGCCGCTGCTGCCTTTGCTTTTTGAGCCTTGTGCCTAATTGGATAAACATACCTCTAATGCATGCCTTATGGGCATTCCAGAGTCCAAATGGATTATCTGTAGAAGAGGAGTTGATCTGGAAATAATCGGACAAGTGACCCTCTAGGATGTTTTTAGTTACTGGGTTTTGTATTACCTGGGGGTTAGAGCGCCACACCTAGGCCCCGTTGTTAGGGTATTTATCCCCTAGAGTGAGGAGGATGGATGCGTGGTCCGACCATGTTATGTTATTGATTTTAATTACCTTTTGACACAGCCTCTTGTCCATTAGAAATAAATCAATCCTTGTATATGTGCAGTGTCTCTGAGAATGAAACGAAAAGTTCCTTTCGTTGGCATGCATACATCGCCATGCATCATACAGGTCATGGGAACATAAAAATGAAGCCAAAGGGGGTGTCCTGTCAGAGGATACTGATGTGGAATCCATTTGTGGGTAAGGTGTGATATTAAAGTCTCCACATATTATAAGGGAACCGTTTTTTCATTAACCTATTCAGGAATCTAACTTGGTGGTTATTGGGAACATAAACGTTCATTAGTGTATATCGGGTAGCGTCAATTTCATACACTATAATGAGATAGTGGCCAGAAGGGTTAGATATTTCTGAGTGGAGTTGGAAGGAAAAAGTCTTTAATTGCCACCATGACCCCTCTTTATTCGCTGTCATGTTGGAGAAAAAATAATGTTGGAAGTATGTATGAGAGCATCTGGGTGGAGCCGCATGGTGAAGGTGTGTCTCTTGGATGTATAAAATGTCACATTGGGAAGTATCTGCTTCTCTCCATAGGGATGCTCTTTTGGCCAGATGATTTAGGCCATTTAACCAGCATGTCTCAAAGTGGGAGGTGTGTTAGATGTCAAGTATTGAATGTACTCACAATTAGGTTGGTTGGCGATTGGCCAATTGAGAAGTTTCCGTTGCTCCAAGACGACGATGTCCCATAAGTGTACTATGACTTGGACAAATGGCATGGAGAATCCTGGCATATTTTTAATTTGGTGATGTGAGGGGGTATCTTGGAAATCCAGGTGAGTAGAAGTTGGTAGATTGTGGGTTCGAAGAGGTTCAGCGGAGGTGAACGTGAAAATGTCTCTGGAGTTGGTTGCTGATCCATAAAAGCAAATAGGAAAACAAGACAGAACAAACTGAAATAGGAAAAAAGAACGGTTGTCAGGGTAAAAGGAGAATCCTCAGGGGGATTCATGAACCATATGCACTGTTCAGTAGGAGTGAGGGGAAGTGGAAGTATTTCCATATGTGACATTACTGGGGGGTAAATAACAATAGATCGGATGTGGTTGTTTAGGAGCGCTCCTTCTGGTGTACGTTCTTCTTATCCTTTTTTTTTCCGGGTCACCACTTGCCAATCAGCCTAAATGTGTGAGGATCCATCGACTTGAATAGGGACTGGAGGCATTTCCAACAAAATTCCCCATTGACGAAGGGCTGTCAGTCCCTCTTTAAGGGTGGATATAGTGGTGGTAGTTTCATTGTAAGTAATGGAAAGTGTAGCAGGGTATTTCCACTTATGCATGATTTGATGGTCGTGTAGGGCTTTAGTGATGGTGACCAAGTTGCGGCGACGTTGGAGAGTGTGCCTGGAGAGATTGGGGAGCAGCTGTAGGGAGGTGTATTGAGCTGGGCGATGATCAGTTTTGCGGAAAGCATCTAAGATGTTCTCTTTTGCTCTGTAGAAGTGCATTCTCAGCAATACATCCCTGGGTACATTGTCTGCTAAGAAAGATGGTTTTGGAACTCTGTGTACTCTGTCCACTGTGAGCTCTAATGCAGACATTGCGGGCGTTATTGCGGAGAATAAATCTTGGACATATTGTGGAAGCTGTGTTGCAGGTCCGGATTCCTCTTATTTTTAGGTTATTCCTTCTGGATCTATCCTCAAGGTCTGCTATTTTATCTATGATCCAGGAGATTTCATCACTATGAGCACTGTGTGTATCCACCATCTTGTTAAAGGAGGTTGTGAATTCTCCCATGGCATGCTCTACCTGATTCACCCTCTCTCCTAATACGTGGACTTCTGCTTGACACTTATTTACGGTGTGTAACATATCATTATGTAATGAAGATCTCAGGGACATCGATATGTCCTTTTGGACCTGTGGTAAGGAATCCAGCAATGGAATCTGGTGCCTCATGATTATAAGACCTCTGTGATGAGCTATGCCCACTCACCTCCATATCCTGATGCTGTGGATCTTCTTGTGGGGAAGCCGTGTGCTGTCTGGACTTGGCAGGGCTTCTGGTTGTAGGGGTGGAGGCCGCAGATGAAGATGCGCTGGAGGGGTTCCCCGTTCCGGTCCCGCTGTTTTCTCAAGGAGAGGCCATGGATGCAGCTTTCCCCTTCATTTTCTCTGTCCGGGTGCCATTTTGTTGTGGCTGTGCCATGTTAGAGAAGAAGCCTGGCAGCTTACAGAGCTTACGGAGCTGCGGTGGCAACTCTTTTCTTCTCGGCATCCCAGTCAGTTGTCTGGGCTCCGCTGGGTTGGATGCAGGCGGCCAGGTTGTGTCTGGGCTCCGATGTTTGTGGATTCCCCCAGCTGTGTGGAGGAGCTCGCAGGCTAAGCGGCCATCTTCGAGCTCGGATGCCACGCCCCCTAACGCACTGAAATATTTATTGAAGGTGACAATAATAAAATAATAAAATTATTTAAAGTGAATAATGTGATAAAAGTGAAAATTAGTCCTTTTCTTTGTGCAAGAAAGTGCTATAGTGCTCCGTGTCCCAATGGAGTTGGTGATTCTCCTCCTGGGGATGATAGAAATTTCCAAACTAACCAGATGGGTTGGATTCCTTTGCCTTACAGCAAAACAGAGTAAAACATTCCTGTGGGTCATTTACTGGGGGGCAGGCACTGTCTAATTTTTCACTTCATGATTGAATAGAGTCATTATGACAACCTCCAATCATGGCTCTGACAGTGCTCTGTGCCCTGATTGGGCAAATATTTAATTGCTTCAGCCAATCAGGGCCTTCAATGCACTGTGCGGTGGCGCTGTGCATTGTGGTCATTCGGCAGGCCGAACAAATAATCAAACACCCTGATAATTTGTTTGTTCGATGAATTTGTGCTGTGAACCATTCGCCCATCCCTAATTAGGACTAGACATACATATGGAAACACAAGAAAACCCTTACAACTAAACTTGCTATAGACCTAATATAATTATGATAAAATACTAGTAAATATAAATAATGTGTCTGAAAAATATTTATGGATTTTTCAGAGTAGAAAATAATCATGAAGGCATACATACTAATACATGGTTGGTGGACTTAAGTGCTGAAAATTTCTCTTAAAACTTCTGTTACCCTCAGTAGTATAAAAAGGGTTATCTTTCAAGTAGATACATCTCATTGGGTCTTTTCCACCTTTTGGAGTTGATGGGGTACCTTCCAAGCAGTCACATTATGCCACCTACTATTATTTTAATTGATGTGATATAAGGAAAAGGGGCGAGCAAAAGAATTTGCTCCGCCCACTCATGGGGCCGGGGCAGACTACATGTTTTAAAAAATGACAGTTATTTATTAAAGTTTTTTGAATAAAGGGTTAAAATATTATTGGCTAAAAGGCAAGTCACATGTCAAAGTGGCACGAGCTAGCCCTTATATAAAGAATTATTACTGTGTAGGAGCAGCAGACAGTGGCGGATCAGCTGAGAAGAAGCATCATCACTCACCATGGAGACCCTGCTGCATCAATTACTTGAGAGAGCCAGCGCTCCTGATGGGGATCAATGGATAAGGCTCTGCTTGTCCTTACCTCCTATGGATCTTCAGGTCGTTCCCCCCTGCTCCTCCACTTCACATTCCTCCTCCGTTCTCCATTCCTGTTTTCTCTGCCTCTGCTGCTAGCAATCTCCACATCCGTGACAGTCTATCTGCTTCCAGTTCATCTACAATGCTATCTCCTCCCTCTGACCTTCCTATCTCTGACGTGTCAGCATTGGGGAAACAAGGGGAACTTCATGCTGGTTCTCGCACATGCTCAGATGACACAGTGCTATCGCCTGTTCTCGTTCAGCACCTGGACAGCTCTTCTTCTATTCTGCCTGCTGTTTCACTGAATAAGACAAAGCCTCATCATTCACAGTGTTCTTCTTATCGCCCTGTCTCCTCACTATCTCTCCCAGATGTCTCCTCTAGAGTAAGAATACGAAAAGCTATCAAATTAACTTTCCTTCTCCTCCCCGCAAACAACAGGGTAAGCATCTATCCTCCTCATGTTTCTCTCACATTTCTGCCCCCTTCAGTTCACAGGAGGCTACAATTGCAAATGACTGGTCTGCATCTGTCATTCCTGAACAATTAACAATTCATTCAGACTGTTTTCGGACTTCTCCCCCTGTTGCAGCCACAGCTTCCTTTTCAGCTGCTCCATCACAGGCTTCTAGCAATACTGCTAAAGTCGTTGATATTGCTGCGGGCTTGCAGAATATTAACCCTTTAATTCCTGTGAATGTGCCATCTATGCCGAATAATAAACTATCAAATGTTTTGTGATTTTGCTCATAATTTTGGTTCTTTTATTGAACACTTCAACAAAACTGTATCTCCTGTATCTAATACTGATTCTGGTGTAGCCCGTGTTTGGTTAAATGATAATGCAAATGTAGAAAATACTTAATCTGCTTCTTCTGTTGCTGTACCTACCTTATTGTACCTGTTTCTAATTCTGTCCCTGAAAGTACTTTTAAAGAAGTGTTACCTTGTGAGTTGTCGCCACTTGGATTTCATTTGCCTGCTGCAGTAAAAGAAAAAATACAAAATGGCGACTATGTTGATGTTATATCTTTAATTCCTTCATCAAAAGTTAACCATTTTGATAAAAAAGATTTTGAAAAATTTGCGGATGATAAATCTAAATCTAATCCTCCAAATTTTTCTACTTGGCTTCATGCTTTCTGCATATATGCAAGTGTTTTAGGTGAAAAACATCCATAGCTATGCTGCAGTCTTTTTCAGCATAGCGACATCATTTTAGAAGCACTTAAAAACTTTAATGGTCTCGCTTGGTTCTATTATGATGAAGTATTTCGACAGAAACTGTGCATATATCCCTAAAATAGGGGGAAAAAGACATAGGCTTGTGGTTGAACTTATTGTTGCCACAGAAGAATTTGTGAAAGCTACACCTACTACTACTTCTGGTTTCCGTTGCGGGGTATGCTTTGGTTTTAATGAAGGCCATTGCAAATGGCCTCATTCCTGTAAGTATAAGCACGAGTGTGCTTTTTGCTCAGGTAATCACCCTGCTTCACGGTGTTTTAAGAAGGTTTCTTCTTCTACGACGCCTGCCTCACGTGATCTTTTTCTTAAAAGCAAACACACCGGTGAAGCTTGTAAGCATGGTTCCGTGGCTTCAACTATGGCCAAATCAGTGGATAGCAGTCATGCTGTTTGAAGGTTTTAATAGCTTTCCGTTACCCAGTTTTCAAGGTTTTGGTTGTTCGATCACAAAAAACTTACTTTCAGTTGATCAACATATTCCTATAGTTGCTAAAAAAATAAAAAAAAAAATACAAGATGGTAGAGTTGCTGCCCCCCCCAGTTGCTAACTTTAGAATTTCCCCGCTGGGTATTATACCTAAAAAAGAACCAAATTATACATAATCTTTCCTATCCCTTCGGATCTTCCCTGAATGACGACATTGATGAATCGTTATGCAGTGTCTCTTATTCCTCTTTTGATGACGCCTTGCTAAAAATTAGGAGATTGGGTCATAAAGCATTATTAGCTAAAGCGGATATTAAGTCTGCTTTTAGACTTTTACCCATTCATCCCATGGCGTTTAACTCATTGGGTTTTTATTTTAATGACGCATATTATTTTGACAAATGCCTTCCCATGGGCTGCTCGCTATCTTGTCGTTATTTTGAAATGTTTTCATAGTTTTTAGAATGGCTGGTCTCTTATCAATCCGGTTTGAACAATTTATTGCATTATTTGGATGATTTTCTTTTTATGGGCCCTACTGATTATAAAGAATGTATGTATCTTTTTACGAAATTTCAATGTATGTGTCAGCTTTTTGGTGTACCGCTTGCACATGAAAAATCTGTCCTTCCAACTATTTGTTTAGAATTTTTGGGTGTAACTATAGATATGGACTTGATGCAATTCCGCTTACCTCAGCAGAAGATTGCAAAACTTCTTTTTCTGATTGACTTTGTTCTCTCCAGACAAAGTAGTTTTGCGAACGTTGCAATCCTTATTGGGTTTATTAACCTTCACTTCCAGAGTCATTCCTATGGGCAGGGTGTTTTCTAAATGATTACATTGGGCCATTTTAGGCATTAAATATCCTTATCATTTTATTACGATTACTGCTTCTTTGCGTGCTGATTTGTTAGTTTGGAAACAATTTTTATCCTCTTTTAATGGTTCTCCTTTTTGGCAAGAACTCTTTTGTACTTCAGCGGCACTTGATTTATTTACAGATGCTGCTGGCTCCATGGGTTATGGTGCTTACTGGCAAGGTCATTGGTCAGCAGGTGAATGGCACTGGCTAATATTACCCTTTTGGAAATTTTTCCTGTTCTGATTTCCCTTGAAATTTGGGGTTCTTATTTCGCGAATCGAAGAATACTGTTATATTCTGATAATAAGGCTGTTGTGTAACGAGCCCCTGCTCGCTCGGTTCCACTCTCCCGACACTCCTCTGCGGCTATAGAATCAGATTGCAGATCACAACATCTAATGGTTCGGTCATCCGATGCTCCGGGACTACAACTACAGCTATGTGCCATTCTAATCCAGTTGTGTAGCTCAGAACAAACACCAGGCAGGCTGTATGTAAGTTCAACCAGGAATCTCTTTTATTGATAAATACAGGCTTTTTTATACAATAAAAGAGGAGGTGCATACCTCCGACTCATATTACTCTGAACATACACCTGTGACCAGAAACCTAATTAACATGGGCTAATTAACTAATCCCTTTAGACAGCCTAGATGACTCAGACATGACCTTTAGGCCAGACTGGCCATCTTGTAGCTCAAAAAACCCAATCAACATTATCACAATAGCAGAGTTAATTAACACAAACAACAATGAGGATCTAATGACTCTTAGATCCCATACTAGAGACTTATTTACAATACACATTCTAGCAGGCAACAGACAGACAGGTGGCTGGAATTTACATCAGCATCTCCTAACAGTATTTATCCAAGCATTATGAATCAGCCACTATTCCTAATATGGCAAATCCAGGGTCCCCAGAGTCTGTGTGTCCTGGGGGACCAGGACCCGAATCCACAGTAATACCACCTCAAGGGTCCCCAGGCATACAGCTAACAAAGAGCACAGTTTCCCCAAATGCCAGGGCCCATGATCGATGGGCAAGAGGCTAGCATTCAGTCCCCTCCAAAAGTCTCTCTCCCGGCTAGGTCTGTCACATGTTGTATATGCTATTAATTGTCTATCGTCTAAATCTTTACCAGTCTCGGCTGTTCTTCATCGTTTAGTTTTAAAATGCTTGGAGTTGAACATTTGGTTGAAAGCGAAATATGTTCCCGGAATTGATAATTCTGTCACTGATTCTTTGTCCCGTCTACAGTTGGAACATTTTTGAATGTTGGTTCCGGATGCGGTCACGTATGGAGTGCGATGCCCTGCTCGGCTATGGGATCTGGTTTCTTGAAAGTTGGTTTGGCCATCAGTAATTCGTTAGCCCCTTCCACGTGGGTGGAGTATAAAGCTGCGTGGAATTCTTGGTGTGCTTACCTGGATACTATTGGTCAGGCTAGCACTCTTGTTTCTGAACATTTAATATTGTCTTTTTTAGAACACTTAATTGTTCAAGGTTATTCTTATTCACACATATTGAAACAATTGGCTGGTATTTCCTTTTTCACCAAGTTGATGGGTTTCCCATCTTGTATGAGTTTTTTCTCTGTGAAGCAAGTCTTGAAAGGTTATTTTAAATCATCTGTGACACATGATTCTTGTTTGCCTATTTCTGTCGATATTTTAGAAATACTCTGTATTTCCACTAAAACAGTCTGTTTTTCCAGTTACAAATCTTTACTGTTTCAATTGGCCTTTTGTTTATGTTTCTTTGGAGCCTTTAGAATTTCTGAACTTTTACCTAACAATATTAAGGGCTGTTCTGGTATTTCTTTTTCGGATTTAGTTTTAGGTAAAAATTTTATACAACTTAGGATTAAAAGAAGCAAAATGGATCAATTGGGTCATGGACGATGGGTCATGTTACGTCGACTCGACTCTTTTCCAATTTGTCCCATTTTATTAATTCATCAATATTTACCAGTCCGCCCAGTTGGTCCTGGTTGTCTTTTGATCCATTGTTCTGGCCTTCCCCTCGCGCGTTATCAATTTTGCTCAATTTTGAAGAAATGTTTGATTCATTTAGGTTTAAGTCACCTGCATATTACTTCTCATTCTTTTCGGATTGGGGCTGCTACTACTGCTTCCAAACTGGGTTTATCTAGTGATATTGTTAAGAATATTGGTAGGTGGAAATCAAACTGTTATCGTTCTTACATACTGGTAGGGTGAATAATTAGTGATAAACCACTATTAACTAGCAGTGTGTTGTGATAGTATCTGGGTGGTGTTACAACCTCTGGTGGCTATTTAGAAATGTGGTAACAATAGATAAAGGGACTGATTCATTACTAATATTCCATGTGTGAATTGTAAATAACAACCAAACATTTAATTAATACTAATATCTACAAAAATATAAGAAAAATTATATAAAATAAGCCCAATATAACATACAGTACATTAGTGGACCTGGTAACAAAGTGCATATACAGGAAAGTGCTTAGTGAAAAAAGGGGGGGTTGCTAATTAGCAGATTGACAAGGTGACTAGCGCTCAAAACAATAAAAGCTAGTGCTTGCTGGAAAAACAATATTGCTTTAAAAAGTCTTATTGTGTGCACAAATGGTTTTGTGCTTAGAAAGGATTGATCCTTCTGGAAAAAACAATATTGTTAAAAGCGGATCTTCTTGTTCCAGTACTGGCTCGGTGATAGTGCTGCTTAATCGTGCTCCTAATGTGCATACACTCACCGAATAGCAGAGGCATATCTAGTGACAATGGCGCCTATGGCAAGCACTGAAACTGCACCCCTGTCAAAACATTTGAAACCCATCTTTCAGATAACCTTAGCAGAAAAGACAGCTAACAAAATGACAAGTGGCACTACATAAAAATTACAACTGCACCTTCCTTGCTTTCACTAATGCAAACTGGTCTATGATGTGCTCAAAGTCATTTTTTCTGTTTCTACTCTTTCTACACTCAGCACACACACACACGCATACACAATGGCCCGCAGGCACCCACTGATACAAAAATCACTGATGATACCAACACTGGCACTCACAGTCATTTAAATACATTGGTGCACACAGTAACTCATACAAAAACAATGACACACACACTCAATGCACACACATAATCGTTAACATACACTGACATACATACCTGTATGATGTCAATGTAACTGTGTCTTTGTCTGTGTGTGTGTATATAAATATATATATTACAGGAGGAGATGATAAGAGACTGCAGGCATAATACAGGAGATGGTCAGAGAATGCAGACATAATACAGGAGATGGTCAGAGACTGCAGACATAATACAGGAGATGGTCAGAGACCGCAGACATAATACAGGAGACGGTCAGAGACTGCAGACATGATACAGGAGATGATCAGAGACTGCAGACATGATACAAGAGATGATCAGAGACTGCAGACATGATACAGGAGATGGTCAGAGACTGCAGACATGATACAGGAGATGGTCAGAGACTGCAGACATGATACAGGAGATGGTCAGAGACTGCAGACATGATACAAGAGATGATCAGGGACTGCAGACATAATACAGGAGATGATCAGAGACTGCAGACATGATACAGGAGATGATCAGAGACTGCAGACATGATACAGGAGATGATCAGAGATGATCAGATGGGGCGGCACAGTGGCGCAGTGGGTAGCACTCTCGCCTAGCAGTAAGAAGGGTCGCTGGTTCGAATCCCGACCACGACACTACCTGCCTGGAGTTTGCATGTTCTCCCTGTGTCTGCGTGGGTTTCCTCCGGGTACTCCGGTTTCCTCCCACACTCCAAAGACATGCTGGTAGGTTAACTGGATCCTGTCTAAATCGGCCCTAGTATAGGTATGAATGTGAGTTAGGGACCTTAGATTGTAAGCTCCTTGAGGGTATAGGGACTGATGTGAATGTATAATATATATATGTAAAGCGCTGTGTAAATTGACGGCGCTATATAAGTACCTGAAATAAATAATAAATAAATAAAATAAATAAATCAGAGACTGCAGACATGATACAAGAGATGGTCAGAGACTGCAGACATGATACAAGAGATGGTCAGAGACTGCAGACATGATACAGGAGACAGTCAGAGACTGCAGACATAGTACAAGAGTTCAAAGACTGCAGTTTCTGGCTTACCAACAGTCTATTTTCCAAGCACAATTAGTAAGATAATAAATGGTTAAAAAGTCTGTGAAGATCCAAGCCTGACCAGCCCAAATCCTGAAAGGCCATATAAAAACCAAACAAATCAAATCATCGGGAATACTGTGTCACACTCTTGCAGCGTCTTCTAGAAGTCTAAGCATCAGTGTGCTCACCCATCCTGTGTGCAGTGTAAATAGATAAAGAGAAGAGCGAGGGAATAATTTTCTAACCAGTGTGGGTGCTGGCTGATCTGCATACAGGACAGGTGAGCTGCTGCTGCTGCTTAGACTTCTACAGCTGTGACACAGTGTGAGAGAGAGACCCATCTCCTGATATCACCTTTGCCATGAGCACTCCTCCATCCTCATTACATGTCACAAACAACGGGAGCTCCTCCTGGTATCAGCTCTGTAATGAGCTCCCACCTTCTCCTGTCCTCACCTTATCTATGATCTCCCTCCCCCGGTCAGCCTATATGCCTCACCTGTCCTGCTTGATGGTGTCTTTCAGGGTAGCCCAGGCCACAGTGTCCCCCTCCTCCCAGGCATGATGCTGAGGCTCCCAGAGAGTGGGTGACAGACACCTCCGAGCTCTGCGCCCTCAGGACTAAGGGAACCAACACCATCAGCAGCATGCAAAAGGCGGCAGCCATCTCTCTTGTCATGTGATGGCAGTCAGCAGTCAGCTGACACTTCTGAGGGCACTGATTGGCTAGGACTCCCCTGCTATCTACTTAGCTAGTAGCTGACTGCTACATCCCTCCCAGCATACTGTGTGGGTGGCACTGGGTGAGAGCGGAGCGGTTTAAGTTTTTTAGGGGGGGTGTCAGACACCTCAGCCCAGTTCATCCATGCCTAAAAATGATTTTTCTGGAAACTACCCGGGACGGCCACAGGTCCAAAACCCGGGAATGTCCCAACGAAATTGTAACTGTTGCTGGCAAGTATGTGATAAGTGCCTTGCTGCCCAGCCACTCACAAGCGCCCCCTTCACATGGCACTCATGGCACTTGCCATACCTGCCATACCCTGGATACGCCACTGCCGAATAGCCTCACCCCTACAGGGGTATTGTGCGGTCACAGTATTTGCCACTGTGTAGCAACTACTGGCAGTTCCGGTTCATGTTTTTAATGTTGTTTTATCGATTTATGGTGTGTTCAGCATATGGAAGAGAAGGGATGCCCATAGCGTAAAACCGTTTAAAAAGCTTTATTTTAAGTATAAGCAAAGATAGTACTCACATTGTTAAAGTTAGTGTAAGCATGAGTAATCAAAGATAAAAGCTGTCAGAATATCCTGTGTTTGCCTAGTTGGAGGTGACGCAAGACATTCGCAAGCCACGCCCTACGCGTTTCGTCATTGGACGTCTACAGGGGCGTCCATATTGCTACACCTTCCGTTCTTAAATAGTGTCGGTGTTCTCATTGTGATTGCGCACTGTTGATTTGGCAGTGCCCATTTTGGCAGAGATTTTACAGACCGAAGCCTGCACCATTCGAATGTTGAGAATGACTGTTTGCTGTGGCCCTGCAAGTCCGCTCCCCCTTAGTGAGGTTTGGACTGATGTCCGGGTCGGTAACACAGCAAGCCTATTGTTAAATCATCCGCTGGTTTTAATTGTGCAAATACACACAAGACCAGTATGAATGGATCACCGCATACCAATTTTCAGGATTTGTTATTTTGACGGTATATAAACAACAACATAATGAATTAAAAATTAGAAAATAAAAATAAGTAAACAATACTTTAGATACAATTTAAGATATATTCATAATATTAAAATGAAATTAAAAAATAATAAGTAACGGATAATTACAATAATTGAAGATAATTGAAGGTCAGATAATGTCTCCTACTAAGTGGAATAAATGATGTATACATTTTATTCCTGGAAACTATATGGCTTCTAGTGACAGGTTAATAATGAGGTAGATAATGGGGTTGAGGGATCCTAGAACTGTGGGGATTCTATTTTAGAATTGAGATGGAGAAATAAATGGAGAAAAAAGTAAAGTATTAGATGGTGGGATACTTCGCAGAAACTAGATGGTAAAGGGAAAAGAACATAATTAAATAAATAGATGCATGAAATCCTACAAATTAGTAATAATGGAAGAAGGAGTTTGAGTTATGCGGAACCAATTGGGTTCCGAGAAGGTATAATTTTGCAAACCTAGTTCGTAGTATTAAAAAATAATAACATGAAATAAAAATAAGAATAAAGATAAAAATAAAAAATGCCAAAAGGCCCTAGATAGAATATGTCTTTAAGCGAAATTGTATAGGTTATAAAAAGGGATATAAGGGATATTCTTGTTGGAACCTGTTTTAAATCCAGACATAATCTACTGGTAAAAACTATTTCCATATTGTAAATAACCCATACCTAATGTTAAATGTACAGATCCGATGTAACATGTTGGATTTGGGTCCTTAATTATTATGCAGACATTAGAATAGTATCTAAATACAAATGCTACTTCTCGTGATATATGTTACTCAAGAAAGATGTTACCTTGGAGAAAAAGGTGTGTGTCTAGAACCAGATTATGTTAAGTTGTCATGTGTGGGTTGAATGTAATGTATTCATAAGGCCCTCAAAACCAGCCTTTTGCGTGATGCATAATAAGGTATAATTTTGATGGTATATGATATTTTCCACACCCCTGTTGGAGTAACCAACAAGTTTGATGTTGGTGGTTCTAGAAATTAATGAGTAAAACACTTTAAATCATATAGCTCTTGGAGGGTATTGTCCTGAAAGAAGTGAAAAGCAAGAAGTGGATCACAGTGGTTTATAATGTATGGGTCAAGTGGAAAGCAAAAAAGTGGATCACAGTGGGCTATAATGTATGGGTCAAATGTAATGTATTCATAAAACCATCCATTGTGGATGGTGGCAACTACTGGTTGGGATGTATCAGTTTCTGTCTGTAATCTTGAAAAACGTTCTGGTGTTTAGGTACCCATTGTTTTTGTAAACCTGTAGGTCAAGGTAGTCTATGCTTTGTTTACTCCAGTTTCCAGAAAACGTAATCCCATAAATGTTATGGTTTATTTCATCGAAAAAAGATTGTAGCTCTTCTTCTGTGCCGCCCCAAACTATGACAATATCGTCTATGTATCGATGATACATCTTCAAATTTTTTCTATTTGTGCTATAAATCTGTTCTTCCTCCCAAATATTGAGGAACAGATTAGCTACATTCGACCCACACATGACAATTTAACATAATCTGGTTCTAGACACACACCTTTTTCTCCAAGGTAACATCTTTCATGAGTAACATATATCACGAGAAGTAGTATTTGTATTAAGATACTATTCTAATGTCTGCATAATAATTGAGGACCCAAATCCAACATGTTACATCGGATCTATACATTTAACATTAGGTTTGGGTTATTTACAATATGGAAATAGTTTTTACCAGTAGATTATGCCTGGATTTAAAACAGGTTCCAACAAGAATATCCCTTATACCAAATGCAAACTAGGATTCCATAAGGATAATTTTTTTTTTTTATAACATATGCGATTTTGCTTCAAGACATATTCTATCTAGGGCCTTTTGGCATTTTTTATTTTTATTTTTATCTTTATTCTTATTTTTATTTCATTTTATTATTATTTATTTTTTAATACTAGGTTTGCAAAATTATACCTTCTCGGAACCCAATTGGTTCTGCATAACTCAAACTCCTTCTTCCATTATTACTAATTTGTAGGATTTCATGCATCTGTTTATTTAATTATGTCCTTTTCCCTTTACCATCTAGTTTCTGCGAAGTATCCCACCATCTAATACTTTACTTTTTCTCCATTTATTTCTCCATCTCAATTCTAAAATAGAATCCCCTCGGTTCTAGGATCCCCCAACCCCATTATTAACCTGTCACTAGAAGCCATATAATTTCCAGGAATAAAATGTATACATCATTTATTCCACTTAGTAGGAGACATTATCTGACCTTCAATTATCTTCAATTATTGTAATTATCGGCTACTTATTATTTTTTAATTTCATTTTAATATTATGAATAAATCAATATTTTTATATCTTAAATTGTATCTAAAGTATTATTTACTTATTTTTATTTTCTAATTTTTAATTCATTATGTTGTTGCATATATACCGTCAAAATAACAAATCCTGAAAGTTGGTACGTGGTGATTCATTCATACTGGTCTTGTGTGTATTTGCACAATTAAAACCAGCGGATGATCTAACAATAGGCTTGCTGTGTCACCGACCTGGACATCAGTCCAAACCTCACTAAGGGGGAGCGGACTTGCAGGGCAGCAGCAAACAGTCATTCTCAACATTCGAATGGTACAGTCTTCGGTCTGTAAAATCTCTGCAAAAATGGCCATCGCCAAATCAACAGTGCGCAATCGCAATGAGAACACCTCACACTATTTAAGAACGGGAGGTGTAGCAAGATGGACGCTCCTGTAGACATCCAATGACGAAACGCATAGGGCGTGGCTTACGAACGTCTTGCGTCACCTCCAACTAGATAAACACAGGATATTATGACAGCTTTTATCCTTGATTTCTCATGCTTACACTAACTTTAACAATGTGAGTACTATCTTTGCTTATACTTAAAATAAAGTTTTTTAAAGGGTTTTACGCTATGGGCATCCCTTCTCTTCCATATGCTGAACACACCATAAATCGATAAAATAACATTAAAAGAATGAACCGGAACTGCCAGGAGTTGCTACACAGTGGCAAATACTGTGACCGCACAATACCCCTGTAGGGGTGAGGCTATTCGGTGAGTGTATGCACATTAGAAGCACAATTAAGCAGCACTATCACCGAGCCAGTACTGGAACAAGGAGATCAGCTTTTAACAATATTGTTTTTTCCAGAAAGATCAATCCTTTCTAAGCTCAAAACCATTTGTGCACACAATAAGACTTTTTAAAGCAATATTGTTTTCCAGCAAGCACTGGCTTTTATTGTTTTGAGCACTAGTCACCTTGTCAATCTGCTAATTAGCAACCCCCCTTTTTTCACTAAGCACTTTCCTGTATATGCACTTTGTTACCAGGTCCACTAATGTACTGTATGTTATATTGGGCTTATTTTATATAATTTTTCATATATTTTTGTAGATATTAGTATTAATTAAATGTTTGGTTGTTATTTACAATTCACACATGGAATATTAGTAACCAATCAGTCCCTTTATCTATTGTTATCACATTTCTAAATAACCACCAGAGGTTGTAACACCACCCAGATACTATCACAACACACTGCTAGTTAATAGTGGTTTATCACTAATTATTCACCCTATCAGAACAGCGCCACACCTACATCCATTTTACTCTTAACTCAGTACATTCCACTCAGGTGGAATTGCACCTGTAGAGGCAGCAGTTCTATACTCCACCTGTACCTATTTTCATTGCGCGGATTCAACCTTCATTTCATCATTCTTACATACGCCCTATTTTTTCTGTTTAATTTCAGGTCAATTTAATAACGTCTGGATCGTCGGACATTCATTTATATATTTGGCTTTCCATAGAGCTATGGTTAGAACATTTGGCGTTAACTTGGGTTTTCCTTTTGACACTTTTCATTTATGGTGGTATGCTTTGCATGGTATGAGACTGAATGATATGCACCAGACTTTATCCTCATTGTATGCCTCTTGGCCTCCTCCTCAAATTTTAGAATTCATATTTCCGGTAATGACATTGGTAATCGCCATACTTTGGACATCATATCACAATTAAAATTTGATTTTATTCAATTACACTCTGTTTTAACTAATTATATTCTTGTATTTTCCTAAATTATTCCACGTTTAACATGGCTGCTTACCCCTGAACTTAAACATTGTGAAAAAATTTGTAAAAGAATCAACAGGGCCATGGCAAAATGTATGCCTTCCATCAATGGCTTGTCTTACCGACATTTTGATCTTGAAGGAGGCCTAGTTGTTTTTTTTTAGGTCTGACGCTGTTCATTTGTCGGATATCGCTTTAGATGTTTTTAATGTAGGCATTCAAAACTGTATTGAATTGGCCGTAGGGCAGGTGGGGTGCCAGGCTCATCTTTGATAAGCCTGGTGTATGGGACAGTTATGGAAAGGTTGAACATGTCTTGGAATTAACTCGAGCTGTCATGGCTGAGTTATAGTGATAGTTTACGGTAAAATAAATGAGTGTTGTGTTTTAAAGAAAATGGACATGTTTATTATTGTTATAAGTTGGTTAATAAAATATAATACCAATAATAAAGGGCCCGGCCATTCAAATCCATTGTAGTATTGGTTTATTATGATTAATTATTAATTATAAATGTAATTGTTCTGCATACGGTCCCATGGAAAAGGGAGGAGCAAAAGAATTTGCTTCGCCCACCTAAGGGGCCCGGAGCAGACTACATGTTTTAAAAAATGACAGTTATTTATTAAAGTTTTTTGAATAAAAGGTTAAAATATTATTGGTTAAAAGGCAAGTCACATGTCCAAGTGGCACGAGCTAGCCCTTATATAAAGAATTATTACTGCGTAGGAGCAGCAGACAGCGGCGGATCAGCTGAGAAGAAGAAGCGTCCCACCCACCCTCCCATCGTCGATGCCCTTGTTATGTGGTATGGTCCTTTTCTCAAGAAAAGGGACAGTTATGGAAAGGTTGAACATGTCTTGGAATTAACTCGAGCTGCCATGGCTGAGTTATAGTGATAGTTTACAGTAAAATAAATGAGTGTTGTGTTTTAAAGAAAATGGACATGTTTATTATTGTTATAAGTTGGTTAATAAAATATAATACCAATAATAAAGGGCCCTGGCCATTCAAATCCATTGTAGTATTGATTTATTATGATTAATTATTAATTATAAATGTAATTGTTCTGCATACGGTCCCATAGAACAGTACACAGCACTGGTACTTCCAGTTTTTATTAATATTGTTTTTTAATCTACTTTGGTAAAAGAAAAAAAAAAGAACACCAGTTATTTTAATTGGGACTATTAACAACTGAGTTAGCATTAAAGACTAAACAATTTAAACAAGCTGATAATTGAAAAACTGCAATTACATTTTTATACATATTTATTCCATTAGCTTCTTCACGTCTGGACATTACTAAGCCTCAAAAAAGAGTATACTTTCACAAATTGCTGCCATATCTCCATATATACTGTATATATTTGAATATTATGACCAGAATAAAGTGTACATTTTATGAAACCTAATGTATCTAATTGTTTTTGCTCCAAGGACATTATAATAGGACAATCCTCTACTATCCATAGCTAATCATACAGATTCGGATGAGCACCAGTTGGTTTTAAGCCCATTAATGAATTACGCCCAAAATAAATGGCTAACTACCATATTATTATTTTTTATTCATATTTTTTATATATTTTTTATTTATACACATATACATACATAACCATAGCTAAACCATATGGGTGTGCGCATGTGTAATTACTGGTTAAACAACCACAACTCAAGTTAATATAGATTCGACATTGCCATTTTTAGCACATGAATCAATAGGCCAGAAATGTGCTGTCTGTGACACTCCCTGTACTCACTGTAACTCAAAAATCTTTTTTTAATTTTGGAATGCAGAAAAATTGAAGGTGCCACTGGCTTCCCCCCTCCCCTTGATTTAGGCCCCCTCTGTTCCCCCAGTCCCCCCAAGGTGTGACTCCTTGCAAGATGTGTGGAGGTGGGGGTTCTTGCCTCTATCGAGGGTGGAGGAACAATGTGGGAGCATCCGGCATCGCCGAGATTAGAGGTGTTTTTAGAAGAACAGCAATTTATCCAACCATGGCATGAACTTTTCTCATCAAGAAGTGGTGAATATGCATATTTAACTTCAGAGTATGAAATGATTAAATATAATAATTGACCGATTTATAGATAGCATAATTTAAAATGTTTTCTTTTTCAAATAGAAAAAATTTCCCTGAAGAAGACCTTTACCCATACAGGTCGAAACACGTAGGGATATCATGTGAAACTCTGCATACGTTTTTACGGCTTTCTAAACATGTATTGAGTTTATATGTGTTTTTTTCATATTGACAAGATGTTTTTATATGAATAAATAATTATATGTAAGGACCTGAATTGCTTTTTACAACTCCCATGTAATCATGCCCTTCATCCCCTTTTTTGATACCATGATACAAATAAAGAACTATTGATTTTTAATCATATCATTGTCATTTTGATTGTAATAGCTACTTTGCTGCTAAAAAAACCCTTTGAGGGATCTACCATTCAACTGAAAAAGTATTTAAATCTCTTGAAATTTTTCACATTTTGTCATGTTACAACCCAAAATGTAAATGTATTTTATTTATGTGATAGACCAACACAAATTGGCATATAATTGTGAAGTGGAAGGAAATTATAAATGTTTTTCAAAATGTTTTACAAATAAATATCTGAAAAGTGTGGTGTGCATTTGTATTCACAAAGAAAAGACATACTTATGTGCGCTCTGTCAGCTGAGTGGAAAGAGAGTGGGCTATTATAGGCTCTCTGTCACAGGAAATCCATATGTGGAAGTTCATATAATTTGAAAGCAAATAGTAGTCTCAAGGAGTGCTGACTTTGGACAGCTGCTAGCTCACAACAAGCTAGAAGAGACTCTGTGAAAAGCAAAAACAAAGAGAGAGCAGTGCCATCTAAATGCAGCAATATGATGACTTTTAATCCAAAAATGACAAGTGGAAACTCTCAAGATAAACAGGATGTCAGTGCATATAAAGTCATATAAGGGTTCATCCACTCCTGGGGAAGACAGACTTCCAGAGACTCAGATCAGCTCAGAGACAGTTGCTGACGTCACATCCAGATGGAGGAAGAGTGGGGAGGAGCGCACATTCAGAGTCGGAGTATGGGTGCTCCTTCATCAGGCAGTAGCAATGGCCATATTGAAAGAGGTATAAAGAGTGTAGTATGACCAGTATAGCAACCGCTCACAATTAATCATCTGTTGTGTCATAAGCGCTGAGGTATAGTATTACTTGATCACAATAAAAGCAATTTGATAAGAATTACACAAAAATAAATATAGAAAATATACAAAAATATAAGAATTTCCAAATCATTATAAGGTTTAAAAAATGGAACAGTCAATGGATACCATGACAGAAAATGATTAAAGGTTAATGAAGGTGATATATGCGTAAACAAATAATAAAAGAATGTTGAAATGAATGAAAAATGCGTGTGACAAAAAATGAAAGAATGTAAGGGTATGATGAAACTGAATATAAAGAGAAAAATGAAAAATGAAATAAAAATAAAAGTAAAAATATGAAGTTGAAAATAATAAAAATAATAATATTTTAGAGATAAAGGATTAGGAATAGAGATGGGCTAAGATGTGTATGAACGATAAATGGATACCACTCCACAAAATATTTGGGGACCATAGGTGCTTAGTGGACGCTGTGTCAGATGAACACAGCGTCCCTAAACATTTCCTCATTCATCATGAACATTCCTCCCATGATCTGAAAGTTTGAGTGATCAAAGTGATACCCAATAATCTCCCAGTCGCCAAGCGTTTTAGATGCCTTTGCGCCCAGGAATCCAACTGCATTTACTGACTGGATACCCTAGCACCAGGGGAGCTAGAAATTAATCCTTTACTGTAACCAGCACTTATAATCAGTTCATAACCACATCTGTTTTATTTATACCAGCTAATATTCAATAACACTTCTTCATCATCCATTGCATGAATAGGTGTATCAGATATAATTTTTGCATCCATCATTTTATCCTTTTTGGCTAACATCTGTTATCATTAATCACTTTAGGTTAAGGACCCCTATGGTCCTATTCCTCTCCTAGATATCCCGCAATAATAAGTACCTCTTGTGCCCCACCTGGATTGTTGCTCACAATGTTGTTTTGTCATTCTTTCCTCCCCTTCACTTTATATTTTCTCTGGTACCCTTTCATTGTTCATACACATCCTACCCCATCACTATTCCTAATCCTTTATTCTTTATCTCTATAATATTATTATTATAATTATTTTTAACTTCAGATTTTCATTTTTATTTTGTGTTTATCTTTATATTTAGTTTCATCATACCCTTACATTCTTTCATTTTTTGTCACATGCATTTTTCATTCATTTTAACATTCTTTTCTTATTTGTTTACACATATATCACCTTCATTAACCTTTCATCATTTTCTGTCATGGTATCCATTGACTGTCCCACTATTTATACTTTTTAAACCTTATAATGATTTGTGTAATCCTTATATTTTTGTATATTTTTTATATATTTTTGTGTAATTCTTATCAAAATGCTTTTATTGTGATCAAGCAACACTATACTCTACCTCAGCACTTTACGACACAACAAAAGGTTAATCGTGAGTAGGGATGAGCTTCGTGTTTGAGTCGACCCCAAGTTCAACTCGAACATCATCTGTTCGCCAGTTCGCTGAATTGCAAACGATATGGGCCGTTCGCGCCAAATTCGTGTGTCGCATCACGGGCCATAATTCACTGCGGCATCACAGTGCATTGCTGGCTGATGATTGGCCAAGCATGCACTATGACTCGCATGCTTGGCCAATCACAGAGAGAGCTGTAATTGGCCAAAGCCAGGGTGGCTTTGGCCAATTATGGCTCAGGGAGTTTAGTACACGCCCCACACTATATAAGGCTGCCTGCACGGTGGCCCTTAGTGTGTGTTCTGGCCTTGAGAGACAGAGACAGAGAGACAGTGTCATTTGATTTAAGTTAGATAGATTAGGCAGGACAGTCAGTCAGTTAGCTGCACTTACAGTGTATTGTGTATATATATGCATCCCAGGTGTTGTGTATATATATATATATATATATATATATATATATATATATATATATACACTCTATTCAGTTTATCTAGATCCGTTCCTGTTATTATGTTCCTACTGACAGGCAGGATTGTGTAGTTACAGTATTTACACCTACCTGAAGAAAATTGCTGGTGTTGTTCTGATCCTATTAGTACCACAGTCAGGCAGCTAGACTATTTACAGTTAGTGTAGTGCATCCTCCTCACAGTGTTAAGCTAAAGCTACAAGTTAGTGTAGTGCGACCTCTGAACAGTGTTCCGCTAAAGCTACAAGTTAGTGTAGTGCACAGTGTTCAGCTAAAGCTACAAGTTAGTGTAGTGTGTCCTCCTCACAGTGTTCAGCTAAAGCTACAAGTTAGTGTAGTGCGACCTCTGCACAGTGTTCAGCTAAAGCTACAAGTTAGTGTAGTGTGTCCTCCTTACAGTGTTCAGCTAAAGCTACAAGTTAGTGTAGTGCGACCTCTGCACAGTGTTCAGCTAAAGCTACAAGTTAGTGTAGTGCGTCCTCCTCACAGTGTTCAGCTAAAGCTACAAGTTAGTGTAGTGCATCCTTCTCACAGTGTCAAGCTAAAGCTACAAGTTAATGTAGTGCGTCCTCTGAACAGTGTTCAGCTAAAGCTACAAGTTAGTGTAGTGCAGAGTGTTCAGCTAAAGCTACAAGTTAGTGTAGTGCGTCCTCCTCACAGTGTTCAGCTAAAGCTACAAGTTAGTGTAGTGCGATCTCTGCACAGTGTTCAGCTAAAGCTACAAGTTAGTGTAGTGCGTTTTCCTCACAGTGTTCAGCTAAAGCTACAAGTTAGTGTATTGCGTCCTCCTCACAGTGTTTAGCTAAAGCTACAAGTTAGCGTAGTGCGTCCTCCTCACAGTGTTCAGCTAAAGCTACAAGTTACTGTAGTGCAACCTCTGCAAAGTGTTCAGCTAAAGCTACAAGTTAGTGTAGTGTTTCCTCCTCACAGTGTTCAGCTAAAGCTACAAGTTAGTGTAGTGCATCCTTCTCACAGTGTTCTGCTAAAGCTACAAGTTAATGTAGTGCGTCCTCTGAACAGTGTTCAGCTAAAGCTACAAGTTAGTGTAGTGCACAGTGTTCAGCTAAAGCTACAAGTTAGTGTAGTGCGTCCTCCTCACAGTGTTCAGCTAAAGCTACAAGTTAGTGTAGTGCGACCTCTGCACAGTGTTCAGCTAAAGCTACCAGTTAGTGTAGTGCGTCCTCCTCACAGTGTTCAGGTAAAGCAAAAAGTTAGTGTATTGCGTCCTCCTCACAGTGTTTAGCTAAAGCTACTAGTTAGCTTGGTGGGTCCTCCTCACAGTGTTCAGCTAAAGCTACAAGTTAGTGTAGTGCGTCCTCCTCACATTGTTCAGCTAAAGCTACAAGTTAGTGTAGTGTGTCCTTCTCACAGTGTTCAGCTAAAGCTACAATTTAGTCTAGTGCGTCCTCCTCACAGTGTTCAGCTAAAGCTACAAGTTAGTGTAGTGCACAGTGTTCATCTAAAGCTATAAGTTAGTGTAGTGCGTCCTCCTCACAGTGTTCAGCTAAAACTACAAGATAGTGTAGTGCATCCTCCTCACAGTATTCAGCTAAAGCTACAAGTTAGTATAGTGTGACCTCTGCACAGTGTTCAGCTAAAGCTACAAGTTAGTGTAGTGCGTCCTCTGAACGGTGTTCAGCTAAAGCTACAAGTTAGTGTAGTGCACAGTGTTCATCTAAAGCTATAAGTTAGTGTAGTGCGTCCTCCTCACAGTGTTCAGCTAAAGCTACAAGTTAGTGTAGTGCGTCCTTCTCACAGTGTCAAGCTAAAGCTACAAGTTAATGTAGTGCGTCCTCTGAACAGTGTTCAGCTAAAGCTACAAGTTAGTGTAGTGCAGAGTGTTCAGCTAAAGCTACAAGTTAGTGTAGTGCGTCCTCCTCACAGTGTTCAGCTAAAGCTACAAGTTAGTGTAGTGCGATCTCTGCACAGTGTTCAGCTAAAGCTACAAGTTAGTGTAGTGCGTTTTCCTCACAGTGTTCAGCTAAAGCTACAAGTTAGTGTATTGCGTCCTCCTCATAGTGTTTAGCTAAAGCTACAAGTTAGCGTAGTGCGTCCTCCTCACAGTGTTCAGCTAAAGCTACAAGTTACTGTAGTGCAACCTCTGCACAGTGTTCAGCTAAAGCTACAAGTTAGTGTAGTGCTTCCTCCTCACAGTGTTCAGCTAAAGCTACAAGTTAGTGTAGTGCATCCTTCTCACAGTGTTCTGCTAAAGCTACAAGTTAATGTAGTGCGTCCTCTGAACAGTGTTCAGCTAAAGCTACAAGTTAGTGTAGTGCACAGTGTTCAGCTAAAGCTACAAGTTAGTGTAGTGCGTCCTCCTCACAGTGTTCAGCTAAAGCTACAAGTTAGTGTAGTGCGACCTCTGCACAGTGTTCAGCTAAAGCTACCAGTTAGTGTAGTGCGTCCTCCTCACAGTGTTCAGGTAAAGCAAAAAGTTAGTGTATTGCGTCCTCCTCACAGTGTTTAGCTAAAGCTACTAGTTAGCTTGGTGGGTCCTCCTCACAGTGTTCAGCTAAAGCTACAAGTTAGTGTAGTGCGTCCTCCTCACATTGTTCAGCTAAAGCTACAAGTTAGTGTAGTGTGTCCTTCTCACAGTGTTCAGCTAAAGCTACAATTTAGTCTAGTGCGTCCTCCTCACAGTGTTCAGCTAAAGCTACAAGTTAGTGTAGTGCACAGTGTTCATCTAAAGCTATAAGTTAGTGTAGTGCGTCCTCCTCACAGTGTTCAGCTAAAACTACAAGATAGTGTAGTGCATCCTCCTCACAGTATTCAGCTAAAGCTACAAGTTAGTATAGTGTGACCTCTGCACAGTGTTCAGCTAAAGCTACAAGTTAGTGTAGTGCGTCCTCTGAACGGTGTTCAGCTAAAGCTACAAGTTAGTGTAGTGCACAGTGTTCATCTAAAGCTATAAGTTAGTGTAGTGCGTCCTCCTCACAGTGTTCAGTTAAAGCTACAAGTTAGCGTAGTGCGTCCTCCTCACAGTGTTCAGCTAAAGCTAAAAGATAGTGTAGTGTGACCTCTGCAGTGTTCAGCTAAAGATACAAGTTAGTGTAGTGCGTCCTCCGCACACTGTTAAGCTAAAGCTAAAAATTAATGTAGTGTGTCCTCCACACAGTGTTCAGCTAAAGCTACAAGTCAGTGTAGTGTGATCTCTGCACAGTGTTCAGCTAAAGCTAAAAGTTAGTGCAGTGCGTCCTTCTCACAGTGTTCAGCTAAAGCTACAAATTAGTGTAGTGCATCCTCTAAAAAGTGTTCAGCTAAAGCTACAATTTAGTGTGGTGCACAGTGTTCAGCTAAAGCTACAAGTTAGTGTAGTGCATCCCCCTCACAGTGTTCAGCTAAAGCTACAAGTTAGTGTGGTGCATCCTCCTCAGTGTTCAGTTAAAGCTACAAGTTAGTGTAGTGCGACCTCTGCACAGTGTTCAGCTAAAGCTACAAGTTAGTGTAGTGCATCCTCCTCACAGTGTTCACCTAAAGCTACAAGTTAGTGAAGTGCTTCCTCCTCACAGTGTTCAGCTAAAGCTACAAGTTAGTGTAATGTGTCCTCCTCACAGTGTTCAGCTAAAGCTACAAGTTAGTGTAGTGCGACTTCTGCACAGTGATCAGCCAAAGCTACTAGTTATTGTAGTGCGACTTCTGCACAGTGTTCAGCTAAAGATACAAGTTAGTGTAGTGCATCCTTCTCACAGTGTTCAGCTAAAGCTACAAGTTAGTGTAGTGCATCCTTCTCACAGTGTTCAGCTAAAGCTACAAGTTAGTGTAGTGCGTCCTCTGAAAAGTGTTCAGCCAAAGCTACAAGTTAGTGTAGTGCACAGTGTTCAGCTAAAGCTACAAGTTAGTGTAGTGTGTCCTCCTCACAGTGTTCAGCTAAAACTACAAGTTAGTATAGTGCGACGTCTGCACAGTGTTCTGCCAGAGCTACAAATTAGTGTAGTGCGACCTCTGCACAGTGTTCAGCTAAAGCTACAAGTTAGTGTAGTGCATCTTCTGAACAGTGTTCAGCTAAAGCTACAAGTTAGTGTAGTGCAGTGTACAGTTAAAGCTACAAGTTAGTGTAGTGCGTCCTCCTCACAGTGTTCAGCTAAAGCGACAAGTTAGTGTAGTGCGTCCTCCTCACAGTGTTCAAATAAAGCTACAAGTTAGTGTAGTGCGACTTCTGCACAGTGTTCAGCTAAAGCTACAAGTTAGTTTAGTGCGTCCTCCTCACAATGTTCAGCTAAAGCTACAAGTTAGTGTAGTGCATCCTTCTCACAGTGTTCAGCTAAAGCTAGAAGGTAGTGTAGTGCGTCCTCTGAACAGTGTTCAGCCAAAGCTACAAGTTAGTGTAGTGCACAGTGTTCAGCTAAAGCTACAAGTTAGTGTAGTGCGTCCTCCTCACAGTGTTCAGCTAAAGCTACAAGTTAGTGTAGTGTGACTTCTGCACAGTGTTCAGCCAAAGCTACAAGTTAGTGTTGTGCGACTTCTGCACAGTGTTCAGCTAAATCTACAAGTTAGTGTAGTGCGTCCTTATCACAGTGTTCAGCTAAAGCTAAAAGTTAGTGTAGTGCGTCTTCCTCAGTGTTCAGCTAAAGCTACAAGTTAGTGTAGTGCGTCCCCCTCACAGTGTTCAGCTAAAGCTACAAGTTAGTGTAGTGCGTCCTCCTCACAGTGTTCAGCTAAAGCTACAAGTTAGTGTAGTGCGTCCTCCTCACAGTGTTCAGCTAAAGCTACAAGTTAGTGTAGTGCATCTTTCTCACAGTGTTCAGCTAAAGCTACAAGTTAGTGTAGTGCGTCCTCTGAACAGTGTTCAGCTAAAGCTACAAGTTAGTGTAGTGCACAGTGCTCAGCTAAAGCTACAAGTTAGTGTAGTGCCTCCTCCTCACAGTGTTCAGCTAAAGCTACAAGTTAGTGTAGTGCGTCCTTTTCACAGTGTTCAGCTAAAGCTACAAGTTAGTGTAGTGCGTCCTCTGAACAGTGTTCAGCTATAGCTACAAGTTTGTGTAGTGCGAACTCTGCACAGTGTTCAGCTAAAGCTACAAGTTAGTGTAGTGCATCCTCCTCACAGTGTTCAGCTAAAGCTACAAGTTAGTGTACTGCTTCCTCCTCACAGTGTTTAGCTAAAGCTACAAGTTAGTGTAGTGCATCCTTCTTACAGTGTTCAGCTGTAGCTACAAGTTAGTGTAGTGCATCTTCTGAACAGTGTTCAGCTAAAGCTACAAGTTAGTGTAGTGCGTCCTCTAAACAGTGTTCAGCTAAAGCTACAAGTTAGTGTAATGCACAGTGTTCAGCTAAAGCTACAAGTTAGTGTAGTGCACAGTGTTCAGCTAAAGCTACAAGTTAGTGTAGTGCGTCCTCCTCACGGTGTTCAGCTAAAGCTAAAAGTTAGTGTAGTGCGTCTTCCTCAGTGTTCAGCTAAAGCTACAAGTTAGTGTAGTGTGTCCCCCTCACAGTGTTCAGCTAAAGCTACAAGTTAGTGTAGTGCATCCTTCTCACAGTGTTCAGCTAAAGCTACAAGTTAGTGTAATGCGTCCTCCTCAGTGTTCAGCTAAAGCTACAAGTTAGTGTAGTGCATCCTCCTCACAGTGTTCAGCTAAAGCTACAAGTTAGTGTACTGCTTCCTCCTCACAGTGTTTAGCTAAAGTTACAAGTTAGTGTAGTGCATCCTTCTCACAGTGTTTAGCTAAAGCTACAAGTTAGTGTAGTGCATCTTCTGAACAGTGTTCAGCTAAAGCTACAAGTTAGTGTAGTGCGATCTCTGCACAGTGTTCAGCTAAAGCTAAAAGTTAGTGTAGTGCGTCTTCCTCAGTGTTCAGCTAAAGCTACAACTTAGTGTAGTGCATCATCCTCACAGTGTTCAGCTAAAGCTACAAGTTAGTGTACTGCTTCCTCGTCACAGTGTTTAGCTAAAGTTACAAGTTAGTGTAGTGTGACCTCTGCACAGTGTTCAGCTAAAGCTACAAGTTAGTGTAGTGCGTCCTCCTCACAGTGTTCAGCTAAAGCGAAAAGTTAGTGTAGTGCGTCTTCCTCAGTGTTCAGCTAAAGCTACAAGTTAGTGTAGTGCGTCCCCCTCACAGTGTTCAGCTAAAGCTACAAGTTAGTGTAGTGCGTCCTCCTCACAGTGTTCAGCTAAAGCTACAAGTTAGTGTAGTGCATCCTTCTCACAGTGTTCAGCTAAAGCTACAAGTTAGTGTAGTGCGTCCGCTGAACAAAGTTCAGCTAAAGCTACCAGTTAGTGTAGTGCACAGTGCTCAGCTAAAGCTACAAGTTAGTGTAGTGCGTCCCCCTCACAGTGTTCAGTTAAATCTACAAGTTAGTGTAGTGCATCCTCCTCAGTGTTCAGCTAAAGCTACAAGTTAGTGTAGTGCATCCTCCTCACAGTGTTCAGCTAAAGCTACAAGTTAGTGTACTGCTTCCTCCTCACAGTGTTTAGCTAAAGCTACAAGTTAGTGTAGTGCATCCTTCTCACAGTGTTCAGCTGAAGCTACAAGTTAGTGCAGTGCATCTTCTGAACAGTGTTCAGCTAAAGCTACAAGTTAGTGTAGTGCGTCCTCTAAACAGTGTTCAGCTAAAGCTACAAGTTAGTGTAATGCACAGTGTTCAGCTAAAGCTACAAGTTAGTGTAGTGCACAGTGTTCAGCTAAAGCTACAAGTTAGTGTAGTGCGTCCTCCTCACAGTGTTCAGCTAAAGCTAAAAGTTAGTGTAGTGCTTCTTCCTCAGTGTTCAGCTAAAGCTACAAGTTAGTGTAGTGTGTCCCCCTCACAGTGTTCAGCTAAAGCTACAAGTTAGTGTAGTGCATCTTTCTCACAGTGTTCAGCTAAAGATACAAGTTAGTGTAATGCGTCCTCCTCAGTGTTCAGCTAAAGCTACAAGTTAGTGTAGTGCATCCTCCTCACAGTGTTCAGCTAAAGCTACAAGTTAGTGTACTGCTTCCTCCTCACAGTGTTTAGCTAAAGTTACAAGTTAGTGTAGTGCATCCTTCTCACAGTGTTCAGCTAAAGCTACAAGTTAGTGTAGTGCATCTTCTGAACAGTGTTCAGCTAAAGCTACAAGTTAGTGTAGTGCGACCTCTGCACAGTGTTCAGCTAAAGCTAAAAGTTAGTGTAGTGCGTCTTCCTCAGTGTTCAGCTAAAGCTACAAGTTAGTGTAGTGCATCCTCCTCACAGTGTTCAGCTAAAGCTGCAAGTTAGTGTACTGCTTCCTCCTCACAGTGTTTAGCTAAAGTTACAAGTTAGTGTAGTGTGACCTCTGCACAGTGTTCAGCTAAAGCTACAAGTTAGTGTAGTGCGTCTTCCTCAGTGTTCAGCTAAAGCTACAAGTTAGTGTAGTGCGTCCCCCTCACAGTGTTCAGCTAAAGCTACAAGTTAGTGTAGTGCGTCCTCCTCACAGTGTTCAGCTAAAGCTACAAGTTAGTGTAGTGCATCCTTCCCACAGTGTTCAGCTAAAGCTACAAGTTAGTGTAGTGCGTCCCCCTCACAGTGTTCAGTTAAATCTACAAGTTAGTGTAGTGCATCCTCCTCAGTGTTCAGCTAAAGCTACAAGTTAGTGTAGTGCGACCTCTGCACAGTGTTCAGCTACAGCTGCAAGTTAGTGTACTGCTTCCTCCTCAAAGTGTTCAGCTAAAGCTACAAGTTAGTGTAGTGCATCCTTCTCACAGTGTTCAACTAAAGCTACAAGTTAGTGTAGTGAATCTTCTGAACAGTGTTCAGCTAAAGCTACAAGTTAGTGCAGTGCGTCCTCTGAACAATGTTCAGCTAAAGCTACAAGTTAGTGTAGTGCACAGTGTTCAGCTAAAGCTACAAGTTAGTGTAGTGCACAGTGTTCAGCTAAAGCTACAAGTTAGTGTAGTGCAACCTTCTCACAGTGTTCAGCTAAAGCTACAAGTTAGTGTAGTGCGTCCTCTGAACAGTGTTCAGCCAAAGCTACAAGTTAGTGTAGTGCACAGTGCTCAGCTAAAGCTGCAAGTTAGTGTAGTGCTTCCTCCTCACAGTGTTCAGCTAAAGCTACAATTTAGTGTAGTGCATCCTCCTCACAGTGTTCAGCTAAAACTACAAGTTAGTGTAGTGCGACCTCTGCACAGTGTTCAGCTAAAGCTACAAGTTAGTGTAGTGCGTCCTCCTCACAGTTTTCAGTTGAAGCTACAAGTTAGTGTAGTGCGTTCTTCTCAAAGTGTTCAGCTAAAGCTACAAGTTAATGTAGTGTGTCCTCTGAACAGTGTTCAGCTAAAGCTACAAGTTAGTGTAGTGCACAGTGTTCAGCTAAAGCTACAAGTTAGTGTAGTGCGTCCTCTAAACAGAGTTCAGCTAAAGCTACAAGTTAGTGTAGTGCACAGTGTTCAGCTAAAGCTACAAGTTAGTGTAGTGCGTCCCCCTCACAGTGTTCAGCTAAAGCTACAAGTTAGTGTAGTGCGTCCTCCTCACAGTGTTCAGCTAAAGCTACAAGTTAGTGTAGTGCATCCTCCTCAGTGTTCAGCTAAAGCTATAAGTTAGTGTAATGCGTCCTCCTCACAGTGTTCAGCTAAAGCTACAAGTTAGTGTAGTGCGTCCTCCTCACAGTGTTTAGCTAAAGCTACAAGTTAGTTTAGTGCTACCTCTGCACAGTGTTCAGCTAAAGCTACAAGTTAGTGTAGCGCGTCCTCCTCACAGTGTTCAGCTAAAGCTACAAGTTAGTGTAGTGCGTCCTTCTCACAGTGTTCAGCTAAAGCTACAAGTTAGTGTAGTGCGTCCTCCTCACAGTGTTCAGCTAAAGCTATAAGTTTGTGTAGTGCGACCTCTGCACAGTGTTCAGCTAAAGCTACAAGCTAGTGTAGTGTGTCCTTCTCACAGTGTTCAGCTAAAGATACAAGTTAGTGTATTGTGTCCTCCTCACAGTGTTCAGCTAAAGCTACAATTTAGTGCAGTGCGTCCCCCTCACAGTGTTAAGTTAAAGCTGCAAGTTAGTGTAGTGCATCCTCCTCAGTGTTCAGCTAAAGCTACAAGTTAGTGTAGTGCGTCCTCCTCACAGTGTTCAGCTAAAGCTACAAGTTAGTGTAGTGCGACCTCTGCACAGTGTTCAGCTAAAGCTACAAGTTAGTGTACTGCAACCTCTGCACAGTGTTCAGCTAATGCTACAAGTTAGTGTAGTGCGTCCTCCTCACAGTGTTCAGCTAAAGCTACAAGTTAGTGTAGTGCGTCCTTCTCACAGTGTTCAGCTAAAGCTACAAGTTAGTGTAGTGCATCCTCTGAACAGAGTTCAGCTAAAGCTACAAGTTAGTGTAGTGCACAGTGTTCAGCTAAAGCTACAAGTTAGTGTAGTGCAACCTCTGCACAGTGTTCAGGTAAAGCTATAAGGTAGTGTAGTGCGTCCTCTGAACGGTGTTCAGCTAAATCTACAAGTTAGTGTAGTGCATCCTCCTCATAGTGTTTAGCTAAAGCTACAAGTTAGTGTAGTGCTACCTCTGCACAGTGCTCAGCTAAAGCTACAAGTTAGTGTAGTGCGTCCTCCTCACAGTGTTCAGTTAAAGCTACAAGTTAGTGTATTGCGTCCTTCTCACAGTGTTCAGCTAAAGCTAAAAGTTAGTGTAGTGCGTCCTCCTCACAGTGTTCAGCTAAAGCTACAAGTTTGTGTAGTGCGACCTCTGCTCAGTGTTCAGCTAAAGATACAAGTTAGTGTAGTGTGTCCTCCTCATAGTGTTCAGCTAAAGCTACAATTTAGTGTAGTGCGTCCCCCTCACAGTGTTCAGTTAAAGCTACAAGTTAGTGTAGTGCATCCTCCTCAGTGTTCAGCTAAAGCTACAAGTTAGTGTAGTGCATCTTCCTCACAGTTTTCAGGTAAAGCTACAAGCTAGTGTAGTGCGACCTCTGCACAGTATTCAGCTAAAGCTACAAGTTAGTATAGTGCTTCCTCCTCACAGTGTTCAGCTAAAGCTACAAATTAGTGTAGTGCATCCTTCTCACAGTGTTCAGCTAAAGCTACCAGTTAGTGTAGTGCGTCCTCTGAACAGTCATCAGCTAAAGCTACAAGTTAGTGTAGTGCACAGTGTTCAGCTAAAGCTACAAGTTAGTGTAGTGCGTCCTCCTCAGTGTTCAGCTAAAGCTACAAGTTAGTGTAGTGCGACCCCTGCACAGTGTTCAGCTAAAGCTACAAGTTAGTGTAGTGCACAGTGTTCAGCTAAAGGTACAAGTTCGTGTAGTGCGTCATCCTCACAGTGTTCAGCTAAAGCTACAAGTTAGTGTAGTGCGACCTATGCACAGTGTTCAGCTAAAGCTACAAGTTAGTGTAGTGCACAGTGTTCAGCTAAAGCTACAAGTTATTGTAGTGCAACCTCTGCACAGTGTTCAGCTAAAGCTACAACTTAGTGCAGTGCTTCCACCTCACAGTGTTCAGCTAAAGCTACAAGTTAGTGTAGTGCGTCCTTCTCACAGTGTTCTGCTAAAGCTACAAGTTAATGTAGTGCGTCCTCTGAACAGTGTTCAGCTAAAGCTACAAGTTAGTGTAGTGCACAGTGTTCAGCTAAAGCTACAAGTTAGTGTAGTGCGTTTTCCTCACAGTGTTCAGCTAAAGCTACAAGTTAGTGTATTGCGTCCTCCTCACAGTGTTTAGCTAAAGCTACAAGTTAGTGTAGTGCGTCCTCCTCACAGTGTTCAGCTAAAGCTACAAGTTAGTGTAGTGCGTCCTCCTCACAGTGTTCAGCTAAAGCTACAAGTTAGTGTAGTGCGACCTCTGCACAGTGTTCAGCTAAAGCTACAAGTTAGTGTACTGCAACCTCTGCACAGTGTTCAGCTAATGCTACAAGTTAGTGTAGTGCGTCCTCCTCACAGTGTTCAGCTAAAGCTACAAGTTAGTGTAGTGCGTCCTTCTCACAGTGTTCAGCTAAAGCTACAAGTTAGTGTAGTGCATCCTCTGAACAGAGTTCAGCTAAAGCTACAAGTTAGTGTAGTGCACAGTGTTCAGCTAAAGCTACAAGTTAGTGTAGTGCAACCTCTGCACAGTGTTCAGGTAAAGCTATAAGTTAGTGTAGTGCGTCCTCTGAACAGTGTTCAGCTAAATCTACAAGTTAGTGTAGTTCGTCCTCCTCACAGTGTTTAGCTAAAGCTACAAGTTAGTGTAGTGCTACCTCTGCACAGTGCTCAGCTAAAGCTACAAGTTAGTGTAGTGCGTCCTCCTCACAGTGTTCAGTTAAAGCTACAAGTTAGTGTATTGCGTCCTTCTCACAGTGTTCAGCTAAAGCTAAAAGTTAGTGTAGTGCGTCCTCCTCACAGTGTTCAGCTAAAGCTACAAGTTTGTGTAGTGCGACCTCTGCTCAGTGTTCAGCTAAAGATACAAGTTAGTGTAGTGTGTCCTCCTCATAGTGTTCAGCTAAAGCTACAATTTAGTGTAGTGCGTCCCCCTCACAGTGTTCAGTTAAAGCTACAAGTTAGTGTAGTGCATCCTCCTCAGTGTTCAGCTAAAGCTACAAGTTAGTGTAGTGCATCCTCCTCACAGTGTTCAGCTAAAGCTACAAGCTAGTGTAGTGCGACCTCTGCACAGTATTCAGCTAAAGCTACAAGTTAGTATAGTGCTTCCTCCTCACAGTGTTCAGCTAAAGCTACAAATTAGTGTAGTGCATCCTTCTCACAGTGTTCAGCTAAAGCTACCAATTAGTGTAGTGCGTCCTCTGAACAGTCATCAGCTAAAGCTACAAGTTAGTGTAGTGCACAGTGTTCAGCTAAAGCTACAAGTTAGTGTAGTGCGTCCTCCTCAGTGTTCAGCTAAAGCTACAAGTTAGTGTAGTGCGACCCCTGCACAGTGTTCAGCTAAAGCTACATGTTAGTGTAGTGCACAGTGTTCAGCTAAAGGTACAAGTTCGTGTAGTGCGTCATCCTCACAGTGTTCAGCTAAAGCTACAAGTTAGTGTAGTGCGACCTCTGCACAGTGTTCAGCTAAAGCTACAAGTTAGTGTAGTGCACAGTGTTCAGCTAAAGCTACAAGTTAGTGTAGTGCAACCTCTGCACAGTGTTCAGCTAAAGCTATAAGTTAGTGTAGTGCGTCTCTGAACAGTGTTCAGCTAAATCTACAAGTTAGTGTAGTGCGCCCTCCTCACAGTGTTTAGCTAAAGCTACAAGTTAGTGTAGTGCTACCTCTGCACAGTGCTTAGCTAAAGCTGCAAGTTAGTGTAGTGCGTCCTCCTCACAGTGTTCAGTTAAAGCTACAAGTTAGTGTAGTGCGTCCTTCTCACAGTGTTCAACTAAAGCTACAAGTTAGTGTAGTGCGACCTCTGCACAGTGTTTAGCTAAAGCTATAAGTTAGTGTAGTGCATCCTCTGAACAGTGTTCAGCTAAAGCTACAAGTTAGTGCAGTGCACAGTGTTCAGCTAAAGCTACAAGTTAGTGTAGTGTGTCCTACTCACAGTGTTCAGCTAAAGCTACAAGTTAGTGTAGTGCAACCTCTGCACAGTGTTCAGCTAAAGCTACAAATTAGTGTAGTGCGTCCTCCTCACAGAGTTCAGCTAAAGCTACAAGGTAGTGTAGTGCATCCTTCTCACAGTGTTCAGCTATAGCTACAAGTTACTGTAGTGCGTCCTCCTCACAGTGTTCAGCTAAAGCTACAAGTTATTGTAGTGCATCCTTCTCACAGTGTTCAGCTAAAGCTACAAGTTAGTGTAGTGCCTCCTCTGAACAGTGTTCAGCTATAGCTACAAGTTAGTGTAGTGCACAGTGCTCAGCTAAAGCTACAAGTTAGTATTTTGCTTCCTCCTCACAGTGTTCAACTAAAGCTGCAAGTTAGTGTAGTGCATCCTCCTCACAGTGTTCAGCTAAAGCTACAAGTTATTGTAGTGTGACCTCTGCACAGTGTTCAGCTAAAGCTACAAGTTAGTGTAGTGTGTCCTCTGCACAGTTTTCAGCTAAAGATACAAGTTAGTGTACTGCGTCCTCCTCACAGTGTTCAGCTAAAGCTACAAGTTAGTGTAGTGCGACCTCTGCACAGTGTTCAGCTAAAGCTACAAGTTAGTGTAGTGCGACCTCTGAACAGTGTTCAGCTAAATGTACAAGTTAGTATAGTGCACAGTGTTCAGCTAAAGCTACAAGTTAGTGTAGTGCGTCCTCCTCACAGTGTTCAGCTAAAGCTAAAAGTTAGTGTAGTGTGACCTCTGTACAGTGTTCAGCTAAAGCTACAAGTTAGTGTAGTGTGTCCTTCTCACAGTGTTCAGCTAAAGCTACAAGTTAGTGTAGTGTGACCTCTGCACAGTGTTCAGCTAAAGCTACAAGTTAGTGTAGTGCGTCCTCCTCACAGTGTTCAGCTAAAGCTACAAGTTAGTGTAGTGCGTCCTTCTCACAGTGTTCAGCTAAAGCTACAAGTTAATGTAGTGTGTCCTCTGAACAGTGTTCAGCTAAAGCTACAAGTTAGTGTAGTGCACAGTGTTCAGCTCAACTTAGTGTAGTGCGTCCTCCTCACAGTGTTCAGTTAAAGCTACAAGTTAGTGTAGTGTGACCTCTGCACAGTGTTCAGCTAAAGCTACAAGTTAGTGTAGTGCATCCTCCTCACAGTGTTCAGCTAAAGCTACAAGTTAGTGTATTGCGTCCTCCTCACAGTGTTTAGCTAAAGCTACAAGTTAGCGTATTGCGTCCTCCTCACAGTGTTCAGCTAAAGCTACAAGTTAGTGTAGTGCAACCTCTGCACAGTGTTCAGCTAATGCTACAAGTTAGTGTAGTGCGTCCTCCTCACAGTGTTCAGCTAAAGCTACAAGTTACTGTAGTGCGTCCTTCTCACAGTGTTCAGTTAAAGCTACAAGTTAGTGTAGTGCGTCCTCTGAACAGTATTCAGCTAAAGCTACAAGTTAGTGTAGTGCACAGTGTTCAGCTAAAGCTACAAGTTAGTGTAGTGCGTCCTCTGAACAGTGTTCAGCTAAAGCTACAAGATAGTGTAGTGCGACCTCTGCACAGTGTTCAGCTAAAGCTACAAGTTAGTGCAGTGCGTCCTCTGAACAGTGATCAGCTTAAGCTACAAGTTAGTGTAGTGCGACCTCTGCACAGTGTTCAGCTAAAGCTACAAGTTAGTGTAGTGCGTCCTTCTCACAGTGTTCAGCTAAAGCTACAAGTTAGTGTAGTGCGTCCTCTGAACAGAGTTCAGCTAAAGCTACAAGTTAGTGTAGTGCACAGTGTTCAGCTAAAGCTACAAGTTAGTGTAGTGCAACCTCTGCACAGTGTTCAGCTAAAGCTACAAGTTAGTGTAGTGCGTCCTCCTCACAGTGTTTAGCTAAAGCTACAAGTTAGTGTAGTGCTACCTCTGCACAGTGTTCAGCTAAAGCTACAAGTTAGTGTAGTGCGTCCTCCTCACAGTGTTCAGCTAAAGCTACAAGTTAGTGTAGTGCGTCCTCTGAACAGAGTTCAGCTAAAGCTACAAGTTAGTGTACTGCACAGTGTTCAGCTAAAGCTACAAGTTAGTGTAGTGCAACCTCTGCACAGTGTTCAGCTAAAGATATAAGTTAGTGTAGTGCGTCCTCCTCACAGTGTTCAGGTAAAGCTACAAGTTAGTGTAGTGCGTCCTCCTCACAGTGTTTAGCTAAAGTTACAAGTTAGTGTAGTGCTACCTCTTCACAGTGTTCAGCTAAAGCTACAATTTAGTGTAGTGCGTCCTCCTCACAGTGTTTAGCTAAAGCTACAAGTTAGTGTAGTGCTACCTCTGCACAGTGTTCAGCTAAAGCTACAAGTTAGTGTAGTGCGTCCTCCTCACAGTGTTTAGCTAAAGCTACAAGTTAGTGTAGTGCTACCTCTGCACAGTGTTCAGCTAAAGCTACAAGTTAGTGTAGTGCGTCCTCCTCACAGTGTTCAGCTAAAGCTACAAGTTAGTGTAGTGCGTCCTTCTCACAGTGTTCAGCTAAAGCTACAAGTGAGTGTAGTGCGCCCTCCTCACAGTGTTCAGCTAAAGCTACAAGTTTGTGTAGTGCAACCTCTGCACAGTGTTCATCTAAAGATACAAGTTAGTGTAGTGTGTCCTCCTCACAGTGTTCAGCTAAAGCTACAATTTAGTGCAGTGCGTCCCCCTCACAGTGTTCGGTTAAAGCTACAAGTTAGTGTAGTGCATCCTCCTCAGTGTTCAGCTAAAGCTACAAGTTAGTGTAGTGCGTCCTCCTCACAGTGTTCAGCTAAAGCTACAAGTTAGTGTAGTGCGACCTCTGCACAGTGTTCAGTTAAAGCTACAAGTTAGTGTAGTGCTTCCTCCTCACAGTGTTCAGCTAAAGCTACAAGTTAGTGTAGTGCGTCCTTCTCACAGTGTTCAGCTAAAGCTACCAGTTAGTGGAGTGCGTCCTCTGAACAGTGTTCAGCTAAAGCTATAAGTTAGTGTAGTGCACAGTGTTCAGCTAAAGCTACAAGTTAGTGTAGTGCGTCCTCCTCAGCGTTCAGCTAAAGCTACAAGTTAGTGTAGTGCGACCCCTGCACAGTGTTCAGCTAAAGCTACAAGTTAGTGTAGTGCGTCATCCTCACAGTGCATAGCTAAACCTACAAGTTAGTGTAGTGCAACCTCTGCACAGTGTTCAGCTAAAGCTACAAGTTAGTGTAGTGCGTCCTCCTCACAGTGTTCAGCTAAAGCTACAAGTTAGTGTAGTGCGTCCTTCTCACAGTGTTCAGGTAAAGCTACAAGTTAATGTAGTGTGTCCTCTGAACAGAGTTCAGCTGAAGCTACAAGTTAGTGTAGTGCACAGTGTTCAGCTAAAGCTACAAGTTAGTGTAGTGCGTCCTCCTCACAGTGTTCAGCTAAAGCTACAAGTTAGTGTAGTGCGACCTCTGCACAGTGTTCAGCTAAAGCTACAAGTTAGTGTAGTGTGCCTTCTTAACAGTATTCAGCTAAAGCTACAAGTTAGTGTAGTGCTACCTCTGCACAGTGTTCAGCTAAAGCTACAAGTTAGTGTAGTGCGTCCTCCTCACAGTGTTCAGCTAAAGCTACAAGTTAGTGTAGTGCGTCCTTCTCACAGTGTTCAGCTAAAGCTACAAGTGAGTGTAGTGCGCCCTCCTCACAGTGTTCAGCTAAAGCTACAAGTTTGTGTAGTGCAACCTCTGCACAGTGTTCATCTAAAGATACAAGTTAGTGTAGTGTGTCCTCCTCACAGTGTTCAGCTAAAGCTACAATTTAGTGCAGTGCGTCCCCCTCACAGTGTTCGGTTAAAGCTACAAGTTAGTGTAGTGCATCCTCCTCAGTGTTCAGCTAAAGCTACAAGTTAGTGTAGTGCGTCCTCCTCACAGTGTTCAGCTAAAGCTACAAGTTAGTGTAGTGCGACCTCTGCACAGTGTTCAGTTAAAGCTACAAGTTAGTGTAGTGCTTCCTCCTCACAGTGTTCAGCTAAAGCTACAAGTTAGTGTAGTGCGTCCTTCTCACAGTGTTCAGCTAAAGCTACCAGTTAGTGGAGTGCGTCCTCTGAACAGTGTTCAGCTAAAGCTACAAGTTAGTGTAGTGCACAGTGTTCAGCTAAAGCTACAAGTTAGTGTAGTGCGTCCTCCTCAGCGTTCAGCTAAAGCTACAAGTTAGTGTAGTGCGACCCCTGCACAGTGTTCAGCTAAAGCTACAAGTTAGTGTAGTGCGTCATCCTCACAGTGCATAGCTAAACCTACAAGTTAGTGTAGTGCAACCTCTGCACAGTGTTCAGCTAAAGCTACAAGTTAGTGTAGTGCGTCCTCCTCACAGTGTTCAGCTAAAGCTACAAGTTAGTGTAGTGCGTCCTTCTCACAGTGTTCAGCTAAAGCTACAAGTTAATGTAGTGTGTCCTCTGAACAGAGTTCAGCTAAAGCTACAAGTTAGTGTAGTGCACAGTGTTCAGCTAAAGCTACAAGTTAGTGTAGTGCGTCCTCCTCACAGTGTTCAGCTAAAGCTACAAGTTAGTGTAGTGCGACCTCTGCACAGTGTTCAGCTAAAGCTACAAGTTAGTGTAGTGTGCCTTCTTAACAGTATTCAGCTAAAGCTACAAGTTAGTGTAGTGCACAGTGTTCAGCTAAAGCTACAAGTTAGTGTAGTGCGTCCTCTGAACAGTGTTCAGCTAAAGCTACAAGTTAGTGTAGTGCGACCTCTGCACAGTGTTCAGCTAAAGCTACAAGTTAGTGTAGTGCGTCCTCCTCACAGTGTTCAGCTAAAGCTACAAGTTAGTGTAGTGCGTCCTCCTCACAGTGTTCAGCTAAAGCTACAAGTTAGTGTAGTGCAAACTCTGCACAGTTTGCAGCTAAACCTACAAGTTAGTGTACTGCTTCCACCTCACAGTGTTCAGCTAAAGCTACAAGTTAGTGTACTGCAACCTATGCACAGTGTTCAGCTAAAGCTACAAGTTAGTGTAGTGCGTATTTCTCACAGTGTTCAGCTAAAGCTACAAGTTAGTGTAGTGTGATCTCTGCACAGTGTTCAGCTAAAGCTACAAGTTAGTGTAGTGCGTCCTCCTCACAGTGTTCAGCTAAAGCTACAAGTTAGTGTAGTGCGTCCTTCTCACAGTACTCAGCTAAAGCTACAAGTTAGTGTGGTGCGTCCTATGAACAGTGTTCAGCAAAAGCTACAAGTTAGTGTAGTGCGTCCTCCTCACAGTATTCAGCTAAAGCTACAAGTTAGTGTAGTGCACCCTCCTCACAATGTTCAGCTAAAGCTACAAGTTAGTGTAGTGCGTCCTATGAACAGTGATCAGCTTAAGCTACAAGTTAGTGTAGTGCGACCTCTGCACAGTGTTCAGCTAAAGATACAAGTTAGTTTAGTTAGTCCTCCTCACAGTGTTCACCTAAAGCTACAAGTTAGTGTAGTGCGTCCTCTTCAGCGTTCAGCTAAAGCTACAAGTTAGTGTAGTGCGTGCTCCTCACAGTGTTTAGCTACAGCTACAAGTTAGTGAAGTGCGACCTCTGCACAGTGTTCAGCTAAAGCTACAAGTTAGTTTAGTTTGTCCTCCTCACAGTGTTCAGCTAAAACTACAAGTTAGTGTAGTGCGACCTCTGCACAGTGTTCAGCTAAAGCTACAAGTTAGTGTAGTGTGCCTTCTGAACAGTGTTCAGCTAAAGCTACAAGTTAGTGTAGTGCATAGTGTTCATCTAAAGCTACAAGTTAGTGTAGTGCGTCCTTTGAACAGTATTCAGCCAAAGCTACAAGTTAGTGTAGTGCACAGTGTTCAGCTAAAGCTACAAGTTAGTGTAGTGCATCCTCCTCACAGTGTTCAGCTAAAGCTACAAGTTAGTATAGTGCGTCCTCCTTAGTGTTCAGCTAAAGCTACAAGTTAGTGTAGTGCGTCCTCTGAACAGTGTTCAGCTAAAAGGATAAAGTTAGTGTAGTGCACAGTGTTCAGCTAAAGCTACAAGTTAGTGTAGTGCAACCTCTGCACAGTGTTCAGCTTAAGCTATAAGTTAGTGTAGTGCGTCCTCCTCACAGTGTTCAGCTAAAGTTACAAGTTAGTGTAGTGCAACCTCTGCACAGTGTTCAGCTAATGCTACAAGTTAGTGTAGTGCGACCTCTGAACAGTGTTCAGCTAAAGCTACAAGTTAGTATAGTGCACAGTGTTCAGCTAAAGCTACAAGTTAGTGTAGTGCGTCCTCCTCACAGTGTTCAGCTAAAGCTACAAGTTAGTGTAGTGTGACCTCTGCACAGTGTTCAGCTAAAGCTACAAGTTAGTGTAGTGTGTCCTTCTCACAGTGTTCAGCTAAAGCTACAAGTTAGTGTAGTGCGACCTCTGCACAGTGTTCAGCTAAAGCTACAAGTTAGTGTAGTGCGTCCTCCTCACAGTGTTCAGCTAAAGCTACAAGTTAGTGTAGTGCGTCCTTCTCACAGTGTTCAGCTAAAGCTACAAGTTAATGTAGTGTGTCCTCTGAACAGTGTTCAGCTAAAGCTACAAGTTAGTGTACTGCACAGTGTTCAGCTAAAGCTACAAGTTAGTGTAGTGCAACCTCTGCACAGTGTTCAGCTAAAGCTATAAGTTAGTGTAGTGCATCCTCCTCACAGTGTTCAGCTAAAGCTACAAGTTAGTGTAGTGCGTCCTCCTCACAGTGTTTAGCTAAAGCTACAAGTTAGTGTAGTGCTACCTCTGCACAGTGTTCAGCTAAAGCTACAACTTAGTGTACTGCGTCCTCCTCACAGTGTTCAGCTAAAGCTACAAGTTAGTGTAGTGCATCCTCCTCAGTGTTCAGCTAAAGCTACAAGTTAGTGTAGTGCGTCCTCCTCACAGTGTTCAGCTAAAGCTACAAGTTAGTGTAGTGCGACCTCTGCACAGTGTTCAGCTAAAGCTACAAGTTAGTGTAGTGCTTCCTCCTCACAGTGTACAGCTAAAGCTATAGTTAGTGTAGTGCGTCCTTCTCACAGTGTTCAGCTAAAGCTACCAGTTAGTGTACTGCGTCCTCTGAACAGTCTTCAGCTAAAGCTACAAGTTAGTGTAGTGCACAGTGTTCAGCTAAAGCTACAAGTTAGTGTAGTGCGTCCTCCTCAGTGTTCAGCTAAAGCTACAAGTTAGTGTAGTGCGACCCCTGCACAGTGTTCAGCTAAAGCTACAACTTAGTGTAGTGCACAGTGTTCAGCTAAAGCTACAAGTTAGTGTAGTGCGTCCTCCTCACAGTGTTCAGCTAAAGTTACAAGTTAGTGTAATGCGTCCTCTGAACAGTGTTCAGCTAAATCTACAAGTTAGTGTAGTGCGACCTCTGCACAGTTTTCAGCTAAAGATAGAAGTTAGTGTAGTGCGTCCTCCTCGCAATGTTCAGCTAAAGCTACAAGTTAGTGTAGTGCGACCTCTGCACAGTGTTCAGCTAAAGCTAAAAGTTAGTGTAGTGCGACCTCTGAACAGTGTTCAGCTAAAGCTACAAGTTAGTATAGTGCACAGTGTTCAGCTAAAGCTAAAAGTGAGTGTAGTGCGTCCTCCTCACAGTGTTCAGCTAAAGCTACAAGTTAGTGTAGTGCGACCTTCTCACAGTGTTCAGCTAAAGCTACAAGTTAATGTAGTGCAACCTCTGCACAGTGTTCAGCTAAAGCTACAAGTTAGTGTAGTGCGTCCTTCTCACAGTGTTCAGCTAAAGCTACAGGTTAGTGTAGTGCAACCTATGCACAGTGTTCAGCTAAAGCTACAAGTTAGTGTATTGCATCCTCCTCACAGTGTTTAGCTAAAGCTACAAGTTAGTGTAGTGTGATCTCTGCACAGTGTTCAGCTAAAGCTACAAGTTAGTGTAGTGCGTCCTCCTCACAGTGTTCAGCTAAAGCTACAAGTTAGTGTAGTGCGTCCTTCTCACAGTACTCAGCTAAAGCTACAAGTTAGTGTGGTGCATCCTATGAACAGTGTTCAGCAAAAGCTACAAGTTAGTGTCGTGCGTCCTCCTCACAGTATTCAGCTAAAGCTACAAGTTAGTGTAGTGCGTCCTCTGAACAGTGATAAGCTAAAGCTACAAGTTAGTGTAGTGCGACCTCTGCACAGTGTTCAGCTAAAGATACAAGTTAGTTTAGTGAGTCCTCCTCAAAGTGTTCACCTAAAGCTACAAGTTGGTGTAGTGCTTCCCCCTCACAGTGTTCGGCTAAAGCTACAAGTTAGTGTAGTGCGTCCTCTTCAGCGTTCAGCTAAAGCTACCAGTTAGTGTAGTGCGTGCTCCTCACAGTGTTTAGCTACACCTACAAGTTAGTGTAGTGCGACCTCTGCACAGTGTTCAGCTAAAGCTACAAGTTAGTTTAGTTTGTCCTCCTCACAGTGTTCAGCTAAAGCTACAAGTTAGTGTAGTGCATCCTCCTCACAGTGTTCAGCTAAAACTACAAGTTAGTGTAGTGCGACCTCTGCACAGTGTGCAGCTAAAGCTACAAGTTAGTGTAGTGTGCCTTCTGAACAGTGTTCAGCTAAAGCTACAAGTTAGTGTAGTGCATAGTGTTCATCTTAAGCTACAAGTTAGTGTAGTGCGTCCTTTGAACAGTATTCAGCCAAAGCTACAAGTTAGTGTAGTGCACAGTGTTCAGCTAAAGCTACAAGTTAGTGTAGTGCATCCTCCTCACAGTGTTCAGCTAAAGCTTCAAAGTTAGTGTAGTGCGTCCTCCTCACAGTGTTCAGCTAAAGCTACAAGTTAGTATAGTGCATCCTCCTTAGTGTTCAGCTAAAGCTACAAGTTAGTGTAGTGCATCCTCTGAACAGTGTTCAGCTAAAGGCTAAAGTTAATGTAGTGCACAGTGTTCAGCTAAAGCTACAAGTTAGTGTAGTGCGACCTCTGCACAGTTTTCAGCTAAAGATAGAAGTTAGTGTAGTGCGTCCTCCTCGCAGTGTTCAGCTAAAGCTACAAGTTAGTGTAGTGCGACCTCTGCACAGTGTTCAGCTAAAGCTAAAAGTTAGTGTAGTGCGACCTCTGAACAGTGTTCAGCTAAAGCTACAAGTTAGTATAGTGCACAGTGTTCAGCTAAAGCTAAAAGTGAGTGTAGTGCGTCCTCCTCACAGTGTTCAGCTAAAGCTACAAGTTAGTGTAGTGCAACCTTCTCACAGTGTTCAGCTAAAGCTACAAGTTAATGTAGTGCAACCTCTGCACAGTGTTCAGCTAAAGCTACAAGTTAGTGTAGTGCGTCCTTCTCACAGTGTTCAGCTAAAGCTACAAGTTAGTGTAGTGCAACCTATGCACAGTGTTCAGCTAAAGCTACAAGTTAGTGTATTGCATCCTCCTCACAGTGTTTAGCTAAAGCTACAAGTTAGTGTAGTGTGATCTCTGCACAGTGTTCAGCTAAAGCTACAAGTTAGTGTAGTGCGTCCTCCTCACAGTGTTCAGCTAAAGCTACAAGTTAGTGTAGTGCGTCCTTCTCACAGTACTCAGCTAAAGCTACAAGTTAGTGTGGTGCATCCTATGAACAGTGTTCAGCAAAAGCTACAAGTTAGTGTCGTGCGTCCTCCTCACAGTATTCAGCTAAAGCTACAAGTTAGTGTAGTGCGTCCTCTGAACAGTGATAAGCTAAAGCTACAAGTTAGTGTAGTGCGACCTCTGCACAGTGTTCAGCTAAAGATACAAGTTAGTTTAGTGAGTCCTCCTCAAAGTGTTCACCTAAAGCTACAAGTTGGTGTAGTGCTTCCCCCTCACAGTGTTCGGCTAAAGCTACAAGTTAGTGTAGTGCGTCCTCTTCAGCGTTCAGCTAAAGCTACAAGTTAGTGTAGTGCGTGCTCCTCACAGTGTTTAGCTACACCTACAAGTTAGTGTAGTGCGACCTCTGCACAGTGTTCAGCTAAAGCTACAAGTTAGTTTAGTTTGTCCTCCTCACAGTGTTCAGCTAAAGCTACAAGTTAGTGTAGTGCATCCTCCTCACAGTGTTCAGCTAAAACTACAAGTTAGTGTAGTGCGACCTCTGCACAGTGTTCAGCTAAAGCTACAAGTTAGTGTAGTGTGCCTTCTTAACAGTGTTCAGCTAAAGCTACAAGTTAGTGTAGTGCATAGTGTTCATCTAAAGCTACAAGTTAGTGTAGTGCGTCCTTTGAACAGTATTCAGCCAAAGCTACAAGTTAGTGTAGTGCACAGTGTTCAGCTAAAGCTACAAGTTAGTGTAGTGCATCCTCCTCACAGTGTTCAGCTAAAGCTTCAAAGTTAGTGTAGTGCGTCCTCCTCACAGTGTTCAGCTAAAGCTACAAGTTAGTATAGTGCATCCTCCTTAGTGTTCAGCTAAAGCTACAAGTTAGTGTAGTGCATCCTCCTCACAGTGTTCAGCTAAAGGCTAAAGTTAATGTAGTGCACAGTGTTCAGCTAAAGCTACAAGTTAGTGTAGTGCAACCTCTGCACAGTGTTCAGCTTAAGCTATAAGTTAGTGTAGTGCGTCCTCCTCACAGTGTTCAGCTAAAGCTACAAGTTAGTGTAGTGCGACCTCTGCACAGTGTTCAGCTAATGCTACAAGTTAGTATAGTGCGACCTCTGAACAGTGTTCAGCTAAAGCTACAAGTTAGTATAGTGCACAGTGTTCAGCTAAAGCTAAAAGTGAGTGTAGTGCGTCCTCCTCACAGTGTTCAGCTAAAGCTACAAGTTAGTGTAGTGTGACCTCTGCACAGTGTTCAGCTAAAGCTACAAGTTAGTGTAGTGTGTCCTTCTCAGAGTGTTCAGCTAAAGCTACAAGTTAGTGTAGTGCGACTTCTGCACAGTGTTCAGCTAAAGCTACAAGTTAGTGTAGTGCGTCCTCCTCACAGTGTTCAGCTAAAGCTACAAGTTAGTGTAGTGCGTCCTTCTCACAGTGTTCAGCTAAAGCTACAAGTTAGTGTAGTGCGTCCTCCTCACAGTGTTCAGCTAAAGCTATAAGTTTGTGTAGTGCGACCTCTGCACAGTGTTCAGCTAAAGCTACAAGTTAGTGTAGTGTGTCCTTCTCACAGTGTTCAGCTAAAGATACAATTTAGTGTAGTGTGTCCTCCTCACAGTGTTCAGCTAAAGCTACAAGTTAGTGTAGCGCGTCCTTCTCACAGTGTTCAGCTAAAGCTACAAGTTAGTGTAGTGCACAGTGTTCAGCTAAAGCTACAAGTTAGTGTAGTGCAACCTCTGCACAGTGTTCAGCTAAAGCTATAAGTTAGCGTAGTGCGTCCTCCTCACAGTGTTCAGCTAAAGCTACAAGTTAGTGTAGTGCGTCCTCCTCACAGTGTTTAGCTAAAGCTACAAGTTAGTGTAGTGCTACCTCTGCACAGTTTTCAGCTAAAGCTACAACTTAGTGTACTGCGTCCTCCTCACAGTGTTCAGCTAAAGCTACAAGTTAGTGTAGTGCATCCTCCTCAGTGTTCAGCTAAAGCTACAAGTTAGTGTAGTGCGTCCTCCTCACAGTGTTCAGCTAAAGCTACAAGTTAGTGTAGTGCGACCTCTGCACAGTGTTCAGCTAAAGCTACAAGTTAGTGTAGTGCTTCCTCCTCACAGTGTACAGCTAAAGCTATAGTTAGTGTAGTGCGTCCTTCTCACAGTGTTCAGCTAAAGCTACCAGTTAGTGTAGTGCGTCCTCTGAACAGTCTTCAGCTAAAGCTACAAGTTAGTGTAGTGCACAGTGTTCAGCTAAAGCTACAAGTTAGTGTAGTGCGTCCTCCTCAGTGTTCAGCTAAAGCTACAAGTTAGTGTAGTGCGACCCCTGCACAGTGTTCAGCTAAAGCTACAACTTAGTGTAGTGCACAGTGTTCAGCTAAAGCTACAAGTTAGTGTAGTGCGTCCTCCTCACAGTGTTCAGCTAAAGTTACAAGTTAGTGTAATGCGTCCTCTGAACAGTGTTCAGCTAAATCTACAAGTTAGTGTAGTGCGACCTCTGCACAGTTTTCAGCTAAAGATAGAAGTTAGTGTAGTGCGTCCTCCTCGCAGTGTTAAGCTAAAGCTACAAGTTAGTGTAGTGTGACCTCTGCACAGTGTTCAGCTAAAGCTAAAAGTTAGTGTAGTGCGACCTCTGAACAGTGTTCAGCTAAAGCTACAAGTTAGTATAGTGCACAGTGTTCAGCTAAAGCTAAAAGTGAGTGTAGTGCGTCCTCCTCACAGTGTTCAGCTAAAGCTACAAGTTAGTGTAGTGTGACCTTCTCACAGTGTTCAGCTAAAGCTACAAGTTAATGTAGTGCAACCTCTGCACAGTGTTCAGCTAAAGCTACAAGTTAGTGTAGTGCGTCCTTCTCACAGTGTTCAGCTAAAGCTACAAGTTAGTGTAGTGCAACCTATGCACAGTGTTCAGCTAAAGCTACAAGTTAGTGTATTGCATCCTCCTCACAGTGTTTAGCTAAAGCTACAAGTTAGTGTAGTGTGATCTCTGCACAGTGTTCAGCTAAAGCTACAAGTTAGTGTAGTGCGTCCTCCTCACAGTGTTCAGCTAAAGCTACAAGTTAGTGTAGTGCGTCCTTCTCACAGTACTCAGCTAAAGCTACAAGTTAGTGTGGTGCATCCTATGAACAGTGTTCAGCAAAAGCTACAAGTTAGTGTCGTGCGTCCTCCTCACAGTATTCAGCTAAAGCTACAAGTTAGTGTAGTGCGTCCTCTGAACAGTGATAAGCTAAAGCTACAAGTTAGTGTAGTGCGACCTCTGCACAGTGTTCAGCTAAAGATACAAGTTAGTTTAGTGAGTCCTCCTCAAAGTGTTCACCTAAAGCTACAAGTTAGTGTAGTGCTTCCCCCTCACAGTGTTCGGCTAAAGCTACAAGTTAGTGTAGTGCGTCCTCTTCAGCGTTCAGCTAAAGCTACAAGTTAGTGTAGTGCGTGCTCCTCACAGTGTTTAGCTACAGCTACAAGTTAGTGTAGTGCGACCTCTGCACAGAGTTCAGCTAAAGCTACAAGTTAGTTTAGTTTGTCCTCCTCACAGTGTTCAGCTAAAGCTACAAGTTAGTGTAGTGCATCCTCCTCACAGTGTTCAGCTAAAACTACAAGTTAATGTAGTGCGACCTCTGCACAGTGTTCAGCTAAAGCTACAAGTTAGTGTAGTGTGCCTTCTGAACAGTGTTCAGCTAAAGCTACAAGTTAGTGTAGTGCATAGTGTTCATCCAAAGCTACAAGTTAGTGTAGTGCGTCCTTTGAACAGTATTCAGCCAAAGCTACAAGTTAGTGTAGTGCACAGTGTTCAGCTAAAGCTACAAGTTAGTGTAGTGCATCCTCCTCACAGTGTTCAGCTAAAGCTTCAAGTTAGTGTAGTGCGTCCTCCTCACAGTGTTCAGCTAAAGCTACAAGTTAGTATAGTGCATCCTCCTTAGTGTTCAGCTAAAGCTACAAGTTAGTGTAGTGCATCCTCTGAACAGTGTTCAGCTAAAGGCTAAAGTTAATGTAGTGCACAGTGTTCAGCTAAAGCTACAAGTTAGTGTAGTGCAACCTCTGCACAGTGTTCAGCTTAAGCTATAAGTTAGTGTAGTGCGTCCTCCTCACAGTGTTCAGCTAAAGCTACAAGTTAGTGTAGTGCGACCTCTGCACAGTGTTCAGCTAAAGCTACAAGTTAGTATAGTGCGACCTCTGAACAGTGTTCAGCTAAAGCTACAAGTTAGTATAGTGCACAGTGTTCAGCTAAAGCTACAAGTTAGTGTAGTGCGTCCTCCTCACAGTGTTCAGCTAAAGCTACAAGTTAGTGTAGTGTGACCTCTGCACAGTGTTCAGCTAAAGCTACAAGTTAGTGTAGTGTGTCCTTCTCAGAGTGTTCAGCTAAAGCTACAAGTTAGTGTAGTGCGACTTCTGCACAGTGTTCAGCTAAAGCTACAAGTTAGTGTAGTGCGTCCTCCTCACAGTATTCAGCTAAAGCTACAAGTTAGTGTAGTGCGTCCTTCTCACAGTGTTCAGCTAAAGCTACAAGTTAATGTAGTGTGTCCTCTGAACAGTGTTCAGCTAAAGCTACAAGTTTGTGTAGTGCACAGTGTTCAGCTAAAGCTACAAGTTAGTGTAGTGCAACCTCTGCACAGTGTTCAGCTAAAGCTATAAGTTAGTGTAGTGTGCCTTCTGAACAGTGTTCAGCTAAAGCTACAAGTTAGTGTAGTGCGTCCTTTGAACAGTATTCAGCCAAAGCTACAAGTTAGTGTAGTGCACAGTGTTCAGCTAAAGCTACAAGTTAGTGTAGTGCATCCTCCTCACAGTGTTCAGCTAAAGCTTCAAGTTAGTGTAGTGCGTCCTCCTCACAGTGTTCAGCTAAAGCTACAAGTTAGTATAGTGCATCCTCCTTAGTGTTAAGCTAAAGCTACAAGTTAGTGTAGTGCGTCCTCTGAACAGTGTTCAGCTAAAGGCTAAAGTTAATGTAGTGCACAGTGTTCAGCTAAAGCTACAAGTTAGTGTAGTGCAACCTCTGCACAGTGTTCAGCTTAAGCTATAAGTTAGTGTAGTGCGTCCTCCTCACAGTGTTCAGCTAAAGCTACAAGTTAGTGTAGTGCGACCTCTGCACAGTGTTCAGCTAAAGCTACAGGTTAGTGTAGTGCGACCTCTGAACAGTGTTCAGCTAAAGCTACAAGTTAGTATAGTGCACAGTGTTCAGCTAAAGCTACAAGTTAGTGTAGTGCGTCCTCCTCACAGTGTTCAGCTAAAGCTACAAGTTAGTGTAGTGTGACCTCTGCATAGTGTTCAGCTAAAGCTACAAGTTAGTGTAGTGCGTCCTTCTCACAGTGTTCAGCTAAAGCTACAAGTTAATGTAGTGTGTCCTCTGAACAGTGTTCAGCTAAAGCTACAAGTTAGTGTAGTGCACAGTGTTCAGCTAAAGCTACAAGTTAGTGTAGTGCAACCTCTGCACAGTGTTCAGCTAAAGCTATAAGTTAGTGTAGTGCGTCCTCCTCACAGTGTTCAGCTAAAGCTACAAGTTAGTGTAGTGTATCCTCCTCACAGTGTTTAGCTAAAGAGACAAGTTAGTGTAGTGCTACCTCTGCACAGTGTTCAGCTAAAGCTACAACTTAGTGTACTGCGTCCTCCTCACAGTGTTCAGCTAAAGCTACAAGTTAGTGTAGTGCATCCTCCTCAGTGTTCAGCTAAATCTACAAGTTAGTGTACTGCGTCCTTCTCACAGTGTTCAGCTAAAGCTACAAGTTAGTGTAGTGCGACCTCTGCACAGTGTTCAGCTAAAGCTACAAGTTAGTGTAGTGCTTCCTCCTCACAGTGTTCAGCTAAAGCTACAAGTTAGTGTAGTGCGTCCTTCTCACAGTGTTCAGGTAAAGCTACCAGTTAGTGTAGTGCGTCCTCTGAACAGTCTTCGGCTAAAGCTACAAGTTAGTGTAGTGCACAGTGTTCAGCTAAAGCTACAAGTTAGTGTAGTGCGTCCTCCTCAGTGTTCAGCTAAAGCTACAAGTTAGTGTAGTGCGACCCCTGCACAGTGTTCAGCTGAAGCTACAACTTAGTGTAGTGCACAGTGTTCAGCTAAAGCTACAAGTTAGTGTAGTGCATCCTCCTCACAGTGTTCAGCTAAAGCTACAAGTTAGTGTAGTTTGACCTCTGCACAGTGTTCAGCTAAAGTTACAAGTTAGTGTAATGCGTCCTCTGAACAGTGTTCAGCTAAATCTACAAGTTAGTGTAGTGCGACCTCTGCACAGTTTTCAGCTAAAGATACAAGTTAGTGTAGTGCGTCCTCCTCGCAGTGTTCAGCTAAAGCTACAAGTTAGTGTAGTGCGACCTCTGCACAGTGTTCAGCTAAAGCTACAAGTTAGTGTAGTGCGACCTCTGAACAGTGTTCAGCTAAAGCTACAAGTTAGTATAGTGCACAGTGTTCAGCTAAAGCTACAAGTGAGTGTAGTGCGTCCTCCTCACAGTGTTCAGCTAAAGCTACAAGTTAGTGTAGTGCGTCCTTCTCACAGTGTTCAGCTAAAGCTACCAGTTAGTGGAGTGCGTCCTCTGAACAGTCTTCAGCTAAAGCTACAAGTTAGAAGTTAGTGTAGTGCACAGTGTTCAGCTAAAGCTACAAGTTAGTGCAGTGCGTCCTCCTCAGCGTTCAGCTAAAGCTACAAGTTAGTGTAGTGCGACCCCTGCACAGTGTTCAGCTAAAGCTACAAGTTAGTGTAGTGCGTCATCCTCACAGTGCATAGCTAAAGCTACAAGTTAGTGTAGTGCAACCTCTGCACAGTGTTCAGCTAAAGCTACAAGTTAGTGTAGTGCGTCCTCCTCACAGTGTTCAGCTAAAGCTACAAGTTAGTGTAGTGCGTCCTTCTCACAGTGTTCAGCTAAAGCTACAAGTTAATGTAGTGTGTCCTCTGAACAGAGTTCAGCTAAAGCTACAAGTTAGTGTAGTGCACAGTGTTCAGCTAAAGCTACAAGTAAGTGTAGTGCGTCCTCCTCACAGTGTTCAGCTAAAGCTACAAGTTAGTGTAGTGCGACCTCTGCACAGTGTTCAGCTGAAACTACAAGTTAGTGTAGTGTGCCTTCTTAACAGTATTCAGCTAAAGCTACAAGTTAGTGTAGTGCACAGTGTTCAGCTAAAGCTACAAGTTAGTGTAGTGCGTCCTCTGAACAGTGTTCAGCTAAAGCTACAAGTTAGTGTAGTGCGACCTCTGCACAGTGTTCAGCTAAAGCTACAAGTTAGTGTAGTGCGTCCTCCTCACAGTGTTCAGCTAAAGCTACAAGTTAGTGTAGTGCAAACTCTGCACAGTGTTCAGCTAAACCTACAAGTTAGTGTACTGCTTCCACCTCACAGTGTTCAGCTAAAGCTACAAGTTAGTGTAGTGCAACCTATGCACAGTGTTCAGCTAAAGCTACAAGTTAGTGTAGTGCGTCCTTCTCACAGTGTTCAGCTAAAGCTACAAGTTAGTGTATTGCATCCTCCTCACAGTGTTTAGCTAAAGCTACAAGTTAGTGTAGTGTGATCTCTGCACAGTGTTCAGCTAAAGCTACAAGTTAGTGTAGTGCGTCCTCCTCACAGTGTTCAGCTAAAGCTACAAGTTAGTGTAGTGCATCCTTCTCACAGTACTCAGCTAAAACAACAAGTTAGTGTGGAGCGTCCTTTGAACAGTGTTCAGCAAAAGCTACAAGTTAGTGTAGTGCGTCCTCCTCACAGTATTCAGCTAAAGCTACAAGTTAGTGTAGTGCACCCTCCTCACAATGTTCAGCTAAAGCTACAAGTTAGTGTAGTGCGTCCTCTGAACAGTGATCAGCTTAAGCTACAAGTTAGTGTAGTGCGACCTCTGCACAGTGTTCAGCTAAAGATACAAGTTAGTTTAGTTAGTCCTCCTCACAGTGTTCACCTAAAGCTACAAGTTAGTGTAGTGCATCCCCCTCACAGTGTTCGGCTAAAGCTACAAGTTAGTGTAGTGCGTCCTCTTCAGCGTTCAGCTAAAGCTACAAGTTAGTGTAGTGCGTGCTCCTCACAGTGTTTAGCTACAGCTACAAGTTAGTGAAGTGCGACCTCTGCACAGTGTTCAGCTAAAGCTACAAGTTAGTTTAGTTTGTCCTCCTCACAGTGTTCAGCTAAAACTACAAGTTAGTGTAGTGCGACCTCTGCACAGTGTTCAGCTAAAGCTACAAGTTAGTGTAGTGTGCCTTCTGAACAGTGTTCAGCTAAAGCTACAAGTTAGTGTAGTGCATAGTGTTCATCTAAAGCTACAAGTTAGTGTAGTGCGTCCTTTGAACAGTATTCAGCCAAAGCTACAAGTTAGTGTAGTGCACAGTGTTCAGCTAAAGCTACAAGTTAGTGTAGTGCATCCTCCTCACAGTGTTCAGCTAAAGCTTCAAGTTAGTGTAGTGCTTCCTCCTCACAGTGTTCAGCTAAAGCTACAAGTTAGTATAGTGCGTCCTCCTTAGTGTTCAGCTAAAGCTACAAGTTAGTGTAGTGCGTCCTCTGAACAGTGTTTAGCTAAAGGCTAAAGTTAGTGTAGTGCACAGTGTTCAGCTAAAGCTACAAGTTAGTGTAGTGCAACCTCTGCACAGTGTTCAGCTAATGCTACAAGTTAGTGTAGTGCGACCTCTGAACAGTGTTCAGCTAAAGCTACAAGTTAGTATAGTGCACAGTGTTCAGCTAAAGCTACAAGTTAGTGTAGTGCGTCCTCCTCACAGTGTTCAGCTAAAGCTACAAGTTAGTGTAGTGTGACCTCTGCACAGTGTTCAGCTAAAGCTACAAGTTAGTGTAGTGTGTCCTTCTCACAGTGTTCAGCTAAAGCTACAAGTTAGTGTAGTGCGACCTCTGCACAGTGTTCAGCTAAAGCTACAAGTTAGTGTAGTGCGTCCTCCTCACAGTGTTCTGCTAAAGCTACAAGTTAGTGTAGTGCGTCCTTCTCACAGTGTTCAGCTAAAGCTACAAGTTAATGTAGTGTGTCCTCTGAACAGTGTTCAGCTAAAGCTACAAGTTAGTGTAGTGCACAGTGTTCACCTAAAGCTACAAGTTAGTTTAGTGCAACCTCTGCACAGTGTTCAGCTAAAGCTATAAGTTAGTGTAGTGCGTCCTCCTCACAGTGTTCAGCTAAAGCTACAAGTTAGTGTAGTGCGTCCTCCTCACAGTGTTTAGCTAAAGCTACAAGTTAGTGTAGTGCTACCTCTGCACAGTGTTCAGCTAAAGCTACAACTTAGTGTACTGCGTCCTCCTCACAGTGTTCAGCTAAAGCTACAAGTTAGTGTAGTGCATCCTCCTCAGTGTTCAGCTAAAGCTACAAGTTAGTGTAGTGCGTCCTCCTCACAGTGTTCAGCTAAAGCTACAAGTTAGTGTAGTGCGACCTCTGCACAGTGTTCAGCTAAAGCTACAAGTTAGTGTAGTGCTTCCTCCTCACAGTGTTCAGCTAAAGCTATAGTTAGTGTAGTGCGTCCTTCTCACAGTGTTCAGCTAAAGCTACCAGTTAGTGTAGTGCGTCCTCTGAACAGTCTTCAGCTAAAGCTACAAGTTAGTGTAGTGCACAGTGTTCAGCTAAAGCTACAAGTTAGTGTAGTGCGTCCTCCTCAGTGTTCAGCTAAAGCTACAAGTTAGTGTAGTGCGACCCCTGCACAGTGTTCAGCTAAAGCTACAACTTAGTGTAGTGCACAGTGTTTAGCTAAAGCTACAAGTTAGTGTAATGCGTCCTCCTCACAGTGTTCAGCTAAAGTTACAAGTTAGTGTAATGCGTCCTCTGAACAGTGTTCAGCTAAATCTACAAGTTAGTGTAGTGCGACCTCTGCACAGTTTTCAGCTAAAGATAGAAGTTAGTGTAGTGCGTCCTCCTCGCAGTGTTCAGCTAAAGCTACAAGTTAGTGTAGTGCGACCTCTGCACAGTGTTCAGCTAAAGCTAAAAGTTAGTGTAGTGCGACCTCTGAACAGTGTTCAGCTAAAGCTACAAGTTAGTATAGTGCACAGTGTTCAGCTAAAGCTAAAAGTGAGTGTAGTGCGTCCTCCTCACAGTGTTCAGCTAAAGCTACAAGTTTGTGTAGTGCGACCTTCTCACAGTGTTCAGCTAAAGCTACAAGTTAATGTAGTGCAACCTCTGCACAGTGTTCAGCTAAAGCTACAAGTTAGTGTAATGCGTCCTCCTCACAGTGTTCAGCTACAGCTACAAGTTAGTGTAGTGCAACCTATGCACAGTGTTCAGCTAAAGCTACAAGTTAGTGTATTGCATCCTCCTCACAGTGTTTAGCTAAAGCTACAAGTTAGTGTAGTGTGATCTCTGCACAGTGTTCAGCTAAAGCTACAAGTTAGTGTAGTGCGTCCTCCTCACAGTGTTCAGCTAAAGCTACAAGTTAGTGTAGTGCGTCCTTCTCACAGTACTCAGCTAAAGCTACAAGTTAGTGTGGTGCATCCTATGAACAGTGTTCAGCAAAAGCTACAAGTTAGTGTCGTGCGTCCTCCTCACAGTATTCAGCTAAAGCTACAAGTTAGTGTAGTGCACCCTCCTCACAGTGTTCAGCTAAAGCTACAAGTTAGTGTAGTGCGTCCTCTGAACAGTGATAAGCTAAAGCTACAAGTTAGTGTAGTGCGACCTCTGCACAGTGTTCAGCTAAAGATACAAATTAGTTTAGTGAGTCCTCCTCACAGTGTTCACCTAAAGCTACAAGTTAGTGTAGTGCTTCCCCCTCACAGTGTTCGGCTAAAGCTACAAGTTAGTGTAGTGCGTCCTCTTCAGCGTTCAGCTAAAGCTACAAGTTAGTGTAGTGCGTACTCCTCACAGTGTTTAGCTACAGCTACAAGTTAGTGTAGTGCGACCTCTGCACAGTGTTCAGCTAAAGCTACAAGTTAGTTTAGTTTGTCCTCCTCACAGTGTTCAGCTAAAGCTACAAGTTAGTGTAGTGCATCCTCCTCACAGTGTTCAGCTAAAACTACAAGTTAGTGTAGTGCGACCTCTGCACAGTGTTCAGCTAAAGCTACAAGTTAGTGTAGTGTGCCTTCTGAACAGTGTTCAGCTAAAGCTACAAGTTAGTGTAGTGCATAGTGTTCATCTAAAGCTACAAGTTAGTGTAGTGCGTCCTTTGAACAGTATTCAGCCAAAGCTACAAGTTAGTGTAGTGCACAGTGTTCAGCTAAAGCTACAAGTTAGTGTAGCGCATCCTCCTCACAGTGTTCAGCTAAAGCTTCAAGTTAGTGTAGTGCGTCCTCCTCACAGTGTTCAGCTAAAGCTACAAGTTAGTATAGTGCATCCTCCTTAGTGTTCAGCTAAAGCTACAAGTTAGTGTAGTGCGTCCTCTGAACAGTGTTCAGCTAAAGGCTAAAGTTAATGTAGTGCACAGTGTTCAGCTAAAGCTACAAGTTAGTGTAGTGCAACCTCTGCACAGTGTTCAGCTTAAGCTATAAGTTAGTGTAGTGCGTCCTCCTCACAGTGTTCAGCTAAAGCTACAAGTTAGTGTAGTGCGACCTCTGCACAGTGTTCAGCTAAAGCTACAAGTTAGTGTAGTGCGACCTCTGAATAGTGTTCAGCTAAAGCTACAAGTTAGTATAGTGCACAGTGTTCAGCTAAAGCTACAAGTTAGTGTAGTGCGTCCTCCTCACAGTGTTCAGCTAAAGCTACAAGTTAGTGTAGTGTGACCTCTGCACAGTGTTCAGCTAAAGCTACAAGTTAGTGTAGTGTGTCCTTCTCACAGTGTTCAGCTAAAGCTACAAGTTAGTGTAGTGCGACTTCTGCACAGTGTTCAGCTAAAGCTACAAGTTAGTGTAGTGCGTCCTCCTCACAGTGTTCAGCTAAAGCTACAAGTTAGTGTAGTGCGTCCTTCTCACAGTGTTCAGCTAAAGCTACAAGTTAATGTAGTGTGTCCTCTGAACAGTGTTCAGCTAATGCTACAAGTTAGTGTAGTGCACAGTGTTCAGCTAAAGCTACAAGTTAGTGTAGTGCAACCTCTGCACAGTGTTCAGCTAAAGCTATAAGTTAGTGTAGTGTGCCTTCTGAACAGTGTTCAGCTAAAGCTACAAGTTAGTGTAGTGCATAGTGTTCATCTAAAGCTACAAGTTAGTGTAGTGCGTCCTTTGAACAGTATTCAGCCAAAGCTACAAGTTAGTGTAGTGCACAGTGTTCAGCTAAAGCTACAAGTTAGTGTAGTGCATCCTCCTCACAGTGTTCAGCTAAAGCTTCAAGTTAGTGTAGTGCGTCCTCCTCACAGTGTTCAGCTAAAGCTACAAGTTAGTATAGTGCATCCTCCTTAGTGTTCAGCTAAAGCTACAAGTTAGTGTAGTGCGTCCTCTGAACAGTGTTCAGCTAAAGGCTAAAGTTAATGTAGTGCACAGTGTTCAGCTAAAGCTACAAGTTAGTGTAGTGCAACCTCTGCACAGTGTTCAGCTTAAGCTATAAGTTAGTGTAGTGCATCCTCCTCACAGTGTTCAGCTAAAGCTACAAGTTAGTGTAGTGCGACCTCTGCACAGTGTTCAGCTAAAGCTACAGGTTAGTGTAGTGCGACCTCTGAACAGTGTTCAGCTAAAGCTACAAGTTAGTATAGTGCACAGTGTTCAGCTAAAGCTACAAGTTAGTGTAGTGCGTCCTCCTCACAGTGTTCAGCTAAAGCTACAAGTTAGTGTAGTGTTACCTCTGCACAGTGTTCAGCTAAAGCTACAAGTTAGTGTAGTGTGTCTTTCTCACAGTGTTCAGCTAAAGCTACAAGTTAGTGTAGTGCGACTTCTGCACAGTGTTCAGCTAAAGCTACAAGTTAGTGTAGTGCGTCCTCCTCACAGTGTTCAGCTAAAGCTACAAGTTAGTGTAGTGCGTCCTTCTCACAGTGTTCAGCTAAAGCTACAAGTTAATGTAGTGTGTCCTCTGAACAGTGTTCAGCTAAAGCTACAAGTTAGTGTAGTGCACAGTGTTCAGCTAAAGCTACAAGTTAGTGTAGTGCAACCTCTGCACAGTGTTCAGCTAAAGCTATAAGTTAGTGTAGTGCGTCCTCCTCACAGTGTTCAGCTAAAGCTACAAGTTAGTGTAGTGCGTCCTCCTCACAGTGTTTAGCTAAAGCTACAAGTTAGTGTAGTGCTACCTCTGCACAGTGTTCAGCTAAAGCTACAACTTAGTGTACTGCGTCCTCCTCACAGTGTTCAGCTAAAGCTACAAGTTAGTGTAGTGCGTCCTCCTCACAGTGTTCAGCTAAAGCTACAAGTTAGTGTAGTGCGACCTCTGCACAGTGTTCAGCTAAAGCTACAAGTTAGTGTAGTGCTTCCTCCTCACAGTGTTCAGCTAAAGCTACAAGTTAGTGTAGTGCGTCCTTCTCACAGTGTTCAGCTAAAGCTACCAGTTAGTGTAGTGCGTCCTCTGAACAGTCTTCAGCTAAAGCTACAAGTTAGTGTAGTGCACAGTGTTTAGCTAAAGCTACAAGTTAGTGTAGTGCGTCCTCCTCAGTGTTCAGCTAAAGCTACAAGTTAGTGTAGTGCGACCCCTGCACAGTGTTCAGCTAAAGCTACAACTTAGTGTAGTGCACAGTGTTCAGCTAAAGCTACAAGTTAGTGTAGTGCATCCTCCTCACAGTGTTCAGCTAAATCTACAAGTTAGTGTAGTGCGACCTCTGCACAGTTTTCAGCTAAAGATACAAGTTAGTGTAGTGCGTCCTCCTCGCAGTGTTCAGCTAAAGCTACAAGTTAGTGTAGTGCGACCTCTGCACAGTGTTCAGTTAAAGCTACAAGTTAGTGTAGTGCGACCTCTGAACAGTGTTCAGCTAAAGCTACAAGTTAGTATAGTGCACAGTGTTCAGCTAAAGCTACAAGTGAGTGTAGTGCGTCCTCCTCACAGTGTTCAGCTAAAGCTACAAGTTAGTGTAGTGCGACCTCTGCACAGTGTTCAGCTAAAGCTACAAGTGAGTGTAGTGTGTCCTTCTCACAGTGTTCAGCTAAAGCTACAAGTTAGTGTAGTGCAACCTCTGCACAGTGTTCAGCTAAAGCTAAAAGTTAGTGTAGTGCGTCCTCCTCACAGTGTTCAGCTAAAGCTACAAGTTAGTATAGTGCGACCTTCTCACAGTGTTCAGCCAAAGCTACAAGTTAGTGTAGTGCAACCTCTGCACAGTGTTCAGCTAAAGCTACAAGTTAGTGTAGTGCGTCCTTCTCACAGTGTTCAGCTAAAGTCACAAGTTAGTGTAGTGCGTCCTTCTCACAGTGTTCAGCTAAAGCTACAAATTAGTGTAGTGCGACCTCTGCACAGTGTTCAGCTAAAGACACAAGTTAGTGTAGTGTGTCCTCCTCACAGTGTTCAGCTAAAGCTACAATTTAGTGCAGTGCGTCCCCCCCACAGTGTTCAGTTAAAGCTACAAGTTAGTGTTGTGCATCCTCCTCAGTGTTCAGCTAAAGCTACAAGTTAGTGTAGTGCGTCCTCCTCACAGTGTTCAGCTAAAGCTACAAGTTAGTGTAGTGCGACCTCTGCACAGTGTTCAGCTAAAGCTACAAGTTAGTGTAGTGCTTCCTCCTCACAGTGTTCAGCTAAAGCTACAAGTTAGTGTAGTGCGTCCTTCTCACAGTGTTCAGCTAAAGCTACCAGTTAGTGTAGTGCGTCCTCTGAACAGTCTTCAGCTAAAGCTACAAGTTAGTGTAGTGCACAGTGTTCAGCTAAAGCTACAAGTTAGTGTAGTGCGTCCTCCTCAGTGTTCAGCTAAAGCTACAAGTTAGTGTAGTGCGTCCTCTGAACAGTGTTCAGCTAAAGCTACAAGTTAGTGTAGTGCGACCTCTGCACAGTGTTCAGCTAAAGCTACAAGTTAGTGTAGTGCGTCCTCCTCACAGTGTTCAGCTAAAGCTACAAGTTAGTGTATTGCGTCCTCCTCACGGTGTTTAGCAAAAGCTACAAGTTAGCGTAGTGCGTCCTCCTCACAGTGTTCAGCTAAAGCTACAAGTTAGTGTAGTGCGTCCTCTGAACAGTCTTCAGCTAAAGCTACAAGTTAGTGTAGTGCACAGTGTTCAGCTAAAGCTACAAGTTAGTGTAGTGCGTCCTCCTCAGTGTTCAGCTAAAGCTACAAGTTAGTGTAGTGCGACCCCTGCACAGTGTTCAGCTAAAGCTACAAGTTAGTGTAGTGCGTCATCCTCACAGTGTTCAGCTAAAGCTACAAGTTAGTGTAGTGCAACCTCTGCACAGTGTTCAGCTAAAGCTACAAGTTAGTGTATTGCGTCCTCCTCACAGTGTTCAGCTAAAGCTACAAGTTAGCGTAGTGCGTCCTCCTCACAGTGTTCAGCTAAAGCTACAAGTAAGTGTAGTGCAACCTCTGCACAGTGTTCAGCTAATGCTACAAGTTAGTGTAGTGCGTCCTCCTCACAGTGTTCAGCTAAAGCTACAAGTTAGTGTAGTGCGTCCTTCTCACAGTGTTCAGCTAAAGCTACAAGTTAGTGTAGTGCGTCCTCTGAACAGAGTTCAGCTAAAGCTACAAGTTAGTGTAGTGCACAGTGTTCAGCTAAAGCTACAAGTTAGTGTTGTGCAACCTCTGCACAGTATTCAGCTAAAGCTACAAGTTAGTGTAGTGTGCCTTCTTAACAGTATTCAGCTAAAGCTACAAGTTAGTGTAGTGCACAGTGTTCATCTAAAGCTACAAGTTAGTGTAGTGTGTCCTTTGAACAGTATTCAGCCAAAGCTACAAGTTAGTGTAGTGCACAGTGTTCAGCTAAAGCTACAAGTTAGTGTAGTGCGTCCTCCTCACAGTGTTTAGCTAAAACTACAAGTTAGTGTAGTGCGACCTCTGCACAGTGTTCAGCTAAAGCTACAAGTTAGTGTAGTGTGCCTTCTTAACAGTATTCAGCTAAAGCTACAAGTTAGTGTAGTGCACAGTGTTCATCTAAAGCTACAATTTAGTGTAGTGTGTCCTTTGAAAAGTATTCAGCCAAAGCTACAAGTTAGTGTAGTGCACAGTGTTCAGCTAAAGCTACAAGTTAGTGTAGTGCGTCCACCTCACAGTGTTCAGCTAAAGCTACAAGTTAGTGTAGTGCGTCCTCCTCACAGTGTTTAGCTAAAGCTACAAGTTAGTGTAGTGCTACCTCTGCACAGTGTTCAGCTAAAGCTACAAGTTAGTGTAGTGCGTCCTCCTCACAGTGTTCAGCTAAAGCTACAAGTTAGTGTAGTGCATCCTTCTCACAGTGTTAAGCTAAAGCTACAAGTTAGTGTAGTGCGTCCTCCTCACAGTGTTCAGCTAAAGCTACAAGTTTGTGTAGTGCGACCTCTGCACAGTGTTCATCTAAAGATAAAAGTTAGTGTAGTGTGTCCTCCTCACAGTGTTCAGCTAAAGCTACAATTTAGTGCCGTGCACCCCCCTCACAGTGTTCAGTTAAAGCTACAAGTTAGTGTAGTGCATCCTCCTCAGTGTTCAGCTAAAGCTACAAGTTAGTGTAGTGCGTCCTCCTCACAGTGTTCAGCTAAAGCTACAAGTTAGTGTAGTGCTTCCTCCTCACAGTGTTCAGCTAAAGCTACAAGTTAGTGTAGTGCGTCCTTCTCACAGTGTTCAGCTAAAGCTACCAGTTAGTGGAGTGCGTCCTCTGAACAGTCTTCAGCTAAAGCTACAAGTTAGTGTAGTGCACAGTGTTCAGCTAAAGCTACAAGTTAGTGTAGTGCGTCCTCCTCAGTGTTCAGCTAAAGCTACAAGTTAGTGTAGTGCGACCCCTGCACAGTGTTCAGCTAAAGCTACAAGTTAGTGTAGTGCGTCATCCTCACAGTGTTCAGCTAAAGCTACAAGTTAGTGTAGTGCAACCTCTGCACAGTGTTCAGCTAAAGCTACAAGTTAGTGTAGTGCGTCCTCCTCACAGTGTTCAGCTAAAGCTACAAGTTAGTGTAGTGCGTCCTTCTCACAGTGTTCAGCTAAAGCTACAAGTTAATGTAGTGTGTCCTCTGAACAGTGTTCAGCTAAAGCTACAAGTTAGTGTAGTGCACAGTGTTCAGCTAAAGCTACAAGTTAGTATAGTGCGTCCTCTGAACAGTGTTCAGCTAAAGCTACAAGTTAGTGTAGTGCGACCTCTGCACAGTGTTCAGCTAAAGCTACAAGTTAGTGTAGTGCGTCCTCCTCACTGTGTTTAGCTAAAGCTACAAGTTAGCGTAGTGCGTCCTCCTCACAGTGTTCAGCTAAAGCTACAAGTTAGTGTAGTGCAACCTCTGCACAGTGTTCAGCTAATGCTACAAGTTAGTGTAGTGCGTCCTCCTCACAGTGTTCAGCTAAAGCTACAAGTTAGTGTAGTACGTCCTTCTCACAGTGTTCAGCTAAAGCTACAAGTTAGTGTAGTGCGTCCTCTGAACAGAGTTCAGCTAAAGCTACAAGTTAGTGTAGTGCAACCTCTGCACAGTGTTCAGCTAAAGATATAAGTTAGTGTAGTGCATCCTCCTCACAGTGTTAAGCTAAAGCTACAAGTTAGTGTAGTGCGTCCTCCTCACAGTGTTTAGCTAAAACTACAAGTTAGTGTAGTGCGACCTCTGCACAGTGTTCAGCTAAAGCTACAAGTTAGTGTAGTGTGCCTTCTTAATAGTATTCAGCTAAAGCTACAAGTTAGTGTAGTGCACAGTGTTCATCTAAAGCTACAAGTTAGTGTAGTGTGTCCTTTGAACAGTATTCAGCCAAAGCTACAAGTTAGTGTAGTGCGTCCTCCTCACAGTGTTCAGTTAAAGCTACAAGTTAGTATAGTGCGTCCTCCTCAGTATTCAGCTAAAGCTACAAGTTAGTATAGTTCGTCCCCCTCACAGTGTTAAGCTAAAGCTTCAAGTTAGTGTAGTGCGTCCTCTGAACAGTGTTCAGCTAAAGCTTCAAGTTAGTGTAGTGCACAGTGTTCAGCTAAAGTTACAAGTTAGTGTAGTGCAAACTCTGCACAGTGTTCAGCTAAAGCTATAAGTTAGTGTAGTGCGTCCTCCTCACAGTGTTCAGCTAAAGCTACAAGTTAGTGTAGTGCATCCTCCTCACAGTGTTCAGCTAAAGCTACAAGTTAGTGTAGTGAGATCTCTGCACAGTGTTCAGCTAAAGCTACAAGTTAGTGTAGTGCGTCCTCTGAACAGTGTTCAGCTAAAGCTAAAAGTTAGTGTTATGCGTTCTCCTCACAGTGTTTAGCTAAAGCTACTAGTTAGTGTAGTGCGTCCTCCTCACAGTGTTCAGCTAAAGCTACAAGTTAGTGTAGTGCGACCTCTGCACAGTGTTCACCTAAAGCTACAAGTTAGTGTAGTGCGTCTTCATAACACTGTTCAGCTAAAGCTACAAGTTAGTGTAGTGCACAGTGTTCATCTAAAGCTACAAGTTAGTGTAATTCGTCCTCCTCACAGTGTTCAGCTAAAGCTACAAGTTAGTGTAGTGCATCCTCCTCAGTGTTCAGCTAAAGCTACAAGTTAGTGTAGTGCGTTCTCCTCACATTGTTCAGCTAAAGCTACAAGTTAGTGTAGTGCGACCTCTGCACAGTGTTCAGCTAAAGCTACAAGTTAGTGAAGTGCTTCCTCCTCACAGTGTTCAGCTAAAGCTACAAGTTAGTGTAGTGCGTCCTTCTCACAGTGTTCAGCTAAAGCTACCACTTAGTGGAGTGCGTCCTCTGAACAGTGTTCAGCTAAAGCTACAAGTTAGTGTAGTGCACAGTGTTCAGCTAAAGCTACAAGTTAGTGTAGTGCGTCCTCCTCAGTGTTCAGCTAAAGCTACAAGTTAGTGCAGTGCGACCCCTGCACAGTGTTCAGCTAAAGCTACAAGTTAGTGTAGTGCGTCATCCTCACAGTGTTCAGCTAAAGCTACAAGTTAGTGTAGTGCAACCTCTGCACAGTGTTCAGCTAAAGCTACAAGTTATTGTAGTGCGTCCTCCTCACAGTGTTCAGCTAAAGCTACAAGTTAGTGTAGTGCGTCCTTCTCACAGTGTTCAGCTAAAGCTACAAGTTAATGTAGTGTGTCCTCTGAACAGTGTTCAGCTAAAGCTACAAGCTAGTGTAGTGCACAGTGTTCAGCTAAAGCTACAAGTTAGTGTAGTGTGTCCTCTGAACAGTGTTCAGCTAAAGCTACAAGTTAGTGTAGTGCGACCTCTGCACAGTGTTCAGCTAAAGCTACAAGTTAGTGTAGTGCATCCTCCTCACGGTGTTTAGCTAAAGCTACAAGTTAGCATAGTGCGTCCTCCTCACAGTGTTCAGCTAAAGCTACAAGTTAGTGTAGTGCAACCTCTGCACAGTGTTCAGCTAATGCTACAAGTTAGTGTAGTGCGTCCTCCTCACAGTGTTCAGCTAAAGCTACAAGTTAGTGTAGTGCGTCCTTCTCACAGTGTTCAGCTAAAGCTACAAGTTAGTGTAGTGCGTCTTCTGAACAGAGTTCAGCTAAAGCTACAAGTTAGTGTAGTGCAACCTCTGCACAGTGTTCAGCTAAAGATATAAGTTAGTGTAGTGCGTCCTCCTCACAGTGTTCAGCTAAAGCTACAAGTTAGTGTAGTGCGTCCTCCTCACAGTGTTTAGCTAAAACTACAAGTTAGTGTAGTGCGACCTCTGCACAGTGTTCAGCTAAAGCTACAAGTTAGTGTAGTGTGCCTTCTTAACAGTATTCAGCTAAAGCTACAAGTTAGTGTAGTGCACAGTGTTCATCTAAAGCTACAAGTTAGTGTAGTGTGTCCTTTGAACAGTATTCAGCCAAAGCTACAAGTTAGTGTAGTGCACAGTGTTCAGCTAAAGCTACAAGTTAGTGTAGTGCGTCCTCCTCACAGTGTTAAGCTAAAGCTGCAAGTTAGTGTAGTGCGTCCTCTGAACAGTGTTAAGCTAAAGCTTCAAGTTAGTGTAGTGCACAGTGTTCAGCTAAAGTTACAAGTTAGTGTAGTGCAAACTCTGCACAGTGTTCAGCTAAAGCTATAAGTTAGTGTAGTGCATCCTCCTCACAGTGTTCAGCTAAAGCTACAAGTTAGTGTAGTGCATCCTCCTCACAGTGTTCAGCTAAAGCTACAAGTTAGTGTAGTGAGATCTCTGCACAGTGTTCAGCTAAAGCTACAAGTTAGTGTAGTGCGTCCTCTGAACAGTGTTCAGCTAAAGCTAAAAGTTAGTGTTATGCGTTCTCCTCACAGTGTTTAGCTAAAGCTACTAGTTAGTGTAGTGCGTCCTCCTCACAGTGTTCAGCTAAAGCTACAAGTTAGTGTAGTGCGACCTCTGCACAGTGTTCACCTAAAGCTACAAGTTAGTGTAGTGCGTCTTCTGAACACTGTTCAGCTAAAGCTACAAGTTAGTGTAGTGCACAGTGTTCATCTAAAGCTACAAGTTAGTGTAATGCGTCCTCCTCACAGTGTTCAGCTAAAGCTACAAGTTAGTGTAGTGCGTCCTCCTCACAGTGTTCAGCTAAAGCTACAAGTCAGTGTAGTGCGACCTCTGCACAGTGTTCAGCAAAAGCTACAAGTTAGTGTAGTGCGTCCTCCTCACAGTGTTTAGCTAAAGCTACAAGTTAGTGTAGTGCGTCCTTCTCACAGTGTTCAGCTAAAGCTACAAGTTAATGTAGTGTGTCCTCTGAACAGTGTTCAGCTAAAGCTACAAGTTAGTGTAGTGCACAGTGTTCAGCTAAAGGTTCAAGTTAGTGTAGTGCGTCCTCCTCATAGTGTTCAGCTAAAGCTTCAAGTTAGTGTAGTGCGACCTCTGCACAGTGTTCAGCTAAAGCTACAAGTTAGTGTAGTGCGTCCTCCTCACAGTGTTCAGCTAAAGCTACAAGTTAGTGTATTGTGTCCTCCTCACAGTTTTCAGCTAAAGCTACAAGTGAGTGTAGTGCAACCTCTGCACAGTGTTCAGCTAAAGCTACAAGTTAGTCTAGTGATCCTACTCACAGTGTTCAGCTAAAGCTACAAGTTAGTGTAGAGCATCCTTCTCACAGTGTTCAGCTAAAGTAAGTCAGGCAAGACTGTTATATGGGCTGATAAAAAAGTCGGGGGAACATCCTTCGGTGTGGAGAATGAGTTTAGAGCCTTTTGTGAGGGGTTTCATTAGTATATCTGTGAAAGTTTTGTAATATATCAATGAAAATCTGTCTGGGCCCGGACTCTTCCCCATTTTCAGGTCATTAATTGCTGACTGTACTTTTGTGGAGTCTAATGGTCGGTCGAGAAGCTCAATGTCGGTGTCAGAGAGTTTGGGAAGGTTAGAGGTGGATAAGTAGTCTTGTATAGCTTGTTGTTTGGTCCCTAGAATATCTGTTGGTTTGCGTTGTTTTGGTAGGTTATACAATTTGGAATAATAGTCATAGAAGTGTTGGGCTATTAGATCGTCTGTTACGTCTAATTTACCATCTGTATTAGTTATGCCTAAGATATTATTTCTGTAGCTGGGACCTTTCAGGGCTCTGGCTAAGAACTTGCCAGTCTTGTCTCCATGTTCATAGTGAATTTTTTTCTTGAAAAATAAGAGGCGTTTCGAAATGGCGTCTAACGTTTGTTGCAATGTTTTCCTAGCATCTAATAATTCAGTTGCCACTCGTGTCGATAGCGAGTGTTTGTGTAATGTCTCTAATTGTGATATTTTGTCTGTCAGTGTGGTTACCTCTTTTTCCCTTTCCCTTTTACGATGTGTTCCTAACTGAATCAACTCCCCCTATATGGTGCATTTATGTGCCTCCCAAACCATTAAGAGGTCTATGTCCGGAGTAGTATTGTGTGTAAAGAATTCTTTCAAGAGAGACGTGACCTTAGGCAATAGTATAGGATCTGTCAGTATAGATGAATTTAATCGCCATGTTGATGTGTTTTTTGCATGTGTCTTAAAGGTCATTTTAACTGAGATGGGTGCATGATCAGATATGGACTGGAGTCCAATTTCTGCTTTAGAAACGAGATGTAAGTCTCTGCGGGATACGAATAGGTTGTCTATCCTTGAATATTTATTGTGTGGGGCGGAATAAAATGTGAAGTCTTTGTCTTCCGGATGTAGGAAGTGCCATGAATCTATAAGTTGCAAAGAATGCAATGATTTTTTAATACTTTTAAGGATCCTGTAGGTTATATGTGATTTGCCTGTAGACGTGTCTGACAGGGGATTTAAAGGGAGGTTGAAATTGCCACCCAAGATTATGCAACCTGAGCCAAATCCTTCTAATTCATGTATCAGGCATCTGCAAAAAGTTAAGTGTGATTTGTTGGGGAAATATACGTTAGCCAATGTGATAGGGTTACCGTCATATTTTCTTTTCAGCGTAAGAAAACATCCTTCCGGATCTGTTAATTTGTCTGTTAGTTCAAAGGGGGCTTCTATGCTAATTAGTATTGACACTCCCTTCATTTTTGCCTGTTCGTTAGTAGCATGGTGTGCTATAGTGAAGAAGGAATCAGCGAGCCTGAGTAGTTTGCTAGATTTAAAATGTGTTTCCTGGAGGAAGGCAAAATGAGCCCTACCTTTTTTAAGTTCCCTCAGGAGGGTAGATCTTTTCTCAGGGATGTTCAATCCCTGAATATTATGGGATATCACTGTGGGACTTCCGCCCAGAGAGGAGTACGCCATGATTCCACTGGAGACAGACTCAGAGAGCCAAGACCTGCAAGCAACACTTAAAATAAAAAAGATTAGGAGAGCCGACTCGAACTGTGTTAGTAGATATTCAGAAAATTGTGTACAGCCATTAGTTATGGATATAGAGAAAAAGAAAGAGTAAAAGGAAGAAGGATAGAAAGAAATTGAGATATAGGGGGTCATTTACTATAGCGCTATGGGGCTAATTCACGCAAATTGCCGCAAATTAGCTCTAATTCGCAGCAATTTAGCGCGAATTAGCGCTAATAGCACTAATTCGCGCTAAAACGGTATTCACTATAGCGCTGGTGAGAAAATACTCCCAAAATCATATTTACTATAGTTCCCTGAAACTAAATAGCGCCCAAACCCTTACTCTGCTAAAACCTAGAGAATTGCACATGGAAATAATGTTTAGAGTATGATATAATTGCCTAAATGGTACTGAAATATGCGGTATATTATTTAAAGATTATCTGCTTTTAAACTGTGTGAAAAAGTGATTTCTACACTGAAATATCTTTAAAAGTCTGAAAAGTGAAAAATTCCCCGTTTTGGACAACTAGGTGCCAACACAACTGAGCATGCTCAGACCTGAAAATAACTCTCATTTTAACTCAAGTGTCATTTTTAACTGGAGCTATAGTAAATACCAAAATGAGAGCTAATTAGAGACCATTTTTTGGGAGTTAAAATCTGCTCTAATTTAGTCCAAATGAAGTTTCAGTCATTGATTGTAATGGAACAATTGTAACTTTCACAAAAAAAAACTTTTAATGTTGAGATGAAATGTATCTTTCTGTGAAATAAATTTTCCTTTGCAACATTGTTGCTTCTACTTAAAATATTTTGATTTTAATAATGCTACAATGTAGAATGTTTTGATGTTTTGGTAAAATATATTTTTCTCTGTCACTTTCACTTGTTACTCTTCATCTCACAACAATCTTTACCCCAAACTCACGCAGGTGTCTTTATAATCCACAAACAATACCATTGCTGATGCAAATTTAAAATGAATCACATTTTTTTGTGCTTTTTATTATTTCCAAATATTCATAATTTGAGCCCAAAAAATGTGATATGTGTATCAACATCAGAAATCAAAATGTAATTCCCAAAAATTTGAGGGTAATATTCTACTCTCACCCACAAAAAAACACCAAATATCACAGAATAAATCAAGAAGAATAACTCTTGAGTAATGTAATTTGCATCACCTGTATGTCCATAGAAATGCAGTATTTATGTGTAGTTATGTGTAGGAGGGTCTCACACGTGGCAGCTCTGTGGCTTAGAGGTTAGAACTTCTGCTTAGTATCTCTGTGGGTCTGGGTTCAAATCCCAACCATGTTACTTCATGTAGAGAAGTTGTCTCATCTCCCAGGTCCTATAACTATGTCTAATTATAGTAGTTATGTGTAGGAGGGTTCCTCCACCAATGTAAGTCTTTTCCAGATACACTATATAGCCAAAAGTATTGGGACACCTGCCTTTACACGCACATGAACTTTAATGGCAGCCCAGTCTTAAGCTGGCCATACACTATACAATTTTCCTGTTCAACTTTCCTTTAGATTTACCAAAACCATATAATATGAGGTCAAACCTAAACCCTTTCAATTTGTATGCAATCAGACAGGCCCTTGCACTACATAGTTGAAGGTAAATCTAAAGGAAATTGAATCAGAAAATTGTATAGTGTATGGCCAGCCTTAGTCCGTAGGGTTAAAATTTGATTTGGCCCATCCTTTGCAGCTAGAACAGCTTCTGGGAAGGCTGTCCACAAGGTTTAGTCTGCCTATGGGAATATTTGATCATTCTTCCAGAAGTGCATTTGTGAGGCCAGGCACTGATGTTGGATGAGAAGGCCTGGCTTGCAGTCTCTACTCTAATTCAGCTAAAGGGTGTTCTATCGGGTTGAGGCCAGGACTCTGTGCAGGCCAGTCAAGTTTCTCCAGCCCAAACTTGCTCAGCCATGTCTTTATGGACCTTGCTTTGTGTACTGGTGTGCAGTCATGTTGGAACAGGAAGGGGCTTTCCCCAAACTGTCCCCACAAAGTTGGGAGCATGAAATTGTCCAAAATGTCTTGGTATGCTGACGACTTAAGAGTTCCCTTATCTGAAACTAAGAGGCCAAGCCCAACCCCTGAAAAACTACCCCGCACCATAATCCCCCTCCACCAAATCATTTGGACCAGTGCACAAAGCAAGGTCCATAAAGACATGGATGAGTGATTTTTGGGTGGAGGAACTTGACTGGCCTGCACAGAGTCCTGACCTCAACACAACAGAACACCTTGGGGATAAATTAGAGAGGAGACTGTAGGTCAGGCCTTCTCATCCAACATCAGTGCCTGACCTCACAAATGCACTTGGAAGAATGGTCAAACATTCCCATAGACACACTCCTAAACCTTGTGGACAAGAAGAGTTGAAGCTGTTATAGCTGCAAAGGGTGGGCCAAATGAGTTTTGAACCCAATACTAATACTGGGATGCCATTACAGTTCATGTGTGTTTAAAGGTAGGCATCCCAATACTTAGGCCAATATACTGTGTATTGCTTGTGACACTGAGCATGGCTATGGACTTAGGGCTGGTTCACACCACAGAGATGCAGAGAACATGCTTAGGGCTGCCTGGTGGCTAGCAGTTCTGTCTAGCAACACCTGGGATGTTGGTTCAATTCCCCAACATGCTTGTGTTGAAGTTTATATGTTCTCCCTGTGTGGGTTTCTCACCACAATCTAAAGACATGCTGGCACCCTATTTGTCTCCAGTTGAAATAGGTTCTAATGTAAGAAAGTTAATTTTGGACTTTATATTGGAAGCTCATTGCAGCCAGGGACTGATGTTAATTGTTTATTAGCACTAATCATGCCCAGGGACTTGGACATTTCAAATTTTAGGGTTTACACTGCACAGGTACATATGCTTAGAAAACTGTTGCTTTGTTTTTGTGGATGCAAATGGACTTTGATCTTTGTCCTGTAGTTGGAGATTTGATGCACATAGCCAAGGCTAACACAGTTGCAAATACTATTATGTGTTCCTGTTCATCAGGTGCAATCACTTTAGACATACATGAAGAGACAGATTGAAAGATACTGGTGGGCATGTACTTCTACTGGGTGTGTCAGTGTGCTAACAATACAACCTCTCTTATATAAAGACCTGCAGTAGGGGGGGGATTCGTTTGGCCTGAGAAGGTCAGGTTTTTTGTTGTGATGGAGAAGGAATGATATTGGGAGATTTGATGAAATTCTTGTGCATTTTTTCAATCAAAAGTGGGTTTATGTGGCCATGCTGTCAATGTTGTGTGTGTATTGTTCCTGTCTGATCATGCAAACATCGTTTGGAAGCATCTGCTGACCTACTATTTTTGATCTCATTTAATCGTGTACACCGAAATGCAGCTTCCAGCAGAACATGGTCATCAATGTATGTATGTGTGGATTGTGGGCTGGTGGTGGGTGTTTTGAATAAGTCTTTTGCAATATTATGTTGAAATGCTTTGTAAGAATGACTGTTAAGTATGTTTCTATAATCTTGTAGATAAAAATGTGATGTGTTGCCCGCTATACACTGAAATTAAAGCTGTGTCCACTCTAAGGTTTTGTCCAATTTTTAGATTGTAAGCTCCTATGAGCAGGGCCCTTAAAATTCTGTTGCTAAATGTAGCACCATATATCCTGTCCAAATTTTTTTGAAGCTAGTAAATGTAAATTTATTTTTTTTCTGCTGGTAAAATAAAAGTACATTGTGTGTTTTTTTTTTTTTTTTTTTTTCTTCTCCCCTTCTACTTTTCTTTCTCTTTAGTTTTTGTGGGTGGTGGTTTTGGGAAAGTGCAATATCTTTTATATTTTATTTCAATATGTATTTGTGCACCAAAAACTAATCTCTTTGCCCTAGTTCACATGCTACTTTGAAATTGCGCTACTTCACTTGAAGTAGCACGATTTCAAAGTAGCAAGGTCCGCGTGATTTCAGGTGGCTTCATACACAAATGTCTATTGAAGTCGCACCTGAAATCTGCAAAAGTAGTGCAGGAACTACTTTAGCAAATTGATGCGGTGCCACAAAAAAATGTTGCATCGATCGGAACAGTGCCATTGCCAATAGTCATGCGATTTGATCTCTCAAATCGCATGACCAATCGCTCCAATGTAAACCTAGGCTTCTGCACAACTGCAAGTTATATATAGAGATTCCACCTTTATCATTAACAGCTGTGGAGAATTGCAGGTAATTAATTCAGCTGGTGGATAGGCAGTGTTTGAATGTGTCAGCTCTGGTTCACATTGACATGTCAAATCTGTGGCAATTGCACTGTTCTAATTGGTGCGATTTGTATTGATATTGGTGCAGAAACCTGCACTGATGTCTCTGATGTTGCCCCCACAGTCGGGACTGACTTGCAGGAATGAAATTGTGGGAGTTCAGCTGAACGATTTCCTCCCTCTGTCAGTGTGAACCAGGGCTCAAACTGGGCCTTTTGCCTTTGTAATTCACCTGCTGCTAAGCCAGGGACACCATTTCTTATCAAACTCTCTTAAGTTTACCTTCAAATATATGTAGAAATGCAGATTTGCATATCTGAAAATAAAAAATACTAATCATGGTTGAGATCAAATATTTGCAGCTGCATTTAAAAGCGTGGTTTCACATTCTGACCTGTAAATTAGTCATTGTATGCACCCAGAAGTTCCTGTGCTGGTCAGGATCTCCATCTAGGTGGACATGGCGAGGTCTCTTTAGCAGAGACGAGGTGCTGCTCATTGGCCGGGTAAGTGTAGGATATGTACTTGTACTTAATCAATGCGGGGGTGGATGTCATAGTTAGATTTGGTGTGGGTGGGGTTCATTGATTTATTTGGCATCACCACACATTTGCTTCCGTCCCATGTGCACACATCACTTCCTGCATTTGTTCTGCTGATGTAAATCAGTAAGGACTATGCAAGTATAAATGAGAGCTCCTTTTATTAAAATATATATGACTTGTTTCACAGCTGGGCGAATTTTCCAGCAAATTTGGACCTGTGAGTTGCATGACAAGTTGTACCCCATGATACTCAATGATAACCATTCAAATCTGTGCTACTTTAAGTCGCACCAACTTCAAAGTAGTCCCTGTACTACTTTGGTGTGACTTGAGGTATATCGGGTACAATATTACACAGGCATTCCCAGAAGTTGGGGCCAAGTTGCAGCGGCAAAGTGGCAGCAAAATAGTGTGACTTTCAGGTCGCAGCAGTGTGAATGAGATTCAAGGATAACACCTTTGAATTTGGCCCTATTGTCACTTGTGCATCCTGAAGGTGTAGCAAATTCATCCCTGCACTACCTTGGTTTGACTTTGATGCAATTTGAGGTCCATACACCACAAGATTACACAGACATTGCTTCAAGTCATGACAAAGCTGTGCAATTTTAAGGTCGCACAAGTACAAATGGGGCCTTAGTCAAAGGTGTTATCAATTAATCGCATTAGGTTACTTTCACACTTGGGTGACTTTTCATGGAGCTTTGGACCTAAGAGTCACATGAAAAGTTGTCCCCCTTGATTTCCATGCATATTTATTAGAGCTGCACGATTAATCGTCATCGTGATTTTTTTCCCCTTTACGATCTTGAAAAAAAGAGTTTCACGATTCTTGCTATGCAAAGAACTCTCTCTGCTCTTCTGAAACCACAGCCGAAAAACCAGGAAGTCTGCCAAGAATTAGAACATTCTTTATCAGTGAACTTAACTAGAAACCTTGTAACAATTTGTCAATTAAATAGAATTCTGTGTAAGTGAGGAAAGTTTAACCACTTAAACACTAAACATTTTTCTGACATTTGTTGGTTTCAGGTTAAAATCATTTTTTTTTTTGCTAGAAAATTACTTAAAACCCCCCAACATTATATATATTTTTTAGTAGAGACCCTAGAGAAAAAAAGGGTGGTTGTTACAATATTTTATGTCACTCTGTATTTGCGCCTTTCAAATGCAATTTTTTTTGGAAAAAAGTACTTTAATGAATTAAAAAAAAAAAAAAGAGAAAAGTTAGCCCAATTTTTTGTGGGATAATGTGAAAGATTTTACGTCGCGAGAATCGTGATCTTTTTATTCTAAGCAAAAAAATTGTGATTCTCATTTTGGCCAGAACCGTGCAGCTCTAATATCTATGCAACTTCACCCATGTTCACATAGGTCTAAATTGACATGTCAAATTGTAGGCCAAATCGGCGCCTATTGATGGCAATGGAACTGTCTGAATTGGTGCGACGCCACAACGATTCCCAAAAGTAGTTCCTGCACTACTTTGGGCGACTTCAGGGGGCGATTTCTTACCTCCCAACTTTTTGAGATGGGTATAAGGGACACCTATTAGCAAAAGTAGGTAGGCATAGGACACCTTCTTAAAGGAGAACAGTTGGGACCTATGTGATTTCACTAGACATCTGTGCAGGAAAGTGCACTGATGTCTCTGAAATCGCTGACAAAGTCAGGCTGAGTCATACTTGTGCGACTTTGGACATCAGAGTCGTATGACAAGTCATACCCCATGATTTTTAATGTGTACCATTCATATCTGTGCAACTTCAAGTAACACTGACTTCAACGTAGTCCCTGTACTACTTTGGTCTGACTTTGATGCGAGTTGAGGTCCATAGACCTCAAGTTTACACAGGTATTCCCTGGAATTGTGGCAAAATTGCTGATGCAAAATCATGGGAAAGTTGCGTGTCTTTCCCTGCGACTCCTGCGTCCATAGACCTCAAGATTACACAGGCATTGCTTAAAGTCGCATTAAAATCTCGCAACTTTCAGGTCGCACAAGTGTGAAAGGTGCCTAAGTCACTGTGCTGAGTACTATTTTATACCTAGAATATAAAGTAGTCCCACCATCAAACACTAGTAAACATATGTTCTCAATATAATTGTGCTCAAATGGCTGAAAATCACACAGATGGTATCACCTACTGAAAGCTTGCATTGTACTCAGCAGCATATGCTGAAAAGAGGCAAATGCCTATTAGCCAATGCCACATCGGCACGAGCATGGTTGTTACTATAATATTAATGCCTGAAATGCAAAACATTATTGTATTGAATCAAACATTAGTAAATGTATTTTCTCTGTAGGTAAGTGTTGAGCTCTGTAGCATAGCGGTATACCCTGCTGCCCCCAAAAGTTCAAGCCATGGGTTCAAATCCCACTGACAGCATCACCTCCTAGAAGTGTGCATTGTACTCAGAAGCATAATTAGCCAAAGCACATCAGCTTGCTTTATTCCATATTTTAACTCTTCAAATGCATGCAATGGTATGTACTTATTCAATAATATGGTATGGAATTCCAAAATTCAAGGAAAAAAATGTCGTAGGGTCCCCCCAGTACATACCAGGCCCATCAGTATGGACTTTAAGGGGAACCCCACACCAAAATGTAAAATAAATTTGATGTGGGGCCCCCAAAATCCATACCAGACCCTTATCCGAGCATGCAGCCTGGAGGTCAGGATAGGGGGGGACGAGTGAGCACCCTCCCCTTCTGAACCTTACCAGGCCACATGCCCCAAAGCACCTTTTCCCCATGTTGATGGGGACAAGGGCCTCTTCCCGACAACACTGGTCGGTGGTTGTCGGTCTGCAGGCAGGGGGTTTATCAGAATCTGGAAGCCCCCTTTAACAAGGGGGCTCCCAGATCCTGCCCCCTATGTGAATAGGTATGGGGTACATTTTACCCCTACCCATTCACCAAAAAAAGCAGTGAAATGTAAAAAAATGAATAGCCGGTCCTTTATTGTAGAATAGCTCCGAGCTGTCTTCTTCCCTGAGCCATCTTCTCCAGACGCTGTCTCTCCCTCCTCCATCTTCTCCCCGAGCTGTATTCTCCCAGAGCCGTCTCTCCTGCCGCCGCCATCTGCTGTGTTCTTCCGCACCGCTGGTTACCCGCTAATAAAAAAAAGCTGCTCTTCTTCCATGGTGGTCTTCCTCCGCTTTGTCACCCGCTGTGTGGCGTCTCTTACATAGCCATGGAGCGGACTCTCCGGGTGACATTATCGGATGGCCACAGAAGACCGCCACAAGAAGAGAGGCTTTTTATTAATTAGTGGGTAACCGGCTGCGCTGAAGAACACATCAGCGGGAGAAGATGGTGGCAGCAGGAGAGACAGCTCGGGGAGAAGAAAAATCAAACACTAGTGAATGTATTTTCTATGTATTTTCTATGTATGACTGTGCTACACCCAATAGGCTAGCAGTCAGCACTTCTACCTTGAAGAACTCATGGGTTCAAATCCCACAGAGAAATACTAAAAGATTGAATTGGTGAAAAAAAAGCAAATGACTATTATCCAATTAGCCAAAGCAGCATATGCTGAAAATAGGTGAATGCCAATTAGCCAATGCACTTTAAATTTGGCTGATTCTATTATATTAACTCTTCAAATGCATGCAATGATATGTAAGTATTCAATACTATTATGGTGCGAAATTCCAAACACCACACACTAACTAATGGGCAGATTACATTTTTTTGTTTGTTCATTTTAATTCGCTTGTGCACTGAAAAAATAAACACAGCTGGGGGATGGTAGGTTGGCATTTGAACTTGTACCGTGAGTGCTGTGGAGACATCTGAGCAGACTACTAAGCCATTGTGCTAAGTATGAGACCTGCATAATAGTGTAGTATGATTAAAGAATGAATATAAATAATTACCGCTTTATAGTCACCTAAATTAAAAAATAAAAAACAACATACAACAAATAGGTAACCTAAATGTTTAATACATGTAACTTTACAGAATAGCAGACATTACTATGTAATAATCATTCATAACTGCATTAGTTAGCAAAAGAAGGAAAAAACTAGGAATACTAATTGCAACATACATCAATAGATGCACACGAGGTAGAGCACATCTCACATAAAAATGTTTCTTTCACATACATGGATCATGATTACAGTGCAGTACTATATAACAACTTGGTAGGAATTGGCATTTGCATATACGCGGAAGCGCTAATTAGCGCCAGCTTAGAATTTACTAACATGTGTTTCTCACTAATAGCGCTAGTTTTTCATTCGCACATTCAAATTTGCCATAGTGCCCAGTACTTCCTGGCGCTATAGTAAATGACCCCCATAGACTTTAATGGTGTTCGCGTGCTCAAACAAACTTTTTTCCTGTTCACATGTTCTGGTGCGAACCGAACGGGGGGGGTCTGCTCATCCCTACCTAGCAGTAAAAAGGGTCGCTGGTTCATATTCCCAACCACACCACAAGACTACCTGCCTGGAGTTTGCATATTCTCCCTGTGCCTGCGTGGGTTTCCTCCGGGTACTCCAGTTTCCTCCCACATTACAAAGACATGCTGGTAGGTTAATTGGCTTCTGCCTAAATTGGCCCTAGTATATGAATGTGAGTTAGGGACCTTAGATTGTAAGCTCCTTGAGGGTAGGGGCCCATATTAGTATATAATGTATATGTAAAGCACTGCGTAAATTGACGGCACTATAGAAGTACCTTAAATAAAAATAAATAAGTCTTCACTAATATTATGGTGTGAATCTCCAAAACACCATACACTAGCTAACAAGCAGTTTATAAACTTTATTGTATGGTATATAAACCATCAAACACTAGTAAAAGTATTTTGTATATATAGTTGTGCTCGGCCCAATAGGCTAGAAGTTAGCACCTCTACTTTCAAAAATTCAGGTATTGAAATGCTCATGGGTTCAAATCCCACAGAAGAATCCTAAAAGATTACTATTGGTGGAGAAAAGGAGAATTACTGTTAGCCAGTTAGCCAATTAGCCAAAGCAGCATACAGTGAATGCCAAGTAGCCAATACACTTTATTGTGGCTGATATTATTGTATTAACTCTTCAAATGCTTGCAATGGTATGTACTGTAAGTATTCACTAATATTATGGTGTGAATCTCCAAACACCACACACTAGCTAACAAGCAGTTTACATTTGATAAACTTTATTGTATAGTATATAACACATCAAACACTAGTAAAAGTATTTTGTATGTATAGTTGTGCTCAGCCCAATAGGCTAGCAGTTAGCACCTCTACCTTCAAACATTCAGGTATTGAAAGACTCATGGGTTCAAATCCCACAGAAAAATCCTAAAAGATTGCATTGGTGGGAAAAGGAGAATGCCAATTAGCCAAAGCAACACAAATATAAGTGTGTATATATATATATATTAACTGAAAATAGGTGATTGCCAAGTAGCCAATGCAGTTTAATATGAAAGTTTTTATTGTATTAACTCTTTAAATTCATGCAATGGTATGTAAGTATTCAATTATATTATGATGTGACATTCCAAACACCACACAGTAGCTAAAGGGCAGTTTACATTTCTTTGTTTATTTTAATTCACTTGTGCACTGAAAAAATAAACACAGCTGGTGGATGGTAGGTTGGCTGTTGTTTGAACTCATACCATGAGTGATGTGGAGATAACCAAGCAGACCACTAAGCCATTGTGCTAAGTACAAGACCTGCATAATAGTGTAGTATTATTAAAGAATGAACATAAATAATTACTGCTTTATAGTCAACTAAATTAATAAATAATAAATCAAAAACATGAAAAAAACAACATACAACAAATAGGTAACCTAAATGATTAATACATGTAACTTTACAGAATAGCAGACATTACTATGTAATAATCATTCAGAACTGCATTTCTTAGCAAAAGAAGGAAAAAAACTAGGAATACTAATTGCAATATAAATCAATAGATGCACGGGAACTAGAGCACATCTCTGATAAAAAATGTTTCTTTCACATACATGGATCATGGCTACAGTACAGTGCTATATAACAACTTGATAAGAATTAGAATTTGTATATACGCGGAAGCGCTAATTAGCGGCAATTTAGAATTTACAAATGTTTGTTCTCCGCTTATATCGCTGATTTTCATGCGCAAATTCGCTGTTTTGTTTCCATTTGGCTAAAATGGGCTCTATTATTTGCCATAGTGCCCAGTACTTCATGGAGTTATAGTAAATGACCCCCATAGCGAGAGATGTGTAAACAATTATAGATTAGAAGAAGACAAAGGAAGTTATCAGTCTTGTACCCTTAAATAGTTATACTATCAATAGGTCGTTTGCAGAGTGCCCTGTGGTACACAATAGTTACCACAGAGCACACTTTGAGGGACAATAGGAGACGTCGAACAAGGGTGACAGATAGTGCCAACCGCCGCTCTAGTAAAAGTGGCAAACACGATAACTGGAGGTAGGAAGGCCGCAGCCACCCATAGTAACAAATAGGGTGCTTCTAGTTTGGTAATTCTGCACATTTAAGGTCACTGTATGTGACATACCGAATGGAGGGTAGGGGGAGAGTGGAAAGAGCCATCTAACCTGGGAAATATATGACATGCATATCCCAACATGGATCTTGTTTCATGGTAAACAACATTAAATTAAGGTAAAGAAAAAAACAACATGGAAAAAAAATGAAAGACCTTCGGAAGTCTGTAGGTCCTCGTATATATGAAAGGCAATTCAGAGCTATAGTGGGAATCATATGGACATCCACTACCTCCACGTTTGTGGAGTTTAGAGTATCCTTCAGGGCCTATGAATAGTCTCTGCGATTGCCATGATGTGTTAAGTTTACCACTGTATTTCAATGATCTTATGAGTATAAGAAATAAGGTGAAAACTATCTTGTGTAGGGGAAGAGATCTCCGACCCCTGTAATCAACATAGGTCTATTGCGTATCAACCAAGCCATGGAAGTGTATACCGTAGATGGTCAAATGATTAAAGTCAGTCCAAACAATAAATAAAAAAGAAAAGTTGTGTCAACAGGTGAACTTGTGGGAACTTTTGCATGCCCTGTTAGGTGTGCCCAACACTGAGCCTCCATTTCGGCCTTGTTTCATTTTTTTTGATTGGCGTTTGTAAGGGGAGGTGGCAGGTGAGCATGGCGGACTTCTTTCCAATGGGGGTAAACGAAATTCCTGATACCATTCCGGGAGTTCAACTTGTCCCAGGTGGAGGGCATCACAAAACTTCGTCAGGTCCTCAGGTGAGCTTAGGGAATGTTGTCGCCCATTATGGGTCACAAGTAGAAAGGGAAAGGAAACGCCATGTGTAGCGCAGATCTTTTTCCTGGAGCTTAGCAAGAAGAGGGCGTAAAGCTCTGCGATTTTTTAAAGTTATTTGAGGCAGGTCATGGAAGAGCATAATGTTTTCCCCGTTAAATATGATTTGATCATTTCTGCGAGCTTTCTGCATGATCTCATCTTTCAAAGTAAAACTCTGCAGGCAGCAAATAACATCACGTGGAGGCATAGTGTCTGGGCCTCGTGCTCTCAGGGCCCTGTGTGCTCTATGTCAGTGTCTTCAGGCCTTTCTAGTATACTGTTGAACACTCTCCTCAGGGCAGAGATGATTTGATCAGTATCCACAGTCTCAGGGATCCCTCTGACCCTAATATTGCTCCATCTCTCCCTGTTATCCAAGTCCTCTAAGTGTCTGTTCATTTCTATGAAATGGCTGGAGTGGGATGCAGTTACTTTATCAAGTCTGCTAATGGCTTTCTCCCTGTGCTTACCGGCCATTTCTGCAGCAGCCATGCGCTCATTCAACACCAGTAAGCTGGATTTAAGATCCGTGATGGCTGCGGAAAAGGAGGATTTAATGTCCGCTGCTATGATGGCCATGTCAGCGCAAGTAAGGGGGAGATTAGAGCGTGGGAGTCCCTTACCGGTTTCCTCAGTGGCTGATTGGGAATCCTCACTGAAATCCTCTTCAGCGTGAGTCGGCGCCATTTTAGGATTGGGTCCTCCGGATCTCTGTAGCGTCTGATTTTTAAAGATTTCTGGTATGTTGTATGTATGCCTTTATGGACCTCCGAAGTTCGCCTGGATCTGGTGTGAGGTGTTCGGTATGTCAGCTTGCTCATTATAGGGGTTGATTGTGCGGAAAAACGGGCTGTTGGCTGCGGTCTCTCCGGAGCTCCTCTAACAAGCTGCCATCTCCATTGCGCGCCAAGCCACGCCCCCCGTTTTCCTGATTCTATCACTACCGCAGGCAGCTACATTATTTTAATGTTAGTGTAGTGCGTCCTCTTCACAGTGTTCAACTAAAGCTACCTGTAGAAGGTTGGTGGTGTTTTCCTGATCCTATCACTACCGCAGGCAGCTACATTATTTTAACGTTAGTGTAGTGCGTCCTCTGCACAGTGTTCAGCTAAAGCTATCTGTAGAAGGTTGGTGGTGTTTTCCTGATCCTATCACTACTGCAGGCAGCTACATTATTTTAACGTTAGTGTAGTGCGTCCTCTGCACAGTGTTCAGCTAAAGCTATCTGTAAAGGTTGGTGGTGTTTTCCTGATCCTATCACTACCGCAGGCAGCTACATAATTTTAACATTAGTGTAATGCGTCTTCTTCACAGTGTTCAGCTAAAGCTATATCTATATCCCAGCTTAGTGCAGCTACATCTCACTGCAGGCCATTAGTATGTCTGGAAGGCCAACAAGGAGAGGCAGACAGTCACAAGCCAATAAAAGAGAGCAAGCAGGCTCTTTGTCTAGAGGCAACAGTGCTTTTAGTGGATACGGTGCATCCTCATCAGCACGTGGCTGTGGGACACGATTGGCCTTTTTTTCGGCAGCTGGCCGTGTTGAGCCGCAACATGCGGAAGACTTGGTCGAGTGGATGACCAAGCCATCCTCATCCTCCTCATCCTCTCTCACCCATGCTCAGGGTACTTTGTCTGGCAAAGCAGCTGCCAACGTGGCCTCTTCCCTCAGCTCAATGGCATCAGTGACTCCTTCCGTAGCCCCACCATGTCCTCCTGAGGAGTCCCTCGAACTGTTTGACCACAGTGTTGGGTACATGCTCCAGGAGGATGCCCAGCGTTTAGAAGGCTCTGATGATGATACTGAGCTAGATGAAGGCAGTAACGTGAGCACGGACAGAGGGGGTGCCCAAGAAGGACAGCAATCTGGCAGTCAAGCTCCCCCTGCTGCAGCATACTGCCAGGTTTGCTCCAGTGATGAGGAGGGGGGATGATGAGGTCACTGACTCAACATGGGTACCAGATAGGAGAGAGGAGGAGGAGGAGGCACATCACCAATGAGGCAGGATGCCCTCCAGGGGCCAGCCTAAGGGCAGCCCACTGACTGCATCACACCGCAAAGCTCTGCATGTGCAGGGCACTGCCGTCTCTGCGCATTATTCCAAAAGTTCTTTGGTGTGGGGCTTTTTTGAGACGAGTGCATCAGATAGCACCGCTGCTATTTGCAACATATGTCTCAAGCATTTATCGCATGGCCAAAACATCTCCCGCTTGGGCACCACGTGCTTGACCAGACATATGTTCACCTGCCATGCAGTTCGTTGGCAAGCGTATCTAAAAGACCCACACCAAAGAACAAAGAGGACCTCTCCTTGCTCCTCATCAGCTGAGGTCTCCAATTCCACTATACCTTCAGTCCTCTCTGAGACCTGCACTGAGAGGAATGAAGGTGTAGAATTAGGTGTGTCACAGCCAAGTACTTGTGGGCAATCTGCTTTCTGTACACCGACGTCAGATTGTACCAGGCAAATTTCCCTGCCCCAGCTGCTGCACCGCCGAAAAAAGTTCACTCTCAGCCATCCACATGCCCAGCGGTTAAATGCTAGCTTGGCAAAATTGCTAGCACTTCAACTGCTGCCTTTTTGGTTGGTAGACTCTGCCCCCTTCCGTGAGTTTGTAGAATGTGCGGTTCCTCAGTGGCAGGTACCCAAATGCCAATTTTTCTCATGGAAGGTGATTCCGGCTCTCTACCGGCATGTGGAGGCCAATGTCCATGCCTCGTTGGACAGGGTGGTCAGCGGTAAAGTGCATATTACCGCTGACTCATGGTCCAGCAGGCATGGACAGGGACATTACCTAAGTTTCACGGCGCATTGGGTGACTCTGCTGACAGCTGGGAAGGATGCAGGACAAGGTACAGTAGTGTTGGAGGTTGTTCCTTCACCACGCCTCCAAAATGCCACTACTAATGATTCTGACACACCTCTCTCCTCCACCCCCTTCTCTCCTTTTTCCTCCATGGCCTCTTCCTGTGCTTTGTGCTCAGAACCAGCGGTGCTCCGTAGGCATTCAAGGGGCTATTCAAGTATGCAGGCCAAAAGATGCCATGCAGTGCTTGAGCTGGTGTGCTTGGGGGACAGGAGCCACACTGGGGCAGAGGTTCTGTCAGCTCTGCAGGGGCAGGTTCAGAGGTGGTTGACGCCACGCCAACTTAAGGCAGGAATGGTGGTTTGTGACAATGGCACCAACCTCCTCTCCAAAAAGTGGACAAGGAAAGATTACTCCTGCGCTTGTGAGGGTGTATTGGGTTTGGAATGGTAGTATTGTAAGCTGTAGAAGAACTGAAAGAGATGGTATTGCATGTCCCGCTGCCCAAACTGACCCCGGGGTGGTCAGAGTAAGACTATATGGAGAAGGGTGGATGGAGGGTGCATGATCAATTGCTCACATCAAAATATGTATAATTTATTCATATATAATGAAAAAAAACAAATAGATAATACCAATACTACGTTTCATGCAAACAGGTAACAAAATATGCATAAAATAAAAAATAAAAATAGGTTAAAAGTAACACAAGCCCATGTTAAGGTGAGTGTTTAAAATCGGCTGATGCATTTCGAGGATAACCTCTTCATAAGAGCCTTGAGAACCAGGGCACAGTCTGTATAGTCCACGTTCAAACATTCTAGGTGGAACAGAGATCAAAAAATATATATGTATATAATATATATATATATATATATATATATATATATATATATATATATATATATATATATATATATATATATATATATATAAATATAAATATAATTATAAATAAAGTATGGAGCACATGGCAAATATATGCAACACAAGAAACATATGATAAATTCAAATAAATTTGATAGATGGAAATCACATATATATACATAAAACTGATAAAGATACAATGTCTATAAAAACCATAAATGATTAATTGATGGTGACCCTTGAAGCAACAAAGTAGAAACATAAAAAAAAAAAAAAAAAGAGGGAGATGACAGACTGGTGACTAGATGTGTGAACACACCTACCTATGTGGTATGTTGATTGTATGTGTGTTCTCCTTTAAATTGTTGATGTGAGACTGTGGGGTGAACCTGAAAGGGGGGGAAGGCACAGTGTTGAAAACATCAGGGGGAAACCAGAGGGGTGACCTGGGAGGGATCCCTCAGGACACTGGTAAGCAGACAAATATAACTTCATAGCATGATGCAGAGTTAGTGAAGAGACTGGATACCTGACCTGTCTCACAGGCTGGATGGAGGAGAGGCTGCAGCCTGTGTATGTCCTAGGGGGAGAAGGCAGTCCTGTGCTCTAGGAGGATGGAAGAGGGACGATATCTCTTTATACAATGCTGGAGCCGTGTGTGTCTGAAGCTGTCTCTCCGCCTCAGACATAGGTGAATGTCAGCATGAGGAGGACATGCTTGTGAGTTATAAGCCAGTTGGGGCGGGCCTGAGCGCGGGCTGCATGTGCATGTGGTGAGCTGGAAAGGAGGGGGGTCTGGCCGACACTGGAACGCACACCGTCAAGGGAGTGGGTGTGGTCATGCGCTCCAGAGGCGAACACATGACCGAACTCCTGTCAGCTCCCAAAGACAAGGGATGCGCCGGCGGAGTCCTTGCAGTGAATGAGCCAGTCTGGTGTGTGCCATGTGGGACGGAAAAAACACACACACAGGCGGCTCTAGTCTGTGAGCACACAGGATGTGTGTGGAAGCAGGGGGGCTCGAGTGAGAGTGGAGCACAGTGAAACCAAAAACATCCCTGCCCATCTGGGTGACATACAGAAAGCAGGGATAATGTGCCAAAAACAAAAAAATTAGTAATGATATATACACATATGTAACGAGCCCCTTGCTCGCTCGGTTCCACTCTCCCAACACTCCTCTGCAGCTATTGAATCAGATTGCAATGTCTGATGGTTCGGTCATCCAATGGTCCGGAACTAGAACCACAGCTCTGTGCCGTTCTAGTCCAGTTGTGATAGCTCAGAACAAACACCAGGCATGCTGTATGTAAGTTCAAACAGGAATCTATCTTTATTGACAAAATACAGGCTTTTATACACTCAAAGTGAAGGTGCAGACCTCCTGCTCATATTACTCTAACAATACAGCTGTAACCTAATTAACCTAATTAACATGAGCTAATTAACTAATCCCTTTAGACAGCCTAGATGACTCAGATATGACCATTAGGCCAGACTGGCCGTCTTGTAGTTCAGAAAATCCAATCAACATTATCACAATCAACATAGACTCTTCTTCACACAATAGCAGAGTTAATTAACACAAATAACAATGGGGATCTAATGACTCTTAGATCCCATAGTAGACTTATTTACAATACACATTTTAGCAGACAATAGACAAACAGGTGTTGGAATTTACATCAGCATCTCCTAACAGTATCTATCCCAGCATTATGAATTAGCCACTATTCCAATATGGCAAATCCAGGGTCCCCAGACATACAGCTCACAAAGAGCACCGTTCCCCCAAATGCAAGGGCCCCCGATCAATCGGCAAGAGGCTAGCATACAGTCCCCTCCAAAAGTCTCTCTCTAGGCTAGGTCTGTCACATTTGTCCCCTTTTGGCAGGAGACTAACACAGGAGGAGACCCCAGACGGGTTGACTCCGAAGTTAGTCAGTAGTTCCAGTCCTCTAATGCCTGTACCCACACAGTACCCCAAACAAATTGTTCCAAACAAAGCATTACTTACCCAGCCAACCTCTGCCTCTCTCAGAGAACATATCTGCCACTGGGGAGAGGCCTGGACTGGCCCTTCTCCCTAGAGTCCTTTCTGCCGCTGGAGAGAAGACAGGGTGTCTGGGCTCACTCCATCATGCTGTTGTGGATCTGGACCGACTGCCCAGCATCCCTGGGGTATACAGGTGGAGACTGAAGTCCCATCCACCTTCACAGGACATCCATCCTCTGTTAGTTGAGGGCAGAGTCCAGCAGTACTCGGCCCTGTTGCCAGCCCTTCTGCTGGAAACCCCACACCATCTGCTCCGGCTAACTGTTGGGGAGGGATGACGAACACCTCCTCTCCCTTCTCCCCCTGTATCCTGATCTGCTGCTGGGAAGTGACCACCTCCTTCTCTCCCTGAGCCTCCGGAACCGCCGCAGCTGTAGGGCAGAGATCTTGGACCATCTGTCCAGTTGCCAGCGCTTCAGCTGGGGAAGTTCCTTGTAACTTCACAGATACTTCTGTTGGTGCTGGGCAGAGCATAGTGAAGTTTGGCCCTAATAACAGCTCCTCTTCTGCTGGAGGCTCAACAGGTTGTTCTTCCTCAGCAGAAAAGTCTATCAAATCCCCTGTCTCTGCAACTGGTGTCTGGGGATAAAGGTTCACCATCTCCTGTCCCTGGAACCCAGAAGATGCTATCAGTGCTGGGCAGAGGTTAGCAGAGCTCTGCCCTGTTGTCAGCACTTCAGGTTTGGGGACGGCAATCTTCAGATTTTCCACTGCCGATTCTCTGGCATTCTGCTGGACAGGCACATTCCTCCATCCAAGATCATCCAATGCAGAAACAGGTTCATCAAGGTCAGTCAGCACTTGCTGCATCCACCATAAGACCTCCGCCTCCATAGCTGCGGGGGCAGGTTGGCAAAGTACACCGTTACTCTGCCACATTGTCAACTCTTCAGCCAGGATTTCAGAGTTGTCAACTGGCATTTCATGATAGTCCCAGGCAAAGGGAGCACCACCCTGCTGCTGAGCAGAGTCTAACAGCTGTTTGTAGGTGATCTCCAACTCCCATTCCTGAAGGGCCAGAAAATCCAAATCTTCCAGTGCCCAGTGCACTTCTGAGACATTCAGTCTCCGCTCTCTGTGCTTCATTATTTCTTCTAAACGCCACTCCCGATCACTTCCAAAGTCAGGGTCCCTGGACAGCCTCCAGTATAACAATCCCAGGCCATCATAGTCAAAACCTTCCGTGGGGCTGTCATCCGCTGTCTATGGGCACACTTGGGCTACATACCACTGGAGGGCTCTGTAGCTCTCGTCCAACCGCATTTCTGCCCGGATCAGCCTGCTTAACTCGGCTGTCCACTCCTGGTTCGGCTGTTCCCCCAAAAACAGCATTCGCACTTCATACTCCGACCAGTACCTCACATGGACGGAGGGGAGAACTTTTCCCTGGTGTCGCTGCTCACGGGCTAGCGCTTCCTTCCAGAGCTCACAGCGGACAGAATCAAACCATCCTAGCAGGACCTGCTCTGATACTGGTCCTCTGTGCTGTATCTCCTCTCGCAACCTCCTTCTGAATTCCTCATCCATGGTGGCTGGTATTTCTCCTCGCCTGCTATCCTGCTACCTTGGATCTAGGTGATGGTTTGGATGTGTTCACGGCAAGGAAGCACGATCCCACCATTCCCTCCACGGCTCTCAAGTAAGTCTTTCAGCGTGGCTCTCCTGCAGGTTGGTTTGGAGTGTCCCAGTAACTGGAGAGCAAATCCCACGGCTGCCAACCAATGTAACAAGCCCCTTTTCTCGCTCGGTTCCACTCTCCCGACACTCCTCTGCAGCTATAGAATCAGATTGCAACGTCTGATGGTTCGGTCATCCAATGCTCCGGGATTAGAACTTCAGCTATGTGCCGTTCTAACCCAGTTGTGATAGCTCAGAACAAACATCAGGCAGGCTGTAAGTTCAAACAGGAATCTATCTTTATTGACAAAATACAGGCTTTTATACACTCAAAGTGAAGGTGCAGACCTCCTGCTCATATTACTCTAACAATACAGCTGTAACCTAATTAACCTAATTAACATGAGCTAATTAACTAATCCCTTTAGACAGCCTAGATGACTCAGACATGACCATTAGGCCAGACTGGCCGTCTTGTAGTTCAGAAAATCCAATCAACATTATCACAATCAACATAGACTCTTCTTCACACAATAGCAGAGTTAATTAACACAAATAACAATGGGGATCTAATGACTCTTAGATCCCATAGTAGACTTATTTACAATACACATTTTAGCAGACAATAGACAAACAGGTGTTGGAATTTACATCAGCATCTCCTAACAGTATCTGTCCCAGCATTATGAATCAGCCACTATTCCAATATGGCAAATCCAGGGTCCCCAGACATACAGCTTACAAAGAGCACCGTTCCCCCAAATGCAAGGGCCCCCGATCAATCGGCAAGAGGCTAGCATAGTCCCCTCCAAAAGTCTCTCTCCCGGCTAGGTCTGTCACAACATATATGTGTGTATACACACACAACATATGTATACACATAGATGAAAATAAAAATAAAAATAAAAAATATTAATTATAAAAAATTAAAAAAATAAATAAAAATTAAAAAATAAAAATTAAAATGAAAAATAAAATAAAAAATATTAAATAAATGAAAATAAAAATAAAAATAAATATGAATAATAATAAAAATAATGAAATTAGAATAAATAAGCAAATGGTACAGGGGCAAGTGGGGAGTGCTCAGAGCGGGGAATGATGATGATGCATGCTGGTACTGGTTTCATATCTAAATGATTCCGTTTATTTCCAAGTCCTCATTCATTCCATCAGGAACCATTGACCCGAGAGAGAAAATCCAGAAGGATTCTTGTCTACAGAGTTTCTTGAATCTCCTAACCATATCATCGTCTTTTTTGACGTCTTCAATGCCAAACACTTTTAGACCTATTGGGTTTCCATTGTGGTGTTGAAATGCCTAGGTACTGAGTAGTTATGGTTTTTCTTATTATTCATGGACTGATGGTGTGTATTACTATTAATGATGCTGCATTCGCTAAATCTTGTCCTCAAAGGACGTGTTGTATGTCCGACATGCAGTAAACCGCATGGACAAATTAGACCGTAGGTCAAGTGGGAGGTGCCACAATTAATGAACTGACTGATTTTATGGTTCCGGCCGTCGTATCCTATAACTTCTTTTTTTCGGTGTGCTATGAAAGGACAAGCTCCACAATTTCTAATTCCACATTTGAAGTTACCCTTCTGGTCAAAAATGGATGGTTCGGGGGTTTGCGTACTCTGCTTGGTGCTATTAGACTTCTAAGGTCTTTTGCTTTCTGGAATACAACTTCAGGTTTAGATGGTAGGACTGAATTGAGGATGGGGTCTTGCTTGAGAATGTTCCAGTTCCTCTGGATGACTCTCTGTATGTCAAATGCTTTATTATTGTATTGTGTACTAAATCTGACTGTTATGTGGGCTGATAAAAAAGTCGGGGGAACATCCCTCGGTGTGCAGAATGAGTTTAGAGCCTTTTGTGAGGGGGTTCATTAGTATATCTGTGAAAGTTTTGTAATATATCGATGAAAATCCATCTGGGCTCGGACTCTTCCCCGTTTTCAGGTCATTAATTGCTGACTGTACTTCTGTGGAGTCTATTGGTCGGTCGAGAAGCTCAATGTCGGTGTCAGAGAGTTTGGGAAGGTTAGAGGTGGATAAGTAGTCTTGTATAGCTTGTTGTTTGGTCCCTAGAATATCTGTTGGTTTGCGTTGTTTTGGTAGGTTATACAATTTGGAATAATAGTCATGGAAGTGTTGGGCTATTAGGTCGTCTGTTACGTCTAATTTACCATCTGTATTAGTTATGCCTAAGATATTATTTCTGTAGCTGGGACCTTTCAGGGCTTTGGCTAAGAACTTGCCAGTCTTGTCTCCGTGTTCATAGTAGATTTTTTTCTTGAAAAATAAGAGGTGTTTCGAAATGGCGTCTAACGTTTGTTGCAATGTTTTCCTGGCATCTAATAATTCAGTTGCCACTCGTGTCGATAGCGAGTGTTTGTGTAATGTCTCTAATTGTGATATTTTGTCTGTCAGTGTGGTTACCTCTTTTTCTCTTTCCCTTTTACGATGTGTTCCTAACTGAATCAACTCCCCCCATATGGTGCATTTATGTGCCTCCCAAACCATTAAGAGGTCTATGTCCCGAGTAGTATTGTGTGTAAAGAATTCTTTCAAGAGAGACGTGACCTTAGGCAATAGTATAGGATCTGTCAGTATAGATGAATTTAATCGCCATGTTGATGTGTTTTTTGCACGTGTCTTGAAGGTCATTTTAACTGAGATGGGTGCATGATCAGATATGGACTGGTGTCCAATTTCTGCTTTAGAGACGAGATGTAAGTCTCTGCGGGATACGAATAGGTAGTCTATCCTTGAATATTTATTGTGTGGGGCAGAATAAAATGTGAAGTCTTTGTCTTCCGGATGTAGGAAGTGCCATGAATCTATAAGGTGCAAAGAATGCAACGATTTTTTAATACTTTTAAGGATCCTGTAGGTTATATGTGATTTGCCTGTAGACGTGTCTGTCAGGGGATTTAAAGGGAGGTTGAAATCGCCACCCAAGATTATGCAACCTGAGCCAAATCCTTCTAATTCACGTATCAGGCGTCTGCAAAAAGTTGAGTGTGATTTGTTGGGGAAATATACGTTAGCCAATGTGATAGGGTTACCGTCATATTTCCCTTTCAGCATAAGAAAACATCTGTTAATTTGTCTGTTAGTTCAAAGGGGGCTTCTCTGCTAATTAGTATCGACACTCCCTTAGTTTTTGCCTGTTCGTTAGTAGCATGGTGTGCTATAGTGAAGAAGGAATCAGTGAGCCTGGGTAGTTTGCTAGATTTAAAATGTGTTTCCCGGAGGAAGGCAAAATGAGGCCTACCTTTTTGAAGTTCCCTCAGGAGGGTAGATATTTTCTCGGGGATGTTCAATCCCTGAATATTATGGGATATCACCGTGGGACTTCCGCCCAGAGAGGAGTATGCCATGATTCCACTGGAGACAGACTCAGAGAGCCAAGACCTGCAAGCAACACTTAAAATAAAAAAGATTAGGAGAGCCGACTCGAACTGTGTTATTAGATATTCAGAAAAATGTGTACAGCCATTAGTTATGGATATAGAGAAAAAGAAAGAGTAAAAGGAAGAAGGATAGAAAGAAATTGAGATATAGCGAGAGATGTGTAAACAATTATAGATTAGAAGGAGACAAAGGAAGTTATCAGTTTCGTACCCTTAAATAGTTATACTATCAATAGGTCGTTTGCAGAGTGCCCTGTGGTACGCAATAGTTACCACAGAGCACACTTTGAGGGACAATAGGAGACGTCGAACAAGGGTGACAGATAGTGCCAACCGCCGCACTAGTAAAAGTGGCAAACACGATAACTGGAGGTAGGAAGGCCGCAGCCACCCATAGTAACAAATAGGGTGCTTCTAGTTTGGTAATTCTGCACATTTATGGTCACTGTATGTGACATACTGAACGGAGGGTAGGGGGAGAGTGGAAAGAGCCATCTAACCTGGGAAATATATGACATGCATATCCCAACATGGATCTTGTTTCATGGTAAACAACATTAAATTAAGGTAAAGAAAAAAAACAACATGGAAAAAAAATGAAAGACCTTCAGAAGTCTGTAGGTCCTCGTATATATGAAAGGCAATTCAGAGCTATAGTGGGAATCATATGGACATCCACTACCTCCACATTTGTGGAGTTTAGAGTATCCTTCAGGGCCTATGAATAGTCTCTGTGATTGCCATGATGTGTTAAGTCTACCACTGTATTTCAGTGATCTTATGAGTATAAGAAATAGGGTGAAATCTATCTTGTGTAGGGGAAGAGATCTCCGACCCCTGTAATCAACATAGGTCTATTGCGTATCAACCAAGCCATGGAAGTGTATACCGTAGATGGTCAAATGATTAAAGTCAGTCCAAACAATGAATAAAAAAGAAAAGTTGTGTGAACAGGTGAACTTGTGGGAACTTTTACACTCAGTGTCGATGACTTCCAACAGCCATTGGTTCAAAAAGCATCCTCTAGGGCCCTACAGGAGCGTGCCCTGTTGTTAGGTGTGCCTGACACTGAGCCTCCATTTCGGCCTTGTTTCATTTTTTTTGGTTGGCGTTTGTCAGGGGAGGTGGCAGGTGAGCATGGTGGACTTCTTTCCAATGGGGGTAAACGAAATTCCTGATACCATTCCGGGAGTTCTACTTGTCCCAGGTGGAGGGCATCACAAAACTCCGTCAGGTCCTCAGGTGATCTTAGGGAATGTTGTTGCCCGTTATGGGTCACAAGTAGAAAGGGAAAGGAAACGCCATGTGTAGCGCAGATCTTTTTCCCGGAGCTTAGCCAGAATAGGGTGTAAAGCTCTGTGATTTTTTAAAGTTATTTGAGACAGGTCATGGAAGAGCATAATGTTTTCCCCTTTAAATATGATTTGATCATTTCTGCGAGCTTTCTGCATGATCTCCTCTTTCAAAGTAAAACTCTGCAGGCAGCAAATAACATCACGTGGAGGCATAGTGTCTGGGCCTCGTGCTCTCAGGGCCCTGTGTGCTCTATGTCAGTGTCTTCAGGCCTGTTGAACACTCTCCTCAGGGCAGAGATTATTTGATCAGTATCCACAGTCTCAGGGATCCCGCTGACCCTAATATTGCTCCTTCTCCCCCTGTTATCCAAGTCCTCTAAGTGTCTGTTCATTTCTATGAAATGGCTGGAGTTACTTTATCAAGTCTGCTAATGGCTTTCTCCCTGTGCTTACCGGCCATTTCTGCAGCAGCCATGCGCTCATTCAACACCAGTAAGCTGGATTTAAGATCCGTGATGGCTGCGGAAAAGGAGGATTTAATGTCCGCTGCTATGATGGCCATGTCAGCGCAAGTAAGGGGGAGATTAGAGCTTGGGAGTCCCTTACCGGTTTCCTCAGTGGCTGATTGGGAATCCTCACTGAAATCCTCTTCAGTGTGAGTCGGCGCCATTTTAGGATCAGGTCCTCCGTATCTCTGTAGCGTCTGATTTTTAAAGATTTCTGGTATGTTCCAGCCTTTATGGACCTCCAAAACTCGCCTGGATCTGGTGTGAGGTGTTCGGTATGTCAGCTTGCTCATTATAGGGGTTGATTGTGCAGAAAAATGGGCTGTTGGCTGCGGTCTCTCCGGAGCTCCTCTAACAAGCTGCCATCTCCAATGCGCGCCAAGCCACGCCCCCGTTTTCCTGATTCTATCACTACCGCAGGCAGCTACATTATTTTAATGTTAGTGTAGTGCGTCCTCTTCACAGTGTTCAACTAAAGCTACCTGTAGAAGGTTGGTGGTGTTTTCCTGATCCTATCACTACCGCAGGCAGCTACATTATTTTAACGTTAGTGTAGTGCGTCCTCTGCACAGTGTTCAGCTAAAGCTATCTGTAGAAGGTTGGTGGTGTTTTCCTGATCCTATCACTACCGCAGGCAGCTACATAATTTTAACGTTAGTGTAGTGCATCTTCTTCACAGTGTTCAGCTAAAGCTATATCTATATCCCAGCTTAGTGCAGCTACATCTCACTGCAGGCCATTAGTATGTCTGGAAGGCCAACAAGGAGAGGCAGACAGTCACAAGCCAATAAAAGAGGGCAAGCAGGCTCTTTGTCTAGAGGCAACAGTGCTTTTCGTGGATACGGTGCATCCTCATCAGCACGTGGCCATGGGAAACGATTGGCCTTTTTTTCCGGCAGCTGGCCGTGTTGAGCCGCAACATGCGGAAGACTTGGTCGAGTGGATGACCAAGCCGTCCTCATCCTCCTCATCCTCTCTCACCCATGCTCAGGGTACTTTGTCTGGCAAAGCAGCTGCCAATGTGGCCTCTTCCCTCAGCTCAATGGCATCAGTGACTCCTTCCATTGCCCCGCCATGTCCTCCTGAGGAGTCCCTCGAACTGTTTGACCACAGTGTTGGGTACATGCTCCAGGAGGATGCCCAGCATTTAGAAGGCTCTGATGATGATACTGAGCTAGATGAAGGCAGTAACATGAGCATGGACAGAGGGGGTGCCCAAGAAGGACAGCGATCTGGCAGTCAAGCTCCCCCTGCTGCAGCATACTGCCAGGTTTGCTCCAGTGATGAGGAGGGGGGATGATGAGGTCACTGACTCAATGTGGGTACATGATAGGAGAGAGGAGGAGGAGGAGGCACATCACCAATGAGGCAGGATGCCCTCCAGGGGCCAGCTTAAGGGCAGCACACTGACTACATCACACCGCAAAGCTCTGCATGTGCAGGGCACTGCTGTCTCTGCGCATTATTCCAAAAGTTCTTTGGTGTGGGCCTTTTTTGAGACGAGTGCATCAGATCGCACCACTGCTATTTGCAACATATGTCTCAAGCGTTCCTCGCGTGGCCAAAACATCTCCCGCTTGGGCACCACATGCTTGACCAGACATATGTTGACCAGCCATGCAGTTTGTTGGCAAGCGTATCTAAAAGACCCACTCCAAAGAACAAAGAGGACCTCTCCTTGCTCCTCATCAGCTGAGATTTCCAACCCCACTATACCTTCAGTCTTATCTGAGACCTGCACTGAGAGGAATGAAGGTGTAGAATTAGGTGTGTCACAGCCAAGTACTTGTGGGCAATCTGCTTTCGGTACACTGACGTCAGATTGTACCAGGCAAATTTTCCTGCCCCAGCTGCTGCACCGCTGAAAGAAGTTCGCTCCCAGCCATCCACATGCCCAGCGGTTAAATGCTAGCTTGGCAAAATTGCTAGCACTTCAACTGCTGCCTTTTCGGTTGGTAGACTCTGCCCCCTTCCGTGAGTTTGTAGAATGTGCGGTTCCTCAGTGGCAGGTACCCAAATGCCATTTTTTCTCACGGAAGGTGATTCCAGCTCTCTACCGGCATGTGGAGGCCAATGTCCATGCCTCGCTGGACAGGGTGGTCAGTGGTAAGGTGCATATTACCGCTGACTCATGGTCCAGCAGGCATGGACAGGGACGTTACCTAAGTTTCGCGGCGCATTGGGTGACTCTGCTGACAGCTGGGAAGGATGCAGGACAAGGTACAGTAGTGTTGGAGGTTGTTCCTTCACCACACCTCCAAAATGCCACTACTAATGATTCTGACACACCTCTCTTCTCCACCCCCTTCTCTTCTTCTTCCTCCATGGCCTCTTCCTGTGCTTTGTGCTACTCAAGTATGCAGGCCAAAAGATGCCATGCGGTGCTTGAGCTGGAGTGCTTGGGGGACAGGATCCACACTGGGGCAGAGGTTCTGTCAGCTCTGCAGGGGCAGATTCAGAGGTGGTTGACGCCACGCCAACTTAAGGCAGGAATGGTGGTTTGCGACAATGGCACCAACCTCCTCTCCAAAAAGTGGACAAGGAAAGATTACTCCTGCGCTTGTGAGGGTGTATTGGGTTTGGAATGGTAGTAATGTAAGCTGTAGAGGAACTGAAAGAGATGGTATTGCATGTCCCGCTGCCCAAACTGACCCCGGGGTGGTCAGAGTAAGACTATATGGAGAAGGGTGGATGGAGGGCGCATGATCAATTGCTCACATCAAAATATGTATAATTTATTCATATATAATGAAATAAAAACAAATAGATAATACCAATACTACGTTTCATGCAAACAGGTAACAAAATATGCATAAAATAAAAAATAAAAATAGGTTAAAATTAACACAAGCCCATGTTAAGGTGAGTGTTTAAAATCGGCTGATGCATTTCGAGGATAACCTCTTCATAAGAGCCTTGAGAACCAGGGCACAGTCTGTATAGTCCACGTTCAAACATTCTAGGTGGAACAGAGATCAAAAAATATATATGTATATATATATATATATATATATATATATATATATATATATATATATATATATATATAAATATAAATATAAATATAATTATAAATAAAGTATGGAGCACATGGCAAATATATGCAACACAAGAAACATATGATAAATTCATATGAATTTGATAGATGGAAATCACATATATATACATAAAACTGATAAAGATACAATGTCTATAAAAACCATAAATGATTAATCGATGGTGACCCTTGAAGCAACAAAGTAGAAACATAAAAAAAAAAAAGGAAGGAGATGACAGACTGGTGACTAGATGTGTGAACACACCTACCTATGTGGTATGTTGATGGTATGTGTGTTCTCCTTTAAATTGTTGATGTGAGACTGTGGGGTGAACCTGAAAGGGGGGGAAGGCACAGTGTTGAAAACATCAGGGGGAAACCAGAGGGGTGACGTGGGAGGGATCCCTCAGGACACTGGTAAGCAGACAAATATAACTTCATAGCATGATGCAGAGTTAGTGAAGAGATTGGATACCTGACCTGTCTCACGGGCTGGATGGAGGAGAGGCTGCAGCCTGTGTATGTCCTAGGGGGAGAAGGCAGTCCTGTGCTCTAGGAGGATGGAAGAGGGACGATATCTCTTTATACAATGCTGGAGCCGTGTGTGTCTGAAGCTGTCTCTCCGCCTCAGACATAGGTGAATGTCAGGATGAGGAGGACATGCTTGTGAGTTATAAGCCGGTTGGGGGCGGGCCTGAGCGCGGGCTGCATGTGCATGTGGTGAGCTGGAAAGGAGGGGCGTCTGGCCGACACTGGAACGCACACCGTCAAGGGAGTGGGTGTGGTCGTGCGCTCCAGAGGCGAACACATGACCGGACTCCTGTCAGCTCCCAAAGACAAGGGATGCGCCGGCGGAGTCCTTGCAGTGAATGAGCCAGTCTGGTGTGTTCCGTGTGGGACGGAAAAAACACACACACAGGCGGCTCTAGTCTGAAAGCACACTGGAGGTGTGTGGAAGCAGGGGGGCTCGAGTGAGAGTGGAGCACAGTGAAACCAAAAATGTCCCTGCCCATCTGGGTGACATACAGAAAGCAGGGATAATGTGCCAAAAACAAAAAAATTAGTAATGATATATACACATACTGTATATGTGTGTATACACACACAACATATGTATACACATAGATGAAAATAAAAATAAAAATAAAAAATATTAATAATAAAAAATAAAAAATATATAAAAAATAATAAAAAATAAATAAAAATAAAATTAAAAAATAAAAATGAAAATGAAAATGAAAAATAAAATAAAAAATATTAAATAAATGAAAATAAAAATAAATATGAATAATAATAAAAATAATGAAATTAGAATAAATAAGCAAATGGTACAGGGGCAAGTAGGGAGTGCTCAAAGCGGGGAATGATGATGATGCATGCTGGTACTGGTTTCGTATCTAAATGATTCCGTGGAATTCCAAGTCCTCATTCATTCCATCAGGAACCATTGACCCGAGAGAGAAAATCCAGAAGGATTCTTTTTGAGAGAAAGAGAAAAAATGTTGGAACTTTATATGAGGCCATGACATGTCGTACATTGGTCTCCATTCCATATTCGTTGAGAAAAAAAATAGGAAAAGGGGAATTGGGAAAATAGGACTTTATATGATACACATCACTTAGGTTGAATCAATCAATCAATTAATAGTAGAAATATTTATTGTTAGCCATAATTAGGCACTGTATACCGGTAACATTAATAATAATAGATCAATATGTACAATACAGAATAAAGAAGGACATGATAAGTACATCATATAACAATCCAGGTAATATAATAGAAGTTATTGCACACATGAAATAATGAACCGGCAACATCCCTAATGCATGAAAGGACATAATAAAGAATAAAATAGCATATAAGATTACATGATTGATTCAAACAGTAAAACCCTAGTAAACCCATGATTAATGTGGCATAGCATCAAAAATTCATGCTCGACGCGTTTCGTGGGTTGTTTCCACTCATCAGGAGCAGCTATACATTGGAGGTATCTATAATAGAGTAAAATAAAAATCTTTCATCAATGGTAATTGATCAAAGAATAGGGAGAAGAGGGACATAGAACTTATAGTCCAATCATTCTTACCTATGGGTAGCTAATGTAGAGTATGGGTAATAATGATAATGAAGATACATCGGAGGTACCAGGGGGCGAAAGACCGCCCCCCCGGGAGCTGAGGTGATGGCTGTGCAGGCGGCGATAGGGCCAGGTGTATAATAATAGGTATTGGCCCCGTGGGGCTTCTGTATCAATAAATAATTAAGGAAGGGTGTTAACATACAAATAGAGGTGCCATGGTAGTGAATAGGAGAATATAAGTGAAACGAAAGGGGGGGGGGGGTTTGGTGATATGAAGTGATAGGAAATAGAAAGATAGGGTGTGTAAAAGAGCAATAATAGTAAAGCATAAGTGAAAGAGATAGCAGAGTAAGGAGGGTCCCCAGGTAAAGTAGTCAAGATATATGAAGGTAGTAATCATAGAGATAGTAAAAATACTATGAAAATGCATTTGCCACCATAAGGCCAAGGGTAACATCCATAGGAAAAAGATTACCTGAAGTTCAAGTGTGTCTGGGGAAATCCAATTGGGAATAGACAGTGCAAACCAAGTAGACCAAGATAGACCATATCTGGTGTAAACCAAGGGGAGTAGAAGTGTAAAGGAAATCTGTCCGCCGGCACTTACTTATCTATGTTGTTATTTCCATGATTTTTTTGATTTTTTTGTTGACTAGTATCAAGTGCCAGCGGTAGGACACTTGCTATACTGGAATTGTTACAAATTTTGGTTCTACTCTGTGAGGTCATTTTTTGGGGGCTGCTGCTTTTAGCCCCGGGAGCTGCAACGCACACCGCGGTCACCCCCAGCCCCCATTCCGACCATTATGGTCGTCGGGGTTGCGGTTGCGCATGCGCTGTGCGTTGACGCCACGCCTACACGTCTTGCGTACGACGTCACCTCTGACGCCGCGGGCAGACGTGTTTTTCATCTGCGTGCACCACGAGGGAGGATAGGCGCCCATTTAAGAGCACTGTTCGCTCTGACATGGTCGCCTCCTCTCTCTTAGCACGCTACGTGACGTTGGTGGGGCTCTGCCGGCGGACAGATTTCCTTTACACTTCTACTCCCCTTGGTTTACACCAGATATGGTCTATCTTGGTCTACTTGGTTTGCACTGTCTATTCCCAATTGGATTTCCCCAGACACACTTGAACTTCAGGTAATCTTTTTCCTATGGATGTTACCCTTGGCCTTATGGTGGCAAATGCATTTTCATAGTATTTTTACTATCTCTATGATTACTACCTTCATATATCTTGACTACTTTACCTGGGGACCCTCCTTACTCTGCTATCTCTTTCACTTATGCTTTACTATTATTGCTCTTTTACACACCCTATCTTTCTATTTCCTATCACTTCATATCACCAAAACCCCCCCCCCCTTTCGTTTCACTTATATTCTCCTATTCACTACCATGGCACCTCTATTTGTATGTTAACACCCTTCCTTAATTATTTATTGATACAGAAGCCCCACGGGGCCAATACCTATTATTATACACCTGGCCCTATCGCCGCCTGCACAGCCATCACCTCAGCTCCCGGGGGGGCGGTCTTTCGCCCCCTGGTACCTCCGATGTATCTTCATTATCATTATTACCCATACTCTACATTAGCTACCCATAGGTAAGAATGATTGGACTATAAGTTCTATGTCCCTCTTCTCCCTATTCTTTGATCAATTACCATTGATGAAAGATTTTTATTTTACTCTATTATAGATACCTCCAATGTATAGCTGCTCCTGATGAGTGGAAACAACCCACGAAACGCGTCGAGCATGAATTTTTGATGCTATGCCACATTAATCATGGGTTTACTAGGGTTTTACTGTTTGAATCAATCATGTAATCTTATATGCTATTTTATTCTTTATTATGTCCTTTCATGCATTAGGGATGTTGCCGGTTCATTATTTCATGTGTGCAATAACTTCTATTATATTACCTGGATTGTTATATGATGTACTTATCATGTCCTTCTTTATTCTGTATTGTACATATTGATCTATTATTATTAATGTTACCGGTATACAGTGCCTAATTATGGCTAACAATAAATATTTCTACTATTAATTGATTGATTGATTCAACCTAAGTGATGTGTATCATATAAAGTCCTATTTTCCCAATTCCCCTTTTCCTATTTTTTTTCTCAACGAATATGGAATGGAGACCAATGTACGACATGTCATGGCCTCATATAAAGTTCCAACATTTTTTCTCTTTCTCTCAAATGTAATATTGGATGGATTCACACACTTATCTATGTTGTTATTTCCATGATTTTTTTGATTTTTTTGTTGACTAGTATCAAGTGCCAGCGGTAGGACACTTGCTATACTGGAATTGTTACAAATTTTGGTTCTACTCTGTGAGGTCATTTTTTGGGGGCTGCTGCTTTTAGCCCCGGGAGCTGCAACGCACACCGCGGTCACCCCCAGCCCCCATTCCGACCATTATGGTCGTCGGGGTTGCGGTTGCGCATGCGCTGTGCGTTGACGCCACGCCTACACGTCTTGCGTACGACGTCACCTCTGACGCCGCGGGCAGACGTGTTTTTCATCTGCGTGCACCACGAGGGAGGATAGGCGCCCATTTAAGAGCACTGTTCGCTCTGACATGGTCGCCTCCTCTCTCTTAGCACGCTACGTGACGTTGGTGGGGCTCTGCCGGCGGACAGATTTCCTTTACACTTCTACTCCCCTTGGTTTACACCAGATATGGTCTATCTTGGTCTACTTGGTTTGCACTGTCTATTCCCAATTGGATTTCCCCAGACACACTTGAACTTCAGGTAATCTTTTTCCTATGGATGTTACCCTTGGCCTTATGGTGGCAAATGCACACTTGAACTTCAGGTAATCTTTTTCCTATGGATGTTACCCTTGGCCTTATGGTGGCAAATGCATTTTCATAGTATTTTTACTATCTCTATGATTACTACCTTCATATATCTTGACTACTTTACCTGGGGACCCTCCTTACTCTGCTATCTCTTTCACTTATGCTTTACTATTATTGCTCTTTTACACACCCTATCTTTCTATTTCCTATCACTTCATATCACCAAAACCCCCCCCCCCTTTCGTTTCACTTATATTCTCCTATTCACTACCATGGCACCTCTATTTGTATGTTAACACCCTTCCTTAATTATTTATTGATACAGAAGCCCCACGGGGCCAATACCTATTATTATACACCTGGCCCTATCGCCGCCTGCACAGCCATCACCTCAGCTCCCGGGGGGGCGGTCTTTCGCCCCCTGGTACCTCCGATGTATCTTCATTATCATTATTACCCATACTCTACATTAGCTACCCATAGGTAAGAATGATTGGACTATAAGTTCTATGTCCCTCTTCTCCCTATTCTTTGATCAATTACCATTGATGAAAGATTTTTATTTTACTCTATTATAGATACCTCCAATGTATAGCTGCTCCTGATGAGTGGAAACAACCCACGAAACGCGTCGAGCATGAATTTTTGATGCTATGCCACATTAATCATGGGTTTACTAGGGTTTTACTGTTTGAATCAATCATGTAATCTTATATGCTATTTTATTCTTTATTATGTCCTTTCATGCATTAGGGATGTTGCCGGTTCATTATTTCATGTGTGCAATAACTTCTATTATATTACCTGGATTGTTATATGATGTACTTATCATGTCCTTCTTTATTCTGTATTGTACATATTGATCTATTATTATTAATGTTACCGGTATACAGTGCCTAATTATGGCTAACAATAAATATTTCTACTATTAATTGATTGATTGATTCAACCTAAGTGATGTGTATCATATAAAGTCCTATTTTCCCAATTCCCCTTTTCCTATTTTTTTTCCCAGAAGGATTCTTGTCTACAGAGTTTCTTGAATCTCCTCCCCATATCATCGTCTTTTTTGATGGCTTCAATGCCAAACACTTTTAGACCTATTGGGTTTCCATTGTGGTGTTCTCTGAAATGCCTGGGTACTGAGTAGTTATGGTGTTTCTTATTATTCATGGACTGATGGTGTGTATTACTATTAATGATGCTGCATTCGCTAAATCTTGTCCTCAAAGGATGTGTTGTATGTCCGACATGCAGTAAACCGCATGGACAAATTAGACCGTAGATCAAGTGGGAGGTGCCACAATTAATGAACTGACTGATTTTATGGTTCCGGCCGTCGGATCCTATAACTTCTTTTTTTCGGTGTGTCATTAAAGGACAAGCTCCACAATTTCTAATTCCACATTTGAAGTTACCCTTCTGGTCAAAAATGGATGTCCAACGGCCAGTAGGGGTCTTAGTTTGGTTCGGGGGTTTGCGTACTCTGCTTGGTGCTATTAGACTTCTAAGGTCTTTTGCTTTCTGGAATACAACTTCAGGTTTAGATGGTAGGACTGAATTGAGGATGGGGTCTTGCTTGAGAATGTTCCAGTTCCTCTGTATGACTCTCTGTATGTCAAATGCTTTGGTATTGTATTGTGTACTAAATCTGATGGAATTGTTGATAGTCCGCTTGTTTCTCCCTGTTTTTTTGGGGTCTATTACCATGGTTCACCCCACAGTCTCACATCAACAATTTAAAGGAGAACACACATACCGTCAACATACCACATAGGTAGATGTGTTCACACATCTAGTCACCAGTCTGTCATCTCCTTCCTTTTTTTTTTTTTTTGTTATGTTTTTACTTTGTTGCTTCAAGGTTCACCATCGATTAATCATTTATGGTTTTTATAGACATTGTATCCTTTATCAATTTTATGTATATATATGTGATTTCCATCTATCAAATTTATTTGAATTTATCATATTTCACTTGTGTTGCATATACTTGCCATGTGCTCCATACTTTATTTATATTATATTTATATTTATATATATATTATATACATATATATTTTTTGATCTCTGTTCCACCTAAAACGTTTGAATGTGGACTGGTATGGAACCCCGAAAACCTAACTATTTATCATAGGCTACACCTCCCAACTAGCCATTCCTTTTTATGTACACATGTTGGCCTACCAGCCTATACAAACTATGCCCTGGTTCTCAAGGCTCTGATGAAGAGGTTATCCTCGAAACGCATCAGCCGATTTTAAACACTCACCATAACATGAGATTGTGTTACTTTTAACCTATTTTTATTTTTTTTTTTATGCATATTTTGTTACCTGTTTGCATGAAACGTAGTATTGGTATTATCTATTTGTTTTTATTCCATTATATATGAATAAATTATACATATTTTGATGTGAGCATTGATCACACGCCCTCCATCTACCCTTCTCCATATAGACCAACCTCCTCTCCGCCCTCTGACAGGGACAAATGACCCATGTGCCCTGTTTGGCTCACATCCTTAACTTGGTGGTGCAGCAGTTCTTGGGCAGGTACCCGGGCTTACAGGATGTCCTGAGGCAGGCCAGGAAAGTCTGTGTGCATTTCCACCGGTCATATAATGCCAGTGCTCGGCTGGCAGACCTCCAAAAGGAATTTAACCTGCCCAAGAACCGCCTAATCTGTGACATGCCCACCAGGTGAAAATCAACGTTGGCCATGCTGCAGCGGCTGCACACGTAGCAGAGGGCCATCAATGAGTACTTGTCCGACTATGGCACCAGGATAGGGTCAGGGGAGCTTGTTTTTTTTCCCCACGCCAGTGGGTCATGATCAGGGATGCATGCACTGTCCTGTCACCATTTGAGGAGGCCACGAGGATGGTGAGCAGTGACAGTGCATGCATAAGTGACACTGTCCCCCTTGTCCACCTGTTGGAGCACACGCTGTGTGGAATAATGGACAGGACACTTGAGGCAGAACAGAGGCAGGAAGAGGAGGACTTCCTTAGCTCTCAAGGCCCCCTTTATCCAGACAGTGTTCCTGCGTGCCTGCCGATCACACAGGAAGAGGAGGAGGAGGAGGATGATTGTGTCAGTATGGAGGTGGAGCCTGACACTCAGCATCAGCATCAGTCTTTAAGGGATCATTTACAATCCCAAGAAACACATGGACTTGTACGTGGCTGGGAGGAGGTGGCTGCGGATCATGTCATCCTTAGTGACCCAGAGGACTCCGGACCGAATGCCTCAGCAAACCTACAAGGCCTCGCTGATCCTGCAAGGCCTGCGGAAGGATCCTCATATTCGTGGTATCAAGGAGGGGGATCGTTACTGGCTGGCAACCCTCCTTGATCCACGTTACAAGGGTAAGGTTGCAGACCTTATCTTGCCATCGCAGAGGGAGCAGAGGATGAAACATCTTTGGGAGGCCTTGCAGAAAGGTCTGTGCAATGCGTTCCCAGAGACTGGGAGGTTACAAACTCCTGTTTCTGGACAACGTGTTGCTGAGGCTTCGGTCAGTCACAGAAGGATCGGTGGAGAAGGTGACCATCTGACCGATGCGTTCAGACAATTTTTTTAGTCCACAGCCCCAAGGTATGATCGGTTCCAGCAACCATCGCCAGCGTCTGTTTTACATGGTGCAGGAATACCTAGGGGCAAGATCTGACTTGGACACCTTTCCCACTGAAAATCCTCTGGGTTACTGGGTCTTGAGGATGGATCACTGGCCAGAGCTTGCACAGTATGCAATTAAGCTACTGGCCTGTCCTGCATCCAGCGTTCTTTTGGAACGCACATTCAGTGCTTCTGGAGGCTTTGTAACTGATCACAGGGTGCATCTGTCCACCGACTCATAAAAATGAATCAGTCTTGGATCACCACCAGCTACCAAGCACCTGATGCTAATGTAACCGAATAAATTTTTTTGAAATGTCACATCCCTTCAAAGACTGCCTATGCTGATGCTGAGTGACTATCCTGTTATGCTGAGTAATTATCCTCTTCCTCCTCAATGATCATGATGATAGCTTGTAAGAACATTTTTGGTTCAGGGGCATGTAATTACAATTTTTCATGCAATTCTTTGCAGCAGGGCAAGTTCCTGTGCTCCAACTAGAGTATCTGTGAGGGGTTGCAGTGTTGTGACACCAGCACCAGTGCCTAAGGCCCAATTTTTCAGCCCCTGTTTAACAGGGGTGTGTAATTACAATTTTTGATGCAATTCTTTGCAGCAGGGCTAGTTCCTGCGCTCCAACTAGAGTATCTGTGAGGGGTTCCAGTGTTGTGGCACCAGCACCAGTGCCTAAGGCCCAATTTTTCAGCCCCTGTTCAACAGGGACATGTAATTAGAATTCTTGATCTAATATTTCACAGCAGGGCCCGTTTCTGCACCCACCAAGAATATCTGTGAGGACTTACAGTGTTGTGGCACCAGCACCACCACCACCAAAGGCCCAATTTTTCTGCCCCTGTTCAACAGGGGCATGTCATTACAATTCTTGATCTAATATTTCACAGCAGGGCCCTGTGAGGGCTTACAGTGTAGTGGCCACAACAACACCTAAGGCCCAAATTTCTGCTGAGTATATAGGGCAGGCCCCTACTTTCAAACATCCAACTTACAAACGACTCCTACTTGCAAACGGAAGGAGACAACAGGAAGTGAGATGAAATCTACCCCTAGGAAGGGAAATTCTCTCCTGTAAGAGTTAATATGGGAAAAACTTTTCTCCTTTCCACTAATGCTTTATCACCAATCCTTGTTTCACAAAAAAACCCAAATTTTCAAAAAACATTTGTCATTGGGACAAAAAGTAAGGTGAAATCTTCTGAAGAGGAGCACAGACAGCAAAACAAATGTCACAGGGGTGATAACTCTTCCCTAGGTTTTCCAAAAAGCTTAAAATAGATTTTTTGGCTGGAGCTAAACACGTTAAAAATGTACCAGTTCAAAATTACAAACAGATTCTACTTAACAACAAACCTACAGTCCTGTCTTGTTTGCACCACCTGTATACTGCTGTTCAGAGTATATAGGGCCTGGGGGCCCCACACCTTTCCTTTTTTAATTTGGGTGCGGGGTTCCCCTTAATATCCATACAAGACCCAAAGGGCCTGGTAATGGACTTGGGGGTACCCATGCCGTTTGTCTCACTGATTTTCACCCATATTGCCAGGACTCAACATTACATTAAAGCCGCAAGCAGTTTTCAATGACTTTTTTTCCTTTAAAAATTACATTTTGTGCAGGGACTGTTCTAAGCACGGGAAACACGTGCCACTTTACAGGCATACTATAGACAATCCCCAGGTACGATATTTAAAGGAATATTTTTTTTTTTTTTTACTTTAAGCATCATTAAAATCACTGCTCCCGAAAAAACGGACGTTTTTAAACGTTTTTTTTGCATTGATACATGTTCCCTGGGGCAGGACCCGGGTCCCCAAACCCTTTTTAGGACAATACCATGCAAATTAGCTTTTAAAATGAGCACTTTTGAATTCGAACATTCGAGTCCCATAGACGCCAATGGGGTTCTAACGTTCGTGCGAATTTTCAGGCCGTTCGCAGGTTCTGGTGCGAACCAAAGCGGGGGGTGTTCGGCTTATCCCTAATCGTGAGTGGTTGCTATGATACCATATTGACAGGTTCTGGCCATACTAGACTATTTATACCTCTTCCAATACCTCTTCACAGATACTGCCTGATGAAAGTGCTCCAAACGTGCGCTCCTCCCCACTTCCTCCATCTGGATGTGATGTCAACGACTGCCTCTTAGCTGATCTGAGTTTCTGGAAGCACTGGAAGCCACCAGCGCAGCTGGATCCATCAGCTGCCTCTCCACTTGTGTGCAGTTGGTCTTCCCCGGGAGTGGATGAACCCTTATACAACTTTATATGCGCTGACATCCTGTTTATCTTGTGAGTTTCCACTTGTCATTTTTGGATTAAAAGTCATCACATTGCTGCACTTAGATGGCGCTGTTCTCCCTTTGTTTTTGCATTTGTATTCAGCCCCCTTTACTGTGATACCCCTAACCAAAATCCAGTGGAACCAATTGCCTTCAGTAGTCACCTAATTAGTAAATAGAGTCCACCTGTGTGTAATTTAATCTCAGTATAAATACAGCTGTTCTGTGAAGCCCTCAGAGGTTTGTTAGAGAACCTTAGTGAACAAACAGCACCATGAAGGTCAAGGAACACACCAGACAGGTCAGGGATAAAGTTGTGGAGAAGTTTAAAGTAGGATTAGGTTATAAAAAATCCCAATCTTTGAACATCTAATGGAGCACTGTTCAATCTATTATCTGTTGTGCACTCCACAAATCTGGCCTTTATGGAAGAGTGGCAAGAAGAAAGCCATTGTTGAAAGAAAGCCGTAAGAAGTCCCATTTACAGTTTGCAAGAAGCCATGTGGGGGACACAGTAAACATGTGGAAGAAGGTATTTTGGTCAGATGAGACCAAAATTGAACTTTTTGGCCTAAAAGCAAAGCGCTATGTGTGGCGGAAAACTAACACTGCACATCACCCTGAAGACACCATCCCCACTGTGAAACATGGTGGTGACAGCATCATCTTGTGGGGATGATTTTCTTCAGCAGGGACAGGGAAGCTGGTCAGAGTTGATGGGAAGGCTGATGGAGCCAAATACAGGGCAATCTTAGAAAAAACTGTCTGAGGTGGCCGAATGGAGATCTGAGTGGACGTGCCTGGGGTGAGCACCTGCAGCCATAGAGCACACCCAGAGCGATACATGTCCATCGGACCTGCACTGACTCCACCGGGGGCCCAGGGCTTCCACTAGACCGGTAAGGAGTTGCCTGGGATCGCGGGCACGCCAATCGCGGAGCTCCAGCTGCCTGGGAGGACAGGCCGCGGCTTCGGTCTACCATGGGGAGCGGCGGCCATCTTGCTCCACCAGGACACCATGCCGTTGCGGTCTTGGGCTGATCCACCTGCCCTGACACCGGCTCTCCTCCTCCATGACCACTGGGGATATCCAGCCTGCCACCCGGGGCCAGCAATCCTCCCCGTGCCGCCCTATTAGACCAGCCAGAGGGACCTGATAAGTGACGACAGCCATCTTGATACACCCGGCGGCCTCTCTGTCTCTCCTGGGACCAATCCGTCCCCATCCACCCCCAGGAGCACCTTGGCCTGGAAAATCAAGCCCCCCAAGGGGATATTGAAGGAGCATCCACCCCCATCTGGCTCCAGTTGCAGCCAAAGCCCTAGCCCCAGAGACCTAGTGTGGCCATCTTGATACACCCTGACAGCCCCCGTCTCCTCCTCTGGGCCTAATCCAAACCTCACTCACCCCCCAGGGCATCCAGGACTGGCAGACTGTGGCCCTTGATGGAGATACCCACAAGCATCTACCCTCTTCAGTGCGTGGGCTGCAGACACGGCCCCGAAAACCATGAGAGGCGGCCATTTTGCTCCACCCAAGCTGCTGTATATACATATTCTCCTGATCTCCTCCACTCCTATGAGCCTGGATCACTACCTGCACAGCCACAAGAGTAGCCCAGCAGGGTCAGCGCCCACCTGTGTCCCCCATCTGTACAACTCTGCAGAGAAGCATGACTAACCATGTATGGCTAAAGCAATGAACTGCTGAGCTCCGTGGCTTCCCGTAGCAGGCAGGCTATACTTCAGTCATCGCACATCCTTGAAAAACATGTCCACGCACAGTTCTCGATCTACTGAGTCCACGGATATACAACAGGGCACAATCCAGAGATACATGCTCCGCACAGCTGGAGCAAGTAATTACAGCGGATGAGGTAATGGGAGCGATAGCGGCCATCCTGTCCGGTAAAAGCCCGGGTCCCGACGGTTTCACCCCTAAATTTTACAAAACATTTGCTCCCCAACTGACCCACTTCTTGGCTACGGTGTTCAACCCCCTATCGGAAGGCTCAGCGTTTCCTCCACAAATGCTCGAAGCCCACATTACCATTATCCCAAAACCCGATAAGGACCCTACCTAATTATAGGCCCATATCGTTAATTGGAGTGGGCTTGAAATTATATGCCAACATTTTAGCCACTAGATTGCAGCCGCTGCTCCCCCGCCTCATACACCTGGACCAGGTGGGTTTTGTAAGTGGTCGCAAGGCAAGGGACAACACCCTAAAAACCCTGCTTCTTACTGACTATGCCCACACCCATGATGTCCCTCTATGTCTTTTGAAGGTTGGTGTGGAAAAAGCATTTGACTGGGTGGACTGGCAATTCCTCCAGATGTCCCTGAAGCAGATAGGTCTGGGCCCCAAAATGATATCCCGAATTATGTCCCTTTACTCCTCTCCCTCTGCTAGAATTCGGGTGAATGGTTCATTGTCACCTACATTTTCCATCCACAACGGGACACAACAAGGCTGCCCTCTATCTCCCCTTCTCTATGCCCTGGTCATGGAACATCTGGCAATTGCCTTGCGCAATAACCCTAACATTTCAGGTGTATCAATAGGCCCCACTCATTCCAAACTGGCTCTCTTTGCGGATGACCTGTTAATGTTTGTAATCCAACCCCATATATCCTTACCACATATAATGTGGAAATTCACAAGGTTTGGGAAGCTGAGCAATTTCAAAGTGAACCATACTAAGTCAGAAATCCTGAACATCTCACTGTCCCAGGAGGCCCTCCACCAAGTCTCCACTAAGTATCCTTTTAAAACAGGTTCCACTTCCATCCATTACCTCGGAATCCAAATACCCACAGAAGGATCCCAATTATTCTCTCTGAACTATACTCCCCTTCTGCTTAGAACCAAGATGGATCTCTCAAACTACACAAAGAAATGCCTTTCATGGCTAGGCAGGGTGAATGCTCTAAAAATGGACATTCTCCCTCGGTTTCTCTATTTGTTTCAGACAATTCCCATTTCCATACCCTCCTGGTTCTTTAAGAAGCTCCGCCAACTATTCTCTTCCTTTATATGGGGAGGGGCTCATCCTCGGATACGCTATGAGACTCTCTCGCTCCCCAAGATGCATGGCGGAGCTGGAGCTCCAGATGCCTCTAGATACCATAGGGAAGCAGTACTCACGCGTATACTTAACTGGTTCCATCATTCCTCCACCAAATTATGGGTACAAATAGAGAGCCATATCAATTCGATAGATCTCCGCGCCTTACTGTTGATGCCTACCAAATTCCTGAAAGGAGGGATACCCCTGAGCGACATCACACGACAGACCATACAAATTTGGACCCGAATGAATTCCTCCAAGACCCTATCTCCTCTGAAAGGACCCATGACTCCACTGTTTGGGACCCCGGCTTTTCCACCGGCCCTACAGGGAGCAAGTTTTGGACCTTGGTGTAAGGAGGACCACAGACGACTTGCCCAAGTCCTGCGATCAGACTCGTCTCTGACCCATGACATCTCCGGCCCATCTTCCCATACCTCGACGCATTGGCTGCAGAGGCAACAGGTGATATCCTTCATTTGCACCTTCCCATCCCTGCCTGATATACTTGCTGACTTAACAGACTTGGATAGCATGCTGCTCCAGACCGCCCCCCTACACATGTGGTCTCTCAACTATATTCTCTCATACATATGGTTTATAATCCTGACCTCCCCCCATACACACAGGCCTGGAAGGAAGATTTAGGTCACCCCATTTCACCTGTAGACTGGCAAAAGTGCTTCATTCTGACTCACAAAATATCCTTAGCCTCTAAAGCCCAAGAAAAAGGATTTACGTTGTTGACCCATTGGTACAGATGCCCCCCGACTTTGCACTGGATAAACCCAGCACTCCTGGATACCTGCTTACATCGCTTGTCATTCAAGGGAACCTTACTCCACATTTGGTGGGAATGCCCCCCTGTACGGAGGTTCTGACAGAAGATCCTCGACTTGTACTGCAGACTCATGGCGACCTCAATCACACCCTCTCCTGAGGTAGTTCTGTTATCTTTGCTCCCTGGACTGCTTAAATCAGTCAAAAAAGACATTTTGCATCACTTTCTGGTGGCTGCTAGAACAGTTCTGCCCAGACATTGGACGACGAGCATTCCTTCCCTGGGGGATTGGGCAATTGAAGTGGACCAAATTAATAGATTGGAACGAATGTTGTCACAGGAAATGGTTAAGGAGGAGTAATTCTCCAAGACCTGGACCTCATGGTCTATGTTTCGCTACTCCTCAGAATTTATTCCATGGACCTCAGAGGACTCCACCGACGCACCTGTATAGCCACAGTGGAAAATCTCTCTCTTAATTTCTACATCCCTTACTGCCTTGACCCTTCTATTCCCACTCTCTCTTTTTTCTTCTCCTTTCCCTTTAAATGTTAGTGTTACACGCTCACCTAAATCATAATCTCTAGTCTCAGTAGACCGGAACGGTGGCACACACAGAGCTTCCCCCTCAGAGAAAATGTGCTCAGTGCAGAAGTAAAAGCCCTAGCCTACTTGTAACGAGTGGGCACCGCTCGTTGAGTAGATAGTGGTGCTCACCTAACCTTACTAAGCCAGATTAGACGCTGTAGGTATACAGGCTTATATACCATACCAATCAACCAAAGCTCATGAATTATCTAAACCATGAGATGGTACGACACCAGTGTTGCACAAATGTATATCTTTGTTTATGTGTTATTGAACGACATATTTGTATACTGTACAATTTTTCAATGCTAATTTGCCTATCTCAATAAAATAAGATTGAATTAAGAAAAAAACTGTCTGCAAAAGACTTGAGACTGGGGCGGAGGTTCACCTTCCAGCAGGACAAAGACTCTAAACATACAGCCAGAGCTACAATGGAATGGTTTAGATTTATTTTTATTTATTTATTATTTATTTCAGGTACTTATATAGCGCTGTCTATTTACGCAGCACTTTACATATACATTGTACATTGATCAAGGCATATTCATGTGTTAAAATGGCCCAGTCGAAATCCAAATCTAAACCGAATTGAGAATCTGTGGAAAGACTTGAAAATTGCTGTTAACAGTTGCTCTCCATCCAATCTGAGAAAGCTTGAGCTATTTTGCAAAGAATGGGCAAAAATGTCACTCTCTAGATGTGCAAAGCTCTTATAGGGCGTACACACGATCGGACTTTGTTCGCACATTCCGACAACAAAATCCTAGGATTTTTTCCGACGGATGTTGGCTCAAACTTGTTTTGCCTACACACGGTCGCACAAAGTTGTCGGAATTTCCGATCGACAACCACGCGGTCACGTACACCACGTACGACGAGACTAGAAAAGGCCAGTTCAGAACCAAGCGTGGCACCCTTTGGGCTCCTTTTGCTAATCTCGTGTTAGTAAAAGTTTGGTGAAAGACGATTCGCGCTTTTTCAGACTCGTGGCTTTCAGATCGTTTTCTGCAGTTCAGTTTGTGCTTGTGGGTTTGTATCTGCTCTTCAGTGTGTGCAGTCAGTTTGTATCGGAGTTTTCTGTGTGATCTTGCCTGCTCGTTGCTGTTTTTCAGGTCGCTCTTCACAGGCCTTGCTGTTCTTCAGTGCGTTCTGTTACTTCGTTCTGAGCAGCCGACCGTTTTCTAGCCATGATTCGTATGCGTACTCCTCGTAGAGTTCGTGCTGTGCGGGGGCTTGGTATTGGGTCCTGACCTTGACACAAGTCCAGCCCATGAACAGGGTGGGGAGGAGTTCATGGACCAAGAATTGGTTGCTTCAGCATGACCAGTTCTCTCATATGCCTTTGCTCCGTGAGATCCGTGAGAATAATCCTGATGATTTCAGGAACTTTCTCAGGATGACGGACCCCGTGTTTCACCGTTTGTTGGCTTCGCTGACCCCCTATATCAGCAGGCAGGATACCTGCATGAGGCAAGCCATCACTCCGGAGCAGAGGTTGGTCGCTACCTTGCGGTATTTGTCCACAGGGAGAAGCCTGCAGGACCTCAAGTTCTCGACAGGCATCTCCCCCCAGGCTCTTCTTTGTGGAAATTTACTGCTTGTGTTTGTTTGAGCTGACCCTGACAGAAATGTGTGGAGTGCAGAAAATGTCGTGATTGTGTAACCTTATACAAAGCACTGTTGGCTGTTATTTACTAAATGCAAAGACACTTTTCACTACAAGTGCACTTGCAACTGCACTGAAACTGCACTTGTAGTGCAAAGAGGATTTGCCCTTAGGAAATTACCCCCATTTTCTCATAAAACAACAATTACATCACCCCAAAAGTGTTGTAGTGTTGAGACAATAATCCACACATTCTTGATGAACAATCTTTTTAATACCTGCACAATCACATGTGCATTTACCAAAGGTTTTTCTGACAAACCGACATGTTTGTTGTATAACAATTTTTGTGGTGGCATTATCCAAAATCAAAATGTGCATTTTATAGAAAACAGGCCTGTGTAAAACCCACAAGAAAGACACAAATCTTGATCTTACAAAGTTCACATTTGGTAGAACTGGAAGGCTATATCAGACATGAGTATTTAGGAACTGTGTTTGATATTGCGTTCAGATGGGGGGAAATCACCCCTGGAAAAGCCAAATTTGGAAGATGCACACAAATTTCACAATGTCAACATGTGCTATCTGCCATCACGGGGGATGAAGGGAAGTGTTTTGGGGTAGAAAGCCCTTCCTCACCGCTACTTTATTATTGAGGAAGGTGTTGCACCCCCAAAACGCGTCCATTGATCTCCCGTGATGGCAGATAGGACATGTTGGCACACTGTGTGCATCCTCCAAATTTGGCTTTGGGAAAAATCACAAAAACATTTCGCACATTGTAGCACACAAAAGAAGAAAGTGATTTGGAGGGGTTTTAAACTCGCCCCAAAACATCAATGATGTTTTTATATTTTGGAATAACATCATTGATGTTTTGCTTGATGTTTTCCAATTGTAAATTACACCCCATGATCTCCCCGATCAGGATCTGGGCACTTTCGGATGTGAAAGGATCTTCATCCACAACCTCACGATCACCTAAAAAGAGAGAAAACCCAAAATAAATTAGGTTTCAAAAAAATGCCGCCATCCATCTCTTATCTGAGCCTGTGGTTGCAGACACTCACCTGTTGTGGTGACTAGTTCCACCACGTCTTCTTCCTCCTGCTCATCTTGTGTTGGGGGTATTTCCCCTTCTTCCAGAGGGGGGGGGCTCTGGTCTCCTCGGATGAGGGGTGTCCTCCGAGTCTTTTCTCCCCTATGTAAAACAAAAATGGTATAATTAGCACACAGATATTTGATGGCAGAACTAGAAAGATGAAACATTGCTTGGAAGTGGGGTACAATGATCTATTTTAGCAGAGTTCCAAGATGTAGCTTTTTTAGTGTCCTTTGTCAACCTGCAATACTTTACCTGTTTAGTACAAGCTTCACAGAAGTAGCCCCCCCTATAGTATACACTGGAGCACCTGTGTGGTCCCCCTAATAAAAATGGTGTTCTGGGGTCCCATCACTAGTGCTCCAGTGTCCAGATGTCAAAACAGCTGCTGAGTGTCCTCTCCTTGCACAGAATCTAGTTTGCATTTCATTCTAGTAACAAACCCATCTACACAACCCAATTCTTTGAAGACAAGTATAGGGCGTCAAAATGGTGGCCAAATGCATATGGCCTAAACAATGGTATTTTATCGTCCGAATTAAAAATGTGTGATCCGAACGAATAATGTGCCCATGAACATGAAAGTTGCCATTTTAAACTGTACAACAGTTCCTAAAAGCACATGGAGCAGCACGAACGTAATAAACACAAAAAAAATAGGAACACAGCACAAATACTTACTTTTTTGCAGCACTCCCGGATCTTTCTGTACTGCTCATGTTCTCGTAATTTCAGGTCCGACCACCGCTTCCTGAGCTGATCTTTCGATCGTCGTACCCCGAATTTCCGGTGCAGACTCCTGACCACTTTCGCCATGATCTTGGCCTTTCAGACATTGTGGTTGGGGTAAGGCCCATACTTTCCATCATAGTCGGCCTTCTTCAGGATGTCCACCATCTCCAACATCTCCCCAAAGGACATATTTGAGTCCTTTAATCTCCTTCTGGATCGGGACGTTTCAGGCTCCGGCCTTTCCTCCTCCTCCTCGTTGCTGTAATTAGCACGATCCTGCTGTCTATCCGCCATGTGCTCTTCCCCCACTGTGCCGAACGAAAAGGGGTGGGGAATAGACTAGAAAGAACGTCAGGGGCGGGCGGAGTTATATGCATGAGCAGTGTGTATAAATCGGTACGCGCGCGTCTTACGTACGATCTGTGAGCGGAGGAAGGAGCATCGGAGACGCCGATCGTGCTAACGAAGGTAGGATCTAAACTTGGGCCTATACTGCTTCGAAATGGAAGCCTATATTGTAACAAGATTAGGGGAGTTTGGCCTGACATTAGGGTTTGTCTTGTGTTGTGTCTTGCAGAGAAAATGGATGGGTTCAACGACCACAATTTCCTGCCCCTGTTCATTGACAAGTACAGGGAGCTGCCCTGTCTGTGGCAAGTGAGACACCCCCACTATAATCACAAACAGAAGAGGCAGGCAGCGCTGGAGAAACTGCTGGAGTTGGTGAAGCCGGTGGTCCCCACAGCAACCATCCCCTATTTAAAAGCTAAAATTGGTGGCCTGAGGAGCACGTATCTTAGGGAGTGCAAGAAGGTCACAGATTCCCAGAGGTCCGGAGCTGCAGCAGATGACATTTATGTCCCCAGGCTGTGGTACTACGAGAGACTGCGATTTCTGTCAGACCACACTGAAGTCAGGGAATCCCTCTCCACTCTTCCTTCCACGCTTCCTTCCATCCCAGCTGAGGCTTCCGATGTCCAACCTGGGCCTTCCAGCCAGGAAGAAGTGGAGGAGCCCAGCTGGAGTCAGGTATAGCATTCTTCTACAGATTTCTGGGCAATAAATAAATGATGTTTACTAGATGTTAGTATTGATCACTAATTGCTGATTAAAAAAAGTGTTTTACATATCAATAGACAGTAGTGGGCACCCAAAATTGGGACAAGAATGCAAAATGCTGGGCTCAGAAGGATAGTCTGTTATATTTGTTAACATTCAATTTGCAGCAGTCAGGAGGTGAAAATTGTGTGTGATTGATGTAAAAAAATACTAAAACTATGTCCCTTTTTCATACACAGGAAGACCTCAGCCAGGAGGAGGCTGTGGAATGTGGCAGCCAGGAGGAGGCGGGGATTAGTGGCAGCCAGGAGGAGGCGGGGATTAGTGGCAGCCAGGAGGAGGCGGGGCTAAGTGGCAGCCAAGAGAAGCCTGGGACAAGTCGCAGCCTGACTGAGTCTCAGGTTCCTCCCCTCCGCCTGCCACATAAACAAGCCAGGAAGATGACTCCCAGTCCTGTGCAGGATTCAGCATACAGGCTGATCCAGGAGGCTTCGGCGTCCCTCAGAGCCTTCCCCAGTCCTGAAGAGGCCTTTGCCTGCATGGCTGCCACCAAATTGCAGGGCATGCAGGAGGGCCAACGCAAGATCTCTGAGGACCTGATTTATAAAGTCCTTCGTAAGGGGGAGAGTGGGGAACTGACACACAAGATGGATGTCATTGAGATCGACGATCCTCCTCCTCCTCCTGCTGCCACAACTCCACCACCACAGCCAAAGCCTGTAAGGAAGCGTGGAAGGAAGACCAAAGAGTGATTGCCCTGGGTTCAGTCTGGTCTGACAAAAGCTGCAGTCTCTCGTATGACCACAGCCTGGGGACACAGATGTCATCTGCTGCTTTCCGGATCTCTGGGACTTCTGGACCACACTGCCCTCCCTTAGATATGGACTCCTCAGGCCACCAATTTTGCTTTTAAATAATTGATGTCTGCCCTGGGGGTCCAAGGCTTCGCCAATTTCTGCAGTTTCTCCAGCGTTGCCTCCCTTTTTTATAGTTGTGAGCCCTTAATAAAATTTTTTAGGTAAATTCTACTCTCCTGTGTGTGTTTTCATCCAAAAAGGACAGTTTGTTGGTGACGATTCAGGTACATTTCTAAAAACATAAAATGTGAAATTAACAAGGGACAACAACACCAAACAATCTCCTACAGATTAAATAGAACAACATATCAATGGTGTTGTGGGAACTTGTCACAAAAAACACACAAACATTTTCGGGAGTACAAATCAAAATCACCAAAAAAAAATATTAAAAAAGAGAAACACAAAAAAAGAATCTACATTAAAGTCAAAAAAAAAAAAATATGTTGTCAGATGTGAGAAATCAAAATATATTGAGGGAATCCCGATAAATAGTAACGAAAGAAGTTTGTGAGAAGTGTGTGTGAATATGAGCAGCAAAACTACTTAATTCTTGTCACATTATAAAGAAGAAGAGAGTGCGCTGTATTAAACCATTTTGAACATTGCAGTGCTGTATCCATTGCGAACGCTAAGTTTACCAGAACGAGCTGTCCCGTGTCGGAATTTCTTCTGAGCATGCGTGGCACTTTGTGCGTCGGAACAGGCCACACACAGTCGGAATTGAAGCGATCGGATTTTGTTGTCGGAAAATTTTATCTCCTGCTGTCCAACTTTGTGTGTCGGAAAATCCGATGGAAAATGTCCGATGGCGCCCACACACGGTCGGAATTTCCGACAACACGCTCCGATCGGACATTGTCCATCGGAAAATCCGACCGTGTGTACGGGGCATTAGAGACATACCCAAAAAAGACTTGCAGCTGTAATTGCAGTGAAAGGTGGTTCTACAAAGTATTGAGGGGGGCTAAATACAAATGCACACCACACTTTCCACATATTTATATGTAAAAAAATTTGAAAACCATTTATCATGTTCTTTCCACTTCAAAATTATGTGCCACTTTGTGTTGATTTATCACATAAAATCCCTATAAAATACATTTAGGTTTATTGGTTGTAACATGACAAAATGTGGAAAATTTCAAAGGGTATAAATACTTTTTTGAGGCACTGTATCATATAAAGTCGTGGCTGCCAGAACAGTGATCACAAAAATATGGAAAAGAATGACTGTAACCATTGACTTTGTCAAGTATAAATTAAACTGGACCATGGCAAATGACAAACTCACAAACTAAAAAACTTGAAAAAACATGATTTCTGTGGATTAAATATCCATAGCTTGACTCTTGAGACCCTAAGAGAGCAATTCCTTCTTCTTCTCTGCTTTCCTCTTTTTCTTCCTTTTTCACATCCTTTTATTTGTACAGCTTATGATTATGATTGTACATCTATGATTAGGGTCTAGACCAGTGATATGCAATTAGCCAACCTCCAGATGTTTCAAAACTACAAGTCCCATCATGCCTCTGGGTGACATGCTTGTGGCTGTCAGAGTCTTGCTATGCCTCATGGGACTTGTAGTTCTGCAATAGCTGGAGGTCCGCTAATTGCATATCCCTGGTCTAGAACAATAGGTCACTCTCTATTCTTTTGATTTCTTTGTACAAAAGAAAGTGATTTATGTTTGTATCTAGGCTCTAGATTTTTTCTTGATGTGATGAGAATGAGTTATGTGTTTGTTACTTTGGAATCCTGTAATCCTAACTATAATTTGAAACATACACCTGACAACTGGATGTAAATGTTCTAGTTGAAACATTATTAAACTGATTGAAATATAAATGTCTAGTGGCATATAAAAAGAGAAATATATAGCTGCTGTATGTTAAGTAATGATCAGCAGAAATGGATTTCTAACATTACAGTAAATTCTTTTAAATGCCCCCTTTAGATTGGTGGTCAGAGTAAATGATTTCCATTCATTTCTGGTAAGGGTACATGCTCCCTTTAAATTTGTCATCAGTAAAAAGTGCTTTTTACATTGGTAGTTAGTGAAATACCACCCTTAAATTGGTGATCAGTGGAAAAGAGTGACCCTTTACATTGGAGGCCAAGGTTTATTGATGTGTCCCTTTACATTGCTGGTAAGGTGTAAAGGGTCTGGGATGATCACTGAGAGAAATGCAACTATGTACTGTAGACTAGACATGTGCAGAATGAAAAAAAATGTTTTGTTTAGTTTCAGTTCGTTATTTACAAAAATGTGTTTAATTTGTTTAATTCGTTTTCAGAATTTGTTTAGTTTATTCGTATTCAAATTAATTTGAACATGAATTCGGATCGATTCGAAAAATTTTCAAATCGAATTCGAAAAATTTTCAAATCGAATTTGAATAGTTTTCCAATTTCCAAAGAGAATAAAATAGAATAAAAAATAAAGGAATAGAATAGAAAAAAATAGAATAGAATAGAAAAGAATATAACAGAAAATAAAAGAATAGAATATAATAGAGTAAAACAGAACAAAATAGGACAGAAAATAAAGAACAGAATAGAATGGAATAGAATAGAAAGGAATAAAATAGAATAAAAAAAGAAAAGAATAGAATTAAATAGGTTATAACCATCTGAAATTTTAATGGAATAGTAAATAATAGCATTCAAATAGAATAAAATAGAAATAATATAACCATTTTCCAAAATTCAAATAGAATCAATTTGAAATTGAATTGAATAGAAAAGAATAGAAGATAACACCATAGTTTAGAAAAAAAACAGAATAGGATAGAATGAATATAACCATCTTCCTATTCGAATCTATTCTTTCCTTTTCTTTTCAAATTGATTCTATTTGAATTTTGGGAAATGGTTATATTCATTCTATTATATTCTATTTTTGTATTGTATTCTTTTTCTATTTGTTTATTCTATTCTATTCTTTTATATTCTATTCTATTTTCTATTATATTCTATTATTTTTCATTCAAATTTATTATATTTGAAATTTTAATTTCAGAAGATGGTTATATTCTTTCTATTCTATTATTTTGTTTATTTTCTGTACTATTCTGTTATTTTCTATTGTATTGTAATCTTTTCTATTCTATTCAAATTGGAATTGATTCTATTTGAATTTTGGGAAATGGTTATATTCTTTCTATTCTATTTTTTTTTTTAATTTCTATTCTATTATAGTCCATTCTATTATATTCTTTTTTTATGTTCTAATATTTTCTTATGTATTCTAATTCAAATTTATTCTATTTGAAATTTAAATTTCAGAAGATGGTTATATTCTTTCTATGTTATTTTATTCTATTCTATTTGTTTCTATTATTTTATTTTCTATTCTATTGCGTTCTTTTTTACTCTATTATATTCTATTCTTTTATTTTCTGTTATATTCTTTTCATTTCTATTCCTTTATTTTCAATTTTATTTTATTCTCTTTGGAAATTTAAAAATGATTTGAATTTGAAAATGATTCAAATTCAAATTTTGTCCGCATTTTTTTTTTGTTATTTCAGCTTTGTTTAAGTTCGGTACTATTGTAATTTGGATACATTTCTTTTATTTCCGGTACTTTTATAGCGCTGTCAATTTACGCAGTGCTTTTACATATACATTGTACATTCACATCAGTCCCTACCCTCAAGGAGCTTACAATCTAAGGTCCCTAATTCACATTCATACATACTAGGGACAATTTAGACAGGATCCAATTAACCTACCAGCATGTCTTTGGAGTGTGGGAGGAAACCAGAGTACCCAGAGGAAACCCACGCAGGCACAGGGAGAACATGCAAACTCCAAGCATGTAGTGTTGTGGTTGGGATTTGAACCAGTGACCCTTCTTATTACTAGGTGAGAGTGCTACCACTACACCACTGTGCCACCCATAACATTCAAATGGATGGAAGCAAGACTACTAACATATGCCATTTTTAGAGCTTTTAAAATGAAATTATTTACCAAATTTTTTTCCAAGCATTGAAAATATGATTATAATAAAATTTGTAAAAATGGGAATTAGCCACTAATCCCAATGGGGATGAAATCAGGGATATTACCTACAAACAGTACCACGTGTCACCTGTGCTGCTTTCTCCTCCTTTACTAGAAATCCTCCTCCAATTACCCCCCACTACCATAATCCTTCTCTGTGATGGGGATTAACAGTACTGAGGGAGCAGTGACAAATATTCATCAAGAATGCACAAAATGAAATAAACTGTTCTCAAAATGTCCCCAATCAGTAATTAGTGAAAACATATATAAACCAAAATACAAATTGTAATAATCAAAATCCAAATGTGCATGAAGTATATGAATGTAAATTGCTAATACTATGATCCAAACAAAAACTGGTGCTAAGATTATTAAACCATTATCAATAATAGTACAGTGAGTGAATTCTCTTTGTAATAATCCTCAAGAAAATGTGAATAAAAAACAATCTGTGAAACAATATTTTACTCCACCACCACCAACTCCCATGGACACACTCTAACCTTCAACATTGGACCTTTTATGTTATAAAGGTCATTAATGTAGGGTCCCTTTAACCACTAGCTGCCCAGGCCAGTTTTCGACACTTCTCACATACATGTAATAATCTGTATTATTTTTTACTGGATAATTACTTAGAACCCCCAAACATTATACAGTGGGGTAAATAATTATTTGATCCTCTGCAGATTTTGTAAGTTTGACCACTTACAAAAACTGAAGGGTCTATAATTTTTTTATCATACTTGGATTTTAAATGGTAGAGACAGAATATCAACACAAAAAAAAAAAAAAAAATGATACAAATGTTATATAGTGAGTTGCAGTTCAGTCAATAAAATAAGTATTTGATCCCCAAGCAAAACATGACTTAGTACTTGGTGGAGGAACCCTTGTTGGCAAAAATAGAGGTAAGATGTTTCTTGTAGTTAGTGACCAGGTTTGCACACATCTCAAGAGGGATTTTGGTGCAATCTTCTTTACTGATCTTTTCTAAATCCTTAAGGTTTCTTGGCTGTCGATTTTCAACTCAAAGTTTCAACGCCCTCCATAAATCTTCTATAGGATTAAATTCTGGAGACTGGCTAGTCTACTCCATGAACTTAATGTGCTTCTTCTTAAGCCACTCATTTGTTGCCTTGGCGGCATGTTTTGGGTCATTGTCATGCTGAAAGACCCATCCATGACCCATCTTCAGTGTTCTGGCTGAGGGAAGAAAATTCTCATCCAAGATTTTACAATACATTGCCACATTGAGAGGCCAATGGATGGGGCTGAATCGATCTGCACCTTTTAGCAGAGAAACAGCCCCAAAGGATAATATTTCCACTTCTGTGCTTGACTGAAGGAATGGTGTTCTTAGGGTCATAGTCAGCATTTTTCTTACTCCAAACACGGCGAGTCCTCCTCCTCAAGAAGGCACATGTACAGTCATGCCAATGAACATCAAAATGATTCAGAGAAGGATTAGTAAAAAGTGCTGTGGTCAGATGAGACCAAAATTTAGCTCTTTGGCATTAACTCGACTTGCTTGCCATGTTTGTGTATGTGTAGCCTTTGCTCATGAGCACAGGGGGACAAGGCACTTTAAATTTTTTATTTTTGTTTTTTTCATTTTTTTACAATATCAATTTAATTTATTTATTGCTATTACAAGGGATGAACAACATCCCTTGTGATTTCATGGGCAGTGAAAGGTAGTTTTAACTGAGACATCTGAGGTCTATTAGACCCCAGATCTCTCCTTTGCCCTTGTTGGTTGCAATCAGTAATGGCTTGTAAACAGCAAACCGAAACCAGAAGTGACCAAATCTTAATTTCATAGAACATAGAGATGATTGGGGAACATAAATTCCTTCCTCATTTCTATGGTCACTCAGCATGACTGCCAGTTTTAGTTCTGGGCTCCCCAGTGGAACGGAAGAACTTGGAAAGGTGGCGGAAGATGGTCGGAGGAGGGTGTATGTATGTATATCTGCTCAAATCACTTTTACATTAAAGAGCAATGCTGGCTGAAAAAAACATGCCAGGGTCATGGCTACAGCTGCAGTCATAACCCTGGTATAAGCACTGAAACCTGAGGATGTATGACTGCCAGTTTTAGTTCTGGGCTCCCTAGTGGAACGGAAGAACTTGGGAAGGTGGCGGAAGATGGTGGGAGGAGGGACCATCTTCTTCCACATGTATATCTGCTCAAATCACTTTGCTGAAAAAAAACATGCCAGGGTCATGGCTACAGCTGCAGTCATAACCCTGGTATAAGCACTGAAACCTGAGGATGTACGGGTATGTCCTAAGGGCAACAAATGGTTAAACAACAGGGGACAGCTCTAAAAGATGATTAAAACTCCCTTCCTCTGGGCCTCTTTAACCAGTTGCCGACTGCCGCATGCCAATATACGTCGGCACAATGGCAGCGGTGGGCAAATGGGCGTACCTGCACGTCCTCTTTAAGAGCCGGGATAGCAGGCGCGTGCATGCACCCTGCATGTACAGCTTGATCGTGCCCGGGGGACCGGCGGACTCGATGTCCACCGGTCTCCCGGCAATCGTGTCACGGAGCCTCAGAATGGGGAAGTGCTTATGTAAACAAGGCATTTCCCCATTCTGGCTTGTGTCATGACAGAGATCACCGCTCCCTGTCATCGGGAACGGTGATCGCTGTCATGTGACTTGAAGCCCATCCCCCCACATTTAGAATCACTCCCTAGGACAAACTTAACCCCTTCATCGCCCCCTAGTGGTTAACCCCTTCACTGCCAGTGTCATTTACACAGTAATCAGTGCATTTTTATAGCACCAATCGCTGTATAAATGACAATGGTCCCAAAATAGTGTCAAAATTGTCCGATGTGTCCACCATAATGTCGCAGTCCTGATAAAAATCGCAGATCACTGCCATTACTAAATAAAAATGCCATAAAACTATCCCCTATTTTGTAGACGCTATAACTTTTGCGCAAACCAGTCAATATACGCTTGTTGAGATTTTTTTTTTACCAAAAATATGTAGAAGAATACATATCGGCCTAAACTGAGAAAAAAATTAGTTTTTTTATATATTTTTGGGGGGTATTTATTATAGCAAAAAGTAAAAAATGAGTTTTTTCAAAATTATTGCTATTTTTTTGTTTATAGCGCAAAAAATAAAAACTGCAGAAGTTATCAAATACCACCAAAAGAAAGCTCTATTTGTGGGAAAAAAAGGACATCAATTTTGTTTGGGTGCAACGTCACACAACCGCGCAATTGTAAGTTAAATCGACGCAGTGCTTAATCACAAAAAGTGCTCTAGTCAGGAAGGGGGTAAAATCTTCTGGGGCTGAAGCGGTTAAACAGCTGGGAACAGCTGTAATGGATGATTAAAACTCCCTTCCTCAGAATAGCACCAGCATAGGAAATTCCCAGTATAGACATTTAGAGAGAAAAGAAGAAAAAAAAAGCATAGGGTTTGATTTAGTAAAATTGGAGAGTTAGCAACTAACTTTAGCTTGTTTAGTTAACCACTTTAAGACCAGGCCTTTTTCTGACATTTGTTGTTTACAAGTAAAAATCTGTATTTTTTGCTAGAAAATTACTTAGAATATAAACATTACCGTATATACTCAAGTATAAGCCGCCCCGAATATAAACCGAGGCACTTAATTTTACCACAAAAAACTGGGAAAACTTATTGACTCGAGTATAAGCCTAGGGTGAGAAATGCGCAGCTACTGTAAGTGGAAAGGAGGGTCAACAATGTCCATTTGCAGCCTCACTGTGCCCATTTGCATGCCCCACCGTGCCCTTTTGCAGCCAAAGGTCCCCTGAACTTCAAACTCAGTAGTTAAGGGTTCCTAGATGCCCCTAGCTGCAGCCAAAGTTTGGGGTTTCTGGACCCAAAGGGTCCTAAAATGACATTGCTGCAGATGGACACAGTTGATCGAATTTGGGGCCCCATATCTCAGGTCCAATTGGTGCTAGGAACCCCAAATTCGGTGTGCAAACCCAGTGAAACTAGCACAACAACATATCCAAAGCTGGGGTTCCTAGCACCAAGTGATCCCGAGATATGGGGCCCCAAAATCAGTTCAGAAAATGTCAAGGACTTTTCTGCAGCAGAGAATGACATTTTCCAAAACGACTTTAGGTAGTCTTGTAATGCTAGTTCTTCTGGGTTTGCATACCAAATTTGGGGTTCCTAGCACCAAGTGGCCCCGAGACACGGGGCCCCAAAGTCGGTTCGGAAAATGTCATTCTCTGCTGCAAAAAAGTGCTTGACTCGAGTATAAGTCGAGAGGGGCATTTTCAGCACAAAAAAATGTGCTGAAAAACTCGGCTTATACTCGAGTATATACAGTATATTTTTTATATAACAGAGACCCTAATAAATAAAATGGCGGTCGTTGCAATATTTTATGTCACACTGTATTTGCGTAGTGGTCTTTCAATTGCATTTTTTTTTGGAAAATATACAAAACCCTAAAGTTAACCCAATTTTTTGTATAATGTGTAAGATGATGGTACGCTGAGTAAATAGATACCTAACATGTCATGCTTTAAAATTGCACACGCTCCTGGAATGGCGACAAACTACGGTACTTAAAAATCTCCATAGGGGTCATGTTTACAAGTTACCTGTTTAGAGTTACAGAAGAGGTCCTGTGCTAGAATTATTGCTTTAATTCTAACGATCATGGCAATACCTCACATGTGTGGTTTGAACACCGTTTACATATGCGGGCTTCTGCGCATGAGCACGTTGGGATGGGGGCTTTCATTTTTATTTTCTTATTTATTCTACTTTTTATTTTTACACTGTCCTTTTATTATTTTGTTTTATTATATTTTATTTTTTTAGCACTTTTATTCCTATTACAAGGAATGTAAACATCCCTCACTCAACTCATCTCCGAAAGCCCAGAGGCAAAGATCCCGTAGACAAAGAGGCAGATTCTATCACACCTAACTCATGCTTGTCTCGTCGTGACCTCTGCCAGCGCAGCCTGGGCTCTCCCTCATCTCTATCTCCTAGGAGGGACTGCCAGGAGGCCTAAAGAAACAAGCACTCATCCGACTATGCATATGTAAGTGTCCTTGGCATTAGCCTCTATGCCTCTATTTGGGTTTTTCGTTTTTTGTGTGTTTTCTCTACTTCCACATTGGATACAACCTGGAGTCAAATCTCTATCAGTAGTTGAACTACCCAGCATAAATATACTGTGTGACAATCCTTCCTTCATTGCTCCAGACGCCTCTTTGACTACTCTATCTATATCTAAGTTGCTTGAGAAATTAATATTCACTACACTCCATTTGCTACCACAGACATCCTCTATTCCCGAGATTGAGCTTGGCAAGTTAATCAGTTCCTGTTGCCACCTGACAAGCTTGTGAAAAAACGGAACATGGGGGCAAAGACCCTTGTGACTCTGGTTCTGGACAGATTTCTTTTGCTTTTGAGTTCCGGGCTAGAGACCATACACTGCTGATGAGTATATAGCTTCTATAGCCCTTTTATCAGAAAATGGATCTCAGGGCACACCACATATGGGTTGCAGAGGGCGGGGGGCAGGTTCTGGCTTGGAGAAGAGTAGGTACTGTAGGGGACCAATTTAAACCCACCTGTTATTTAGCTGCTAGAGTGTTTTGTATTTCAGTTATCTCTCACTCTCTCGCACCAATTACACTGTTTGCAGCGTCTTGGTCACTCCGACCTGGAACTTGAACTGCCCATTTCTTGGAGTTGAACACTGATGTACCCCCTCGTGGATCAGATTACCCAAGAGTTAGTGGTAGGGCACCCTTTACTCTAGGCTTTCTCATAGGGCACTGTCTTCCAAGAGGGGACCCATTTACTCTGGTGCTTAGGCCAGTCTTCACCCTGATATACATTTGTGTATTCTTATGTGCATCCCCCTGCCAAGGGAGATGCTGATGGGTAGCATTTAGAAGATGTTGCATGTCTCCCTGGGCACACTGATACACATGAGAGCAGGATCCTATTGGCAATAGGAGCTAAATCGTTGTCCACATGGGGCTCCACATACGCAATAGGCCCTTGGCTTAGCTTAACCGTGTTGCCCAACACTTTATGATCTATAAACAAAGATCATCTGCCCAATTTGTAAGAAACATAGAGCACTTACTGTTCTATACACTGAGACAGTGTGCCATGGGAGACTGCACGGAGACATGTATTTATATGCTTTTTCAACTTGCAATTAAGGGGCTATAGTGAGATCGATAGATACAAACTCATTACCTGCGAGCGTGGTGAGCTGAGAGTCCGGAGGTATCCGTTACTTGGCACTACAGGCCTGTTAAGTTCAACATTATTCCTTTTGCCTCCTCCCACATATTAAATACCTCTTTCAATGTTTTGCATCCTTATTAGGTAGCAAATGAATACTTGCACAAAGTAAGTATGCTTGATGCTCCTGACTCTCAGGCTCTCCATGAACACTCTACAGCGATGGTAAGGGAGACGCCACTATATACAACTAAAATAATATCCATAGTATACTATGCTGGAAGTTTTCCAATGGGTTCTACAATTAACCTTAAACATTTATGTTTACTCGTTCATAGGATAAATATATTTTCCCTTGCAGGACATTTACCAAACAATATACTAGCTATATGTGGTTGAACCAAAGGGTTTTGTTAGACATACAGAACATCACATCCCAGCTGTATGCCCCTTTACACTTTCATAGCTCCCCAACACAATACAACACTACATACCAACATCCACATTTTGCAGAAGCACTGTGGTTTCCATCCTCTTACGCCTCACAACAGCAGTCCCTTTGGACTCACGCTGACTACCCAGCTCATTCCTTTTTAGGTGAAATAGCTTGTCTGTTATCACCTCTGGTTTTCCCCCACACCCTTCCCCCTTTTTTCTCCTCTTTCTGATCTCTGTTCTTACCTACAGTCAGGTCCATAAATATTGGGACATCGACACAATTCTAATCTTTTTGGCTTTATACACCACCACAATGGATTTGAAATGAAACGAACAAGATGTGCTTTAACTGCAGACTTTCAGCTTTAATTTGAGGGTGTTTACATCCAAATAAGGTGAACGTTGTAGGAATTACAACAGTTTGTATATGTGCCTCCCACTTTTTAAGGGACCAAAAGTAATGGGACAGATTAACAATCATCCATCAAACTTTCACTTTTTAATACTTGGTTGCAAATCCTCTGCAGTCAATTACAGCCTGAAGTCTGGAACACATAGACATCACCAGACGCTGGGTTTCATCCTTGGTGATGCTCTGCCAGGCCTCTCCTGCAACTGTCTTCAGTTCCTGCTTGTTCTTGGGGCATTTTCCCTTCAGTTTTGTCTTCAGAAAGTGAAATGCATGCTCAATCAGATTCAGGTCAGGTGATTGACTTGGCCATTGCATAACATTCCACTTCTTTCCCTTAAAAAACTCTTTGGTTGCTTTCACAGTATGCTTCGGGTCATTGTCCATCTGCACTGTGAAGCGCCGTCCAATGAATTCTGAAGCATTTTGTTGAATATGAGCAGATAATATTGCCCGAAACACTTCAGAATTCATCCTGCTGCTTTTGTCAGCAGTCACATCATCAATAAATACAAGAGAACCAGTTCCATTGGCAGCCATGCATGCCCACGCCATGACACTACCACCACCATGCTTTACTGATGAGGTGGTATGCTTTGGATCATGAGCAGTTCCTTTCCTTCTCCATACTCTTCTCTTCCCATCACTCTGGTATAAGTTGATCTTGGTCTCATCTGTCCATAGGATGTTGTTCCAGAACTGTGAAGGCTTTTTTAGATGTTGTTTGGCAAACTCTAATCTGGCCTTCCTGTTTTTGAGGCTCACCAATGGTTTACATCTTGTGGTGAACCCTCTGTATTCACTCTGGTGAAGTCTTCTCTTGATTGTTGCCTTTGACACACATACACCTACCTCCTGGAGAGTGTTCTTGATCTGGCCAACTGTTGTGAAGGGTGTTTTCTTCACCAGGGAAAGAATTCCTCGGTCATCCACCACAGTTGTTTTCTGTGGTCTTCCGGGTCTTTTGGTGTTGCTGAGCTCACCGGTGTGTTCTTTCTTTTTAAGGATGTTCCAAACAGTTGATTTGGCCACACCTATTGTTTTTGCTATCTCTCTGATGGGTTTGTTTTGTTTTTTCAGCCTAATGATGGCTTGCTTCACTGATAGTTACAGCTCTTTGGATCTCATATTGAGAGTTGACAGCAACATATTCCAGATGCAAATAGCTCACTTGAAATGATCTCTGGACCTTTTATCTGCTCCTTGTAAATGGGATAATGAGGGAATAACACACACCTGGCCATGGAACAGCTGAGCAGCCAATTGTCCCATTACTTTTGGTCCCTTAAAAAGTGGGAGGCATATATACAAACTGTTGTAATTCCTACACCGTTCACCTGATTTGGATGTAAATACCCTCAAATTAAAGATGAAAGTCTGCAGTTAAAGCACATCTTGTTCGTTTCATTTCAAATCCATTGTGGTGGTGTATAGAGCCAAAAAGATTAGAATTGTGTTGATGTTCCAATATTTATGGACCTGACTGTATATCCCTCTCTCTTTCTCCCTTGATCCCCTTTTTGTTCTCCAACCCCCCCCCTCCCCTCCCTGCACCCCTTTCTCTCCATTTGGTTTCCCTTTTACTGTGCGAAACCTCCTTATGCATCACCATCCTTCAACAATAGACACATCTGTGCAACAATCTCAGTACATCATGCAGAAAGATCCAATCCTTTAACCACCTTTTTTGATGAAATGCATGTTACTTAATGCTAAGGGCTTTAACCTCACAGAAAAAAAATCACAAGTTATATCTACATTCGCTAGGCACAAAGGCCAGATCATCTTCCTTCAGGAAACACACTTCCGCTCTGATTCAACTCCTAAACTCACCAACCATATATACCGTACAGTGCTTCACTCTACCAACCCCAACGCTAAGATGAAAGGAGTATCCATATTGATCTCCAAACATGCAAATTTGCACATATCTGACTCCCTTATAGACCCTAAGGCAGATTAATTTTTATCAATGGCACCTATCCCTCTAAGTCAATAACACTTGCAAACATATACTGTCCTAACAAACATCAAGTATCCTGCTTTAGAAACATCTGCAAACACCTGTCCTCATTTCAGAAGGGCAGCGTGCTACTAGGTGGTGATTTCAACATACCGCTGAATCCCATCCTGGCACGTCTACTTTAACGTATCGTGCACTCCATCAAATTAAACTTCAACCTCAAAGGCTAACGCTACCTGACACCTGGTGCACCAGCTTTCCCTCAGATAAAGATTACACATTTTAGGCGGCTCCTCATCGTAAATACTCTAGAATAGATTATTTCTTCCTTACCCAAACGAATGTAGCCCTTCTCACGCATAGAGCCAGTGTTCTTATCTAACCATTATCCTATCATGGTTACTTTGTCTTTCCCAGAACCATGCTCTAGAACAAAAACCTGGCGCTTAAAACCCTCACTATTTAAAATCAGAAATGATGGCCTATGTTAGATATCAAATTCAAACTTATTTCAAGGAAAACACTACATCAGAGATTTCCCCCATTTCCCTGTGGGAAGCGCACAAGTGCATGATCTGAGGGGAACTTATAGCACTAGCAACAAAAGCTAAAAAAAAGCACCAAGAGACAATTAATTCACTGATATCGAAAATCAAATGCCTAGAAACATCTCACAAACAATCTCATGCACAATCCACCCTGCAATACTTACTACTCACATGGTCCCTCCTTCTGGAGGAGCTAGGGAAACTAACTAGGAGATGCTATGTTCTTGGTTAAAGAGTCTTCTATGAACAGAGTAACAAAAGCAGATGAAGCCTAGCGCATATGGTACAGGCTTCTAAAACTTTTTCCACAATACACCATCTATGAAAGGAGGATGTCACCAATATACCTGGCCCAAAGAGCCAACTCAGATCGCCAAGGGCATAGACAACATTCTCCTCCCATTGAGACATGAATACATTTGCCAGACTGGATGAAAACTTAGCCCACATAGCTACCCCTTTTTGTTGTAAGTAAAACTGGCCCTGGAACCAAAAGTAGTTGTGTTTCATTGCAAACTGAAGGAGTTCCATAATGAACTCCTGTTGGATCAAAGGGAGACCTGCATTTTTAGACAAATAATATTTGACAGTCCAGCTTCCCACGTTGATTTTAATTCCGTGATCACAATTTTTTTGTACACATCTTATCCGATGTATGTACTTTTAAATACATTTTTACTAGTTTGACCTACACTATATGGAGGCTTTTTTCTTTCCATGATCTTCATACTGCTCATTGGAGACCATTGCTGATCCATATTTTTGATGATTTTTACTATCCACATTTCAGAAGCATTCCACCAGAGCTTCAGACATCATACATAGAGTCACATGATCTGCATTGTTGCACCCAGCGGCCCTCAGAATGAGGCGTGTAGCTCACGCCGGCGGCCATGCTTCTAGATCTGGGTACCGCTGTTCTTTGAGATCTCATTGTAATTATGTTCTATTATATAAGCCAGCAATGTGGTGGGAGCTGGCTAATACCCCAGTTGAAGTTCAGTGGGACAAAATGCGTCGGGTTTGCCAGTTCAGCTCCCCACATTGCTTTTAGTTCTGTGATCACTATTTTTTTGTACACATCTTATCCGATGCTTGTACTTTTAAATACATTTTTACTAGTTTGACCTACACTATATGGAGGCTCTTTTCTTTCCATGATCTTCATACTGCTCATTGGAGACATTTACTGATTCATATTTTGGATGATTTCTACTATGCACATTTTGGAAGATTTCCACCAGAGCTTCAATCTCAACTTTCGGTGTTGGAGGTCCAGTGTTCTTTTTTTTTTTTTTTTTAAATTGTTTATTTATTAAGTATATTCAAGTATACAGAAACAGAGTATACATTCACATAGAAAAGTCATTGATAGCAGTATAGTCTCAATGAGATAAAAATTTAGTAGCTTATTATACAGCAAGAAGAAATAACATCAAGTGTCAAATGATTTTCAGACACTACATACACATCATGGTAGAGAATAAGAGGGTCAGTTAGTGAAACAAAGCAATGTTATGGTCATTGGCCCTGCTTTACTCATACAATAGAGGAATCTGTCATTACACCTCATTAACTCTGGACTACCTGGGGATTCTCTATGTTGTATTCAAAAGAATCCAAGTGTCCCCATATAGCATCAAATCTGGAAAGGGAATCATCAATTATGGCTGTGATATGTTCCATCCTGTGAATATCTGTGATAACTGACAAAAATTGAGCAAAAGTAGGGGGGGTATTGGCTAACCAACATTGAGGTATAACCCGTTTAGCCGCTAGTAAAATGAAGGCCATCAGTTTCCTAATGGTTTTTGGTAGCTTTGGGAGGGGCAGGCCTAGCAAGAGATGTATAGGTTGATAGGGTACAGAGAATTTTAGGATCTTTTCCAGTAGGGCATGGATCTGTGACCAGTATGGCACGATCAAAAAACATTCCCAAAATATGTGGTAATGGGTGCCTAGAGATGAACCACATCTCCAGCACTGTCCAGAGGTAGTCAGTTTCTGTCTTAAAAGAAATTCTGGGGTTCTATACCAGAACATCAGTATTTTAAAGGTTGTTTCTTTCTGAGCCACACATCTAGATGTCTTAGATGCACTTTCCCAAATATTCTTCCATTCACTTAATAGGATAGGTCTGTTTAAAATGTGGGACCATTTGTGCATATATGTGTGAGTCTGTTCTGTGATAGGAGAGGCAGCATGTAAAATTTTATAAATAGTGGATATTAGATGAGAATCATGAGGACCTCTGGAGCACACCACTTCAAATTCAGTAGGAATAGATAGGGTCAATTGTGGTATTTTGGTGGAGAAGAAATGTTTGATTTGTAGAAAGGAGTAAAAAAGGTTTTTTGGGATTTTATATTTAGCTTGTAGGTCAGGAAAAGTGAGGAGTTTACGTGTCACTGGGTTAACCAGGTGAGATAGTTGGAAAATACCGGCTTTCGTCCATGGCAACATGGCATCATAAGAGAGGCTATCAGGGATTTCTGGATTAAAGATAACATTTGTTAAAGGAGAACATGGGGATGAAAGCGTATATTTACTAGAGCAACTTTTCCATATTGAGAGTGTAAATAGCATCGGGTTTAAGCTGATTTTACGTAACTGAGAGATGAATTTATCTGAGGATGGCCATAGCATGTAGCATGGATGTGCGGGTACCGTAATACCCATTTCTATCTCAGACCATCTGTTGGGGGCATATCTAGATATCCAGGAGGTTATTGCTCTTAGATGTGAGGCGTAATAATACTTGATTATGTTGGGTGCTCCCAAACCTCCACCAGCTCGGGATGCAAGTACCGAGCTAGCTATCCTATGGAATTTATGATTCCATATAAAGGAGGTCCAGTGTTCTTTCTCAGAGTCTACCTACTCGGTACTTACTGCCTGACAGACCCACTGCCACTGGCATGTGTGTTCACATCGTCCAGTAAGAGTATTTACCCCCCCTTACAAGGACTCACTATCCCAGGTGATCCAATTGTGGCTTTTTAGGTTTCTACATGCACCTTCTCCTTTGCACTGGACCACTTTCCTGGATACCTCTTCCCTGAGTGGACTGTTCTTACATACTGTGGCATTAATACACCATTATATCAACTTCATTCACCATCCAATCTTTTGTAGTTTCACCATCATACGAACTGTATTCACTATATAATCATTTGTACTTGCATTTGGTCATTTAGCGACTTTCCACATTTTTGCACTTGGCACTTTAATTAAGCAACATGGTTTAATTATTGCACTGAATGATGTATTTTGCACACGATTTATAATGTCAATATTTTGTTTTAGTGCTACACCATGTGTTATTATTTGTTTTAGGTTTGTCGATTTTTGTGTTAGCTGCTTAGATTTGTGTATATGGTTAGCGCAATAATCTCACTCCATTCATGTACTATCAACCTATAACATATCCTATCCAATCCCCAGATGTTGCCTGGCAGGATTCTGGAAGCACATATAACTATTATACTTAAAGAGGGTAAGGACTCCACACAAGTTTCAAGCTACAGACCCATATCTCTACTAAATGTGGACGCAAAGGGTTTACAGTTTGCGCAAAGATACTCACTAACCGAATGCTTCCCCTTATACCCACCCTTATCTCTTTGGACCAAGTTGGATTTGTCCCTGGCAGGGAAGCCAGGGACAACACTATACACACATTGAATCTCCATCATTGGCTCACAACGTCTCGCACTCAGGGATCTTTCCTCTCGCTTGACATAGAAAAGGTGTTCGACAGAGTGGCCTGGGACTACATGCTAGAGGTCCTCAAAGCTATTGGACTCCAACCTCGCATGCTTGCTCATATAATGGCACTTTACTCCACCCCCTCAGTAAGTGTAAGAGTTAACGGCCACCTGTCGAACACCTTCACCGTACGGAACCCGCCAAGGCTGCCCCTTATCCCCTCTGATCTATCTGATCTATATTTTGACCTTAGAACCCCTCCTTAATAGATTGAAATCCAATATTGACATCCATGGATTGACCATAGGGGACAGGGATATTAAGATCGCAGCTTTCGCTGATGATATTCCCCTCTCTTTGAAATCACCCTTGATTACCTTGCCTAATCTATTGAAAGACATAGAACAATTTGGAAGCTTGTCAAACCTCAAAATCAAATACTCAAAATCCCAAGCCCTGAATGTCACACTTACTACATAAGAAGTGAATCACTGCCAGGAATCTTTTCCCTTCCTATGGAAAAAAGATGCTATTACATATTTAGGCATTCAAATTACAAGTGGAATGGCAGACCCCTACACTCAGAACTTCCCTGTGGCCCTAACTAAGACTCAAACGAATTTCAAGGAGTGGACTGGCCTAAACGTTTCATGGTTCGGTCACTCAGCCCTGACCCTAGAGAACTCTCTCATACCCCCCCTACGCTCATCCCCCTGGATACCCCATAAGCATTGGCCAAAGGTTCTATGATGCACCCGCTTACCCGCTTATCTTTCTTTGCAGTTGTTTAGAAGGGCAACAACAGCCGCCACTTTACTTCAGTCTCGGGGCCTTTGACTTCTTTAAGGGCAAATCCAGACTTTCCTCCAGGCAAATCCAATTCCTTTTTACATTACATATGGCCTTATAATGATGTGCTAGCACACCAATGCTTCTCAAAATGTACCCCCCTCTCCTTTTAAAAACTGGTAGCCATAACAAACCGCCTCCTTTTCTTTTTGGACATATTAGCAGATCCGAAATTTTCTTTCGATTCATGCAACTATAACCAATTGGAAAAGACAACTCACCCCTTTCGAATCCCTATGCTCTTGAAAATCACCGCAAAGCCACTTAATATCTTACATTTACACCCTCCTTTCAGATGATGCCCCCTCCACCGCAATTCCTTCACAGGTTTCATGGGAAAGGGATTTACAGATACCTCTCACTGAAAAGGACTGGGACACCATTCTCGAATACACTCATAAGGGCTCCCTGAACGTAGCTATTCAAGAAAATTGCTACAAAGTTGTAACCAGATGGTACAGAACACCCTCACGCCTTCACAAATTTTCCCCCACCATACCCAACACTTGCTGGAGGTGTGTGAAAACAGAAGACACCATGCTCCAGGTGTGGTGGGAATGTGAACCACTCCAACCCTTTTTGGAAGGAGGTTCATGCTCTCATTGCACATGTTACCACATTCACTCTGGACTACACCCTGACACAATTTCTCCTACACCACACAACCCTGTCTAAAAAGGACTATTTTAAGTCACTGGCCATACACATGGTGAACGCGACCAGACTGCATCCCCATACATTGGCACTCCACACGCATTCCAACGATTGAAGAATGGTTCACTAGGCTCTCAAAGATAGATGAGATGGAAGAATTGGTCCATATATCTCAAGAATGGATACAAAAATTTGCAATCACCTGGTCATGCTGGACTCCTTTCAAAATCACCAAGCATTATTGTCACTATGTTCCTTGAACACAGCTGATATCCACCAGGCAATTGATATTGTCTATCCCCGGGAGGGGGAAGGCAATGGGCAGTGGGCCAACTCTAAACCGCCTACTACTTGGTAGAAATACCTATCCCTCTCCCCCCTCCCTACCACCCCTCTTCCTTTTCTCTGTAGGCCACCTCCCCATTTTTTCTTGTTTTCTTTCTTCCCTTTCTCATCTGTTTTTTTCCCCTCTTGCCCCTCTTCCTCCTCCCCTTTTCTTTCTTCCTGTCTCTCAAGTATTCTTCAAGCCACACTACTTGCAATCTACAGCCACCATATGACACATACACAATAGGACACCGTTAACATTGTCCTGATCTGGAACAAGCCTATAAGCTTCTTCCTATCACCAGTTGAATAATAGTAACCTCTGTGGGGGGGGGGGGGGAGAATAAGAGATCCTCCCCCCTAACCTAAGCTATAATTTGTCTTAATGGTCCTGACTATTGTGCTTCAAGTCTTAATTATAATATGTTTTTCTCAAATTTATACATGTTCTTGATCATTTCATGATTACGTGTGACTTTTTTTTATACTTTGTATGCACCATTCTTATTGTTTTCAATAAAACCTTAAAAAAAAAACCACAAATCCATCCAGTTCATCCAGAAATCCATCCAGGAATATTGGGAAGTCCTCCAGATGGGTAATTATATAAAAATTGATAAAGGGTACCATCATCCAGGTAATGGTAAAGAGTAATGGCATGAAAGGAGACAACTCCAAAAGAAGTCTCCAATGTGGGGGAAGGGAAAAAAAGGGGAATAGCTCAGTAACCTGGACAGATAAGACATCAGGTAAAACATAAGAATTGGAAGTGAAATGCAGCGCTAATGATGATAACAGATGGTGAAAAACACATCAGTAATGGTGACCATTACAAATATACACATAACTGGAACACATGAAACATAATACAAAATGTTCAGTGTTGGGTAAGATGTAGTAATAGAAATAGATCTCAGAGTCCGCTTGATTCGGTGTCACTGGCATCCGAATCCACTCCTGTTGGTAAGCGTATTCCATCTATTTACATTCCATGACCGTATAACCCATGATATACAGGAGAAGATTCCCACACCAGTTCAACATTTATACCCAGCCTATGTTTGGGACTTTCTTGTGTTTTATTTATAGCTATACATTGGGACATTACTACATCTCACCCAACACTGAACATTTTGTATTATGTTTCATGTGTTCCAGTTATGTGTATATTTGTAATGGTCACCATTACTGATGTGTTTTTCACCATCTGCTATCATCATTAGCGCTGCATTTTACTTCCATTTCTGTTTATAATATTGGTCATATTTTATGTAGCTGCTTTTTTCATTGGGTTAGCGCAGTGTTATTTACATTTTCGTTAAAACATAAGAATTGTATTGGTACGTAATCAAAAAATATATAATATCCAGATACAAAAATTGCAATTAAAAAGTTGTACATATTTGTTTACATTACACTGGTACTCAATTGCACTCCATGATGGAAATAAAGAGTATTACATTTCTGCACGATCATCCTCAACATGTTTTGCGGCTACTGAGCACTTCTTCAGGAGGAATACAACATAAAATCTATGAATAAAGAAACAGAATTTGCATATTAAGCACCAATCTTTAATGCCTGTATACAACAATGAGACAAGTAATGTGGGGAAATATTCACTCGCTTACCAGTGAAAGCCCAAGGAGGATCGAGACTGGACTGCAATGTCACCAATGTTTCCCTGTGGCGGACAAGGGGAGACTGGTTAGGTGAAAGGTTTACTAGGGCTATTGAGCCACTAGAAAACAGAGTTTATGTTAGTACACAGGTGTCCATTGTGGGAGATTAGCTCATGGGGATCGCCTTTTCTGGGAAAAAAGGTCAGCATGCAGGCAATTTCTTTCAAATCTGGCGGGTTGCCAGGTTTATTTAGCAGAGGTTTGCACAATGCTGAAAACAAACAAAAAAATAGTAAAGCAAATCCTTGCCATCCGGCGCTAACCTATACAGCAGACTTCCTCTCTATATGGTGTGGGGCTGGTCCCCAACACCCACAAAACATGTGGTAAAGCAAACCTTTTTTTTTTAAGTCCAGAGCTCTCTCTCAGATTCCCTTCTGAGTCTCAGGCCAGAGCTATCCAGTGCTCTCTTATTGCTCATTTAAAGTCCACTTGAGCGTGGACTCAAGTGGACCACAACATCCGGACCGGAACCAAACCTGCCACAGAGGCTGGAGAAACCCGGGCTGGATTCCGGTTCAGTCTCTTACAACAGAAAGCATGCAAGGTGAAATATTATCCATTACCTCACCTCGCATACCGTCACATATCCTCCCCCTCTGCTCAAGCCCCTGCGGCTGAGCAATTGTCCCAAGCATACAGGGCATGTGGGAGAGGGCATCCACATTGTTTTGGAGTTTGCCCAGCCTATGCTCTACTGTAAACTTAAAGGGATGTAAAGCCAAGAACCATCTTGTCACAAGGCCATTTTTCTCCCTGTTGTCACACGTCTACTTTAGTGGAGCATGGTCGTGACCAGCTTAAATGACCTCCCCAACAAGTAATACTTCAGGGCACAAAACAAGATGAGATTTGTTTAGCTGATCAACAGGGACACTTTATTAGAACCAAAATTACAAGTCTTAAATACAGTAAAAGAGGAAGCCCCCCTCCTGCTCATATTACTCTAACGATACATCTGTAACCAGAAACAGAATTAACATGAGCGAATTAACTAATCCCTTAAAGCAGCTGATGTGACTCCGTGCCCTCCGAAGCATTGTTATGATTAATCAGGATTTCACTACAGGTCAGACTTGTTGTCACCGAGCTTCACACAGTAGTATAAACACAGGACACCTTCTCACAATAGCAGGAGCTAAGTAAAATCAACAATACAAACAGTGATCTCCCCCCTCCTCAGCCTAGTAGGCAACAAACTATAGTAGGAGTAGACTGTCCGGCTCCTACCCAGTTATAGAGGCCAATGTGATCAGCTCTCTCAACTAACATGTTGAGTTCAGAATCAAACAAACCAAGAATAGTCTTTACATATATCCTGGGAGATATTGTGGATAAATATTACTGTCCCATTTTAAGCAATCCAAGACATACCCTCCCAGTCACCATTTCCAATATGGCATACACAGGGTTCCCAGAGTCTGTGTGTCCTGGGGGACAAGGACCCGAATCCAAAGTAACACCACCTCAAGGGTCCCCAGGCATACAGCTCACAAAGCGCACAATTCCCCCAAATGCCAGGGCCCATACCCGGGTAGGCAAGAGGCTAGCATTCAGTCCCCTCCAAAAGCCTCTGTCCTGGGTGAGTCTGTCATATTTCTCCCCCAGCAAAAGTTGACTAACAAGGTCCCAGACCTCCACCTGGTCTGGCAATGCATTAGTCAGGCAGAGTGAACTCACATAGTCTGTCCGCATGATCTCCTTATTGGCTGCAAGGAATAGTTGACCTCAGTAGCTGTGGGGCAGAGGTCATTGACTCTCTGTCTGGCTGTCAGCACTTCAGCTGGGTGATGTTTACCATACCATGGCTTGGCCTGTCGCTGGGCAAAGGGGCCCACTGCCCCAGTTCCCTGAAGCTGAGAAAAAACTGTAGGTGCTAGGCAGAGGCCAGTGGCGCTCTGCCCTGTTGCCAGCGTTTCAGCTGGGAGTAGCAGCTTCACTACATCAGCTTGTCAACAGAGAGAGGGGCCAACTGCCCTGGCTCCCTGGATCTCCACAGTTGTTGCTGGTGCTGGGCAGAGGTTGGTAGCACTCTGCCCTGTTGCCAGCACTTCTGCTGGGGACTCCACAACCTCTGCTCTGGCTACCTGTTGGGGCAGGAGTCTGGATTCCTCCACTACCAAACTGTGTAGCTGCCATTGGGGAGGTGAGCTGGCTGCTTCCTGTTCCGTTCCCTCATCTGGCTGCTGGGACGATATGTCTCTGGTACTGTCTCCCAGGTGCACGGATCTTTTCTGGGGAGGAAAGACCACTTCCTCCACCCTGGCCAACTGTTGGGAAGGGATGACAAACACCTCCTCTCCCTTCTCCCCCTGTATCTGCTGCTGGGAAGTGATTGCCACCTTCTCACCCTGAGACTCCGGAACTGCCACAGGTGTGGAGCAAAGGTCTTGGACCCTCTGTCTGATGACCAGCAGAGGAAGTGTTAAGTTGAACCTTGAAATAAAGGACATCGGGGCATGTCCGGCCGGCGTGAGAGATGGCCGCTTAACTGAGAGCTCCAGCAGCCTCACGCTCTCAGCAACTAGTACACTGCACAAGGAAGAGAAGTACTGAGCCCGGAACCCGCTCGTTCTAATGGCGATCTCTCCCGGGAACTATGCCAAAGAGGAGGAAGGGAAACAAGCCTCCCCAGCGCCTCACAGACTTTTATCCAGCGGCGGCCGCGTGAGGTAAGCAAGATGGCGCCGGCCCCAGCTCCAGCGGTGCGGCCTGCTCACCTCACAGCCACCACAATGTGGGGAAACGTTTCACAACTCCTCCCGAGGACTTGGGGAAGTTCTCTTCCCCATCCACTCCAACTACTCAGAGCCCTGTAAAACTAGGCAGCGGAGGGAGGAGGAAGTTCCCTCACATGGAATGCAGCCTGTCAGCTCTCCCTGTCTCATGCAGAGCAGACAGGCAGAGTCATTAATTGAAACGTTCCCTGCCACAAATCAATCCATGTCTGAAAGCACTATGAAAGATATGCTGCTGTCCCTCAGGAAAACTCTATTCAATGACTTTTCTGACATGATGGCTCCCCTGAGTGCCACAGTTCAAACCAACAGTGATAAAATACACTACTTAGAAACTAAAATGGCGGAATTGTACTCTGCTCACAATGATCTTGTTGATGCTTACACAGATCAAGAGAATGAAAATCAGCGCCTCCAGACTAAACTAACAGATCTAGAAGATCGTTCGAGGAGGAATAATATAAAGTTCAGGGGAATACCTGAATCCGTACCCCCAAATGAGCTTACAAATTTTATCCAACGCCTCATGAAAGCTCTTCTGCCATCCCTGTCTGATATTGAGTTGTGCATTGATAGAGCCCACCGCATACCCAAACCTAAATTTTTGCCCGACACTGCGCCCAGGGATACCCTGGCTCACATCCACTACTATCATGTGAAAGAGCGTGTCATGGCAGCAGCTAAGCAAAACCCTGTGGTTCCAGACGACTTCACGGGCATATCCCTGTATACAGATATATTGCAACAAACAGCGATGAACAGAAAGAAGCTCGCCACACTTACGGAAATTTTACGAAACAATAGTGTTACTTATCGCTGGGGATTCCCCACAAAGCTTCTGGTTACCTGGAACGGAAAAATGTTCCCTATCCACAGTGTAGACAAAGGCATACAACTCTTTAAACAATGGCAACTTCTCCCAGCGGAGGCACACCCTCCCCCCTCATCTGCCTCATCTCCTTCCACGCTGGGACATCCAGAAACAGAATGGACATGAGCTAACCCCTTCACTCTTAAGAGACCATTCTCTTCCTATACAAGATTTTCTCAGCGTGAGGCTGTAAGCCTATGTTACTGTGTTTCTTCTATTTTTACACTGCACTATTGGTTCAAAGTTACCCCCCACGTTACCCAAGCAGCTTAGGCTGCCCATTGAGCCTGCGTTTGTCAGGAGTTTCTTAATATGTTGATCTTGATTTGTTCTCTTCTCTTCTGCTTCACCACCTTCTCTGAGCCCCCCACCTACCCAGTCACCATGCAAGATATGTTAAGCATTCGGAATGGATTTGGTTTACCTACTGAGTCACCTGACAAGAATTGTGATTCCCAAGATCCCTTCTATTGCTCACCTTCAAGCAATTGCCTTCCTCCTGCATATGTCCCACATATTGCATTCTGCGCACAGGCTCCTTCATCTCCCAGGTATGCTTCTGCTAATCATATCCAAATAGTAAACCTTTAAGCAACAATTCTCCAGCGCTCATTTAACTCCTTATGCCCTTGAAAATCCTGTCACTGAACGCTAAAGGTCTAAATAGTCCTTTTAAGCGATCATCACTATTAAAAGAAGCCCATATTCTCAAGGCGGACATTATATTTGCCCAAGAAACGCATTTTGCTGCCCACAAGTGTCCCAAAGTGAATTTTCGTAACTTCCCTCACCTATATATGGCTAATGGCCCAAAAAAAGCCTGTGGAGTTCTCATCACTGTTAAAGATTCTATACCCTTCACCTTATTCGCACCATTCCAGACTCTCAAGGCAGATATCTCATCCTCATCTGCGAACTCAATCAAACTTCCTTCACTCTTGTCAACCTATATGCTCCGAACACTAATCAAAAAAAATTCCTGACCCCTCTGCTCAACGAAGTTGTGGAAGTGATGCAAGGTACTCTTATTATTGGTGGGGACTTCAACACAATTTTAAACCCTGATATGGACTCCACTACCCCTACTAGAAGTCCTAAACAATCTATTGCTCCCTTATTGTTGCAGCATGAGCTCTATGATGCCTGGCGATGCCTCCATGGATCTGAAAAAGACTTCACCTTCATGTCTGCTGCACACTCCTCGTATTCTCGTATTGATTTCTTTCTGACCACTAAGGCTTCGCTGCAAAATGTTCTACTCACGGATATTGGTACAATTTCCTGGTCAGATCATGCGCCAATCACCCTGACATTTGATGACCACCTACGCAATTCTCCTCCTCCTCTTTGGAGATTGAATACTTCTCTTTTTAGCGACAGGCAATTGTACCAAAATATCGTCCAGGAACAACATGATTTTTTTATGTACAACGATATCCCTGAAACTAGATTTATTCTGTGGAACACCTATAAAGTGTATATGAGGGGAATACTGATTAAAATGGCATCATATGTTAAAAAGAAGAGAGCTAAGCAGATTGAAGACTTGCTTAATTCTATATCCCTGAAAGAACAAAAAAATAAAACTACCCAAGACCCCCAACTAACACGTGACATACTCCAGGACAGACAAACCTTGAGATCCCTCCTCTTATACAAATACGAAAATCACCTTAAATTTCTTAGAGCCAACTATTACGGCCTGCACAATAAAGCAGGAGCTTGGCTTGCTAAAAAAGTAAAGACAAAGCAGATCCAACAAAAAATTACCAATCTTAAGCACCCTTCATCTCATACTTCCTTATTTAACCCAAAAGACATTGCAAATGCTTTTGTGGACTATTATCAATCTCTATATGACCTACGTAATGATGAAACTACCCCCCAACCCTCTCCCACACTTATTGCAGATTTCCTACACAAAGTCAATTTACCCACCCTCACAACTGCCCAACTTGATACTATTTCCCAACCATTCACAACTCAAGAAATCTGCTTATCTATCAGCAAATTGCCCAACCGGAAGTCCCCCGGAGATGATGGATTCTCAAATGAATATTACAAGCATCTATCCAAAGAAATTGCCCCCCACTTGCAAGATGTCTTCAATCTCGCTTCCTCATCTGGTACCTTTCCCCCTGAGATGTTAAAAGCGGTGATTGTTACAATACCTAAGCCTAACAAAGATCCCACTAGTACCGCTAATTATAGGCCCATATCTTTGCTCAATACTGATATCAAGATATATGCTAAACTTTTAGCCGCAAGACTACAAAAAGTATTGCCTTACCTTGTTCAACCGGACCAGGTAGGATTTATACCTGGTCGACAAGCTCCTGACGGTACCAGACGTCTTATTAATCTGATCTCACAAGCGGGCTCTTCCCGAACGCCTTCTCTGCTCCTTTCTTTGGATGCAGAGAAGGCGTTCGACAGGGTCCACTGGGGATATCTCAAAGCGGTACTTAGTGCTTTTGGAATCAAAGGATGGCTTCAGACCGCTGTCCTCTCTCTTTACTCTACCCCTTCAGCCACTGTCCTTAACTCAGGGATGAAATCTAAACTGATAAAAATAACGAACTGAACTAGACAGGGTTGTCCTCTTTACCCATCATTTTTGCACTCCAAATGGAACCATTGGCAGAAAGTATTAGATCCCACCCTAAAATCAATGGGCTTACCATAACTGGCATTGAACACAAAATTAGTCTTTTTGCAGACGATGTCATGCTTATTCTTTCCAATCCCAAGTCCTCATTAAATGAGATGCAAAAACTACTTGCAGAGTTTAGCGCTGTATCATACTATAAATGAAATGCCTCTAAATCTCAGATTCTAGGTATCAATATTCCGACCCCCCTACAAACCTCATTAAGTAAAGAATTTCCCTTTGTTTGGACACCCACTTCATTGACTTATCTAGGCATACAGTTAACTACACACACTGCGCAACTATATCATCATAATTTTAAACCCTTTTTGGAATCACTCCCCAGACAATTATCCTATTTGCGAACACAAGAACTATCAGTTGCGGGAAGAATAGCGAGTTTAAAAATGCTGATCTTTCCCAAGCTGCTGTATCTGTTTCGCACCTTAATAATCCCCATCCCATCCACCTTTTTCTCCTTGATTCAAAAGCTCTTTACCCAGTTTATCTGGAATCATAAACCGCCTAGGTGCTCACTCTCCATTATGTTGAAGCACAGGATGAATGGAGGTATGGGAGTCCCCAACGTTCTGGCTTACTACAAAGCTTGTGTGCTAGACCAACTTAGATATTGGTGGACTCCCCATGACCATAAATCTTGGTCGCATTTAGAGCGTGTAAATATTCCCTTTAAAGATCCTACATCAACCCTTATTGCTATTAAATTGAGAGCCTCATTCCCCACCTCCTTGATTCCGACAATACAGATCTCTACTAAAATGTGGTCCGAATTCTCCATCCCCTCTACACCTCGAAATTCCCTATCTAAGATCGACACCCCCCTCGTGGTGCTCCAACACTTTATCCCTCATATTGACCTACACCTTTGGAAATCCAGAGGGATTACACTCCTGAAGGAGCTATACCAGGGAACTTCTCTCCACACATTCGGATACCTATGCTCACACTTCAATCTCCCTCCCCACACCCACTTTACCTATATGCAAATACGATCTTTTCTTTTGAGACACCCTTGCTCCTATACTTAGAGCTACCAACTGTGATACTTAAATTTTTTAAAGACACTAAGTGCCCATTAAAAGGAATCTCCCTATTCTATAACATTTGTAATTCCCAAGATAACTTTTCGAAAACCACAACTATTCTTAAATGAGAAGAAACCTTGGGTATGGTTTTTCCAGATAAAAGTTGGCAGAAAGCCTTCATTAACACTTATGCTGCATCCAAATGTACGAACCATTGGGAACAATTTCAAAAAACTGTGCACTCATGGTACCTTACTCCATACAAGCTCTCTAAGTTCTACCCTTCCCAGTCAGCTCTCTGCTGGCGAAATTGTGGAGAAACTGGTACACTCTTTCACACACTGTGGTCATGCAAATCAATACGTTCATTTTGGAACAAAATTTTTTCTATCCTATCAGATATTTGTGATCACAACATTCTCCCTAACCCTGAGGTAGCCATCCTACACATAAACATACACGAATATCCACCCAGAATGAGAGTAGTGATATTACAACTTCTACTGGCAGTGAAACTCACTATTACGGGACTATGGAAAACACCCACCTCCCCATCGCCCTCTGACTCCATCACCACTCTCAACCATCAATATGAGATGGAGAAACTACTAGCGATCACTAACTCTACTGTAGATAGATTTAGAGATAAATGGGCTATTTGGTTATGTAACTCTAAATGTACAACTAAAGTCTGAAAAATTTGCATTCTAGACCATGATCTGTTCCTCTTCATTACATTATATTACGGTGACTGACCAGAATCCTCTTTCTTTCTCTTTCTTTCTACCTCTTCTTCTACTCTCCCCTTCTTCCCCTTCACCCTCCTACTCCCTCCCCCCTTTTCCTTTCTTTGTTTTCCTTCTCCCAATTCGTCTCTCTCAAGCTACAGTGCATACACCTCATCAGTGTATAACAATTGCCTTGCACGATTTAGTCTTTCTCTCCTATATTGGTAATTGCTTGATATATTCGGGCCTATCCAGTTATGGGTTTTTTTTATGTATTAATGGTGTATCCCATCACAGCTATTGTATGTTTTATAATTGTATCACTTTATTCTACTTCAATAAAACATATTGATAAGAAATAAAGGACATCAACGCCAATAAAGCTGCATTCGTCTCATGTATGTTTACTTCAGAATATGCACTGTACATACAGCGGATCACATCTAAATCGATCGTGATACAGATTACACAGTGGTTCAGACTTTTATAGAAACTCCTAGCATTACATTCTATGGTGGGCAAAAGCCCAAAGTTACACATCACAAGTACGCATTTCACCAAGTCAACAATGTCAACACAGCTTTTGGCCAGTTTTCTGGGTCATCTTGACCTGACCATTTTTAATTAAGAATTATTTTGACAGAAAAGGAAGAATAATTATTTGGGAAAGGTTAATTTGACTTTTACACAGGGACTTTCTATGTCAACATCTTCCCATATCACATCCTTTCCGAGAATTGTGTCAGGTCATTGGCAGAACATTTAATTGTCAGCTGGTCAGCCACTTGTGTTGCAATACCAAAAGAATTCAGAAACATCTTAGAGAAAAACAAGAATAATAAGAAATATCAGAAATACAAATTCATGTTGAAGAGGAACTCTGGATACATAGAAAGATATGGTTCATATATTTCATATCTTCACAGCAGTTCCTTGCAACTCCATAGATACTGCTGTTGGTGCTGGGCAGAGCACAGTGAACTTTGGCCCTGATACCAGCTCTTCTGCTGGAGGCTCATCCAGTTGTTCTTCCTCAGAAGAGAAGTCTATCAAATCCCCTGTCTCTGCAACTGGTGTCTGGGGATAGAGGTTCACCATCTCCTGTCCGTGGAACCCAGAAGATGCTATCGGTGCTGGGCAGAAGTTAGCAGAGCTCTGCCCTGTTGTCAGCACTTCAGTTTTGGGGATGGCAATCTCCAGATTTTCCACTGCCAATTCTCTGGCATGCTGCTGGACAGGCATATTCCTCCATCCAATGCAGAAACAGGATCGTCAAGGACAGTAAGCACTTGCTTTGCTGCATCCGCCATAAGATCTCCATGTCCATAGCTGCAGGGGCAGGTGCGCAAAGCACACTGTTACTATGCCACCTTGCCGACTCTTCAGCCAGGATTTCAGAGTTCTCAGCTGGTATTTCCTGATAGTCCCAGGCAAAGGGAGCCCAGCCCTGGTGCTGAGTAGAGTCTAGTAGCCATCTGTAGGCAATCTCCAGCTCCCATTCCTGCATGGCCAGAAACTCTATATCTTCCAGTGCCCAGTGTCCAGTGCACTTCCAAGACGTTCAGTAGCCCTTCTCTGAAATCCATGATTTTATCCAACTGCCACTCCAAATCACTCCCAAAGTTAGGGTCTGTGACAGACCTAGCCAGGAGAGAGACTTTTGGAGGGGACTGAATGCTAGCCTCTTGCCGATTGATTGTGGGCCCTGGCATTTGGGGGAACGGTGCTCTTTGTGAGATGTATGCCTGGGGACCCTTGAGGTGGTATTACTGTGGATTCGGGTCCTGGTCCCCCAGGACACACAGACTCTGGGGACACTGTATATGCCATATTAGAATAGTGACTGATTCATACAGTTGGGGCTCCTACTGTTAAATGCTAATGTCATCAATTCCAGCTACCTGTCTGTTGTCTGCTAGAATGTGTATTGTAAATAAGTCTCTAGTATGGGATCTAAGAGTCATTAGTTCCCCATTGTTGTTTGTGTTAATTAACTCTGCTATTGTGATAATGTTGATTGGGTTTTCTGAGCTACAAGACGGCCAGTCTGGCCTAAAGGTCATGTCTGAGTCATCTAGGCTGTCTAAAGGGATTAGTTAATTAGCCCATGTTAATTAGGTTTCTGGTCACAGGTGTATGTTCAGAGTAATATGAGCAGGAGGTATACACCTCCTCTTTTATTGTATAAAAGAGCCTGTATTTTGCAATAAAAGAGATTCTTGGTTGAACTTACATACAGCCTGCCTGGTGTTTGTTCTGAGCTATCACAACTGGGTTAGAAGGGCACATAGCTGTAGTTCTAATCCCGGAGCATCGGATGACCGAACAATCAGATGTTGCGATCTGCAGTCTGATTCTATAGCTGCAGAGGAGTGTCGGGAGAGTGGAACTGAGCGAGCAAGGGGCTTGTTACAGGGTCCCCTGTCAGCTTCACATACAACAGTCCCAGGCCGCTGTAGCCAAAGCCTTCCATTGGGCTGTCATCCACTATCCAAGGTCATGCTTGGGATACATGCCACCGGAGGGCTCTGTAGCTCTCATCCAGCTGCATCTTTGCCCAGACCAGCCTGCCTCATTCAGCTGTCTGCTCCTTGTGCGGTTTTTCTCCCAAAAACAGCACCCGCAATCTATACTGCGACCAGTACCTTTCCTGGATGGAGGGGAGAACCTTTTCCTGGTGTTGCTGCTCACGGGCTAGCGCTTCCTTCCAGAGTTTGCAGTGGATAGAATCAAACCATCCCAGCAGGACCTGCTCTGACACTGGTCCTCTGTGGTGTATCTGCATCTCTCGCAACCTCCTTCTGAATTCCTCTCCCATGGCGACTGGTATCTGTACCTCTCCTCTCCTGCTATCTGGACCTTGGATCCAGGTGGAAGTTTGGATGTCCCAGACTGCAGGAAGCGTCTCCCTGCTTACCACCAATGTAATGGAATGTCACAGAGTCTAATGCCGTGTATACACGGTCGGACTTTTCAGCTACAAAAGTCTGACAGCCTGTCCGACAGACTTTCGACAGACTTTTGACGGACTTTTGGCGGACTTTCAACGGATTTTCTAACAACCGGACTTGCCTACACACGATCACACCAAAGTCCGATGGATTCGTATGTGATGACGTACACCAGACTAAAATAAGGAAGTTGATAGCCAGTAGCCAATAGCTGCCCTAGCGTCGGTTTTTGTCCATCGGACTAGCATACAGACGAGCTGATTTCTGGGCAGAGTTACGACGTAAAGATTTGAAGCATGTTCCAAATCTAAAGTCCGTCAGATTTGTATGACGGATGCTGATGGACCAAATCTGGCGAACAATCCGATCGTGTGAGCTTCACCGGACCTTCAGCTGACTTTTCCAGTCACAAATCTGATGGACTTTAGATTTGGAACATGCTTCAAATCTTTACGTCGTAACTCCGCCGGACCCAGAAATCCACTCTTCTGTATGCTAGTCCGATGGACAAAAACCAACGCTAGGGCAGCTATTGGCTACTGGCTATCAACTTCCTTATTTTAGTCCGGTGTACGTCATTACGTACGAATCCGTCGGACTTTGGTGTGATCGTGTGTAGGCAAGTCTGGTCGTTAGAAAGTCCATTGAAAGTCCGCCAAAAGTCCGCCAAAAGTCCATCGAAAGTCTGTCTAAAGTCTGTCGGACAGGCTGTCGGACCTTTGTAGCTGAAAAGTCCGACCGTGTGTACATGGCATGAGGCCCATTTAATAGCGAGACACTCCTACTCGACAATGGCATCGTTTTTTCATGCTTGTTCAGTTTTCGGCTCAGGTATACAACTGGGTGCTCCTCACCATCTCTGTTCTCGGATAGTACAGCCCCTAGGCCCACCTCAGGGCTATCTGTCTTTTTTACAAACCCCTTTGTGAGGTCCGGGGTCATCAGCACCGATAGTACACAAAGGGCCTGCTTTAATTTCTGAAATGCCTCCTTGGCTTCAGGATTCTATTTGATCATGACCGACCCTATACCCTTTGTCAGGTCGGTCAGAGGGGTGGCAATGGTGGCAAAGTCAGGTATAAACTGTCTGTAATACCCCGTAATGCCCAGGAAGGCCTGAAGTTGTTTCTTGTTTACTGGTTGGGACCATTTTTGAATTGCCTCAATCTTATTGGTCTGAGGCTTGACCAGTCCCTGGCCAATAACGTACCCAAGGTATTTAGTCTTCTCCAGGCCTATGGCACACTTTTTTGGATTGGCCGTGAGACCTGCTTCCCTAAAGGAATCTTGTACTCAGGGCAGGTGTGATTCCCAATCTGGACTGTGGATGACCACTTGGTTCAAATAAGTGGCTGCATAACGGCGATGTGGTCTCAAAGTTTTGTCCATCATTCGCTGGAACGATGCAGGGGCCCCATGCAGACCAAAAGGCATCTGCTTGTACTGAAACTAGCCCTCAGGAGTGGAAAAGGCAGTCTTCTCCTTGGCCGATTCAGTTAGGGGTATTTGCCAATAGCCTTTCGTTAGGTCTAGGGTTGTTATGTAGCGAGCCTGTCCCAACCTGCCCACGAGTTTGTTGACCCGCGGCATCTGATATGCATCAAACTTGGACACACTGTTGAATTCCCTAAAATCGTTACAAAACCTGATAGTGCCTTTGGGTTTGGGGACCAGCACTATGGGGCTCGACCAATCACTGTGGAACTCTTCTATCATGTCTAACTCTAATATATTTTGGATTTCCTTTGCGACTGCCTCTCGCCTGGCCTCTGGGATTCCTTCACTATATCATGCTGGATCACCTTGGTCAGTCCCGGTAAGGGGGAGAAAAAGTCTCTATTTTTGTATACAAACGCCTTAACGTCACTTTGTTGTGCCACGGATAGGGAATCCGTCATGGGGATGTCAGGTGTCACTGGTACCCGGTCTGTTGGAGGCGTGGATGCAGCCAGTAAAGTCTCTCTGTCCTTCCAGGGCTTTAAGAGATTCACATAATTTTGTTGTGGTTTCCTTTTCCTTGGCTGGTAGACTTTGTAGTTTACCTACCCTACCCTTTCAACAACCTCAAATGGATCCTGCCACTTGGCTAGGAACTTACTTTCCACCGTGGAAATCAGTACCAACACTCTGTCCCCGGGGCTGAAAGTACGGACCTTGGCACCCTGATCATAGACCCTCCTCTGGCTCTCCTGGGCTCGCTCCATATGTTTTTGTACCAGGGGCAGGACAGCTGCGATTCGATCCTGCATTAAGGAGGCATGCTCTATGATGCTTCAATACGGGGTGGCCTCTCCTTCCCATGTTTCTTTGGCGACATCTAGCAGCCCCCTGGGATGTCTACCATACAAGAGCTCAAAGGGAGAATAGCCTGTGCATGCCTGTGGAACCTCTCGTATAGCAAACATAAGATATGGTAGCTAAAAATTCCAATTTCTCCCATCTTTGTCGACCACCTTTTTCAACATACTTTTCAAAGTTTTAGTAAATCTTTCCACAAGACCATCCGTTTGGGGGTGGTAGACAGAGGTACGGAGATGAGAGACTTTGTATAACTTACACAGTTCCTAGGTAACCCTGGACATAAATGGGGTGGCCTGATCGGTTAAGACATCTTTTGGGATCCCCACTTGACTAAACACCTGGACTCCTTGTCAATAGCCTTAACGGAGGTGTTACGCAAGGTTATTGCCTCAGGATAGCACATCGCATAATCCAGGATTACCAAAATCTGCTGGTGACCCCGGGTTGATTTCACCACTGGCCCCACCAGGTCCATGCCAATCCTCTCAAAAGGGACCTCGATTATTGGTAGAGGGACAATGGGACTGCGAAAATGGGGCAACGGTGCCGACATTTGGCATTCGGGGCACGATTCACAGTACTCCCTGACACCTGCATACAACCTGGGCCAGAATAATCTCTGGGTGATTCTCTCCCTGGTCTTTTCGATACCGAGATGTCCCCCCATTACATGACCATGGGCCAGGTCTAGCACCATGCTACAGAAGGGTTTGGTAACCAGTAGCTGTTCTATCTCGTTCTCTCTACATTTTACCACCTGATACAGTAATTTGTTTTTAAGGGCCATGTAGGGGAAAGACTACCCCCCAGTTAGGATCCACAGGTTCCCCATCCACCACCGTTTTCTCTGGCTCCCATGAGGATGACATCTCGCAGTTGCTCGGTACAGAAATTATCTCTCCTGACCTCTAAGTCAGGTACCACATTCTGGCAACTCTCATTGTTAGTGTCAGAGATGTTCTCCTGTTTGTTACCCTCAGGCTGGGACCTAGCTTCCAGGTCCTTCGGCTCCCCAGCCAATGCAAAAAGGGTCTGGTGAGAGTTCCATTGCTACCCCAGCAGGGGGAGCTCTATCTACCAGCCTCCCTTTGCTCTCCCATGAAGCAGTGAAGGCACCACCTCCACTGAATGTGTCAGACTGCCCAAAGGGGTATCAACCTCAACCACCGCTCTCAGGTAGTCCTGAGTGTCTCGGTGGCTGCAAAAGACCCCAATAGTACTGGGGTGTAGTTTTGTGGGGTTTACACAATCATTTCTGACTGATGTTACCACACTACCGGAGTCTAGAAGGGCTGTGAGTGGCTTTCCATCCACTGAAATAACACACATTTGTTTTTCAATGCTACTCTGACATGATGCAGTACATGCGACCTGTGCAAAAAGAGATATGTGCCTTTTCATATAAGTATAATCACATTGCATAGGTTCATCATTTATAGGACAGTTTGCAGCAATATGCCCTAATGCATGGTAATGAAAACACTGTATGTGATCTACCACCAGTCCTCTTAACTGTCCCAAAGACCTTCCTGGCTTCTTTGGCCAGTCTTCAGGTCTAGGACCCACAGTCTCATTAGCTGTAACAGTCTTATATAACTTCCCCATGCTCTTGAACCCTGGAACAGTCTTACCAGAACCGCTGGGCAATCGTGCACCCCTAGACACACCGAAGTGGGGCGTAGATGGGTTCACCAAGTCCTCAGTAGCAGTGTGCCTCTCCACTAGGTCCACCAATTGGGTTGAAGTTTTGGGGTCCCCCTGTCCAACCCACCTCCTCAGAGCACCAGGGAGCGCATGCAGGTACTGGTCCATTACCACGTGCTCCATGATAAGAGGGCCTGTTAAGGTCTCTGGCTGCAACCACTTCCTAGTGAGGTGGACCAGGTCAAACATTTGAGAACAGGGTGGCTTGTCGCTGGAGTAGGTCCACTGATGCATGTGCTGGGCCCGGACTGCCATAGTGACACCCAAGCATGCGAGTATCTCTGTCTTTAGAGTCTTATATTCCTGGGCCTTATCCGGTTCCAGATCAAAGTAGGCCTTTTGAGGTTCTCCTGTCAAACATGGTGCCAACAGACCCGCCCACTGTTCTTTTGGTCATCCTTCGCAGACAGCGACTCTCTCAAAAGTCGCAAGGTATGCCTCAACATCATCAACAGATGTCATCTTCTGTAGGTGGTAGGAGGTACGTACCATTTTTGGTTCCACTGGCACAGAAGGTGTCGACCCCTTTTTCATTTCCACCAGAGCCTCTGCGAACTGCCGGTTCATCTCCTGCTGAGCCGCCTGATGTGCTGCAGCAGCCTCTGCGACTTGGCGGTTGGTTTCCCGCTGAGCTGCATTGGCCTGTAGCAGGGCCTTTAATATTTCCTCCATCTTTAGAAACCCCCCGCATTCTCCACCTTGTGTGGGAGATTAGCTCATGGGGATCATCTTTTCTGGGAAAAAAGGTCAGTGTGCAGGCAATTTCTTTCAAATCTGGCAGGTTGCCAGATTTATTTAGCACAGGTTTGCACAATAATGAAAACAGACAAAAAAAATTGTAAAGCAAATCCTTGCCGTCCGGCGCTAAACTATACAGCAGGCTTCCTCTCTATAAGGTGTGTGCTCTCTTCCTGCTCATTTAAAGTCCACCTGAGCATGGACTCAAGTGGACCACAACATCTGGACCAGAACCAAGCCTTCCACAGAGGCCGGAGAAACCCAGGCCGGATTCCGGTTCAGCCTCTAAGAACAGAACGCATGCAAGGTGAAATATACCGATTATCCATTATTGCACCTCGCATACCGTCACACCATCTATAATTTAATACATGAGCATAGCAAACATATAATACAAGTAACTATTCTGATAACCAAGGATATTCAATGTCTTTAATGGGGAAAAGGGCAAAAAGAGCCCAAAAAGTAGGTTGAGGTGGGGTATACAAATCCCCACACACACAGGCAATTCAAGGGTGTGAGTAAAAAAACGGTCAAAAATCATGGAATTCCAATCTGATCTGCAATGTGGAAGTTACCAATAGGCAGATGAGAGGATGAACCATAGCCTAAGAGAAAGATAAACCCCTATTAAGTGATAGGCAAAATGACAATGTAACAGATCTGGCCTAAAAAGGGGGGGGGGGATTATTTGGGGGAAATAGAACAGAAAAGGAGACAAGGAAATTGAGGGGATGAACCGTAGATTTACAAAAATGGCTTGTAGGATAGCACCTTGTTGAGGCCCGGTGGAATGGTGGCGTTGAGCCTTTTGATCTAAAGCATCTCATGCTGTAGAATCGTAGCATCCCGAGGAGTTTTCTCCTTTCATCCCATTACTCTTTACAGAAATCCATCCAGAAAAAAGAAATAGGAAACTTCCATATACACAATCCTTGATCCACAGTTGATCCAAAGGAAAGCAAAAAAAAAGCCCTATAAAAAATGATCCAATTTGCACCAGTGGGGAAAAAAATCCTTTATGATCCCCCAGATATTCACTGGGTCAAAGATCTGTTATTACCTATAAATGTTAACATCCAGGTATATTTTGTGCATTTAGGAATACATCCCCTAAGGTTAGAAAAGCTGTGGTTTTGTTCTGCTGCAAGTAGGTCCAATTGTACATTTGGCAATAGTGTTAGAAGGTATAGTAAGTTATGAATAGTTGTGTTTCCCTTAGCAAATCAGTAGGAGGTTTATTGCCACTGATGCATGCCAGGGGAGAGCATGTATATTTGGGGCAGATCATGTGAGCTCTCTCTTCCCTCAAGGGCTTTGGCCTGGGGAGGGTGCAAATGCCTGGAAGCAGAAGCCTGCCTTTCCAGAATGCTACTGCTGCTAGAGGCCCTAGGCTCAGGGAGCCTCACAGAGGATAGGGCTCTGGAAGGAGAAGTGATGCCTGGGATAGAGTACCAGAGAAGGATCACTATGGAGGCTGTTTCCACTGGAAACTATTGTTTCTTTTGGAAACAGGCTGCTGGTTTCAGCCTAAAGGCCCCTTTTGCCTGTACTGAGGTCTATAGATGGAGTCTTAAGTCAGTAATCATGAGTCTTTAATTCAGTAAGGATATCTGTGAAGAATTAAAGTCCTTTAAAAAGTGATTAAAGTGACTGGTATCCAATTGTTACATATCTCTACCTTTCAGTCATGAACTCAGCTCTGGGAAAATGCTAGCTCACCCAGTTTTAGGGGGTACCACCATGCCTCTGGGAGTGCTACATTTTTGGTGCCCAACATGGGGCTCAATGGAATTTGGTTTGCGGTTGTCTTTAGTAACCAACAGCAAGCCTGAGTTTCATCTTGGCACTGCGGGGATTGTGGGCTGAATGCTTCAGACACTTTTTTTCCTATTTTTGATAGCAGAAAGACAAACACTCCTGCGCACAAGTGAGTTACCAGGTGAATGCACAAGGCTGGTGCGCCCTCTTTTTCTTCTTTCACTTTTTTCCTATTGCTGTTGTACCACCAAGTTGAGAAAAGCTTTTTTTTTGGGAAAGTGCCACCCCCATACTTGTTACTTTTACCAGGTGATGGACAGGTTAAACTATTTACTACGTATGTTTTGTGTTAATTGCTGATGTGGTTGCACAGCTGCAGCACACATTTTTACATGCATATTGAGAATAATTAATTTTTCTCCTTTGTTAACCACATTAAAAACAAATCCCCTATAAGGGTAATCAAATAAACTAAAAACAGTATTTTGCAGTATAAATAGAAATATATTAGAAACTAGCATGTAACAAAATATGTAAAGCTATTAGATGTTTGTGCAGTCATGTATCTCACAAAAATAATTTAGTAGACTATTTGTTTGGGCTATTACACTTACAGGTATACTTTTTACATACATAAGCTTTAAGGCACTTTAATAAGGCAGCAGTTTCAAGGTCTACTCATAGAGAATGTAGAAAGAAATATAAAGACAAGAGCATAATGGAGTGTAGTTGCTTGGCAACACATGGCAGCCATAACACACAATGACAAAGGTTCTGGTATGAAGGAGTGGATGTGACCATGACAAGTGAGGACGTCAGGTAAGTTCTTTATAGATTGATATGCAAGCCTTTTAGAGCTGCAAATGACATATTTAGTAAGTGGTGCAGAAAAAATATAATCCCTGTTCTCTCATGCTTAACTATTAAAGTACACTATTTGGATCATTAGATAAATAGATACATACTTTTTTCCCATGTTTACTTGTTATGTATCACAACACACAAATACATGTGTAGAACTGTGCAGGCAGCTTTTTCATACCTAATCTTTATATCAATGTCAGGCCCAGAGATGAACCAGCCAATTCACCAAAACAAGATCCCCTATAAATTTGACTAAATCAATCCAGATGGAATAAAAAAAAGAAAGTTATAGTCACAGAGCACAAATTCAAACCAACAACCATAGTAGGAGATTTAAGGAAATATTCCTGTGAAGTCTAGTTGTGTGTTCCAGTTCAAAACAATTTTTTTTCTTTATCAAAGCTATGGGCTAATTAGGTAGTTAAAATGCTAAGTAAATACATTCCATTTGAGTTTGTATAAACCATTAAGGGATATTTTTGCTAGTGATCCCAAATACATGATTATAGCTCATTTGATTAATAGGGATGGGCGAATGGTTCAGCCCGAGCCTAAGTCTGCGAACACCGAAAAATATTCTGTGTTTGGGGCAAATTCAAAAGCCGCCGGAACATTGTTAAAGTCTAAATTGCTCATTTTAAAAGCTTATATGCAAGTTATTGTCATAACAAAAGTGTTTGGGGACATACAATCAATGTATCAATGCAAAAAATTTTTTTTAAAACGGCCGTGTTTTTGGGAAGCAGTGATTTTTTTAACCACTTCAGCCCCGGAAGGATTTACCCCCTTCCTGACCAGAGCACTTTTTACAATTTGGCACTGCGTCACTTTAACTGCTAATTACGCGGTTATGCAATGCTGTCTCCAAACGAAATTTGCGTCCTTTTCTTCCCACAAATAGAGCTTTCTTTTGATGGTATTTGATCACCTCTGCAGTTTTTATTTTTTCCGCTATAAACGGAAAAAGACCGAAAATTTTGAAAAAAAATGATATTTTCTACTTTTTGTTATAAAAAAAATCCAATCAATTTTAGTCATACATTTAGGCCAAAATGTATTCTGCCACATGTCTTTGGTAAAAAAAAGTCAATAAGCGTATATTTATTGGTTTGCGCAAAAGTTATAGCGTCTACAAACTAGGGTACATTTTCTGGAATTTACACAGCTTTTAGTTTATGACTGCCTATGTCATTTCTTGAGGTGCTAAAATGGCAGGGCAGTACAAACCCCCCCAAATGACCCCATTTTGGAAAGTAGACACCCCAAGGAAATTGCTGAGAGGCATGTTGAGCCCATTGAATATTATTTTTTTTTTGTCCCAAGTGATTGAATAATGACAAAAAAAAAAAATTACAAAAAGTTGTCACTAAATGATATATTGCTCACACAGGCCATGGGCATATGTGGAATTGCACCCCAAAATACATTCAGCTGCTTCTCCTGAGTACGGGGATACCACATGTGTGGGACTTTTTGGGAGCCTAGCCGCATACGGAGCCCCGAAAACCAATCACCGCCTTCAGGATTTCTAAGGGCGCAAATTTTTGATTTCACTCCTCACTACCTATCATAGTTTTGAAGGCCATAAAATGCCCAGATGGCACTAAACCCCCCAAATGACCCCATTTTGGAAAGTAGACACCCCAAGCTATTTGCTGAGAGGCATGTTGAGTCCATGGAATATTTTATATTTTGACACAAGTTGCGGGAAAGTGACAATTTTTTATTTTTTTTGTACAAAGTTGTCACTAAATTATATATTGCTTACACAGGCCATGGGCATATGTGGAATTGCACCCCAAAATACATTTAGCTGCTTCTCCTGAGTATGGGAATACCACATGTGTGGGACTTTTTGGGAGCCTAGCCGTGTACGGGGCCCCGAAAACCAATCACCGCCTTCAGGATTTCTAAGGGTGTAAATTTTTTATTTCACTCTTCACTGCCTATCACAGTTTCGGAGGCCATGGAATGCCCAGGTGGAACAACCCCCCCCCCCCAAATGGAAAGTAGACACCCCAAGCTATTTGCTGAGAGGCATGGTGAGTATTTTGCAGCTCTCATTTGTTTTTGAAAATGAAGAAAGACAAGAAAAATTTTTTTTTTCTTTTTTCAATTTTCAAAACTTTGTGACAAAAAGTGAGGTCTGCAAAATACTCACTATACCTCTCAGCAAATAGCTTGGGGTGTCTACTTTCCAAAATAGGGTCATTTGGGGGGGTTTGTGCCACCTGGGCATTCCATGGCCTCCGAAACTGTGATAGGCAGTGAAGAGTGAAATCAAAAATTTACGCCCTTAGAAAGCCTGAAGGCGGTGCTTGGTTTTCGGTGTCCCGTACGAGGCTAGGCTCCCAAAAAGTCTCACACATGTGGTATCCCTGTACTCAAGAGAAGCAACAGAATGTATTTTTGGGTGTAATTTCACATATTCCCATGGCATGTTTGAGCAATATATCATTTAGTGACAACTTTGTGCAAAAAAAAAAAAAATTTGTCTCTTTCCCGCAACTTGTGTCACAATATAAAATATTCCATGGACTCGACATGCCTCTCAGCAAATAGCTTGGGGTGTCTACTTTCCAAAATGGGGTCATTTGGGGGGTTTTGACCTGTCCTGGCATTTTATGCACAACATTTAGAAGCTTATGTCACACATCACCCACTCTTCTAACCACTTGAAGACAAAGCCCTTTCTGACACTTTGTTTACATGAAAAAAAATATTTTTTCTTGCAAGAAAATTACTTTGAACACCCAAACATTATATATTTTTTTAAAGCAAATGCCCTACAGATTAAAATGGTGGGTGTTTCATTTTTTTTTTATACACAGTATTTGCGCAGCGATTTTTCAAACGCATTTTTTGGAGAAAAAACACACTTTTTAAAATTTTAATGCACTAAAACACACTATATTGCCCAAATGTTTGATGAAATAAAAAAGATGATCTTAGGCCGAGTACATGGATACCAAACATGATATGCTTTAAAATCGAGCACAAACGTGCAGTGGCAACAAAATCAATACATTTTTAAAGGCCTTTAAAAGCCTTTACAGGTTACCACTTTAGATTTACAGAGGAGGTCTACTGGTAAAATTACTGCCCTCGATCTGACCTTTGCGGTGATACCTCACATGCATGGTGCAATTGCTGTTTACATTTGACGCCAGACCAATGGTTGCGTTCGCCTTAGCGTGAGAGCAGGGGGGGACAGGGGTGCTTTTTTTTTTTTTTTTCTTTATTATTTTTTTGCTTTTTTATCTTCTTTTTAAACTGTTCCTTTCATTTTTTAAAATCATTTTATTGTTATCTCAGGGAATGTAAATATCCCCTATGATAGCAATAGGTAGTGACAGGTACTCTTTTTTGAAAAAATTGGGGTCTATTAGACCCTAGATCTCTCCTCTACCCTCAAAGTATCTGACCACACCAAGTTTGGTGTGATAAAATGCTTTCCCAATTTCCCAATGGCGCTGTTTACATCCGGCGAAATCTAAGTCATAAAATGCTCGTAGCTTCCGGTTTCTTAGGCCATAGAGATGTTTGGAGCCACTCTGGTCTCTGATCAGCTCTATGGTCAGTTGGCTGAATCACCGACTGCATTCTCAGGTTCCCTGTTGAGACAGGAAAGCCAGAGAAAAACACGGAAGACGGTGGGGGTCATTCCCTCCCACTGCTTGTAAAAGCAGTCTAGAGGCCAATTAGCCGCTAGGATTGCTTTTACATGAAAGCCGACCGCTGGCTGAAAAGAATGATACCAAGATGATACCTAAACCTGCAGGCATCATTCTGGTATAACCACTCAAAGTCGTGAATGGCGTACCTCAAGACAAAAAAAATGGTTAACAATAAAACACAGTAAACGGTAAAGTATAAAAAATTTCATACATGAAAAGCAAACATGATAAAACATAATAACAATAAAACATTGCAGAATAGAATACAGTAAAAAACAGCAGAACAATAGAGAGAGAGAGAACAATAAAATGACAACTATTTTTTTAAATTCTATATTTTTTTTTGTGTTTTTTTTTTTTTTACACTTTTTTTTGTAACTGTAACTTTTATAACTGTAACTGGTTCCAGGTTCGAGTCTCTCATAATGCGATGGCATCTTGCGAGACCCTGTGAAAGTGTGCCTAGTCTGTGCGATGCTGTACCCTACGCTAATACTCAACTAGTGTATGATAGCGTTCAAGACATTCACCAATGCAAAGACCAGGATTATCAGGACAGGAGGGACAGTAATAGCGGGTGTCACGCCTATACTGCAGACACGACATCTTTTTTGGGGGGTTCGTTGGGTAGGGGTACTCAGGAGGACATAAAGAAAATGCCTCTCATGCAGCCGACTGCATTTGGTTGGGGATGTGAATGGGGGAAGTACGGGTGCTGCAGAAGTGGTTTGTTCCCAATTAGGATTGGCGAATGCAGCAGGAAGGGCACTATGGGCACGACGGGCTTGTGTTTGTCTTCTTCTTGGTGGCAGCGGGACACTACTTGTGCTTGCCACCTCACCAGTTCAAAATGCACTTATGGGACTCGCCACGTCACCAAGTGTTACTGCAGTGCTGGTTTCACTATGACCGGGGTGTCCTAGGCCGCTGGTGCTTGCCAGTTCACCAAAATGCTACCAAAAAAACTGTTAGCGATCGCAGGGATCAGGCCTGACTCTGCAAACGCTGCAGTTATGCGTTTAGTGTTTTGTAAGTGACAGTGATCGATCGATACTGCACTTGGGTGGGCTGGGCCGGGCCGGGCGGAGGGGCAAAACGCAGGTGCTAGCAGGTATCTGGGCTGATCCCGCTAACACTGCGTTTTTGGGAACCCTAAACTGCTGGGGACGCTAGTATAGATCTGATCGGATCAGATATTGATCCGTTCAGATACTATACCACTAGGCGAGGTGTACGGTGCGTGCGTGGGTGTTAGCGCTACTGGCGCTAATCTGACACTGCCTGGGGCGACGCATATCACCGCTGGGCGATCAGGGGGCTAAACCTTTATTTGGTAATAAACGGCGGGTGCCCTGACACTATAAAAAATAAACGAACTAACCAGCATCACCCGTAACACTTATACGGTGATCACTGGTGAAAGGGTTAACTAGGGGGCAATCAAGGGGTTAAAACCTTTATTCGATAGTATATGGGGGTCCCTGATGCTATAAAACGCTGACGGCGAACCTAAATATTTACCTCCCTAACTATTGTCACCAGTGACACTAATACAGCGATCAGAAAAATGATCGCTTAGTGACACTGGCGATGGGGGGTGATCAAGGGGTTAAAACTTTATTAGGGGGGTATCCTAGACCTAAAGGGGGCTACCACTAACTGCCGTACCACACTAACTGTCACAAACTGACACCAATGCAGTAATAAAAAAAAAAAACTGCTTGGTGTCAGTGTGACGAGGGGGGAGGGGTGATTAGGGGGGATTGGGGGGGGGTTGGGGGTGTTATGTATGCCTGGCATGTTCTACTGTAATGTGTAGTGTTGTGCACTCACATTGCAGTCTTCTCTCCTCGGCGCCGGAACGGAAAATACCGAGCCGAGGAGAGATGACATAATTTCCTCTGCCTCTGTGTACTATACACGAATGGACGGCCTCCTCCTCACCTCCGATCACCGACCGCCTCGGGCACCGGGGGGTCCAATCAGACCCCCCACCCACGGGAGGCAGATCATGTACAGGTACGTGATTCTGCCTGCCCGTGCCATTCTGCCGACGTACATCGTCATGAGGCGGTCGGCAAGTGGTTAATACTTAAAGTGAAACAATAAAAATGAAATATTCCTTTAAATATTGTGCCTGGGGGGTGTCTATAGTATGCCTGTAAAGTGGCGCATTTTTCCTGTGTTTAGAACAGTACTGCAGTAAAATGACATTAAAGGAAAAATTGTCATTTAAAACTGATCGCGGCTGTAATGAATTGTTGGGTCTTGGGCAATATAGATAAAACTCATTGAAATTTTTTTTTTTTAAATTGCGTGGGGTTCCCCCAAAATCCAAACCATGCCCTTCAGGTCTGGAATGGAAATTAAGGGGAACCCTGTGCCACATTAAAAAAAAAAGGGCATAGGGGTCCTCCCAAAATCCATACCAGACCCTTCAGGTCTGGTATGGATTTTAAGGAGAACCCTGCGCCAAAATAAAAAAAGGCGTAGGGGTCCCACAAAATCCATACCAGATCCTTATCCAAGCATGCAACCTGGCAGGAAAAGAAGTGGGGATGAGAGAGTGCCCCCTCCTGAACCATACCAGGCCACATGCCCTCAACATGGGGAGGGTGCTTTGGGGTCTGACCCCAAATCACCTTGTCCCCATGTTGATGGGGACATGAGCCTCATACCCACAACTCTTGCCCGATGGTTGTGGGGGTATGCGGGCGGGGGGCTTATCAGAATCTTTATTGTAAAAAATAGATAAATAAAAATGTCCCACAATGTAAATCCACGCTGCCCGATGGACCGGAAAAAAAAGCCACAACCATTCCACCTCCATGGGAGGCTCCAGCCGACCGGCGCTTCTTCTGGGTGACAGTTCTTATATAGCTGAGGGCAGGGGCCACCCGGTGATGTAAACGGGTGACCCCGCCCCCCTGATGCCACAGGGAAGCCATGGGGAAGCCCCTGTGGCATCAAAGGGTATGGCATGGTATGGATTTGGGGGGACTAGCAGGGTTCACCATTTCCATATCAGAACTGAAGGGCCTGGTATAGATTTTAGGGGGACCCCCACGCAATTTTTTTTTTTAATTTTGGTTCGGAGTTCCCCTTAATATTCATACCAGAACCAAAGGGCCTGGTAATGGACTGGGGGGATCCATGCCCTTTTTTTTAATGAGTTTTATCTATGTTGCCGAAACCCTGACAATATATTACAGCCGCGATCAGTTTTAAATGACAATTTTCAAATACATAAAGTGCAGCGCTGGAAATAACTAGCATGTACTAGATATACATGTGAAAAAATTATAAATAATAATAGAATAATAAATCATGTACTGAATACACATGTGGGAAAGTGAATATGACAACATACAAATGTGAAAAACCGGCAATAAAACCAGCAAAAAATAATCAAAGTGTCTGTAGTGAAATATGGAACAGCAAATAATGGAAGTCCATAAGGTGAAAAGTAAAGGGGTGTCTTCTCCAATGAGAGGGTACCAGTAGACACTGGGAGGCGTGTGGATACTCAAATGGAAAGGCTACAGCAGATACCAAGGCACACAGATGTTCAATGGAAGTAAATGGGTACCCTTCCCAGATCCGTAGGACGCACATACCGTATAGCAGTGTGTCAGATAGGCATGGGGGATGATCTCCCGTGATGTCCAGCCGGACGGTGTTCTGTGGGCCATGATCACCGGTGGAAGGTGGTAGTCACAGGCAGAAGTAAGACAACTGCCGCACACGTACTCCAATTCCAGGGCAGAATGAGCCAGAGGAAACAGTTCAGTATGGAGCCGTGGGAAAAGAAAAAAGGAAGCTCCACATGGTGCAGGTCAAAAATGGGATTTATTGGATAAAAACCATACACGATAAAAGTGATCACAAACAGGTTAAAAAAATGGCAATGTGGGAAGCTGAAATGCTAGCCCTACGCGCTTCAACTTCAATAGGGGCATAAAACAGCCTCCCCACATTGCTCTTACTTATAGTCTGTACAAAAACTTTAAAATTCACCAAATCCGCCCCCGTCAGGGCGGAACTGGAAGTAAAAACTCGGTGAATACATAAACACCTATAACCAGCATACATAATCATAACCCCACAAACATGAGAGCTAAAGGTAGTGTGACAGACAGTAATACCAATCATATCAAAATAGAAGACACAGCTGGAAGCCTTGCGTTCCAAGCCTCGTATAACTGAAAGAATCAACCAGGAGGAGATGACAGCAAATCACCAATAAGCCGCTGGTGTCTCGTCAGCTCGTCACAGGAGGCTTGCATTCCAAGCCTCGTATGTGCCGAAGAGACAATCCAGCGTGCATGTCAATGTCACCTCAGCACCAGAAGGAGACGGTGCGTCATGGCCAATCAGTAGCTGGTGTCAGGTTGACTTCCACACACGAGGCTTGCGTTCCAAGCCTCATGTGTGTGGAGGAGACAATCCAGCCCAGGCGCCCTCGCCATCTTACCAAGTGCCTAGTGATTGGTCTCACCCTCCAGGCTGGGCAGCCAGACCACGCCCCACTACGTCCATCGCCGATGTAAAGGCACAGAGCGGGACATCGAGGGAAATAGTACATCTGGCTATCAAACAAAATACCATCCTGGCATATGAAAACAAAATGCAATAACATAAATATAGTGTAACGAGCCCCTTGCTTGCTTGGTTCCACTCTCCCGACATTCCTCTGCAGCTATTGAATCAGATTGCAACGTCTGATGGTTCGGTCATCCAATGCTCCGGGATTAGAACTTCAGCTATGTGCCGTTCTAACCCAGTTGTGTAGCTCAGAACAAACACGAGGCAGGCTGTATGTAAGTTCAACCAGGAATATCCTTTATTGAAAAATCCAGGCTTTTATACACTAAAAGTGGAGGTGCAGACCTCCTGCTCATATTACTCTAACAATACAGCTGTAACCTAATTAACCTAATTAACATGAGCTAATTAACTAATCCCTTTAGACAGCCTAGATGACTCAGACATGACCGTTAGGCCAGACTGGCCATCTTGTAGTTCAGAAAATCCAATCAACATTATCACAATCAACATAGACTCTTCTTCACACAATAGCAGAGTTAATTAACACAAATAACAATGGGGATCTAATGACTCTTAGATCACATAGTAGACTTATTTACAATACACATTTTAGCAGACAATAGACAGACAGGTGTTGCAATTTACATCAGCATCTCCTAACAGTATCTGTCCCAGCATTAGGAATCAGTCACTATTCCAATATTCATGACAATACTCCCCCCCTGGAAACAGTCCAACAACCACAGTGGGACCCCGAACGGGTCAACTCGAGGATGTTGGAAAAGTTACCTTAAGGTTTCAGGTCCGTCTGCCGGGATAACTCATCCGCATTCCCGTTTTGAGGCCCTGGCCGATATTGTATGGTGAAATTGTACGGTTGCAAAGCCAGGCTCCACCTTAGTAATCGGCCGTTCTCTCCCGCCACCCGGTTAAGCCATATCAAAGGATTGTGGTCCGTCATGACGGTAAAAGAGCATCCATACACATAGGGCTGCAGTTTCTTTAAAGCCCAGACTAAGGCCAAACACTCTTTTTCCACGGCAGCATATCCAACCTCACGAGGTAACAACTTGCGGCTGAGATACGCCACCGGGTGCTCTTTCCCGTCATCGCCAACTTGACTTAGTACAGCTCCCAGTCCGAACATGGAGGCATCTGTATGAATGACAAAGCGTTTGTTAGGATCAGGTGCCGCCAGTATGGGAGCTTGCGTTAGGGCAGTTTTTAACTGATGAAATGCTGTCTAGCACTCCGGGGACCACAGGACCTGTCTAGGGAGAGTCTTTTTGGTCAGGTCCATCAGGGGTTTGGCTATGTCACTATAGTGGGGTACAAACTTCCTGTAGTACCCTGCTGTCCCTAAAAATGCAAGTACCTGGGTCTTGGTTCTGGGAACTGGCCAGTTTAGGACGGCCTCGATTTTTGCAGGTTCTGGCCTCTGCTTCCCACACCCCACTCTATGTCCCAGATATTGTACCTCAGACATCCCGATATTACATTTGTCTGGCTTCAACGTCAGGTTAGCGGCTCGGATCCTATCTAGCACTATTCCCAGGTGTCTAAGATGTTCCTCCCATGTCTGGCTATAGATTGCGATGTCATCAAGATATGCGCATGCAAAATCTTGTAGACCATCGAGGAGTTCATCTATCATCCGCTGGAAGGTAGCTGGAGCATTCTTCATCCTGAATGACATTACCCGAAACTGCTAAAGGCCGAACGGGGTGATGAAGGCCGACTTTGGATTTGCTTCCGCTTCCAAGGGAATCTGCCAGTAGCCCTTACATAAGTCAATAGTCGTTAGATAATGTCCCTGAGCTATTTTGTCCAGCAATTCGTCCACTCAGGGCATAGGGTAGGCATCTGTCACAGTACAGTCATTCAGTCGCCTATAGTCCACACAAAATCGTGTCGTGCCATCCCGTTTTGGGACTAATACTACAGGGGAAGCCCAGGGGCTTGCCGATGGTTCAATCACCCCTAACTCGAGCATCTCCCTAATCTCCGCTCTCATCCCTTCTTGCACTGCTTCGGGAATCCTATAGGCTGGTTGCCTCAGGGGCTTCTGCCCGGGGGTCTCTACCTTGTGCACAGCTATGTGAGTGTACCCAGGGAGTGTCGAGAACATCTCCTGCCAGTCCTGGAGTAATTCTCTGGCCTGTTCTCATTCTTGGGATCCTAATCTATCTCCTAGCCGTATATCCTCCACACCCCTGGAACAGTTACTGATTTCGGGAAGCTCCAGCATCGGTAGATATTCAGAGTCCCCAGTGGCAGGAGTGCATATGGCAGCTACGGCCTCAGTCCTCTCATGATAGGCCTTTATCATATTAATGTGGAACGTCCCTTTTAATGTTTGTGTCTGCACAGCTGGCAACCACGTAGGTGGTATCGCACAGCTGTTTTACCACCTGATAGGGGCCCTGCCAGGAGGCCTGTAATTAATTTTGCTTCAGGGGTTTTAGTACCAGGACTTTCTGTCCGATATAAAAGGTGCGATTCCGCGCAGACCGATCATACCAAACCTTCTGCTGACTCTGGGCTGATTGCATATTCTCATGGACTAGATCGGTAAGTTCCCGCAGGCGCTCCCTGAGTTCCAAGACATAACTAAGGATCGGGAGGCCTTCTGGATCCTTTACCCCCTCCCACTGGGCCCTCACTAAGTCTAAGGGCCCCTAACCCTTCGCCAATACAACAGCTCAAATGGGGAAAACCCTGTGGACTCTTGGGGTACCTCTCTATAGGCGAACAGTAGATGGGGAAGATATTTCTCCCAATCCTTCCTACTCTCCACGAAGGCCCGAAGCAGCTGCTTCAGGGTCCCGTTAAATCTCTCACACAGCCCGTTAGTCTGAGGGTGGTAGGGGGCGCTCTGGAGGGGTTTAATCCCACAGAGATGCCAGAGCTGCTGCGTCAGCTCGGCTGTGAACTGGGTACCCGGATCGGACAATATCTCCTGGGGAAACCCTACCCTAGTGAATACCCGCAGTAAGGCATCTGCTACTGTATCAGCCTGGATATTGGATAAGGGAATGGCCTCCGGGTACCGGGGGGCATAATCCACCACCGTAAGAATATACTTCTTCCCAGTGGCACTGGGGCGGGCCAGTGGGCCTATAATATCAACCGCAATGCGGCTAAAGGGTTCTCTAATGATCGGCAGGGGTTGCAGCGAGGCTTTTGGGTGATCCCCTGTCTTCCCTACTTTCTGACAAGTCTCACAGGTCCGGCAGTATTCTCGCACCTCAGCATGTAACCTGGGCCAGAAGAACGCATGAGACAACCGACTCTGGGTCTTAGCTATCCCTAAATGTCCGGCCAAGGGGATGTCGTGAGCCAGCCGCAATAGCTCCCGTCTGTATTTCTGGGGTACAACTAGCTGTTTGTGGGGACCCTGTCGCTTACCGGTACCCATTCCCTCTGTGTAACGATATAGAAACCCCCCCTCCCACTCTATTCGGCCTTCCCCCAACCCCCCTGGATCCTTGCCAGCCCTGTCCCGATAACCAGCTAATGTTGGGTCATTCTGAGTCTCTTGCCTAATGTCGGAGCGAGAATCCCAGGACACAGGGTTGTCAAGTCGGGGTAATGTAGGAGGATTTGGTCTTACCTGGGTCCCCATAGGAGTGGAGTTGCCTTGAAGTTGGCTCTGACGTCGGGTGGTCACGGCCATGGCGGCCTCTGGGGCATAAGAGGAAGTCAAATGCCCCAAATCATTCCCCAAAAGTACTTCTGCGGGTAACTCACGTCGTAATCCCACCCGCACTTGTCGCTCCCCTGAGCCCCAATCCAAGAGGACTTGGGCGGTGGATAAACGTAGCACCTTGCCCCCTGCTACCCTGACTGCAACAGTCTGGCCGGTCCGGGCCGACTGGGGAATCATGTGAGGCTGGACGAGGGTAATTGTAGCCCTGGAATCGCGGAGTCCCTGGGTCGGCTGCCCATTAACCCATAATGTCTGACGATGGTGCTGCCGATTATCTCCGGCAGCAGCTTGGACGGGATCAGCCTCAAAAAGTTCGCCAAACTCTTCATGAACATCTCGATGGTTGGGTTCGTTCTGGAAGCAATGAGCCACTGGTCTGTATGGATGAGCAGTCTCTCGGTACCTCGTGTATCGGGTAGGACAATATCGCTGCAGATGACCGGTTTAGTTACAGGTATAGCACTTAGGTTCGTTAGGAGGGTTGGGTCGGGTTGGGGGTCTAGAGGCAGACCACTGCGGTACTGAAGTTGGGTTAGAGGCTGGTAAACTGGGCCGAGATAGTGGATAGCGCTCGCTTTCGCCTGACCTTCGAGAGTCCAGATATTCATCAGCCAAAGTAGCCGCTTGCTGTACAGTCTGTGGTCGCTTATCTCGCACCCAATCCCGTACTACCAGAGGGGTGTGGTTAAAGAACTGTTCTAAAAGTACTACCTGGGTGATGTCCTCTATGGTATGAGCGTGGCTTCCCTGGAACCAGCCCTTAAGGTTCCGCTGCAGACGATGTGCCTACTCCACGTATGTTATGTGGGCTTGTTTCTGGGATTCTCTAAACTTACTCTGACTGGCTTCGGGTGTAATGGCAAATCGGGCTAGCAGAGCTTCTTTTACCCGGTCATAATCTTTAGCGTCCTCGTCCTCCAGGGCCCGATATGCATCGGCTGCTCTGCCAGTCAAATTACTCGCCAGTAAAGCAACCCAATCTTGGGACAGTACATTATGTATCTGGCATAGTCTCTCAAAGTCCTGCAGGAACGCTTCAATTTCCTCCTCTCCTTCCTTAAATAGTTTGAACGCCCGAAAGGGTAACTTACGGAAAGGCGCTGTATCTTTAGGTGTTGTCTTCAATTGCTGTATTTCCACCATTCTCCGCTCATGTTGCCGCTCTAGTTCTCTCTCTTGTCGCTCATCCTGCAGCTGGATGTCTCTAATGGCATTCTGTATGGCGGTCTCTGATGGGTTAGCACCATATAATGCCAACCGCTCTCGAACTTGCTGAAACAAGTCTTCAACTGACCGGGGTCCCGCATCACCATCCTTCTGATCCATCTTGGCTAGCTCACTGATCAGGGTGGCCTTGTTCTTTGTCCCACCGTTCCCTCAATGGCTCTCAAGTAAGTCTTTCAGCGTGACTCTCCTGCAGGCTGCATAGCTGGCCATTCACTGTTGTGGTTTGGAGTGTCCCAGTAACTGGAGAGCAAATCCCACGGCTGCCAACCAATGTAATGAGTCCCTTGCTCACTTGGTTCCACTCTCCCGACACTCCTCTGCAGCTATTGAATCAGATTGCAACGTCTGATGGTTCGGTCATCCAATGCTCTGGGATTAGAACTTCAGCTATGTGCCATTCTAACCCAGTTGTTTAGCTCAGAACAAACACCAGGCAGGCTGTATGTAAGTTCAACCAGGAATATCCTTTATTGAAAAATCCAGGCTTTTATACACTAAAAGTGGAAGTGCAGACCTCCTGCTCATATTACTCTAACAATACAGCTGTAACCTAATTAATCTAATTAACATGAGCTAATTAACTAATCCCTTTAGACAGCCTAGATGACTCAGACATGACCGTTAGGCCAGACTGGCCATCTTGCAGTTCAGAAAATCCAATCAACATTATCACAATCAACATAGACTCTTCTTCACACAATAGCAGAGTTAATTAACACAAATAACAATGGGGATCTAATGACTCTTAGATCCCATAGTAGACTTATTTACAATACACATTTTAGCAGACAATAGACAGACAGGTGTTGGAATTTACATCAGCATCTCCTAACAGTATCTGTCCCAACATTAGGAATCAGTCACTATTCCAATATTCATGACATATAGAAATACTTAAGCATAGTAGACTGGAATAAAGAATATCTGTGCCACAAAACCTTTATAGAAACAGCAGAGTAATACACGTCCAAGCCTTCATGATGAGTGCAAGGCAGTGCCACAGTGCTGTCCTGAAGGAGGAAGGCACAGAAAAACTGGAGTGTAGATAAAACTGGTGCTAAACTGCCAAGGTGCAATGACATTCACACCGGATGGCCATGGGGAATAACCCCCTCATGTAAGGCCACCAACCCAAAAGGAAGGGCACCAGAGATCCTGCCCCCCCTCAAAAAACTTGTAATAAACTGAAACTCGACAACAACCAAACCTCAAAAAATGATGGGGTTAGGGTACAATCCCCCTCGTAAAAAGAATAAAAAATAGACAATAAAAATATGGTTGTCCTACTTCCGTCTGTGACTACCACCTTCCACCGGTGATCGCGGCCCACAGGACATTGTCCGGCTGGACATCACGGAAGATCATCCCCCCTGGCCTACCTGACACCCTGCTATACGGTATGTGAGTCCTACGGATCTTGTAAGGGTACCCATTTACTTCCATTGAACATCTGTGTGCCTTAGTGTCTGCTGTCGCCTTTCCATTTGAGTATCCACATGCCTCCCGGTGTCTACTGGAGAAGACGCCCATTTACTTTTCACCTTATGGACTTCCATTATTTGCTGTTCCATATTTCACTACAGACACTTTGATTATTTTTTGCTGGTTTTATTGCTGGTTTTTCACATTTGTATGTTGTCATATTCACTTTTCCTCATGTGTATTCAGTACATGATTTAACCCTTTCATGAATGACTAAGCCTATTTTTGAAATTTGGTGTTTACAAGTTAAAATCCGTATTTTTTGCTAGAAAATTACTTAGAGTTCCCAAACATTATATATTTTTTTTAGCAGAGAATCTAGAGAAAAAAATGGAGATTGTTGCAATAGTTTATATCACATGGTATTTGTGCAGCAGTGTTTTAAGCGCAAATTTTTGGAAAAGGGACACTTTCATGAATTTTAAAAAATCCAAACAGTAAAGTTACCCCAATTTTTTTGTATAATGTGAAAGATGATGTTACGCCGAGTAAATAGATACCAAACATGTCACCCTTTATAATTGCACACACTCGTGGAATGGCGACAAACTATGGTACCTATGAATTTCCATAGGCGACGCTTTAAATTTTTTTTACGGTTACCAGGTTTGAGTTACAGAGGAGGTCTAGGGCTGGAATTATTGCTCTTGCTCTGACGATCGCGGCGATACCTCACATGTGTGATTTGAACACCGTTTACATATGCGGGCGTGACTTCTGTATGTCTTTCTAAAAGACCCCTGATCCCTCCTTTGCACTTCAAAGTATTCAGATCACCGAAAACGGCGAATCTGAATACTGTATATTTTTTTAAAACCGGCGCCATTGGCAGCCGAGTAAATGGGAAGTGACGTCATGACGTCGCTTCCGTGTTTACATTGAGAAGGCTGGAACGAAGCCCACAGCTTCGTTCCAGCCCGTCCACAGCTGCCGGAGGCAGCCGATTGGACATCGGGCCTCCCGATCGCACGGGAGGCCCGGTAAGAGCGTCAGGAGGCGGCGGGAGGGGGGATGTCCCCTCCCACTTCTCCGGTATAACAGCCGAGCGGCTTTTAGCCGAATCGGTTGTTATGCTCGGGTAGCCGATCGCCCGCTGTAAACAACGGTACCAGGATGATACTCCAAAGACATGCTGGTAGGTTAATTGGCTTCTGTCCAAAATTGGCCTTGGTATATGAATGTTAGGGACCTTGGATTGTGGGCTCCGTGAGGGTAGGGACAAATGTGAGTGTGCGATATATGTGTGGCGCGCTGCGTAAAAATAATTGACACAGCGCTATATGGGTACCTTAAATAAAAAATAGTGATAATTGTAGACACGCACCCACACTCACTCAGGTTGAACTCGATGGACTGGTGTCTTTATTCAACCTTACTAACTACGTAACTATGCCTGCAGCTGCGGGCATCATCCCGGTATAACCCCGGAAAGCCGAGTATGCATATCTGCGTACGGTCGGCGGGAATTATTCTATTATTATTTATTATTTTTTCACATGTATATCTAGTACATGCTAGATATTTCCAGCGCTGCACTTTGTGTATTTGAATCTTTAGTGAACTTGGTTTGTTTGTTTGTCAGCTGCTTTTGTTGTTCTATTTATATATATATCATTTTTTGGGTTTAGCGCAGCATTTTCCCAATTTTGCATACCTATTAAATGACAATTTATCCTTTAAAAATGTCATTTTGCTGTGGTACTGTTTCAAACACAGGAAAAATGTGCCACTTTACAGGCATACTATAGACACCTACCAGGCATGATATTTAAAGGAATATTTCATTTTTATTGTTTCACTTTAAGCATTAAAAAAATCACTGCTCCCGAAAAAATGGCTGTTTTTTTTTTTAAAATGTTTGCATTGATACATGTCCCCTGGGGCAGGACCCGGGTCCCCAAACACTTTATGACAATAACTTGCATATAAGCCTTTAAAATGAGCACTTTTGATTTTTCATGTTCGTGTCCCATAGACTTTAACGGTGTTTGTGTGTTCTTCCGAATTTTTTGCCTGTTCGGTATGTTCTGGTGCGAACCAAACCGGGGGGGTGTTTGGTTCATCCCTATTGATTAAGTGTCTCAAATAGTTATTTGACATTTTTATGCCAGTAGATGTGCCTAAATTTCATAATGATAAAAGTGATTAGTATGTTTACAGTGTGACAGTTCCCCTCCTGTCCACAACCTCCCCTCAGCTTGTAGGCAATATGGGACCATACTGATTTAGACATATTGGTAATCCGTATTATCTGGATAGCATTTTGTATATGGATTCTTTTGTTATTATTTAGTCTAATGGAGAAAACATAGACTAAGGCTATACCTTTACATTTTTTGTTCATCCGTTAGCTGAGGTTTAAGTGTCCTTCTTCCACTTTCTAATAAACCCCAGAAGCACAGAGACATTTGTGGAGACAATTAATTTGTATATAATGGAAACACAACTACAGGGAATGTTTTCTTGGTGAAAAAAACATCTCTTATGTATGTAGATCTTGAATAGAATGATTGTGTTTGGGAAATGATAGAGATGATAAAAGAGATGATAGAGAGATAGAGATGATAGAGATAGAGATAGAGATAGAGATAGAGATAGAGATGATAGAGATAGAGATAGAGATAGAGATAGAGATAGAGATAGAGATAGAGATAGAGATGATAGAGATAGAGATGATAGAGATATAGATAGAGATGATAAAGATAGAGACAGAGATGATAGAGATAGAGATGGAGATGATAGAGATGAGATAGAGATGATAGAAAGAGAGATGGAGATAGAGATAGAGATAGAGATGATAGAGATAGATATGATAGAGATAGAGATGATAGTGATAGAGATAATAGAGATAGAGATGATAGAGATAGAGATGATAGAGATGATAGAGATGAGATAGAGATGATAGGGATAGAGATGATAGAGATGAGATAGAGATAGAGATGATAGAGATATAGATAGAGATGATAGAGATGATAGAGATAGAGATTATAGAGATAGAGATGATATAGATAGAGATGGAGATGATAGAGATGAGATAGAGATGATAGAGATAGAGATGGAGATGGAGATAGAGATGATAGAGATAGAGATAGAGATAGAGATAGAGATAGAGATAGAGATAGAGATAGAGATTATAGAGATAGATATGATAGTGATAGAGATAGAGATGATAGTGATAGAGATAATAGAGATAGAGATGATAGAGACGATAGAGATAATAGAGATGAGATAGAGATGATAGGGATAGAGATGATAGAGATGAGATAGAGATGATAGAGATAGAGATAATAGTGATAGAGATGATAGAGATAGAGACAGGGATGATAGAGATAGAGATGATAAAAATGAGCTAGAGATAGAGATGATAGAGATAGTGATAGATGATAAGGATAGAGATGACAGAGATAGAGATGATAGAGATGATAGAGATAGAGAGATAGAGATATAGATAGAGATAGAGATAGAGATAGAGATAGAGATGATAGAGATAGAGATAGAGATAGAGATAGAGATAGAGATAGAGATAGAGATAGAGATAGAGATAGAGATAGAGATGATAGAGATAGAGATGACAGAGAGAGATGATAGAGATGATAGAGATAAAAATAGAGATAACAGAGATAAGATAAAGATAGAGATGATAGAGATAGAGAGATAGAGATAGAGATAGAGATGATTGAGATAGAGATAGAGATGAAAGAAATAGAGATGATAGAGATGAGATAGAGATGATAGGGATAGAGAGATAGAGATAGAGATAGAGATAGAGATGGAGATAGAGATAGAGATAGAGATGATAGAGATAGAGATGATAGAGATAGAGATGATAGAGATAGAGATGATAGAGATAGATGATAGAGATAATAGAGATAAAGATAGAGATAATAGAGATGAGATAAAGATAGAGATGATAGAGATAGAGCTAGAGATGATAGAGATAGAGATGATAGAGATAATAGAGATAGAGATAATATAGATAGAGATATAGATAGAGATAGAGATGATAGAGATAGAGATAATAGAGATAGAGATGATAGAGATGACAGAGATAGAGATCGAGATGCTAGAGACAGAGAGATAGAGATCTTACCATTGCTACCATTTTCATTGGGATGAGGTGCCGTATTATAACGAGGACTACCCAGTCACACAAACCCCTCTTTTTTAAGCCTTGAGTCTGGTGTTTCAATACACATCTTCCAGGCTGGATCGTCCCCTGTACAATACATTTTGGAATTTCTTCTCGTTTTTAACCGGTTCAATACCGGGCATTTTCATCCCCTTCCTTCCCAGACCAATTTTTAGTTTTCAGCGCTGTCGCACTTTAAACGACAATTGCGCGGTCGTGCGATGTTGTACCCAAACAAAATTTACGCCCTTTTTTTTCCCACAAATAGAGCTTTCTTTTGGTGGTATTTGATCACCTCTGTGGTTTTTATTTTTTGCGCTATAAACAAAAGAAGAGCGACAATTTTGAAAAAAAACACAATATTTTTTACTTTTTGCTATAATAAATATCCCAATTTTTAAAAAAAAAAAAAATTTTTTCCTCAGTTTCATCCGATACGTATTCTTCTACATAGAGCGTATATTGATTGGTTTGCGCAAAAGTTATAGCGTCTATAAAATACGGGATAGATTTATGGCATTTTTAAAAAAAATTATTTATTTATTTTTTTTACAAGTAATAGCGGCGATCTGCGATTTTTTTTCATGACTGCGACATTATGGCGGACACATCTGACACTTTTGACACATTTTTGGGACCATTCACATTTATACAGCGACAAATGCTATAAAATTGCATTGATTACTGTATAAATGTGACAGGCAGTGAAGGGGTTAACCACTAGGGGGACACAAGGGGTTAATTATGTTTCCTAAGGGAGTAATTCTAACTGTAGGGGGCGGGGACGTACAAGGGGAGGAGATCGATCAGTGTTCCGCTGTACTGGGAACACAGATCGGTCTCCTCTCAACTGACAGGACGTGGATCTGTGTGTTTACACACACAGATCCACAGTCCGGCCAGGTTAACGGGCAATCGCGGGTGCCCGGCGGACATCGCGGCCGTCGGGCACAAGCACCGGGTCCCGAGCAACGCAGCGGGCACGCGCGCGCGCCCCCTAGGCGGCCAGGAAGCCCAGGCCGTCATATGACGTCCACCCAGGATGGGAGATCCCATCTGTGGACGTCATTTGTCTATGGCCGGGTGCTGAAGTGGTTAAGAAAAATAGATGTTTGTCTCTCAACCCAACTAATATTTGTGGTCTACTCTTTACATTTTCTTTTTTCTAAGTTGGCATACTTAAATTTCTGTGGACACTATGGCTGACTTTTGTGGGGAGGCTTGGGAGAATTTAATGACCAAAATTCAGACCTCTCAAACTACTTCGAACATGTCCGATGCAGAACTCAATAAGGCTTTTATACGGCTTCAATGCCTTTTGGAAAAGAAAGTTCGCACATATTGGCATAAAACTTATTTTGATAAGTATGTTGAACATCAAATTGTCCCTTGGGGTCTCAGGATACAAATCTTTCCCAACATTAAAAAAGTTGCTGATCCCCTGAAAAAATCATGGGAAGATAATTTGCAATCCTGTTCCTTTAATATGATCACTATTTTATGCCAACAGTACGAACAAGAATTGGATCTACTGGATGTTTCAATTAATGAATGGCATTTGGATCATGCCACCGATGTGTCCTCCCCAAGATTTTCCCAAAGGAACAGAGACCTGCGGGCACATCTAGAGGAGTACACATTAGACGTGATCAGTGCTAAAGAAAGCAAATTTCTGCGAGACAAACTAGCCCATACTAATGGCTACGCTTACAGATGGGAAAATAATACCTCTAAAAAACCGATGACGGAACCTAGTTCTGAGAATGTACCTAAAAATAACAATGACGCACCTAATGTTTTTTCCACTTCTTTTTCCTCTAGCACTTCCACCATGTATCGAGATCTTTCACAGGATAGGATTCCTAAAAAAAGAAAGGGCGAACTACCTACCACTTCTACGGACTCTATTCGTCGCACCTTTGGAGTCACCACCGCGTCGAAATCCACCGTTGTTCGACCTCAAACTACTAGTACCTCTACTCCTTTAATCCGTGCACTGCCACGACTACCTTCCACAACCACTAGAACTGCACACCATGCACTCACAACAACGGCATCAGCACTTCTTGCTCTTCCTGCACCCATCGGTAGATGGGTAAGTGAACCGAACCTCACTTCCATGTTTCCCACGAGTACACAATCAATCGACCCTAAGATCGCCCCTATTTTTTTTAGCCCAGACACTGGACTCACCGCAGAGTCCAATGCCGAATCCCTCGGACGCTCGTTCCCACAAAGAACCCATGACTTAGACGTAGTTAACCTTTCATCCTTTTCACTCACAAAGGAACAAATTAAGGTGCTTCAGCTAGGTCTCACATTTTGCCCCTCTGCTGACTTTAATAAATTCCAATTCATCAAAGATATCCATCTATTTGCCAGGAAATTAATGTACAAAGTCATTTACGACAAATCCTCTCACACCACTACTGTAGATTCCTCATCATACAATGCCGCTCCTACATTGGCCGAAATCAAGGCCATTGAGGAACTAATATCATTATTAGAGGAGGGCGGCACTGATGACGATTACCTGCTATCTGCTGATGATGTAGGTATTGCCATCTCTGGTGTCTCTTTCCCTCCCCCTACGTCATTCAAACCTAAATCTCAATCATTCCCTACACTTTCCACCAACCCCAACGTATGGGCCTTTGTGGAACAAATAACCAATGCTATTAAATGCCATGAGTTTCCTAGTTCCCATTTTTCCAATCTGTCTCTCGCCCACAGACGGGCCTTGAAATCTTTACAAAACCACCCTGGGCTGGTTATTAAACCAGCCGATAAGGGTGGAAACGTGGATGTCATGGATGTTGCGGCCTATGAATCCATGTACCGCAATATCCTTGACAACAAGGAGTGGTATCGACCCATCTCCAGGCTACTCATTGACAACTTTGCTACCGAATATTACGAACTGATCTTCTCTGCTTACCAACAAGGTACCATCGACAGTAACACTTGGAAATTTTTGAACGTCAAAGACCCCAAAATACCAACTTTTTATGCTTTACCAAAACTGCATAAATCTCTAGAGTCCCCGCCCGGCCGCCCTATTGTGTCCGGGTGCCAATGCCTTACCGAAAACGCAAGCACACTTGTTGACAAGTATCTTAGTCCGCATGTTACATCACTTCTTATGTCAAAAGATACAATACATCTTCTTCGTATCCTCGAAGATCTGCACCTGCCTCATAATGTTTGGTTAGTTGCCCTTGGCGTAGAGAGTCTCTATAATGCCATTCCCCACAATAAAGGCATTGAGGTTGTCACCAAACTATTACAAGAAAGAGGTCCTAAATTTGAAGCATATGGCCAATTTGTCACCAATCTTTTACGGTTTATTCTAACACAAAATCATTTTATGTTTGGCTCTTCCCACTTCCTCCAGGTACAGGGTGTGGCTATGGGCACTAAATGTGCCCCATCCTACGCCAACCTGTACCTGGGGTGGTGAGAAAGGGAATTGCTTGCCAATCCTGATCTAACTTACCTTTTGCGCCATGTAGTGTTCTGGCACAGATACATAGACAATGTGCTTTTCTTTTGGTCTGGCACTCGGGAACAATTGTCCCAATTTGTCGACCTTCTGGCCATCGATACTTACAATTTGAAATTCACTATGGAGTGCAGTCAAACCAAAATCACATTCTTGGATTTAGAAATCCATTTGGATTCTAATGGAAAGCTTTTTTCAGCACTTTACCGAAAGGTATCATCCGGAAATACCATCCTTCACACAGGTAGTACACATCTGAAACCACTATTAAATAGCATCCCTTTCAGCCAATATCTTCACATCAAATGAAATTGCTCACATGAAACGGATTTCTTTAAAGCTTCGTATGACCTGTATCACAAAAATAGAGGATTCAGTCATACACTCCTGAAGCGTGCTTTCAATAAGGTTAAAAAACTGGACAGGAAAAAACTTATTTTTTCTACCAAGAATCGGGATACTTTTCAACCTGTCCGTCTCATCGCACAATTTTCTCAACATCATAACCAAGTGAGAGACATTCTTAATAAACTCTGGCCATTACTTACGGCGGACACCACCATCAAAAAATCTATCAAATCCTACCCAGACATAACTTATGAACGATCTAAGAGATCATTTAATAGCCAGTCATCATTCTCCCAAGTCCGCGTCCACCTTGACTACCTTTGGCACGTTTCCTTGTGGAAATTGTGACGTATGTGAATTTATCTATGACTCTCGAGAAACTCCACTTCCCAATGGCTCTACCCATAGAATCAAACATACAATTACTTGTCAAACCGTGGGAGTAGTTTATTTAGCTACCTGCCGTTGTGGATGCTATTATATCGGAAAAACTAAACGCCTGTTCTGTATACGCATTAGAGACCACATAAAACCACTCTACAAATGTACTACATCCACCTCCATCAACAGACATGTGGCCTTAGAACATAACTTTAATCCTGAGGTCATTGGATTCACCGCCCTTGAGCATGTTCCTTTACATGCCAGGGGTGGTGATATTGACCAAAAGTTACTCCAACTCAAGACTAAGTGGATACATACCCTGGAGGCTACCAAATTTCCAGGGTTAAATGAGTACATTAGCTTTAAATCCTTTCTTTAATTGCTACTCTTTATGAGAATTTTTGCTTACCCATTGTATATTTCTTCCCCCTTTTCCCATTTGTCCCCCCCACCCCAAAGTCACACCATGGATCCCTGGACCAATTTTTTCCTAATTAAATTAGACTTCCACCTATGTACCAATTCTTATATTTGCTATTATCAGTATACCTATGGTTATTGTTAATTATTGATATGGACTACCTTAGATGTATTTATCCCCCAATTAGTGTGTATGTGGCTCATGGTCATTTGTCCCCAATGTATGTCCGGTCTTTCTCCCCATTTTGCTGGGTCTCCGCGGCGTGCCCTTCCCTTCTCCCCCCTCCTTGATTTAACCTCTGCCACCCTTGTGGTTCCCCTAATGATAACCCCCTTTCTATCTCCATTTGGTGTTGCGGCGATGGGCTTGGCTGGCCCCCTTTGCGGTGAATTGTGACCCCTCATGCTGCCTTGGCTGTATGGACACCCAAGGGCGGCACTGTCCACCGTCAGTGTCTGCCCGCCCCCAGCCACTGTCATCTATATGATCTTTTGATCATCATCACACCTTCTGGTATACTGCAGTGCTGCCATTACGGTTGGCTCTGCAGTCTATTGAACATTCCGCATCTTTTACCATTCATGACACATCAGACTCTCCCGCAAAGCTCCCTGGACCTTGTAGGCCCACGGAGCTAGTGACAGGCGCAGGCGCAGTGGCGCTACATGTCCGCTCACATGCCCAGTGATGTCAGATGCCGCACGTGTGTGGGGGGCATAAGGGGCCGGCTCTTCAGGCCATTCCGTTGCCGGTATTCCCAGGGCACCCACACCTGTGCTGTTATACATTATGGTAAGCTTAAGCTCCATTTGATACTTGCCTCTGTTGGCCTTTTCACTGTCCATGCCTCCTACATTCAGTTTGATTTTATGTTTCTCTTGCAGCGCAGCCTCTCTGAGTCATATATACCATCTCTATTGACTGCACCTTTATAGCCCATACTATTCTAATAATATTATTGGACCTAAAGGGTGACTTTGTCTATCTTTTCTTATGCATCATAGCACTCCTATGAGGCATTATACCTCACTGAACCTTTATATATACTGCTACTGCAATATATCCATTTAATTATGGTCTCATCAATATCTCTTATATATCCTCACCCCTTCCTTTTTCTTCCCTACTTTTCAGTTATTTTCACCAGTCATCCCTGTCGATATTTATGCCAGCCTACCGGGTGCCCTGATTCTTTGCCTGATAGTTTTATTTACACTGTGAGTATTGTTGAGGCTATGTTAGCCCAATGCCAGTTTGGTTTGTATACCCAGATTAATTCTGGGGTTCACCAGAACCATATAATTCACATTAAACTCTTTTTATTTGTCAGGTCCTCTTTTTTGCCCCCTGCAGCCTTCTATTTGCGTGTTGGAGCCCTGAATTCACCCTGGGGACTGCTACGCCCACCCCCTGCTACTGGGAGATAAGCTATCACTTGTAAGCGCGGAAGCTGAACGTCAGTGTTACCAAGTGATAGTGGTGAGCAGGGAGCAGAAGACCTGAGCCAGAGGTGGTGGAACTGAGTTCCCCCTAGTTCCTGCTGAAAAAAAGCCCTGGAGATATTAATAGAGATAGAGATGATAGAGATAGAGATAGGGATGATAGAGATAGAGATGATAGAGATAGAGATAGAGATGATAGAGATAGAGATAATAGAGATAGAGATGATAGAGATAAAGATGGAGATGATAGAGATGATAGAGTTGAGATAAAGATAGAGATGATAGAAGTAGAGAAGATAGAGATAGAGGTGATAGAGATAGATATAGAGATGATAGAGATGATAAAGATAGAGATGATAGATATAAAGATAGAGATGATAGAGATAGAGATGATAGAGATGATAGAGATAGAGATAATAGAGATGATAGAGATAGAGATGATAGAGATAGAGATGATAGAGATAAAGATGGAGATAGAGATTATAGAGATGATATAGAGATAGAGATGATAGAGATAGAGATGGTAGAGATAGAGATGATAGAGATGGAGATAATAGCGATAGAGATAATAGAGATGACAGAGATAGAAATGATAGAGATAGAGATGATAGAGATGATAGAGATGAGATAGAGATAACAGAGATGACAGAGATAGAGATGATAGAGATGGAGATAGAGATGATAGAGAAGATAGAGATAGAGATATAGATGATAGAGAAGATAGAGATAGAGATAGAGATAGCGATGATAGAGATAGAGATAGGAGATGATAGAGATAGAGATGATAGATCTCTCTCTCTCTCTCTCTCTCGCTCTCTCTCTCTCTTTCTCTCTCTCTCTCTCTCTCTCTCTCTCTCTCTCTCTCTCTTTATATATATATATATATATATATATATATATATATATATATATATATATATATATATATATATATATTTATATTTGTAATGTTTTATTTGCTTGTACACTAACACCAGTAGTCAACTGATTGGGGCACTGTCAGGGAAATAGGCGCATCCCTATGCACAATTCTGCAAGGTTAGTGAACCAGCACAGGAAAGGTCGCACTAACGCGCATCACCGCACATGGATGCGCAATGTCTCTACTAGGCGGACGCCTGGTGCCGCGATTGGACGAATGCGCGTGCTCAACAATGCCGCAATCATGCAAAGCGCATATGCAACGGTGCGCGCACGACATGACACAGGCGCCTTGTTTATTTAAACACTCCACTGACAGTGCCACATTGCTGGATTTTCATCAGCTCTTCCTGTATACCTGTATTTGTGATTCCTGCTTACCTGATCTCCTGTGCACCGACCCAGCTTGTTTGACCTGCTCCTCCTGCCCCCCTGGCTCTAACTACCAGCTTGCTTCTGACTCCTGCCTGCTTCCTGCATCTGACCCCGGCTTAGCTAACAGACTCCGCATACTTCTGTCTCCTGTACCTGGATTTGTTGATCTTGTTCCTGGACTGTTTTACCATGTTTCACCCCTGGCCTGGCTTCTGATTTGCTATTGGACTTCCATTGGTCCTCTTCTCTGGACCTCTAAGCACGTTGCCTCCAGTGACTTTGCTCTACCAAGCTTCTGGCACCAGCTTCTACTACCAGGCAACCTGTGCTTCTGTGGGCACCACATCCCTGTGTCATCTTCAGGGTTGTGCTGCACTCGGCCGCAAGGGGAGCCCTCCCAGCATCTCGGCCTCCTACCAAGACCCTGACCGTGACAATGTTGTCTTAAATTGTGGCCAACTCATGCAATTTTTAGTCTTCAAAAAAATTATAAGAGTTGAAAAGGCATAATGTTTTTGAACTTCATGCACTAGATCCATTAAGAACAAAAACATTGTGTGTGTGTGTAGCAGACCCCCATCACACCATAATAGTTAGCTGAAGAAGATATTGTCACCTCATGTAGAAAATAAGGTAGATTTGCACTATTGGAGCAACTGGCCAAAATAAAGCCCATTTGTGAACATATTAGATAAGAAACACAGACAACAGTAGTTAAAATGAAATATATTATTCCTGATCAGCTACAATTTGATGCTAAGCCACTGCCCCTCTACCCACAAAATAATCCAGGTATTTTTGCCTTAGATCCCTGGCATTTTGGGAGGGCAATCCAGCATGGGCATTTTTGACAGACGTCTTCACACCCACAGATGGCTGAGCCGCAGCCTCTTCAGCTGGGCCTGCCACTGCAGGGTCCACATTAGTTGGCACAAAGTCAAGGTAGCTGCTAGCATTCCTCCGTAAAAAATTATGGAGGATACAGCAGCACAAAACCGCATTGTTGATTTTGTATAGTGCCAGGTTAATTGGTGTTAAAAACAGCCTGAACCGACTGGAGAGGATGCCAAAGGTGTTTTCAACCACCCTTCTGTAGGAGCCAGTGATTAAATATTCTCTGCTCTGGGGTGAGGTTCCCCATAGAACGGCTTCATAAGATGTTCCTCCAGAGCAAAGGCCTCATCTGCAACAAAAACAAAATTTAGGCTCTCAACATTCTACTCAGCTGGTGGCAAGTTTAAGGTGTCATTCTGGAGCCGCTTGTAGAACTCTGTCTGCATAATGACTCCTCCATCAGAGTTGCAGTGGTTCTTCCCAACATCCAGATACAGAAACTCATATGTGGCAGACACTACAGCAGGACTATGCTGCAAAAGCCCTTATAATTAAAATAATATGAGCCTGAGTTGGGTGGTGGGACAATCCAGATAAGTTTTCCATCAATAGCACCATCACAGTTGGGAAAATCCCACTGATGGTGGGACTGGGCTGCAACATCCTGCCATTGCTGTGGGTTTGAAGGAAACTGTGGATTAAAAAAGAAAAAAAATACTACTGCTGCACATTTCAAGCAGATTTGACACAAACATGCTTAGCCAACATAAGGAGAAAACTTAAATGATTATTTAAAGATGAAAGGGTGAGGTCAACTTATCCAATTCATCTCCCCCTCTGGTGGCCCATTAGCAAAATTTAAGGGTGGGGGGGAGGAAATGGGTAGATGTTTTGGACAGGTAACCCTCTCCACTTCCATAAGAGCTGTTTGCATAAATAATCCGGGATACTTTAGCCAACCCCTCCTTACTTACACTATTAGCAGCCCAGTGGACAGGTAAGAAGTGTCATAATCTAAAAATATGGATCCACACTGTCCAAATTGCAGCACATTTTGACATTCAGAAAATACATATCAATATAATAGGAGACAAAAACTATCTATGTTACAATTTGTAGGTAATCAGGTGGGCCCTTGTACTACATGGTTGGGTGAATTTATACAGAAATATACTAGCATGTGATAAAAAATTATCTCTGCTTGAAAATTCAACCAGATATAAAATTCTATCAAAGCGGCACTCCTGTTAACATGAACGTATTGACTGGCTAGCATATGCATATAAACATACACGATCGATAAATACAAAGTATTAAAACAATTAGCAAAATGGCAGAATAATGAAATAGTAGAGTGGATAATATAAAAAGTACAGTCCATGATGAGTCTAATTAGTGGACCTAAGGGAATCCGCTGGCGAGTGCACCCCTCACCACAATCCTACACACTGTGCTCCACACATCCCGCTGGGGTTTAAACTCACCGGAATGATGATTTAATCAGGCCTCAAACATCCACGATATCCTGCCCCAAACAGATTCAATCACACTAAAAAGTCAGGATGGAGATATAATCTAATCCCAAACGTCCACGATATCCTGCCGTATACCCAGAAAGCCTCAAGGGATCAGGAAATCCAGGAACTTATTCCTCGCCCCCCTGGCTGCCAGCTCCTCTCCTCCTGCTCAAGAACTGAAGTGTAGATGTGTACTTAACGTCCTGACATACAATGTGAGTCCGCTAGATCTGCATTATAAGTGATGATGTCAGTGGGGGGTGGGGGGGGGCGGCCACACGATTTGTGAAGAGGAGCACATTCAGGGGACTGCTTGTCCAGGGGGTAGGAAGCCATGCTGAGTGTGTGCTCTCCTCCTGTCGGTGCTCGCACTGTATGAGACTCTCCAATGGTGTCTGCTCAGCCCTTCAATGGCTCATCTGCTCTCCATGACACAGACAAGGAGCCGCTGCTGATCAGCGGGGTGTGTGGAGCACAGTGTGGAGGATTGTGGTGAGGGGTGCACTCTCCAGTGCATTCCCTTAGGCCCACTGATTAAACTCATCACGGACTGTACTTTTTATATTATCCACTCTACTAATTCATTATTCTGCCATGTTGCTAGTTGATTTAATATTTTGTATTTATTGATCGTGTATGTTTATATGCATATGCTAGCCAGTCAATACGTTCATGTTGACAGGAGCGCCATTTTGATAGAATTTTATTTCTGGTTGAATTTTCAAACAGTGATCCTTTTTTATCACATGCTAGTATTTTCTGTGTTTTTAAGTGGCTGCTTTATGACACATATTTTTTTGTGTGAAATCATAAACTTTATTGCCTTTTTTGGCTAAGCTTGAAAGCTATAGCGCTGAGATAGGAGGAAGTAGGGAACGGTTTACAGTTATTTTCTTCCTTTTTAAAATTTTATACAGAAATATGACCACAAAAGAGGGATGGTGTGTATGGGTTTTGCAAAGTCAGCAAAAAAAGTATTTGTATCTGTTGGTTTAGTGTTTTTTTTGGGGGGGGGGGTTACAGAATATTCTCCTGAAACTCCCGCAGCAAAGGCATATGACATAATTGGTCATGATTAAGCAACCAATTTTCGGTCCAAGAAATCCTCCTCCTCCTGTTCTTGGACTGGACTTGGGTCAAAGCTATAACTCCAAGGCCAATAATAGCATGTTCTCTCCTCTGATTCTGCAACATGGCTGGTTGACGAACGGCCGTTGAGAAACGAACTGACAAGCACAAATCAACACTCACCAAACTTCTACTAACACAAAATTAGCAGAAGGAGCCCAAAGGGTGGCGCATGACAATTTAACTTCCTCTTTATCGGCTCATAGTACGTCTAGTATGTCACTATGTTTGTGTTTGTTGGCCGACAATTGTGTACCAGTTGTATGCAAGACAAGTTCATGGCACATGCCCTTCGGACAAAAGTCTGATGTTTTGTCTGATAACAATCCGATCGTGTGTACAAGGCTTTAAAGTGGTTCTAAAGGCTCAAGATTTTGAAGACCTTCTGTGTGCAGCAACCCTTATACTTACCTGAGCCCCATCTCAATCCAGCGATGTGCAGAGCAACGGCTCTCTCAGGTCTCTCTCTCCTTATTGGCTCACACAGTAGTGGGAGCTATTGGCTCCCGCTGCTTTCAATCATAGCCAGTGAGCCACTGAGCAGAGAGCGGGGGTGGGGGCAGCACTAAGCTGTACTCTCTGTGTGAAGGGACACACAGAGTGTGGTTTAGGAGTGAGCATGCTCAAGTACCTCATAGTAAGAGTCTTGCACTCAGAAGGGGGGGGAAAGCCAGGACAGCCGGTGGGGGACCCAAAAAGAAGAAGACTGGGGCTGCTCTATGCAAAACTATTGCACAGAGCAGGTAAGCATAACACGTTTGTTATTAAAAAAAAAAAAAAAAATCCTTTAGAATCACCCAAAGCCACCCATAGATGAGATCTGGTCAGCATTTGGGCATATAGATGGAGCTTCCTTCCTTGCCAAATGAAGACAATAATAATTTTCTGGGGACTTTATTTCTCTTGAATAAACTAATACAGGCTACTCAAGAAAAGAAGGATAGGTTCACAAATAATAAATTCTTCCACCAGTTTTTCCATCAATGTCCTAAAGTTACATCTATATGGACCTGAGGTATTTCTATAAACACTTGATTCATTCTTGTTGAGCATTATTATGTAAACGTTTGATTTGGACATGTTGTTTTTTAATTTTTACAGGTGCTGAAAAGTATCAAGTTCTGTCAGTTTTTACTGGAAGATAAATCTCTAGTTTCTGAGCAAACAGCAGAATATTGTCAGCATAAACATGGTATATTCAGGTTCCTACTGATTTTAATTTTAAAAAAAGGTTCTAGTAACAAGACAAACATTAGAGAAAGGGGACAACCTTGCAAAAAGTTTTTGGATAAGCATCCATTATTTTGAACCTTAGCAGATGGGCAAGAGTATAAAACATATATCCAGGTTAATAATCTAGGACCTAGGGCCAAATTTTCTAGAACTTTAAAGTACACTCACTTGTGGCCAGACTACAAGTTTGTACATATTCTTAAAATACTAAAATAAAAAAGATTTACTGACTTCTGTCGCAACGTGTACTGTGAAATAATTAATCTAAAAACATTTCACCCGAGATTCTGTAGTCGGGTTTAGCCCATTTTTAACAGTTTACATCACATTGGGTTTGCCTAAATTAGAAGACTGACAGACTACAAAGCTTCTACTATCACTGAGGGGAGGAGACCTGGGCTATCAATACATCTGTTTATATCTTGTTGTGAGCTTTGAGGAAGAATTTCTCTCCAAACTTACCGCTTGTTTAGAATATGTAAATAATTTATTTTGCATAGTCTTGGTACAGATGCACTTTAAATACAGCCAATCTATCCTGTCAAGTGCATTCTCTGCATGTGTGGACAGATGCAGCCTTGTATAAATCCTTCCTGGTCTCATCCTGTCATGAAAAAAATTTCTGGATACTGTTTGCAGGTTTTTGCCAACAGCCTATTGTCAATATTCAACAGAGAGAACTGTCTGTAGCATATAACAAAGATATGATTCATCAGAGGCATAATAGGGTGTACAAATGTGATAATCTTATAGCGTATTAATAGAATTTATCTAGGCCTGGACATTTTCAAAGAATATTTTGAATAGCTTCCTACAACCCTTTTATTTTTTTTTTATTTACATTTTTATTGAGAGTTTACATTTTTTTTTTACATACAAGTTTATCACAAGGCATTGGTAAGGTAATACAAGAGAGAATAATCAAAGAAACAGTAGCGAATATAAACGCATCAAAACACATTTATTAAATTATATACAGGTATTATAGTCCATGATTCCATTCGGGTGGGGGGGAGTGGGGAGGGTGTTGCAGGGAGGCATTAAGTAGCTTTGAATGTAGAGCTAAGAGGTGAAGAAAGGGATATCTTTTCAATGAGGCATATATTATTGGATTTAATAAATAGCATAGTTACCGAAGTAAGGAGGTAGAGTCCAGGTTGGAGTAAGTGAACCAGGGGGGCCAGTCTTTCTGGAATTTAGGCAGAGTCAGGTTTGCTTTGGCAAACATAAGCTCTATCTGGAGGTGTAGGTTGAGGATTTTCTAGATCAGTTGTGGGGGGGGGGGTGGAGAGATATTGTTCCAGTTCCTTGTTATTGAGAGTCTTGTCGTGATTAAAATGTGGGTGAGGATATGATTTGATATGGGGTCTCCCATGTTTCCATCCCCAGACCCAGAAGTGCTAGTTGGGGAGCGATTTTTGCAGGATTGCCCGTGATGTTGATGGTGAGGGCTTGAACATTCTGCCAAAGGGGAAGGAGCAGGGGGAAGGACCACCATATGTGTAGATCCTATGTCTCTGCAGTTCCTCCAGCAAGCGGGTGCATGGGAGGATGAGAACTGTGATAGTTTTGTTGGTGTATAGTACCATTGATTAAGTAGTTTCTGTGCTGCCGCGAAGTTTAGCGTTTTCTCCAATTTTTACATTGATGGCAGTTTTTTGTGGTTCTGTGTGGAGTCAAGCTTTTTGTAGAAGATTGAGGACCCCTTTGCAGAGGCTGTAGCATGATCATAGATTTGTATGATGTCGGAAGTGGAGGGCCCTACAACCCTTTTCTATTAATATCAGCCTCTATTAGTTCTAGGTTCTTTATTTTTGTTTTATTTTAAACGCTTCAGATCCGCGCTATACCAAATGACGGCTACAGCGTGGACCTACATTGCCAGGAAGGTGTCAACAGATGTCCTTCCGTGCTCAAGCAGCCTGCATGCCCCCTGCAGGTCTATGAGACTCGCTGGATCACAAATCAGAGTAAGAGGTCGATCGCGACCCCTTACCATGTGATCAGCTGTCCGATCAAGGGGAGCAGCCGCCAGCTCTTCTGTGCCCACCTGTGCCACCTGCCAGTGCCACCTACCAGTGCACAACAGTGCCACCTACCAGTGCCCACCAGCGCCACCTACCAGTGCCCACAGTGCCTCATCAACAGTGCTGCCCATCAGTGTCACTTATCAGATCCCACAGTGTCACCTACCAGTGTCCATCAGTGCCTATCAGTGCCACCCATCAGGGCCCATCAGTGCCATCTTATCAGTGACCATCAGTGCCGCCTTATCTGTCCCATCAGTGCCGCCTTATCTGTGCCTATCAGTGCCCATCAGTACATCCTATCAGTGCCCACCAGTGCAGCATATCAGTGCCCATCTATCGGTGGTACCTATCAGTAACACCTATAAGTGCCCATTAGTGCCATCTTATCAGTGGCCATCGGTGCCGCCTTATCTCTGCCCATCAGTACCGCCTTATCTGTGCCTATCAGTGCCCATCCGTGCAACCTATCAGTGCCCATCTATCAGTGGTACCTATCAGTAACACCTATCAGTGCCCATCAGTGCAACCCATCAGGACCCATCAGTGCCATCTTATCTGTGCCCATCAGAGCCACCTTATCTGTGCCCATCAGTACCGCCTTATCTGTCCCCATCAGTACCGCCTTATCTGTGCCTATCAGTGCCAACCAGTGCAGCCTATCAGTGCCCAACAGTGCCGCTTCATCAGTGCATATCGTTAAAGGAGAAAAATTACCTGTTTGTGAAATTTTATAACAAAACTATGAAACATGATTTTTTTTTTTTTCAAAATTTTCTGTCTTTTTTTGTTTGTTTAGCAAAAAAAAAAACCACAGTGGTGATTAAATACCACCAAAAGAAAGCTCTATTTGTGTGAAAAAAAAATGATAAAAATTTCATTTGGGTACAATGTTGCATGACTGCGCAATTGTCATTCAAAGAGTGACAGCGCTGAAAGCTGAAAATTGGTCTGGGCAGGAGGGTGGTTTAAGTGCCCAGTAAGCAAGTGGTTAAGAATTTAGTTCTGAGTTTTTTGGGCACTGAGGACTTGTGCCTGCAGCTTACTGCATTTACTGCCAATTTGGTAGAAGCAATGAGGAGCTCTCTCTTAAAAATATATTTAAATTTTTTTGTGTATAGTTTTTACACTTTTCTATGGAAGTTAGTGAGCCCTTAGAGGCTAGCTGAATATTTTGTGAACATTTTAAAGTTTGTTTGGTTTCACTAAAGACTCTTATGTAGTCATTCTACACAGTCAATTTCTTTATCGTACATCATGGGACACAGAGCCACAGTAATTACTGTCTGGATTATATGGCACCTTTAGGTGATGGACACTAGCACACCCTAAACAGGAAGTTCAATTCCCCATATAACCCCTCCCCTTACTGGGATTACCTCAGTTTTTTTTCGCCAGTGTCTTAGGTGTTGGTCATGAGAAAAGATGTGCTGTGCTGAGCTCCACTGGAATATTCCTTACTGGGCAAGCCATGCAACCGGATCCATTCAAAGTGTCTTTTCCAGGCAGAATTGAATGGTACCCAGGCCTCATGTTCAAAGAAACAAGGTTTTACCTGTAACGCTTTTCTTTATAGAGAGCTGGACCCTGGGATCCAGTATTTGTTTTTTTCAACCATATTCCTGGCGGGGTACTTTTTACAGGCCCAGGGCTGTGGATCCTCCTATAATAAGGGGGCCCCAGTCCCTGAAGGTTTTCTAACGGAGCCCACCGTGAGAGGTGAAGATTGGGTCTGTTGCCAGAACCCTGCAGCTGGATAAGGTAAGGGAGATTCCTGAGGAATTTTTCTAATTCTTGTGGGTTTCCTCCTTTAAAGTAAATGTTGCTATGCCTAAAGTCACCACCGGGGGCTGTCAAGAGCATGTACCTGTTCTATGCTTGTCAGTCTCGCCTCTGTGTCTCAGGCTGTATGCTTCTCTGGCCCAAAGCTCCAGGTAAAGTCATGGGAAAGGAGGGTTTTCTTCTCCCAGGAATGTCCCCCCACATGGATAGCTTCCTCAAGGCAGGGTGAGCATGGCACTAGAAGGCGGTGTGCCGCGCCGTTCCCACCGCCATTACAGCGGTCCCCCTCCAGCAGCTCTCTTCTCCCCCAGCCCTCCTCCATGCAGTCAGGCAGGATTGGAGCCCACTCACTGTGAATTGAGCATCCACAATGCGGGCTGCATAGCTATAAAATGCACCTTTTTCAGGTGCATACAGCTAGGAGGGACACAGAGCGGATGGGGGGCATGTGAGTTGGTGACACAGGCATTCCCAGGCACATTTACTTTAAGAATCAGGCTGAGCTTAATAGCAGTGGCAGTTGCTGGACTATTGCTCAGCAGTGTGTGCATTCTTTTGGTGGTACCTCTGCGCTGTGCTCGGAACTATGACCAGAGGAGGTGGTTTAAATGCTGCAAAGACCAAGGACACAAAGGGGTCACTCTCAGGTCCTAAGGACCCTCCCTCTGCAACACCATCCCATACTAAGGAGGCTGGTCAGAGTGAGCCATCAGGGTCATCAGGGGCTGCAATTGCTTCCAACACTTCAGCCCCTGTCTATATAACTGAACAGGTTTTCTCCTCAGCTATGAGTGGCTTAGAGGAAAGATTAGTGGCTTTAATCACATCTTCACAGAGTGGAAGAAAATGCATTAGCTTCCCTTCTACCACCCAGGATCCCCAAACGGAAGAACTATGGGAGGGGGAAGATGAATCTCCCTCAGGGGACCGTGAACAGGCTGAATATTCCTCTACCGAGCTGTCAAGTGGGGAAGGATCTTCTTCAGCTTCACATGATGAGAAGTTGCTGATAACTTTCTTACTGAAATGGTCCACTCCACATTTAAGCTACCCTTAATGGAGTCATTTGAAGAGCCCACTTCTTGTTTGGGTTCACTAAAGCCTCCTCAAGCTTCGCGTGCCTTTCCTGTCCATTCATTACTAGAAAAGTTTATGTATTCTGAGTGGGATCACCCAGATAAGCTCTTTTTCCCTCCTAAAAAGTTCTCAACACTTTATCCTACGGAGGAAAAATTTACTAAGCTGTGGAGTATACCAGCAATTGACGCTGCTATATCCTCTGTGTATAAAAATTTGACTTGTTCAGTTGACAATGTACAAATGCTTAGGGATTCAACTGTTAAAAAATTGGAATTCCTGTTAAAAAACCTTTTTTCCTGGCAGGTTCAGTGGCTCAACCTGCAGTGGCGGCAATTGGGGTATGTCAGTCCTTGAGAGACCAGTTGAAACAGGTACTTAAGGTGGTCCCTGAACAGCAGGCCAAGGAATTAGCTGAGCTACCAGCGGCTTTGTGGTTTGCAATTGACACAATTAGAGATTCTATTCTTCAAACCTCTCATCTTACTCTTGGGTTGGCGCATATGCATAGAATCTTATGGTTGAAAGGTTGGTCAGCCGAAGCACCATGCAAAAAGCTCCTGGCTGGTTTTCCTTTCCGTGGTGAAAAGCTGTTTGGGGAGGATTGGGACAAATATATCCAAAGAATATCAAGTGGGAAAAGCACCCTTTTGCCGGTTAACCACTTACCGACTGGCTCCTGTATATATACGTCGGCATTTTAAAAAAGGATATCTCGGTAACGGCAGCAGCTGCTGCCACAACCGAGGTATCCATCTTTTCAGGAGCTGGCCATGTTTATGATAATGGTGGTCTCTGCAGTGGATTGGCCATGAGATCACCGTTCTCGGTGGTGGGAGAGGTGCCACCCCCCTCCTTCCGCTCTCCCGCGCCCTTCCCCGCTTACTGGAGCCATCGGTAGTGGCGGAGGCGATCGGGACCTGACATGTCTGTGGTATGGAGACAAGTGAGGGGAAGATGGCCCGCACCAGTCTCCATACCATAGGAGGGCGGAAGCAACGTCATAACGTCAGCTCCACCCATATGTCTTAAATGGCCATTTTTTGTTGTCATTTTTTCAAATGACAATTTTTTTTTTTTTTTGCATTTAAGTCCAAATATGAGATCTGAGGACTTTTTGACAGTGAAACAATAAATAAAATAAAGTAAAATAAATAAGAAAAAAAATTTAAAGCTGAAATAAATGGCTTAATATTGTATAAAAAGCCTTCAATAATGATGATTCTCGTGAGACGAATTTTGGAATTATTTCTGCTTGAGTCAGCTTAAATCAAAACCGTGTGTTTTATTGTACACACATAAACTTGGAAAATACTTACAAAAATAGTACATTCATATTCAGAATTAGTGTTGTTTCATATATGCAAAAAATGTTCAAATATAGTTCATTTGTTTCAAAGATCTGAAAAAGTTCTTAGAGTCAATAGACATGTGCTTCCTTTGTCTTGGTGTTTTTAAAGATGGCTGATTAACCTCTTGTGTCTTGGAAGTAATTCTGTGTGCATAGGAAAGCTGTGTGTGGCTTGGAGGCAGGAAATGTAACAGAGATGTGTCTTGGAAGCAGGATGTGTGTGTAAAGAGGCACAAGACTGGATTCCTTGTGTCTATATGAACTCAGTCTTTCAAATTCGCGCCCAAACACAAATCCCTCCCATACACTCCCCTTTTCTCCTCCTTTCCAAGAGTGGGGGCTAGAGTAGATATACAAGCCACTTTAACATCTGTTTCACTTTACCAAACCTTTTAAACATGAAACAGGATATATGTGAGATAGACGTTCAGACCAAACATCAGACCTCTTAAAACATAAACGCATAAATCAAACAGAGTATCGGTTACATAGGAAAATTTCCAACCAAAACATATATTATTTACAAAATCCATCAAATTCTGACAGGGTCTTGACCTGCATTTTCAGTCAATGAATGGCCATTTGAATATCACTAGCTCAAAGTCCTATCATTCAAACAAATATGGAAAATGCATATTCTTTTCAATAAAGCCAATTAAAATTTAGATATTAAGAATATAACATTCCCCTCTGAAATATGAATAACAATCATATTTTCCAAGGTTTAAATTCATTCATAGCATCCATGTCCCATTCATTCAGACTTTGATCCAATAACTCCAAATGTATTTCCATCACCAACCGAGTTTGCAATACCAAAACCCATCTTTCTCTTAAGCTTATTTTGCAATAAATCATCTCCTTTCTTGATTTCATTTCTAATTTGATAATATAATTTTTTCATTCTAAACATCAAACATAACTGGAATATAATGAATAACATAATAATAATAAAAAGAATAACTATAGGATGTGATAAAATATTTCCTGCTGCTGAGGTTATTGAAGTTTTTCCCCAAATTGATACACTATTACTAAATTTTTTCCACCAATTACTTCCTGAAAATTCTGACCATTGATGAGATATCTCTTGCAAATTACCTTGTTCATGTTTAAACAATATTTCTGCATTCTGAAGTTCCTTAGCCAAAGCTATCAATAAACCTTTATTCTTATGAATTACATTTGCCCATTCTTCCCAAGGAAATTCATCTATCTGAGATATATTATATTGTGTGGGAAGAGCACTTATATTTTTCATAAGCATATTTGTTAAATTTGTTCTAAACCCATTAATACTTATTGCTACAATGTCTCCTTCTATACAATACAAGCCTTGATTTAGGTTTTCTGTATTTGTACAAGAAGAGAAAAAAGTTTTAACCCTTTCTGTATCTGACATGATCTGGAAACAAACCTTCTTTTTATCTACACGAGTAACTAATTCAGAAATTGTTTCAACTTTTTCTATTCTTGCTGAACACAATGTATGATTATGATAACAAGAATGAAAAATACTTTTATCTTGATTAGGTAAACAGATAACTTTAGACTGAAATTGTAAACATGATGACAGATCTAATTGTTCTAATTCAGAATTTTCATTGTTAAATGCAAAATCTGTATACTGTAATTTATAATACACTAATTGTGTATTGCTGACGGGTAATCCCAAGACAGTGATTGGAACCAAAATTTGTTCTTGTCCTGCTATCGGAATCATAGAAGAACTATAACAAACATCCTGTTTACATCCTATCCATTTATTTACCCTTAAATCTGTATGATTTATAGCATATACATATTCTCTGGGTAAATTCTGTAAAATGCCAAGAGGGGTTATTCCACTCTGAAATGCTTGTGCAATTATTTTAAAATTAGTGGAATATTCAGTCTGGATCTCTAAACATGCTCTGGCAATATGAGAATGTTGTTCACTTAACATTAAATCAAGAGTAATATTTTGAAGATGTAAAATAGATGGACCCATTATATTAGCTGTTTTAATAACCATATTTTCTAAAATTTAATTTAAATTTCTCTGTATTTTAATCCCGTTACTACCCACTAAACCAGCTGTCTCAAGATCAGACTTTAAAGTATTAATGTCCATACTATTAGTAATACTCCCAATTGTGCCAATCCCTCCTAAAATACCTTCAACAATACCACGCTTATTTCTGTTATGATTTCTACTATTAATTCCAAACCATCTTTCAATACCCAATTCCATATTAACCAAGTGTCCTTGACATTGTGGAAACCTTGTAGAAATTTTCCATTCTGAAACATTAAAGTTCCACAATATAATGACAAACTTTCCCTCTCTCAAAAGAGTTCTGGATTGGAAATGGTTAATCTGAAATGGATTTGCTGAGACACTTTTCTTACCAACACATGGAGTTTTCCCAGGAGACCTTACAACAACACTTCCCTTCGCACATTTCATTGGATAATTTACTATTGATATGCAACATTCATATATACCAGTATCATTCAAAGATACTCTCATTTGTTGATAAACAAATGTATTATTGATCCAATTCACACTACCATAAATTCCTTTATGAATTATCATAGTAGAACTGTGAAGAAAACTTCCCAAAAATTCATCGTTCCTTTTCCAAGTTACCAATGAATCTTGAGATACATATATTTTTGTTTTACGTATCAAATGCAAACTATCATTAGCTTCAAAAATGTTCAAAGATTGTTACCTTTTACAAATACTGACCAAAAACTCCTTCCCAAAATATTACATTCAAAAGTTCCAGTTTTGTTGTTTAGTCTATAAGATCCCTGCATTTTAACAAAATTTGTTTTAGATTCTATTTTAACGTTGATTTCGATATTATTGCTATGAATGAAATACAATTGCAGACAGCAATCATATCCCTGACCTACACAAACATATCCATACAAATCTTCAGCTGTATCAATATCAACGTATCTAAAATCATGATTCTTATCAAATGCATTAATATCAATAACTCTCTCATTTTTGTCCTTTCTATTGATATTAATGTTTTTATCATTTTGTTCCTCTGAATTGACATCAATGTCTACATCTCTTTTGTCTCTGAATAATGTAATGTCTTTGTAGTGTAATTCTTCAATCCTGTTAACCTCTGCATAGCTGGAACAGTTGGTGATATATTTTACCACAAATAAAATTGTCACGAGACAAAAGATGAATCCTGTGATGATGATGAATTTTCTCTCTCTAAAACCTTTTTGTTGAGCTGACATCTTTTCTTCCTTTTGGAATCCACAATTTCTCCAGGTTAAATTTTTGTAATTCATTCCTGGAAAAAGAAATGCAGCATCATTATCTCGGATTATAAAGTTTGCATTGATCAGTGTGCACCCACGTTTTTTGTTGTCTACGTGCATTTTTCACTGAATTGAGGGGCCTTTGTACCTGTACCATCACCCCTTGAACATCCAAGATGTCAAATGGACCTTCCCAATTACTTTGCCACGGTCCACTTTTCCTGAAACTTTTTACCATGAGCTGACCTCCTTTCTCAAACATAGAAGTATGTGGAGGGACCATTTTTTGCATACAGGTAGCTGCATGTGGCAAAATACTATTCAAATTGTCCTGCAACATCTGCAACCATTTTGATTTCTCTATTGCCTCCCTTTGAGGTGTAGACAAAAAAGGTTCATGTGGAAACACAAGCGGCATTTTCCTCCCTGTCATCAATTCAAAAGGAGAATACTTTGTAGCAGCAGAAGTTGTGCTTCTTACACTCATTAAAATAAAAGGAATAACATCAACCCAAGTATTTCCTCTGTCTAACAACATTTTTGCAATTCTAGATTTGATAGTCCTATTCATCCGTTCAACAATTCCTGCAGACTGTGGATGATATGGTACATGAAATCTCTGTTCAATTCCCAAAATTTTACACATTGCCTGCATGATTTTACCTGTAAAATGGGATCCTCTGTCACTACTGAGGTTTGCTGGTATACCCCAGACTGGAAAAACATGATTAACCAACATCCTAGCAGTTGTTAAAGCATCATCTTTGCGTACTGGAAGAATTTCAATCCACTTTGAGAAAATGTCAACTAAAATCAATGCAAATCTGAATCCATTTTTTCCTGATGGTAATGGCCCTATATAATCTATTTGTATAGAAGACCATGGTCCATCTCCTGGAGGAATTCTTTGTAAAGGAGGTTTCTGACCCTTTGGTCTAGGATTCACTTGTGCACAAATCAAACAAGATTTGATTACACTGTCCACTGTCTCTTCCATTTTGTCCCAATAGAATTTCTCTTTGAGAATTTCAAGCAATTTTTGCTTACCAATGTGACCTAAACTGTCATGGTTAAATTTAGTGAATTCCACCTGTAGGTGTTGTGGTACAACTGGACACAATAAACCGTCAGCGTCGTGACATAGGATCCCGTTTTCAAAAACCAAGGAAGATCCTAAATCATCCGATGAAGGGCAAGAGATGGACTTGTCTCTCTCTTGTTCCTCAGAAAACGAAGGTAAATGTGTGTCTGTCTTTTTCACAACATTAATTGAGACCGTTTCAGGTTGAATTACTAACTCTCCATGCAAAGCTGCTTCCTTTGCTAATGTGTCTGCCTTTCTATTGCCTACAGATAACTCATTATTATCTTTTTTGTGTGCTGGAATTTTTACAATAGCATATGCAAGAGGATTACTCTCTGCAAGGTCAAAAACTGATTCTAATGTCTCTTTCTGCACAAGAGTTTTGTTGGATGAATCTACAAAACCTCTTCGTTTCCAAATAGGTAAATAATCAGTAAGAGAACGAACAACATATGAGCTATCACTATAAATCACTAGTGAGCCTCTATTCTCTTCCTTGTCAGTTGTCAATACAGTTTTTACTGCTTCAAGTTCTGCTCGTTGAGCTGAAAAATGTCCTGGCAACTTGTGTTGTATGACAAGATTACGCTTTGGATACCAAATTGCATACCCACTGTAATAATTACCTGACATACAATATCTCGAACCATCAACAAATACAGGTTCATCATTTTCCTCTGCCTCTCTACGAAAAAGAGGAGAATGTATTTCATGGACTTCACACAAACATTCATGTTCTAGCCCATTGTATTCCATCAACTGAGGAAGGATATACTTGGCATTGTGTTCAACCTGTATTTGTTTAGGTGACAGAGCCACTAACCATTGAGAAAATCTTTGGTTAGAGACTCCAGGAACATTTTTCTCAAAAAGGAACTTCAAGGTACTATGTGGTGTTTGCAAAATGATTTTGTTAAATCCTACAATATGCTCTGTTGCTTTTACTGCATAATGCACACCCACTAATTGTCGAACACATTCATCAAGTCCTCTCTCCACTGGGGTAATTAAACGTGAAAAATACCCAAGAATTCTCCAATCTTCTCCCTGTTTCTGAAGCAAAACAGCTGAGATGGCAATCTCTGAAGCATGCACTTGCAAAGCAAATGGTGCTTGTTTATCCACTGTCGCTAATGCAGGGGCTGACTGTAAATCATTTTTCAACATTTCAAAAGCTTTTTGCTGGACTTCAGTTCAAGGACCAAATTCACTATCCTCTGTATGTTTTAACAAGTCATATAGCGGTTTTGCCTTCTCTGCAAATGACTCGATAAAATCTCTGGAAAAATTTACCAATCCCAAAAATTGTCTCAATGCTTTGAATGTTGTTGGTACAGGTAAAGATGCAATAGCCTCTATACGTTCCTGTAAAGGCTGCTTCTTCCCTGGGCCAATCAAAATTCCTAGAAATTTGACCTCACTTTTCATAAGCTGAACTTTGCGTGTATTCAGCTTGAGACCTTCTTCTTGCAGAAGTGTGAACAATTCTGCCAGAAGAGTCAAATGCTCCTCCTCATTTTCACTTGAAAGAAGTATGTCATCTACATACTGAATTAAACAATCAGGTCTAGAGAAACTTGATAAAACATTTGCCAACGCCTGATGAAAAATAGACGGGGAACTATGAAATCCTTGAGGAAGTCTTGTAAAAACGTAAGAAACATTTTTATACACAAATGAAAATTTGTATTGACAGCTCTTGGCCAAAGAAATGCTAAAAAATCCGTTTGCAATGTCTAATACAGAAAACACTTTTGCATTAGCATTTAATTGCGACATGATATCTGGTGTTTCCGCTACAATAGGCGAACAACATGGTATGTATTTGTTTAGCATTCTTAGGTCAATCAAAAGTCTGTATGCACTAGGATCATCTCATTTAGCCACAACCCATAAAGGATTATTTGTTACAGAATTTGCTTTCCTGATGATACCCTGTTCCAAAAACTCTTGAATGATCAATGAGATAGGTTCATCAGAATCTGGTGGTAATTTATATGGCTTCACGAAAGGATGATCCTTGCCTTCAACATTAACTTCAATGCCTTTAAATAATCCAACATCATTCTTTTTTTGACTCCAAAGCTTTTTGTGTGACTGTACCACTTGTTTTAACTTCAAATTCTCTCCTGTATCAGGCCATTTGTAATCATTGTCAACTGTTTCTGTCAAACATATGCTTCCCACTTCTGAATAATCAGCTGGATCAATTACCACAGGCTTACGATTAGCTGAACCTTTCCAAAGCACTCCATTGCCTAAATCAATAATCCACCCTCTTTGATACAAAATATCAGTTCCAATGATATTTTCAGATCCTTTACAAAACCACATGTCTATTTCAGTTTTCAAATGACCTGGGATTTCAAAAGAAACATTTTTACACATTTTAGCTTGAGAATCACCTGTTCCATTAAACCCAACAATTGTGCAAATTGCTGCATCCGATAAAACAGGTAATTTCAAACCAGTGACACTAATCTGAGCACCAGTGTCTAAAAGAGTTTTCATTTTTTGTCCATTAATTTTAACCTTTAAATAAGGTCGACCACTCTTGTCTAAAAATATAGGCGCTACAGGGACTTAAGAGTGGTATTCAATCTCTTTTTCCTCTATCTGTCATGGAGAAGATAACAATGGCTGTCTCCCACTGCTATCACTGATTGAATGTGCATTCATATTTTTACCAATCTCTTTTAGCTCTTTCCTCAAAGGGGCATAGGGAGAAAAAGTTTGAACTTCTTCTGTTGAAGGTGGGGCAGAAGGTTTAATGAATACTAATCCATTTTCTTTCCCAATGTTTTTCGACTCAATATATTTTAAATACTTCCTACATTGTGATTTATAATGACCAGGCTTCTGACAAAAGAAACAAGTCATTGGTCTTTTCTTATCAACCTGTCTTACCCTGTCGTTCCTAAAGGTGGCAGCACCGCCTGCTTTTACATTATTCTGAATGTCTATGTCAGAATTACTATTCTGAATGACAGCAATTTTTGTTTTCAAATTACTATGTTTCAGCTGTCTTCTTACAAGATCTACAACTGAAGTTGCATCGTCCAGAGTTTCTTTTTGACTGGCTAACGCCATCGATGCAGGATCTAGATATGTAAATTTCCAAACAAATGCCCTTATTAATGCAGAATTCTCATCTCCCACTGCATATACCATTTTAAATGCCTTTGCAAATGTTTCACGAAAATGATATGGGTTGTCATGTATTGTAACCTTTAAAGAATTCAAAATCTCAGCAGTCGGAGTTTCCTCCCCTGTGATACACATCAGTAACTGACGCAATCTTTCAGATGCATCAGTATGTACTTCAGTTCCATATTCATCAATGTAAGGTGTTTTAACTAAACGTCTTGCTATATGATTAGGAACCCATAAACAGAAAATTTTATTCCTTTGCTCATCAGTCAAATTGAAACGATCACAAAAACTTTCAAAAACATCCCCATTGCGAAACACATCTGCTTTCAAGTCATAATGCGGGATATCTTTCAAAATTTTCATCAACTGATCATGTATTTGCAATTTAAGTTTAGACGCTCTATCTAATAACTTTTGCTTTCGAACGTCACATTCTGACGGTTCGTCTAACTCAACAGGATTCTCCGGTATAAGAGACGATGTTGCCGCAGCTGACTGTTTTCTCTTTGCAGCCTCCTTTGTAAGTATCGAGATCTGTTTGTTTTTTGAAATTGTCTCATTCTGCATTTCTATTTCATTCTCTAAATGCTCAATATACGTACAAAAAGTATCACAACTTGAACAACTAGGTTCCAAAGGTACATTCTCTTGTGTTTGCATAATTTCCGTTACATTTTGACTTGCTGACTCACTACACAAATCATTTGTTTATCTGACTCATCAAAAACCATTGTATTAAAAACTGAAACTAATTTCATTATATTTCGTAATTTTTTCTTCGTTTTAGCTAATGAAAATCTAGTTTTATCAATTTCATTATTTGCCTGTAGGCATTGCTGAAACATAGATTTCCATAACTTAGCATCAGAAAAATGACTGGCTAAACCTTCAAATTCTAAAGTACTTTCTTCAGCAATTACATTTATAAATTCCATATTTTGGTACTCACCGAATATAAAACTTTTCCGTTTTCCGCTGGACTCTAATTAAACCGTCTGTCAAGACTTCTGATCCAAAATCCTCTGGTCTTCACGAATCAAAGTAGCGATTCTAGGTTCTTTCAATAATTGCAAAGTTTTTTCTGTTCCTCACTTTCCCCTCTGAACAACGGAAAAGTGGCAAAAACTTCTGACGATTGAAACTGGCTGGCGTCCGCCAATGAAATAAATGGCTTAATATTGTATAAAAAGCCTTCAATAATGATGATTCTCATGAGACGAATTTTGGAATTATTTCTGCTTGAGTCAGCTTAAATCAAAACCGTGTGTTTTATTGTACACACATAAACTTGGAAAATACTTACAAAAATAGTACATTCATATTCAGAATTAGTGTTGTTTCATATATGCAAAAAATGTTCAAATATAGTTCATTTGTTTCAAAGATCTGAAAAAGTTCTTAGAGTCAATAGACATGTGCTTCCTTTGTCTTGGTGTTTTTAAAGATGGCTGATTAACCTCTTGTGTCTTGGAAGTAATTCTGTGTGCATAGGAAAGCTGTGTGTGGCTTGGAGGCAGGAAATGTAACAGAGATGTGTCTTGGAAGCAGGATGTGTGTGTAAAGAGGCACAAGACTGGATTCCTTGTGTCTATATGAACTCAGTCTTTCAAATTCGCGCCCAAACACAAATCCCTCCCATACACTCCCCTTTTCTCCTCCTTTCCAAGAGTGGGGGCTAGAGTAGATATACAAGCCACTTTAACATCTGTTTCACTTTACCAAACCTTTTAAACATGAAACAGGATATATGTGAGATAGACGTTCAGACCAAACATCAGACCTCTTAAAACATAAACGCATAAATCAAACAGAGTATCGGTTACATAGGAAAATTTCCAACCAAAACATATATTATTTACAAAATCCATCAAATTCTGACAGGGTCTTGACCTGCATTTTCAGTCAATGAATGGCCATTTGAATATCACTAGCTCAAAGTCCTATCATTCAAACAAATATGGAAAATGCATATTCTTTTCAATAAAGCCAATTAAAATTTAGATATTAAGAATATAACAAAAGCGCCCCATCCTGACGAGCTCACGCGCAGAAGCGAACGCATACGTGAGTAGCGCCCGCATATAAAAACGGTGGTCAACCCACACATGTGAGGTATCGCCGCAATCGTTAGACCGAGAGAAATATTTCTAGCCCTAGACCTCCTCTGTAACTTAAACATGCAACCTGTAGAATTTTTTAAACTTCACCTATTGAGATTTTTAAGGGTAAAAGTTTGATGCCATTCCATGAGAGGGCGCTATTTTGAAGCGTGACATGTTGGGTATCAATTTACTTGGCGTAACATTATGTTTCACACTATAAAAAAATTGGGCTAACTTTACTGTTGTCTTATTTTTTTTTTTCAAAAAAGTGAATTTTTTCCAAAAAAAGTGCGCTTGTAAGATTGCTGCTCAAATACAGTGCGAAAAAAAGTATTGCAATGACCGCCATTTTATTGTCTAGGGTGTTAGAAACAAACAATATATAATGTTTGTGGGTTCTAAGTAATTTTCTAGCAAAAAACTGTTTAAAAAAACTGTTTTAAACTTGTAAACACCCAAATTTCAAAATGAGGCTAGTCCTTAAGTGGTTAATAAAAAGAGTAAACGCCCCTCATTTAAACTGGTTCTTTTTCCAGTGCCAGGGGCATCAGCCTCCAGGCAGTCGCGACGGTCTCCACAGTCAGGTTCAACAGGTAAACCTCAGGGTCAATCCCAGGGACAAAAGAGGTCCTGGGGGAAGAAACCCGCAAAACTTAAAGCTAGAGCCTCTTTATGAAGGGGCGCCCCCGCTCGCTCGAGTGGGGGGAAGACTTCTGCAGTTCTCAAAGGTCTGGCAGGAAAAATTTTGCGACAGATGGGTGGTCTCCACAATAGCTCTAGGTTACAAACTAGAGTTCCGAGAATTCCCGTCTCCTCGTTTACTCAGGTCAAATGTCCCCAAAGATTCAGAGAAAAAGAAGTCTCTCTTTCTAGCGTTAGACCGACTTTTGTCACAAAAGGTGATCATGGTGGTCCCAGTGGAAGACCAGGGGTCAGGGTTTTATTCAAACCTTTTCACGGTACCAAAACCAAATGGGGATGTCAGACCCATTCTAGATCTCAAACTAAACTGGTTGCTGAAGATTCGCTCTTTTCGCATGGAATCAATTCGATCAGTTGTCTCCATCCTACAAGGGGGAGAGCTTCTGGCATCATTCGACATCAAGCATGCATACCTGAATGTACCTATTTTCCCTGCTCACCAGAAGTATCTGCGTTTCGAAGTAGAAACATTTCATTTTTTTTTTTTGGGACACTATTCACTTGAAGAATGAATGGAAATACAATTCACCACCAATAGCACTCACAGGATCGAATTACTTCACCCCCGGGAAAGAAATATTTGGAGCGCAAGGATTATGTAATCCACAACTGAAGGATATCACCAGAAACGGCAAAATAAGAACACGATTAGAATTAGAGGAAAGGAATGGATGGAAGATGAATGAATGGAATTATAATCAATTAAGGCACTTAGTCCGCACAATAACACATCCACTGAGAGATGAAACGAATCTAACCGCACTGGAAAAGTTATGTAGTAATGAAACACCATTGAAAAACGGAACATCAAAAATCTATAGTATACTGACAGATTTGGATGCACAAGAAAGACCAGAAAGCATAAAACAATGGGAAAAAGAAATGAACTTAAAAATAGATAACCAAAAAGTGGAAAAAATGATAGAAACGGGATATAATAAGGCTTGGGACATGAAGACGATTGAAATGAACTACAAACTAGTAACAAGATGGTATATGACCCCAGTAAGAATACATAAATTCCAACAAGACAAAACTTCTTTGTGCTGGAGAAAATGTGGCCAAAGAGCAACGATTACACACTTATGGTGGGATTGCCCAATAATAATGGAGTACTGGAAGGAAGTGTTAAATAACATAAAGGACATAACTGAAGAAGAAATAGAACAAAACATCTGGACTTGCCTTTTTCATATTCATAATAAACCGAAGAAACAATATATGAAATCAATAGTCCCTATCCTCCTGAATGCGGCTAAGGCCTTGATTCCTAAGAATTGGCTAAAAAGTGGAAAACCAGATATAAGAACTTGGCTAGAGGAAATAGATTAATATTACAAAATGGAAAGAGGGGAGAAAAGGGACAATAGTAGATGGGAAAGTTGGAAAAAATATAAAGTCTCAGATGCTTATTTAGATAAGATGAAAGAAAGAATAGGTGCGGAGTCGAGTCAAGTTGATAAATAATAAAAAAGTGTGGACCAGACATAGGGGAGGGGGAGGGGGGGGGTGGGGGGAAATAAGAGGGATGGAGAGAGAATAAGATAATAGTGGGTTTATATTTAGAGGAGGGGACATGCCTGTGGCTTTTAAATTTATTAAATAAGATCCTTGAAGGAAAAAATAATAAAGATGAGAACAATCCACAATGATGTGAAAAATGATAAAGTTTGACACATAAAGTTGATATAATGTCTCTCAGAAAAATTTTCGCTAAAGTGGAAAAAAAAAAAAAAAGAAAAAAAAAAAAGAAACCTTTCATTTTCAGTTTGTAGCCTTGCCTTTGGGTCTAGCTACTGCACCTCGGGTGTTTACAAAACTTCTGGCCCTTCCTCTGGCCAAATTAGGGACTCAAGGTATAACAATAATAGCATACCTGGATGACCTGCTCTTAATAGACCAGTCGGTAGTCCGCTTGAATCAATGTGTAGTCACCACCACAACTACTTGGAATACCTAGGTTGGGTCATCAACCTAGAGAAATCTTCTTTAAAGCCAGTAAGAAGATTAGAGTACTTGGGTCTGGTCATAGATACAGCCCAAAAGAAGGTGTTTTACCCCAGACAAAGATCAGCACCATAAAGGAGCTGGTCCAAGGGGTCAGGGCAAAGAAAGGTCCTTCCATTCACCTTTGTATGAGGTTATTAGGGAAGATGGTGGCTTCATTTGAAGCAGTTCCCTATGCTCAGTTTCATTCGAGACTACTGTAAAACAATATCCTATCAGCCTGGAACAAAAAGATTCAGGCACTAGATTTTCCAATGCGTTTGTCGCCAAAAGTGCGCCAGAGCCTCAGTTGGTGGAGGATATCCGAGAATCTGCAGAAGGGGAAATCCTTCTTACCGGTTACCTGGAAGGTGGTAACAACAGATGCCAGCCTTTCAGGTTGGGGAGCAGTCCTGGAAGAAGTGTCTGTCCAAGGGAAATCATCCAGAACCGAAAACACCTTGCCCATCAACATTCTAGAGATTCGGGTAGCGCGTCTAGCCCTAAAGGCCTGGACATTCAGGCTGCAGAATTCTCCTGTCAGGATTCAATCAGACAATGCCACAGCAGTGGCTTATATCAATCACCAAGGGGGCACCAGAAGTCAGGCAGCTCAGGCAAAGGTAAACCATATTCTAACCTGGGCAGAAGAACATGTGCCGTGCATTTGGGCAATCTTCATTCCAGGGGTAGAGAACTGGCTGGCAGACTACCTAAGTTGCCAGCAGTTGTTCCCGGGGGAATGGTCCCTTCACCCTGAGATCTTCCTGCCTATATGCCAAGGATGGGGGATCCTGGATGTAGATCTGTTTGCATCCAGGTTCAACAAAAAGTTGAAAGCTTTGTGTTAAGAACAAGGGATCCACTCGCATGCGGAACAGATGCGTTGGTGACTCTATGGGATCAATTCTCATTGATTTATGCATTTCCTCCTATTCTAATGCTACCTCGACTTCTTTGCAGGATCAAGCAGGAAAGGAAGTCGGTAGTTCTTGTGGCCCCAACATGGCCCAGAAGATCTTAGTATGCAGAAATAGTAAAGATAGCGGTAGGAAACCCATGGACCTTACCACCACATCCAGACCTGCTATCTCAGGGACCAGTGTTCCATCCTACTTTAAAAACGCTAAATTTAACAGTTTGGCTATTGAATCCCACATTCTAAGGAATCGTGGGCTTTCAGGCTCAGTGATACCTACCTTGATTAATGCAAGGAAGCCAGCTTCCAGAGTCATTTATTATAGAGTCTGGAAGGCATATGTTTCTTGGTGTGAATCCAGGGGTTGGCATCCTAGGAAGTATGTCATAGGTAGAATTCTTGCCTTTCTGAAAATGGGGCTAGAGATGAAGCTGGCCTTGAGTACTATCAAGGGCCAGGTCTCGGCCTTATCAGTGTTGTTTAAACATCCACTGACTTTGCATTCTTTGATCCAAAGCTTTATACAGGGGGTAACGTGGCTTAATCCTCCGGTTAAAGCGCCCCTGAACCCTTGGGACTTGAATTTAGTTCTGTCGGCATTACAGAAACAGCCTTTTGAGCCGATACAACATGTTCCTTTGGTCCTTTTGACAAGAAAACTAGTTTTTCTGGTAGCCATTTCTTCTGCAAGAGGGGTATCAGAGCTGGCGGCTCTTTCTTTTAAAGAGCCATATTTAATCGTTCACAAGGATAGAGTGGTATTGCGTCCTCATCCTAGCTTTCTGCCAAAGGTGGTTTCAGGTTTTCACCTAAACCAGGATATTGTTTTATCTTCAGTTTTTCCGGAACCCTGTTCTAAGGAAGAAAAGTCACTACACTTTTTGGATGTAGTGAGAGCGGTCAAGATCTATTTGAAGGAGACTGCTCAGATTCAGAAAACAGATGTTTTGTTTGTGTTGCTGGAAGGTCCTAGGAAAGGACAGGCAGCATTGAAATCCACTATTGCCAAATGGATTTGGCAGGTAATTATTCAAGCTTATGGCTTGAAGTAGAAGGTTCCACCTTTTCAGGTCAAAGCGCACTCCACCAGGGCTGTTAGTGCTTCGTTGGCAGTGCATCACCAAGCCTCCATGGCTCAAATCTGCAAGGCTGCAACCTGGTCTTCAGCCCATACATTCACCAGATTCTATCAGGTGGATGCAAGAAGGCATGAGGATGTTGCCTTTGGGCGCAGTGTGCTGCAGGCTTCAGTATAGGTCCTCAGGTCTGATTGCACCCTACTTTTGTTGTGTCAGGTGGCATTGCTCTGGGACATTTCAGACAGTAATTACTGTGGCTCTGTGTCCCCTGATGTATAATAAAGAAAATAGGATTTTTATAACAGCTTACCTGTAAAATCCTTTTCTTGGAGTACATCACGGGACACAGAGGTCCCTCCCCTCTCTCTGGTTACATGTGTATTGCTTTACTACAAAACTGAGGTACGGGGAGGGGTTATTTGGGGAATTGAACTTTCTATTTAGGGTGTGCCAGTGTCCATCACCTAAAGGTGCCATATAACCCAGACAGTAATTACTGTGTCCCATGATGTACTCCAAGAAAGGATTTTACAGCTAAGCTGTTAAAAAAATCCTATTTTTTTTCAGGTTATACCTGTTTTTTGTTTACCACACTCAACAAAATTGTTTCCTTTTACAAATGCCTTGTATGATTCCCATATAGAGGGGCCAATTGTTTTGCTATAGTTCTCTAAGAAAAAGTGTGTTATTCCTCTTATAAGGGTATCTAGGTGCTAATATTAAATTATTTATCTTCTAGTTAATTTATTTTCATGGTTTTCCTTTGATTATGAGTTTAATAGGAACATGCTCAGAGATTTTTATTGGGAGAGTTTCTGTTTCTTAAAGTTGTTTCCCTTGATGATGATCTAAATATTTCATGTCTATCATTTTATATATTTTATTATTATTATATATTATATATTATATTATATATATTATATAAGTCTTTTCCGTTTAGATGTTTAACTCTTTTTATATTTAGTAGCTATGGTTTTAGAAGCATTGCTTGTGTAGGGATCTGCTGCCTTCTACTGATTGTATTTGTAAATAGATGTGATGCTTACATCCCAGTCTTAGTCTGTAGGGTTTAGTATTGAGTTGGCCCACCCTTTGCAGCCATACCAGCTTCAACTCTTCTAAGAAGGCTGTCCACAATTTTAGGTCCAAATCATTTGGTGGACGGGGGATTATGGTGTGGGGTTGTTGTTCAGGGGTTGGGCTTTGTTCCTTAGTTCCAGTGAAGGGAACTCTTATGCCCCGTACACACGGTCGGATTTTCCGATGGACAAAGTCCGATCGGAGCGTGTTGTCGGAAATTCCGACCGTGTGTGGGCGCCATCGGACATTTTCCATCGGATTTTCCGACACACAAAGTTGGACAGCAGGAGATAAAATTTTCCGACAACAAAATCCGATCGCGTCAATTCCGACCGTGTGTGGCCTGTTCCGACGCATAAAGTGCCACGCATGCTCAGAAGAAATTCAGAGACGGGACAGCTCGTTCTGGTAAACTTAGCGTTCGTAATGGATACAGCACTTTCATCACGCTGCAATGTTAAAAATGGTTTAATACAGCGCACTCTCTTCTTCTTTATAATGTGACAAGAATTAAGTCGTTTTGCTGCTCATATTCACACACACTTCTCACAAAGTTTTATTTGTGTTTTTTTAGTGGGATTCCCTCAATATATTGTTATTAGTTGTCACATCTGACAGTTTTATTTTTTTTTTATTTTTTTTTTTGGATTTTCAGCCTTTTTTTTTCTTTTAATGTTTGGATTTTTTCCAAGGCTGATCTTTGTTCAATGTTATTTTTATTTTTACTCCAGAATATTTTTGGGTGTGTTTTGTGTGTCAAGTTACCCCAACACCATTGAGATCTTTTATTATTTAATCTCCAGGAGATTGTTTGGTGTTGGTGTCCCTTGTTCATTTCACATTGTATATTTGAAATGTACCTGAATCCTCACAAACCAACTGTCATTTTTGAAGTTAAACACATAGGAGAGTATAATTCAAAACAAAAATCCTTTATTAAGGGATCAGAACCAAACAAAGAGGAAGGCAACACTGGATCAACAGGAGAAATTAGCGAAGCCTGGGACCCCCACGGCAGACATCAATTCTTCAACATCAAAATTGGTGGCCTGAGGAGTCCATATGTAAGGGAGGGCAATCTGGTCCAGAATTCGCAGAGATCCGGATAGTAGCAGATGACATCTGTGTCCCCAGGCTGTGGTACCACAAGAGGCTGCATCTTTTGGCCAACCAGACTGAACCCAGGGCAATCACTGTCTGGTCTTCCTTCCACGCTTCCTTCCGGGCTGTGGCTGTGCAGTTGGAGATGTGGCAGGAGGAGGAGTAGGACCTGGAGGAGGAGGAGGAGGAGGAGGACTGGGAGGACCTGGAGGAGGACTGGGAGGACCTGGAGGAGAGGGAGGAGGAGGACCTGCAGGAGGAGGAGGAGGACCATCCCAAAGCTGTGTGTGAGGTGTAATTTGGCCCCTCATACCTTTCTCCAGAGCCTCTGATATGAGGGCCTCACACATGGCTTTTTGGCCCTCCTCCATCCTCTGCATTTTATATGCTATGAATGCAGCAATGTTCTCCTGCATGGTGTGGGGTGCTCCAAGGACCTCTGAAGCCCTCCAAAAGAATGCTATAGCCACCTCCTCTAGGGTACTCGTCCTACTGCCACTTTCTGTTTTCAGGTGTGGTGGAGGGACCTTGATATCAGCCAACCGGCTTGGCCCGGCCACCTCCTGGCTGAGACTTCCCTGTGTATGAAAAAGGGACATGGTTGTAATGTTTTGCATCATCAATCACAATCCTAAATTAGTACTCCCAACTAACATCTAGTTAACATCATTGATTGGAAAAGCAGAAATATTTAGAAGAATGCTATACCTGGCTCAATCTGGGCTACTCCACATGTGGCCTGGAAGGCCCAGGTTGGGCGTCAGAAGCCTCAGCCGGGGGGGAAGGAAGCGTGGAAGGAAGACTGGAGAGGGATGGCCTGGGTTCAGTCTGGCCTGCCAGAAAGTGCAGCCTGTCATAGTACAACATCCTGGGGACATAGATGTCATCTGCTGCTCCGGATCTCCGTGAATCCAGGACTTTCTTGTGCTCCCTTAGATATGTGCTCCTCAGGCCACCAATGAAAATCTTTAAATAAGTGATGTCTGCCGTGGGGATCACCTGCTTCACAATTTCACACAATTGCTCCAGTGCTGCCTTCCTCTTTGCTTGGTTCTTGAAATGGGGGTGGGTAATCTCCCACAGACAGGGCAGCTCACTTAGCATATCTATGAATACTGACATGAAGTCATTATCTTTCATTAAGATATCCATGTTCACTGCAAGACACAATACAAGACAAAGCCTAATGTCAGACAAAACTCTCCTAATCTTGTTACAATATAGGCCTCAATCTAGAAGCAGTATAGGCACAAGTTTGGCTCTTACCTTCGTTCTTACGATCGGCGCGTCCAATGCTCCTTCCTCCGCTCACAGATCGTGTGTTACGCTTTATACACACTGCGCATGCGTGTAACTCCGCCCGCCCCAGACGTTCTTTCTAGTCTATTCCCCGCCCCTTTTCGTTCGGCGCAGTGGGTGAAGAGCACATGGCGGAGTTACAGCAGGTGCGTGCTAATTCTAACAACGAGGAGGAGGAGGAGGAAAGCCCGGATCCAGGCATGTCCCGATCCAGAAGGAGACGTTTTAAGGCCACAAATATGTCGTTAGGGGAGATGTTGGAGATGGTCGACATCATGAAGAAGTCCGACTATGACGGAAAATATGGGCCTTACCCCAACCCCAACATCCGAAAGGCCAAGATCATGGCGACAGTGGTCAGGAGTCTTGAGAGGAATTTCGGGGTACGACGATTGAAAGATCAGCTCAGGAAGCGGTGGTCGGACCTGAAGTTGAGAGAGCCAGAGCAGTACCAAAAGATCCAGAGAGTGCTGCAAAAAAGTAAGTAGTTGTGCTGTGTTCCTTTTCTTTCTGTCTTTATTCCATTCGTTCTGCTCCATATGCTTTTAGTAATTGTAATGTTTCAAAAGGTCAACTTTAATGTTCATGGGCCCATTATTCGTTCGTATCAAACATTTTTCTTTCGGCCTCTAGAACACCATTGCATTTTCACACATTTTTGGGGGCCTACTTGGATGCCAAATATTTGTTTGTGTAGATGGGTTTAGGGGGGCCACACAGGTGCTCCAGTGTATACTATAGGGGGGCTACATCTGTGAAGCTTGTACCAAACAGGTAAAGTATTGCAGCTTGACAAAGGGCAATAAAAAATATACATCTTGGAACTCGGCTAAAATAGACAATTGTACCCCACTTCCAAGCAATGTTTCCTATTTCTAGTTCTGCCATCAAATATCTGTGTGCTAATTATACCATTTTTGTTTTACATAGGGGAGAAAAGACTCGGACACCCCTCATCCCAGGAGACCAGAGACCCCCCCCCCTCTGGAAGAAGGGGAAATACCGCAAACCCAAGAAGCTGAGCAGGAGGAAGAAGAAGATGTGGTGGAGATTGGCACCACAACAGGTGAGTGTCTGCGACCACAGGCTCAGGTAAAAGAGATGGATGGTGGCAGATTTTTGAAACCTTTTTTTTTGTTCTTTATCTCTTTTTAGGTGATCGTGATCCAGAACGCTTTACATCTGAAAGTGCCCAGATACTCATCGGGGAGATCATGGGGTGTAATCTCCAATTGCAAAACATTCAGCAACAAATCACTGATGTTATTAAAAAAAATAATAACATCATTGATGTTTTGGGGCGAATTTAAACCCCACAAAATCACCTGTTTTATGTTTACTAAAATTTTTACAATGTTTAGAAAAGCCAAATTTGGAGGATGCACACAGTGTGCCAACATGTGCTATCTGCCATCACGGGAGATCAATGGACGCGTTTTGGAGGTGCAACCCCTTCCTCAATTATAAAGTCGCATTGAGGAAGGGCTTGCTCCCCCAAAACACGTCCCTTGATCCCCCCTGATGGCAGATAGCACATGTTGACATTCGTAAATTGGTGTGCATCTTCCAAATTTGGCGTTTCCAGGGGTGATTTCCCCCCATCTGAACGCTATATCAAACACAGTTCCTAAATACTCATGTCTGATATAGCCTTCAGGTTTTACCATATGTGAACTTTGTAAGTTCAAGTTTTTTGGCTTTCTTGTTGGTTTTACACAGGCCTGTTTTATCTGAAATGGATATTTCGATTTTTGATAATGCTACTGCAAAAATTGTTATACAACAAACATGTTGGTTTGTTTTAAAAACCTTGCGTAAATGCACATGTGATTGTGCAGCTATAAAAAAGTGCCTTACTCAAGAATGTGTGGATTATTGTCTCAACACTACAACACTTTTGGGGTGATGTAATTGCTGTTTTATACACAAATGGGGGTTATTTCCTAAGGGCAATTACACTTTGCTCTACAAGTGCAGGTTCAGTGCAGTTGCAAGTGCACTTGTAGTGAAATGTGTTTTGGCATTTAGGAAGTACCAGCCAACACTATTTTTTATAAGGTTACCCAATCACGACATTTTCTGCACTCAAAACATTTCTGTCAGGGTCAGCTAAAACAAACACAAGCAGTAAATGTCCACCAAGAATTTCTTTTGTTTGTTTTTTATTTGAAAAAGGTGTCACAGATTCTCTGGCATATTGATAGCCCCCCTACCCGCAAAGAACTCCAGGTAGCGTAACCGGACATCACGGCATTCAGGGAGGGCAAGCCAGGACGGCCACTTTCAAGCGCCGTCAGTGTTGGTGGATTTGGGATTCCGGCCTCAGGCCCAACTGAGCCAGCATAGTTGGCTGAATGTTTTCTTAAAAAATTATGGAGAACACAGCAGGCAAGTATTATATGGTTCAGTTTATACTCCGCCATATGGATGGGTGTCAGAAATAATCGGAACCGGCTGGCCAGGATTCCAAATGTGTTCTCCACCACTCTTCGGGCTCTGGCCAGCCGGTAATTAAAAACCCTCTGTTCCGGAGTGAGGGTCCTCATCGGGAATGGCCGCATCAGGTGGTCCCCCAGCGCAAATGCTTCATCAGCAACGAACACAAATGGGAGACCTTCAACATTGTCCTCTGGAGGTGGCAAGTCCAAGCTGCCATTCTGGAGACGCCTGTAGAACTCCGTCTGGGCGATCACTCCACCATCGGACATCCGGCCATTCTTCCCCACGTCCACATACAAGAAGTCGTAATTAGCCGACACCACCGCCAACATCACTATACTATTAAACCCCTTGTAATTATAATAGTACGACCCCGAGTTGGGTGGTGGGACGATGTGGACGTGTTTCCCATCAATTGCCCCTCCGCAGTTAGGAAAGTCCCACCGCTGGGCAAAGTGGGAGGCCACAGTCTGCCATTCCTGTGGCGTGGAAGGAAACTTTTGAGGAAAAAACAATAAACATTACTATTTTTTCACAGAAACATGGCAAGCAGATTATACACAAACATTATGGGGCAACCTCCAGATAGCATTTAATAAGGGGAATTTAACAAGGCCAAAGTATAAGGTACACCTATCATATTCCCCCTCCCTCCCTCTCATGGGCCACTAACATTATAGGGGGGAGGAACTCTTGGACAGGTAACCCTCTTCACTTCATTGAGAGATGAATGCCTAAATACAGGGTATTACTTGGAACAGCTCCTCCTTAGTTACACTATTAGCAGACCACTGGACAGGTAAGAAGTGTCTGAATACAAAGATATAAATACACATTGTACACATTTGAGGACATTTGGACATTCTGCTATTACCTATCAAGATAATAATAGGATACAAAAACTTTAAACAGTTCCATTGGAAAGTATACAGGCAGGCCCTTGCACTACATGCTTTGGGGAATTCACCCATAAATCTGACAAGTAAAGAGATGGGTATAGTGTGTATGGGTTTGGCAAAGTCAGCAGATAGATGATTGAGGATAGAGAATTGGGATCAGCTGACTTAGCAGTTGGGGGGAGGGAGGGTTACCAAAAATTTGTGGACACCACAAAAAAAGCCTCTGGCACTCTGCCTGAATTTAAAGCTAAAATAACATTAACAAACATTTTAGGGGGTGTTTGGGGTAAAGCACTACTATGGAGCTGATAAAATACATTGTTAAGTGACTACATGAGGTGAATATAGGGCAGGAGACACCATGCTGGAGAGGTTATTGAAGGGCAAATATGTATGAAGGACATAAAATAATAGTTACATAAAAATCCAGCATGCATGAGAACAAAGGGGACATTCACAGCATATTACAATCATGGTCATTAGGGAATGAGGAAAGAAATACAAGACATTAGCAAACATTCAATACAATAAAATGTGATATAAAAGGAAAAAAATCTTACCTTCATATACTCCTTCTGCAGGACCTGTATGATGGCAGAACAGGTCTCTGGGATGATGATACCCAGAGCCTGGGGGGAGATGCCTGTCGAGAACTTCAAGTCCTGCAGACTTCTCCCTGTGGCCAAATACCGCAAGGTAGCGACCAACCTCTGCTCCGGAGTGATGGCTTGCCTCATGCAGGTATCCTGCCTGCTGATATAGGGGGTCAGCGAAGCCAACAAACAGTGAAATACGGGGTCCGTCATCCTGAGAAAGTTCCTGAAATCATCAGGATTATTCTCACGGATCTCACGGAGCAAAGGCATATGAGAGAACTGGTCATGCTGAAGCAACCAATTCTTGGTCCATGAACTCCTCCCCACCCTGTTCATGGACTGGACTTGTGTCAAGGTCAGGACCCCAACACCAAGCCCCCGCACAGCACGAACTCTACGAGGAGTACGCATACGAAACATGGCTAGAAAACGGTCGGCTGCTCAGAACGAAGTAACAGAACGCACTGAAGAACAGCAAGGCCTTTGAAGAGCGCCCTGAAAAACAGCAACGAGCAGGCAAGATCACACAGAAAACTCTGATACGAACTGACTGCACGCACTGAAGAGCAGATACAAACCCACAAGCACAAACTGAACGGCAGAAAACGGTCTGAAAGCCACGAGCCTGAAAAAGCGCGAATCGTCTCTCACCAAACTTTTACTAACACGAGATTAGCAAAAGGAGCCCAAAGGGTGCCGCGCTTGGTTCTGAACTGGCCTTTTCTAGTCTTGTCGTACGTGGTGTACGTCACCGCGTTGTTGGCGATCGGAAATTCCTAAAACTTTGTGCGACCGTGTGTAGGCAAAACAAGTTTGAGCCAACATCCGTCGGAAAAAATCCTAGGAATGTCCGAACAAAGTCCGACCGTGTGTACGGGGCATTAAGGTGTCAGCATACCAAGACATTTTGGACAATTTCATGCTCCCAACTTTTTGGGAACAGTTTGGGGATGGCCCCTTCCTGTTCCAACATGACTGCTTACCAGTGCACAAGCAAGGTCCATAAAGACATGGATATGCGAGTTTGGGGTGGAGGAATTAGACTGGGCTTCAGAGTCCTGACCTCAACCCAATAGAACCCCTTTGGGATGAATTAGAGCAGGGACTGTGAGCCTGGCTTTCTCGTCCAACATCAGTGCCTGACCTCACAAATGTGCTTCTGGAAGAATGGTCAAAGATTCCCATAGACATACTCCTAAACCTTGTGCACAGTCTTCCCAGAAGAGTTGAAGCTTTTAAAGCTGCAAAGGGTGGGACAACTCAATATTGAACCCTACAGACTAAGACTGGGGTGCCATTAAAGTTAATGTGCATATAAAGGCAGGCATCCCAATGCTTTTGGTAATATAGTGTATGTATATATGTGTATATATATATATATATATATATATATATATATGACACGTCTGGGTTTCTTAGCTCAGTGGTAGTGCCAAAACAGTGAGTTTACTCCACGCCAGATATGGTTTTCAGGGCTTTCCCTGAAAACCTAAAAAAACATCAAAACTTCACACAGATATGTCTTGCCACGCTGGGGTTCTCACCATCACTGTAAAAACAAAATATTCAGGCTCCTGGCTCTTGTGCAACTTTACTGCTCCAAGTACCTCTCCAGGGTCCCTCCTGAATATCAGTAACTTTTTGTTCCTCCTGATCATGAAACACATACCAATGTTTATGCACAATTAAGAAGAATTTGTAACTAATGGACTTTATAGGCATAACAAAGATAGACATTTTTATAAAAATGTTTCAATATTTATTACAAAAATAAAACTAAAAAGCACATACATAGACTTACATACATTCACAGATAATGCTTATGAGCATATTGACTACACCATATACATATTCAAATTAATAAATATAATAAAGAGAAATATTGGAAAATCAAACAATTCACTATTATCAATAATAGCAAGTTTCTGAAGAGACGGTGTATCATATAGCTCAGATCAGCTTGCTCTACATGTTACGCGTTCAATAACGCTTCATCAGGAGATTTTGATGTTTTCTATGAACAAAAGAATATGTATAAGTTCATGACATTTTATATATAAAAACCATACATAAATACATAAAAGTATATAAAAACCTGTTGCCCCCGTGACGTTGACAGTTGGGACCATGTCCCCAGCCCAAGCCATAACCCCTAGTGATGTATACAAGTATAGCCCAAAGAATGGAAACAGAGAACAGAAATACAAAAAGAAATTGGCATAAGGTGTGGGAAGACTATTATGGGAACGGATGTGACATTTGAAATTTTTTAAGTAGAAGAGCAGAGAAAGGTGAGCTTATCACTTTGAGGTTGAGGTTTAAAACTCAATTTCTACTTACGTTTTCCAATACGGAGATGAAGTAAAATAAGGTGAGCGGGGAATAGTATCCTTGGCCTTAGTGGATGGTCAGATAGAAGACAGATTTCCAAGTTAGTTTTGGAATGATCTGTATGTACTAGGGGTTATGGCTTGGGCTGGGGACATGGTCCCAACTGTCAACGTCACGGGGGCAATAGTTTTTTATATACTTTTATGTATTAATGTAGATTTTTTTTTTTTTTTCCACAAAAAAAAATGTATTGAAGGAAATTAAGGTGAGTTTACAGTGCAATACAGATGGAATAACATTTTGGAGTAGTTTACATGACTAGACAATACAATGAGAAGATACATGGCATAACCAATCCATAAAACATGGCATGGGTAACTTTTGAAGTTATTCAGTAGACTGTATGACATACAGGTTGATTGGTGTCGCTTTAATATATAGCCTTGAGAAGTCAAGTCTTATTAGTTGCTTTTCAAAGACCACCCCTTTAGGTGATTGGGACTGTACCTAATGGTAATTTCAATCCTAGAGGGATCAGCCTCCATTTTATGTTATGGGTTGTGATGGAAAGAGTTAGTTTATGAGGTCTAGTCATGTATAGAATTAAGGAGAAAGGGATAGAAGAAAGAGGGGAAAAGGGGAGTGAAAGGAGAATAAGGTGAGATAGAGGAGGATAGGGGTGGGAGGTAAGGGAAGAAGGGGAAGGGTGGGGACCGCTCTCTGACCCAACCCAACCCCCAATTGGGAGGTCTCCCCGCATATTTTTTCAGGCTACTACGGCAAGGGACGGGAAATGAGACTTATAGCTCTCGGTAGATTTGAAATGGACCCAGCAAGCCCAGGTAGTTGTAAAGTGTTTTAAGCGTTCTTGGGAGATATGGATCAGGAATGCAGAGCCTAGCTGCATTGACCATATGCATGGAAAGTGATTTGTGATAGTGTTTCTTAGGTAGATTGGAATGGAGTAAAAGGTATTGAGCTGGGCCATAGTCTAGGGTGAGTGTAGTGATTTGTGTTATTAGGGAATGCACTTCTCTCCAAAACTGTTGGATTAGAGTACACTCCCACCAGATATGGAGCATTGAGCCTACCGCCACCTTGCATCTTCAGCAAGTATTAGGTATTGTAGGGGAGAATTTGTGTAGGCGGGCAGGGGTTCTATACCATTTGGTTGCAATTTTGTAACCACTTTCTTGGATTGCTACATTCATAGATCCTTTATGAATGCACTCATTAATGTCCTCCCAATTGTCATCCGATAGGGTCATGTTAAGGTCTCCTTCCCAGGACAAACACGAGGCGTCTCTCCCGGGGGGAGAGAGGTCATCTTGAAGTAGAGTGTATATATATGATAATAGATGTCTTTGAGGAGTTGCTCGTGTGTGTAAGTATTCAAAGGCTGTAAACTGTCTGTTCCATGTTTACGAGGGATCTCGTGATGCAAAAAAGTGACTCAACTGCCTGTAGGTCCAGAAGGGAAACATTTTAGTACATGATGAGGACACCAAGTCTTCAAAGGAACGCATGCGTCCCCTGTGGAAAAATTGGTGTGCTAATATTTCCTCATGAGGCTACTCCCTTCAGAGGAACATTTCAGACTCTCCGGGGGGGAAATCAGGGTTCCCCCGCAGAGGAGTCAGTGGGCCTGGATATGACGTTAGTTTGTAGGGTCCCATCGACTTCTTGAAGGCCATTAATGAGGGATAGATAAAGGAGTGCATCTTAAGGTTCTGGGGCCATAGCAAGGGATTCATCCAGGGGATTGAATGTATTAAGGTGTCCGTGAATGAGTTTTCCAGAGTAACCCAAGCCTTCTCAAGTTTGTGGGCCCTCCAATCCACCACTCTATTCAAATGACAGGCTAGGTAGTACTTATATATATCAGGTAATCCAATCCCGCCCTTGCTCTTGGCACGCATGAGCCGTGAGTAGTTGATGTGTGGGGTGTTATTTTTCCATATGAAAGCTGTGCATGCTTTTTTATATAATGTGAAGAAGGACGGGGTGAGGTGGATGGGGATCGTCTGCATTAAGTAGAGTAGGCGGGGTAGTATGATCATTTTTAGTAGGGCTGAGCGCCCAAACCAGGAAACATTAAGGCTGGCCCAATCTTTCAGGTTTGATTGAATCTTGGATAATGCAGGTAAAAAGTTATGATGATAAAGGTCAGACAGTTTCCTGGTTATATGTATACCTAGATATGGGATAGAGTCCTTTTTCCATATGAATGGAAAGGATTCTTGGCAATGTAATACTTCTGATTGGGGAAGTGAGATATTCAGGGTATGCAACTTGGAAAAATTAATTTTGAAATTCGAGAGCTCTCCGAACTGTTTCATATCTTTCAGTAAGTTTGGTAAGGAGACTTGAGGTGTTTGGAGAGACAGTAGAATGTCGTCGGCGAACGTCGCTATTTTGAATTCTCTATCTGTTGTGGTGATCCCCTTAATGTCAGAGTTCGCCCTTAGCTTATTTAAGAGGGGTTCTATTGTCAGGACAAAAATGAGGGGTGACAGGGGACATCCCTGATGTGTCTCATTGCTGATGTTAAAGGTGTTCGACAGGTGGCCATTTACTTTCACTCTCACCAAGGGGTTGGAATATAAAGCAGCTATGTACGAGCACATGTGGGATTGAAGGCCAATGCCTTTCAGTACTTCCCACATGTAATCCCAGGCCACTCTGTCGAACGCCTTTTCTGCATCCAGGGAAAGGAGAAATCCCTGAGCTTTAGAGGAGGTGAGCCAATGATGTAGATTTAAGGTACGTGTGGTATTATCTCTCGCCTCCCTTCCTGGTATTAAGCCTACTTGGTCAGAGGTTATGAGGCTAGGTATAGGGGTAATAATCTATTGGCTAGTATTTTGGTGTATAATTTAATGTCCACGTTTAACAGTGAAATGGGCCTGTACTTGGAGACTAGCTAAGGGTCCTTGTCCTCTTTCGGAATGACTTCTATGTGGGCCTCTAACATTCTGCCTGGGGAAGTCTGGGGCTGGGCAAGGGTATTGAACAATGTCAGCATTCTGGGTGATAAAACATCTAGAAAAGATTTATAGTACTGGAGTGGTAGGCCATCAGGTCCGGGGCTTTTTCCTACTTTCATTTGGTTAACGGCCGCGTTCAGCTCCTCTGCAGTAAGTAGGCTATCTAAGTCCTCAGCTTGTTGGGCGGTGATCGGTTTGGGGCAAAATTGGGTTATAAAGTCCTGAATTTGAGCAGTGCGGGAGTTTGAGGGATTCGTTTTGGGATGATCTTGCGGTAGGTTGTAAAGATCAGAACAGAACATTTCAAATTGCTTAGCTATGTCTTCATTTCTGGAGAAGAGTCTGCCTTGTTTGTCTCGTATGTGATGAATCATGGACGAAGCCTTGGCAGCCTGAATCGTGCACACCAACAGTCTTCCACTTTTATTGCCGTGTTCATAGAACACTTTTTGCCTAAGTAAATAGCGTCTTCTCGTTTGTTTTTCTAATTCATCTAGCAATGAGGATAGTGTAAGAACTAGTTCTTGGAGCGTGGCCTGCGAGGAAGATTGTTTGAGAGGCTTCTAATCGTCTAATGGTGTTAATCAGTGCTTTAATCTATTCCTGGTGTGCTTTTTTGGCTTTAGTTGCTAGGGAGATAAGTTCCCCCCGTACAACACATTTGTGGGCCTCCCAGAACGTGATAGGGGAAACATCTGGAGTAGAGTTTTCCGCAAAGAATAATTGGAGTTGGGATCGAACCTGCTGTAATGTGGCTGGATATTTCAGTAGAGAAGGATTCAGTCTCAATGATTTAGTCTTATATGTCGATTCGGGGAGAGTAAGGGTAACTGTAATTGGGTGATCGTCGGATAGGAACATTGGTTCTATTGAGGCATGTGTAAGAAGGGGTAGGTCTGTTTGCGTAAGAAAGAAATAATCTATTCTGGAATATTTTAGGTGTGGCGGTGAGTAGAAGGTATAGTCTCTATCATTTGGTAACATAGTACGCCAGGTGTCGTGGAGAGAAGGGCCCTGCAATTGTAGTCTGACCTGGCGAAGCGCCCGGTATGGTAACGTAGTTGTGTCTGTGGAGGTGTCTACTGTAGGGTTCAATGGGGTATTGAAGTCTCTGCCCAGCAAAACTATTCCTTCCTGGAATGTGGCCAATAAGTCGCACACCTTCCTAAAGAAGGAGACCTGGTGTGCATTGGGGCAGTATACATTGGCCAATGTAATAGGTGTGGATGCATATGTGCCTTTGAGAAAAAGGTATCTCCCTTCCGGGTCTATTAAAGCGTCGGACTGTTGCAAATCAGTGTGTTTAGATATTAAGATGGATACTCCCTTAGTCTTGGAGTCAGGGTTCGTGGAGTGCATTGCCGATCGATATATGTGATTAGTCAGCTTAGGTATTGCATCTGATCGGAAATGCATTTCCTGAAGAAGGAGGAAGTGAGCCTTGTGTTTAGACAGAGCTGATAGCACCTGTGATCTTTTTTCTGGGAGATTCAGACCTTTTACATTAAGCAACACACATTTTAGAGTTAATTGTTGTTTAAGTGCTTTCTTTGCTTGCATGGCGTGTTGTGGGATACGGTAATGTAGTAGAGTCTAGAAGTCGTGGGTTTGATTTGATAGCCTCAGGAGTGTTCGATTTGATTCTCTTTTCTTTTATTTTATTTATTTTGCGTCGGGCGGGTAGTTAGGAGAGAGAGAGGTCCCAGGAAAAGGCCAGAAGAAGAAAAGAAGGAAGGAGGAGGTTTGAGAAAGAGGGGAATAGAAGGGAGAAGTGAGAAAAGTATAGAAGAAAGCGAGTGGTAAGGAATGAAGTTGTCTGGGGGTTTGTGATGAAACACTAAGGAGGGTTGCTTTGCAATGGTGCACTAGAATCGTGCACCAAGAATGTACCAGAGGTGAAAATAGATACTCTATTCCACCAGTTAGGGGAAAATCCAGAGTGTCAGCCAGTGCCCAGTGTGACTGCTGTGTGGGGATGCAGGTATATACATAAAAAGTGTAGGCGCTAAAAACTCAAAAAAAAGATTATAATAGAATAAGTGACATATCAAAACCATGTAAGGTGTGTATATATTAGTATACCATATGGTTAAATGTGATATAAAAACCAAATATTATCTATATAATATGTACAAATGTGAACCAATGTACAGAAAACTTCTGTAAAATTAGTGTAAATTACGAATAATACACTGTATGTAATAAATAGCATTAAAGTATCAAAGCATGTGAAAGGTGATACAAAATAAATCATGTGAAAAGTGATACAAAATAAATTATAACAATCCAAAAAAAGTTTTAAATAGAATTAGCCCCACAGGGAGCAAACACATTAAAGTCCACCAACAATATAAAGGAAGTGAAGAAGCCACCACCCATGGTCTTAGGGGCTTACCAGAAGTAAATGACTCGGAACGACTTATGTCGGCCAAGTCACAACAGGATATGAGACCAACGGGTCACACGAGTATGGTACTTTAAACGCCCAAATTGGATTGAGGTTGGAATAAAAGGGGTGTGAAGAAGCTGTGTGAAAACAACCGAAATTCCCGGAAAAGACACTGATGTTTAGGAAAAAGCCGTCACCAGAGGCTTACCAGAGGTTGTTGACCTGGGGAGACTTATGTCATCCAAGTCAAACAGGCATGGTGACTTACTGGTCGAAAAAGTATTTCCCCTTTAAATATCCTTAATGAAATCCAAAACAAGGCAGCAGCTTAACGTCCACAGTTATTCTCAACAGTCATGGAAATAGTATCTCAAATGGAAGGCCACAAACAAAAATTCATTTGCCATGCGAGAGATGGACAGAAGAAACTCGCATAGCGTAATAACGTAAATACTATTACCGCTACTTGACTTGTGAAACTTTTGATGATCTACCAAAATGTGAGTTTGTTTTCAACATTCTTAATAAACCAGTATTTACGTTATTACGCTATGTGAGTTGCCTTTGAGATTTCGGAGTTTGATTATGTGAAACCAACTTCCATGGCTCCGACGGGAAGTAAAAAGAGTACCACTCAGGAAGATCCACTTGTGGGATATCAAGCTGGTCGCAGAAGGCAGGCAAGTCTTACGGTGTTCGGAGTAGAGCAGTGCGACTTCTTGTGGAGGCAGAAAGACAGAATGGAAACTTTCATCTGTACTGGATATTTCATGTACGTAGAGCTTCCAGCAGGGGGCGCAGTGTACGTCTATTTTGTAATGTTATTTGAGAAAGGTCCTGAAATAGTTTAATGTCTGTGCCATTAAATACTTTACTAAGGATTTCTTCTTTGAGGGGGAAGTTTACAATGCAGCAAACAACGTCTCTTGGGGGTTCAGGTTCGCGGGGAGGGGGTCTTAGCGCTCAATGCAGTCTTTCCATCTCAATGGGAGAATCTGCTGGGTGGCCTAGTAAGTCATTAAAGATAGAGCAGATTGCATGTGGCAATGCAGGTGAATCTATGCTTTCGGGGACCCCCCTCATCCTAATATGTCTGTGGCCCCTATTGTCGAGATCTTCCACCTGATGATGGAGCTCAAACACGTGTGTTAATTGGGAATCGTATGCCCCTTGCACTTGCCTGATAGCTTCAGCGTGTGTTTGTGAAGCCTGTTTCACTTCCATGATGCGGCAGGTAATGCTGTGTATGTCTGCCTTTAGGTCCGTTATGGCTGCGGTAAGTGTATGTTTAATGTCAATGGCAACCTTTTGCAGATCCTTCTGCAGGTCCAGCAGACTGAAGGGAAGGAATCCGGACCGTCGTCTCCGTCCGTCTGCATGTCGGTACCGCTTTCACACGAGGCCGGGGATGAGGCCTGTAAGGCCTGTGACACCTCGTGATTGTTCGTCTGCTGGGTGCGGAACAACTCGGGGATGTTTTTACTCAGCTGTGTCCCAGATTCCTTCAGCGTACGGAGAGCAGAGGTGCTCCTGTTGGACTTTCCCATTGTTGGATGTGGCTGCAATACCCAAAAGAAAGCAGGATTCATCCTCGGTGTGCGGGAGCTCAGGTCTTAGGCAGCCATCTCAGGTCCCATCCAAGCCACTCCCCCAATGTATTTTTTATATATAAAATGTCATGAACTTATACATATTCTTTTGTTCATAGAATACATCAAAAAGCTCCTGATGAAGCATTATTGAATGCGTAACATATTGAGCAAGCTAATCTGAGCTATATGATACACCGTCTCTTTGGAAACTTGCTATTATTGATGAGAGTAAATTGCTTGATTTTCCGATATTTCTATCTTTATTATTTGTATTAATTTGAATATGTACATGGTGTAGTCAATATGCTCATAAGCATTATCTGTGAATGTATGTAAGTCTATGTATGTGCTTTTTAGTTTTAATTTAGTAATAAATATTGAAATATTTTTTATAAAAAAGTCTGTCTTTGTTTTGCCCATAAAGTCCATTAGTTACAAATTCTTCTTAATTATTCAAATTATCGGGACGTGGCATTAACTACCAGTGTGTCTTATTCGCAGTACCACTCTGTGTTGATACGAAACTGTCTTCTAAGAATTTTTAATTAGGGTGGAAGCACCCTACTTAATCCACTAAGTGGTTTATATAAACCTGGTCAGCTTTGTTAATTTCATTACCTATATGATTCAGTATTTAGTTTGAGAACGTTAATAAACAAATTACCCTTTTTTTTTTACCCAATTGCCCCTTCTCTGTTTCTCTTTCCCTATACCCCCAGTGGTTGGTGACTATGGACTTTGTAGGTACAGCCTAGATGGGCTATATGAACGAAATTCAAACTAATGTCAATGCAGACACAGTACCAGAGATCAGTATCAATCAATATATGAGTAAAATGAAAAGATTGCTTAACCACTTGGCAACTGGGCACTTAAACCCCCTTCCTAACCAGACCAATTTTCAGCTTTCGGTGCTCTCACACTTTGAATGACAATTACTCAGTCATGCAACACTGTACCCATATGAAATTTTTGTCCTTTTGTTCACAGAAATAGAGCTTTATTTTGGTGGTATTTGATCACCTCTGGGTTTTTTATTTTCTGTGCTGTAAATGAAAAAAGACCGAAAATTTTGTAAAAAAATGCATTTTTCTTCATTTGTATTATAAAATGTAGCAAATAAGTAATTTTTCTTCATAAATTTGGGTCAAAATTTATACTGCTACATATCTTTGGTAAAAATAACCCAAATTAGTGGATATTATTTAATCTGTGTGAAAGTTATAGCGTCTACAAGCTATGGTGCCAATCACTGAAAATTGATCACATCTGATCACACCTGATATACTGAGGCTCATTTCAAAGTAGACATTCCAAGGTATTTAGTAAGAGGCATGGTGAGTTTTTTGAAGTTGTCATTTTTTCCCACAATTCTTTGCAAAATTAAGATTTCTTTTATTTTTATTTTTTCACACCAAATTGTCATTATAACAGTAAAATAAGAAAGTTGCGCTTTAAATGTGAAAAAGGCCAGAATCAAATGTCTATAGCCTAGAGGGATATATGCACATAAGTGGTAATCACTGTGCCTAAAAATTAAAGTGGTGAAACACAAGAATTGCTCCTATGTCTACAAAAAATATAATATATAAATAGACAAATTGGAACGTGATAAGGTGACAAATAGATGCCTCAAAACACTCAAACGAAAATATGGCAAACAAACATCACTGTAACACATAAGTGTCTCAGAAAAATGATGAAAAAAATGTGAGTTAAATAATCTTCAAGGTGCAAATGATGTCCCTAATAACCGTACATAAAGCAAAATTGGTAATAGTCCAAAAGGCTGAATGAGAAAAAATTAGATATCCCCAAGTGACAGGTGAATATTAGTAATCTTGCTGCAGTGAATAGGGTGCGTTGATGAACCTCCACCTTCAAAAACTCCTACCTCTTACCAAAAGATGTTGGTCTCTAAATGATAGGAGACCTTACTGGGCGGATGGCTGTAACCCCAGCCCGGGATCTGTGTGTCAGGCACTAGATGTCATCCGGTCTGCAAAAAACCTCCTCAGCCGGCCACACCAGGATGGTTAGGATAGGTCACGAAAAAAGACATAAACAGCTCCACATAGCGTAAAACCTTACATTTATTGAATGGCAAGATCAGAAATGCACTTACAGACGTCAGTGGTAAATGAGGGTATACAGAAAAAGCCGGCCGGCTCCAAAACAACCCGTTCCTTTTGGGTATTCAAATCGCTGTGTCGTCGGGGCGTGGCTCCTCCTCCCTATGTTGTTTCGTCACAACAGGACGTGGTCACGGGATCATCGTTATCCCGTGACCACGTCCTGTTGTGACGAAACGACGTAGGGAGGAGGAGCCACGCCCTGACGACACCGCGATTTGATTACCCGAAAGGAACGGGTTGTTTTGGAGCCGGCCGGCTTTTTCTGTATACGCTCATTTACCACTGACGTCTGTAAGTGCATTTCTGATCTTGCCATTCAATAAATGTAAGGTTTTACGCTATGTGGAGCTGTTTATATCTTTTTTGGTGACCTATCCTAACCATCCTGGTGCGGCCGGCTGAGGAGGCTTTTTGCAGACCGGATGACATCTATTGCCTGACACACAGATCCCGGGCTGGGGTTACAGCCATCCGCCCAGTAAGGTCTCCTATCATTTAGAGACCAACATCTTTTGGTAAGAGGCAGGAGTTTTTGAAGGTGGAGGTTCATCAACGCACCCTATTCACTGCAGCAAGATTACTAATATTCACCTGTCACTTGGGGATATCTAATTTTTTCTCATTCAGCCTTTTGGACTATTACCAATTTTGCTTTATGTACTGTTATTAGGGACATCATTTGCACCTTGAAGATTATTTAACTCACATTTTTTTCATGGTTTTTCTGAGATACTTATGTGTTACAGTGATGTTTGTTTGCCATATTTTCGTTTGAGTGTTTTGAGGCATCTATTTGTCACCTTATCACGTTCCAATTTGTCTATTTATATATTATATATATTATATTTTTTGTAGACATAGGAGCAATTCTTGTGTTTCACCACTTTAATTTTTAGGCACAGTGATTACCATTTATGTGCATATATCCCTCTAGGCTATAGACATTTGATTCTGGCCTTTTTCACATTTTAAGCGCGACTTTCTTATTTTACAGATTATGCGGTTTACCACTTTCTAGTCGCAGCTCAAGCAGGTCTTTGTTAAGCGCAGTATTTTATTTCACATTTGTCATTATAACAGGTTATTTCTCTCACTTGGCATGTACACTCCACAAATGACACCCCAAAATATATTCTGCTACTCCTCCTGAGCATGGCGATACCACATGTGTGAGACTTTTACACAGTCTGGCCACATACAGAGGCGGAACATTGAAGTAGCACATTCAGGCGTTCTAGGAGCATAAATTGCATAGCTAATCTCTCAACCACCTATTACACTTTTGAAGGCCCTGGAGCACCAGGACAATGGAAACGCCCACAAAGTGACCCCATTTTGGAAAGCAAACAACCCAACGTATGATCTATGAGGCATAATGAATCTTTTGAACGGTTCTTTTTTTACAGAAGTTTTTGGAAAATGTGGAAAAAAATGAAAACGCATTTTTTTTTTTTACACAAAGTTGTCCATTTCTAAGATATTTCTAACACATAGCATGTACATAGCAAAAATGACACCCCAAAATATATTCTGCTACTCCTCCTAAGTATGGCCATACCACATGTGTGAGACTATTACACAGCCTGGCCACATACAGAGGCCCAACATTGAAGTAGCACATTCAGGCGTTCTAGGAGCAAATTACACATCTAATTTCCTTACAATCTATCACATTTTTGAAGGCCCTTCATATTTCTAACACATAGCATGAACCAAGAATTACACCCTAAAATACATTCTGTTGAGCAAAGGGTAAACAAAAGATTAGCAAACAGAAAACAAAAAACTCCTGCGCACAGGTGGAACACCATATAGAGATGCGTCAACACAGGCCTTGCTGCCCTTGCATAGCTGCTATGCCTTGCATAGCTCTGATGAAGAAGGGATTTTCCCTTCGAAACGCATAAGCTGTTGTGATATGTATGCATTTCTCTACGATTTTTGGAAGTCATCGCCCATCCTATAGTCGCATGCTGGCTGTCGGTACACTTTGTGTTGTGCCTCTTCCATCCATTGCTTGTGAGTTGTTTCTTTTAATCATTTTTAAATAAATCTTTTTATAAAAGTTAATACACTAGGCTGGTGCGCCCCTGTTTTTCTTTTGTCTCGGTAAACAAAAGATTACCTGTGGTTTTAGTAGTGCAGTTGTCCACAGGAGGAGAGCCCTGATCCAGGCAGCAGGCAGGGACGTGGTCAGCAACAGTGAATGGAATAGTCCAGGCAGCAGGCAAGAATATTGTCCATAGTACAGGCAGGGATACTGTCCTTATACAGTCCAGGGTCATTGCAAGTAGAGACATTGCCAGCAGTGCCTGCCTGTGAAGTGGACCAATGACTCATCCATGGAGATATTTTGGTCGGGGATAAATAACTGGGGGAATTTTTCAGAGAAAAAAATCTAGAAGTGGCCGAATTTTAAATAATTTGTTATGTGATGGGTCATTTTGGGGAGGGCACTGGGTGTTGTCATTGTAATGGAGGAAACGCATTATCATGAGGTATCTTGATCTTCGCATAATGGATGAATAGATTGGCATGTGGTGGATGGGGTTGGTGGACCAATAGGAGTATAATTCATTTTTTTTGTGAGTCCCATATTAAATGTTAGGCCTAAAAATAATTTAAATTCCTCCACTGTCAATGCTCTCCACTCATAGGGACGGGCATAACTTGAACCAGGGTTGCTTGTTATAAATTGTTGTGCATAGAGGTTGCACTGGGCCACGATGGAGGATAATAGGCCTTGGGTAAAAATTTAATTAAAAAAATCAATAGGAGCAAAATTCTCTGTGTTCACCTGAACTCCTGACTGGGCGGTAAAAGGGGGATGTTTGCTGCTCTTGAATTAGGGGGAAGCCACAGAGGGTTTTCAAGGGCATAGGGAAGGCTGGCATGGGTCCTAACGCTTTGGGGCCGAGATGACACCCCACTAGTTCTTGGCCTTTGCTGCAGTGGTATTTCATTACTTCTGGATGGCACTGTGCTACTGGTGGATGGCACTGAGCTGCTGGTTGATGCCACAGCACTACTTGTAGTAGCCTGCTCCTCCATGCCAGAGCGCCTTCGTTTCATGGGCACACTTTGCTCTTCCTCCGATTCTGTATCAGAACCACTGCTTACAACGGGTTCATATTCTGAATCAGAATCAGACACAGACTCAGAGAGCTCCCCGCTGCTCTCGTCGGTCAAGCTAAGTTGTTGGTATGCCTCCTGAGTGGAAAAATTTTTTTTTGCCATACTGGTGACTGTGGGCTGTGGTGACAAACTGCTGTGGTAGGGACACTTGGACAGATATGGCTGCACTGATGGGTGCTGATGAGGTTGGTCTAATGAGGCTGCACTGCTGGGTTCTGATGAGGGTGCGCTGCTGGGTTCTGATGAGGGTGCGCTGCTGGGTTCTGATGAGGGTGCGCTGCTGGGTTCTGATGAGGGTGCACTGCTGGGTTCTGATGAGGGTGCGCTGCTGGGTTCTGATGAGGGTGCGCTGCTGGGAACTGATGAGGGTGCGCTGCTGGGAACTGATGAGGGTGCGCTGCTGGGAACTGATGAGGGTGCGCTGCTGGGAACTGATGAGGGTGCGCTGCTGGGAACTGATGAGGGTGCACTGATGGGTACTGATGAGGTTGCACTAATGCACCACACTGATATGCACTGATAAGGTAGCACTAATGGGTGCTAATGAGGATCCACTGATATGGTGGCACTGATGAGCACTCACTTATGGGCACTGATGTGCACTATTGGGTACTGTAGTGGCACTGATGAGCACTGTAGTGGCACTGATGAGCGATGTAGTGGTGCAGATGAGCACTCTAGTGACGCTGATGTGGTACTGATGGCACAAATGAGCACTGTATTGGCACTAATGTGGCACTGATGAGCACTGGCGTGGCACTGATGGAGCACTGGCGTGGCACTGATGGAGCACTGGCGTGGCACTGATGAGCACTGACGTGGCACTGATAGGCACGTTATTGGCACAGGTGGCACTGATGGGCACTGGTGGCACCGATGTGGCACTGGTGGCACAGATGAGCACTGTAGTGCCACTGGGCACTGGTATGGCACTGACGGAGCACTGATGTGGCACTGATGGAACACTGACGTGGCACTGGTGGCACAGATGGGTACTGAAGTGGCAGAAGTGGCACTGATGAGCACTGGTGGCACTGATGTGGCACTGATGAGCACTATAGTGGCACTGATGGCACAGATGAGCACTGTAGTGGCACTGATGGACACTTTAGTGGCACTGATGGGTACTGTATTGGCACTGATGGGTACTGTAGTGGCACTGGTGGCACAGATGGGTACTGTAGTGGCACTTATGGGTAGTGTAGTGGCACTGGTGGCACAGGTGGGTACTGTAGTGGCACTGATGGGTAGTGTAGTGGCACTGATGGCACTGTAGGGCACAGATTAGCACTGTAGTGGCACTTGTGTGACACTGGATGGCACTGCTGGGCACTGTAGTACTTTCAAAAAGCTTGTCACTCACTGTTTTGCACTCGATCTCTCTTCTCTCCTCTCACGCTGTATCGGTGTGCGGAGAGAAGAGAGTTGGGACCTTTGCATGACCCCAGTTTGTTTACATAGTGATAGCTCCCTCATTGGAGGGAGCGATCACATGGTAAAGGGCCGCTGTCATTGGCCCTTTACCGCAATCCGTGCTGTGCCGGGCCCGTGAACCCGGTGAGCATGGACACTTCAGTGCGCGCGCCCCACCGGGCTCGCAGGGAGCGATAGTTCCGGATGCCATCCATGGACGTCAACCCAGAACTAGCCGACCGCGCTGTTGCCGTCTTTCGGCAATGGCCCGGTCGGCAAGTGGTTAAAAAGAAATCAAATCTGCATTGGCATGTTGATCTTTTGCAACAATATGTACGGGAAAACATCAGTCCAATTGGGCTATGAGTTCATGTGTATCCCTCTTTTCAAAACTATACCCAGGATTTCAAGAAATCATGGGAAAAGGTTCTGACACAATGTAGCATGGAGCTAATGAAATTACTTATCATACAATACCAATCAGGGCTCAATAGCCTTGACCAAGGCATATTAATGCTACAGACTCAATTAAAGACCATGCCCAATTTACTAAACATTGGCAAGAGGTCAAGGACTATATTACCAAGATAACTAAAGATATCATCTGCAAAAAGCAGAACAAAATGTCTAAAGATAGGGTGGCCTTTATGGACGGTTTTGCATATCGGTAGCAAAACACCCATCAAGGACAGGGACCAAAAAAACAACAAAAAGGTTCAATATGTGGGGAATGATTTTGGGCTCACTGAGGATGATACTGAGTCTGATTCATCTATTTCTGTTCTTCCTTCACAGTCATCTAACAGACAAGGAGCATCTGTACCCAACCATACCAATCCAGGATCACATAAGCGGGGTCATGGTGGTGGGCACTATACACCCTATTCTAAACGTCCCTCTAGTGGCAATAGCAACCCCAGAATTCACACCCTAACAATGGGGAATGCCTCCAATAGTGGTGGTGGGGCTAATTCACAGACCAAATATATAGGAAGGGTAGCCCATCAGGCTGCCCAAATCTTGAATATACAACCTCAGACCCCCAGAACATCGTCAACATCAGATTCTGTCATCTAACACACTACCAGCAATATCTTCATCATCATCGTCCACTGCTCTGGCTTCTACTTCTTTACCTTTGACTAATTTAGGATCACCTTCCCATTCTATTCCATCTACCCCTATACAGATGTTTACCAAACAAAGTACACTGGACCCCCATTTGGAACACCAGAGTTCGCTGCATTTGGGTTTTCAGTTGGCGGGGCTTCATCCACTTCCAACCTAGAACTTGATATAGTGAACCTTACACCTTACTGTTTTTCAGACTTCGAGCTAGAGGTCTTAAAACTTGGGTTGAGTTTTTGTCCATCTACCAACTTGGACAAATATGAATTGATCAAGGGTATATATATATATATATGTTTGCTCGTGGTCTGACATATAGATATATGTTCGATCACACAGCATTAGAGCTAGATAAGAACGTGAACTTTCAGAGAGCATCAAGCACTACACGATGGCAGACTTTCGAGCCCTCTGTGACTTGATGCTGTTACTAGAAGAAAACAATGAGACCCTAGAGCCTACGGCTACTAGCACGCAGGTTACATCACAGGAATCATCTGTATCGACAGTAGTATCTGTTCTGTCCACCAGATGTCTTGCAGATGTTTTATACTGGTTATTTGTACCTGTGTTGTTAAATTTACATGCAAAAGGTGTAATTTACTTAAAGCGATAGTAAACCCTCAAAAAATCATTTAAATTTACAAATATTCCCAAAGGCATCATCACAGATAAACAATTGATCACTAATTTGTTTTATAAAACGTTTCTCTTACTGTATAAATTTCTTGTTCTATCGCCGTTTATTTTGTGTCCTCGCCGGCGCCATCTGTACTGTGGGTCTTCCGCGTCTGCTGAGATAAGCGCTTCCGCCCACAGTACCTATTCGTCCTCTTAATCCCGCGCATGCGCAGTAACAAATTAGCCAAGCCTCTTCTTCAATTCAGATTACTATGGAGACAAGGCATAGCGAGTCACAGCTTTCTCCAGAAATGAGGTAATACCGAAGTAAGTGGCCATACTTCCTGGAGAAGGCTGAGTGGCTGAACGGTGAAAAAAACGTTATACATAGACATCTAAATATCTCTCCCTATATATATATATATATATATATATATATATATATATATAGAGAGAGAGAGAGAGATTTATATATATCTCTATATATATATATATATATATATATATATATATATATATATATATATATATATATATATCTAGATATATATATATATATATATATCTAGATATATATATCTATCTATCTATCTAGAGATATTTCTCTATCTATTTATCTAGAGATAGAGATATGTATATTTCAATATCTCTCTCTCTCTCTCTCTCTCTCTCTCTCTCTCTCTCTCTCTCTCTCTCTCTATATATATATATATATATATATAGAGAGAGAGAGAGAGAGATTTATATATCTCTCTCTATATATATATATATATATATATATCTATATATATATATATAATGTAGACATCTCTCTATATATCAATATATTTGTGTGTGTATTTGTTTGTGTGTGTATATATAAATATATATCGATATCTCTATCATATATATATATATATATATATATATATATATATATATATATATATATATACAGAGAGAGAGAGAATATTTTGATATGTAAAACAATTTTTTTTGTGATAGGTAGCTAATTATTAAATGTGTCTGTGTAGATATATATTGATCTACACTAAGATACATGTTTATTTTATATTTTTAAAAATGTATCAAAAAATAATGTCATTGCTTAAAAAATAGAAGTACAATGAACTAAATTAAATAACAATTTTTCATTTGTAAATCTTTATAAATTAATATACTTTGTATATATATAATAATCATTTTATGTAATATTAACTAATATTTTTATATTTAAAAAAAATTCCTGATAATTAAAATAAATGCATTCATTTTTAAAATATTTAACAATAAACAACCAGTTAAAAATAATCAACTTCAAACATTTGTTATAAATATTTTTATTGATATTGAAGACAACAGAAGAATCTCAAGAAAGTATAGGGACAATGGAAGAGAATCAGGTAACAAGCATAAGATCTGCAGAGGAAAGGGTAAATTTTAATCAAAAACAAGACTGACTATAAACTTCAAAATTTTACTACTAATTTATTAACAATGTTATTTCACTAGAGAGAAAAAATCTTTTAGCAAAAATGTGGTCCAAGTATCCGACAGTTGAAGAGGACCCAAGTTTTCCATTCAATCCACCTTCTCAAGTTTTATTGCGTTCAAACTCAGAAACATCCGAAGAGCGTAGACTGCAAACAAGAATAGGAAAAAATGATTGGTGTGAATGTGGAAATTGTCTTGCAATGTCTACGGCCAGAGAGTCAATTTGCTGCCATGAAATATCCAATGTTATGGAAAATATTGATGAAGGTTCATTGTGTATAATTGATTCAAACATTTTTAAAAATATGGTTGTTGACAGACTCAATACTACAATTATCTTGACTATTATACACCAAGGAACTTCACATGCACCCAATGCAGATGATAATAGGTATATTATTTTATTTACATTTTCATCAATTATTGTTATATATATACATACATATTTCTTAAGATTTAGGAACTGTAAGATTGTTTTTTTAAAGTAGACCGAAGCGCCCTTCCACACCCCAAAAAAAAAAAAATGATGTCCTTATAAAAAACAATAATGAATAAACATTTATAGACCATTTTTTTGGGTCAGCTCTAAATGCCTTTTCTTATGGGGTCTCTCGTAGTCTGACTTCTTCAGTGCCTGGGCTCCTGACGTCACATTCCCTCGGGGCTGGAAGGGAGATCAGCTCTCTCCCCTCCCTCTAGTCAATCATCTTTGACATGTGACAGGTCCCAGATGATTTCCCTTCCAGTCATGGTGCGTGGCGCGGTTCACACGTGTGCAGTGGGTTCCCGTCTGTGAAGCCACAGCCCAGCGCCCAAAGTTAATATGCCGGTGCCACCGAGCGGAGGGGGTGCAGAGCCGGGCTTAGATCCCTCCACATCGCTGGACCCTGGGACAGGTAAGTGTCAGATTATTAAAAGTTAGCAGCTGCTGTATTTTTAGCTACTGACTTTTTAACTTTTTCGGTAAATGAAAAATACACTTTAATTTTAGGATTTTTAAATTTAACGATATTTTTTTGTCTCACTACCCAAAAAAAAAAATATTTTAATTTTTTTTATAACTAATGTTGCACAAAACTAATATTATATTTTACAGAAACTTACGTAAAACCGCATACAAGTTTTTTACTGCATGGATACATGGCTATCTGGGCAAAGGGAATCGAAGGCACATACCTTCTTGTGCAGTTCATGCAGTTAGAACAGCTTTTCCAGACCCAGATGGTGAATACGTTTAATTTAAATATTCAAATGATTATGACGCTGGAGACGTGGCTTTGGAATTTTAGATTAAAAAAACTTCTTCACTTCATTTGTAAAAATAACCAAAATTATTATTTTTTATTATATATCTGTGCAATGTTATTTGACAAGTGCTTTAATAAAAAAATTAAATCTTAATTTATGTTTTTTTTTATAATATTAGTAATTTTATTTGACAAGTTTTTATAGATATATATATATTTTTTTAATTACATTTGATTTTAATATTAATCATTAATTTATTATGATATGACAATAATTAATTGTTAAACAATGTAAATGAGTCTTTGAAGAAAAAAAAAATTAAATTAATAATTTTTCAGCTATATATCTTAGTTACAAAAAGAAAACACATTTTCTTGGATTAAATTACCATTTTTCTTATTTAGAGCCTTAAAATAAAGTTATTGAAATTAATTTATATTGTCTAAATTTTTCATTTTTATAAATAAACCATTATTTGAACATAAATTGTTCCTAAATTCAAACTTAAAATGACAGATAAATTATTCATATATGTTGGATAGATTATAACTTTCAGTACATACAATATACATTTTATATAAATCTAATACTAACCTGAAAAACATAAGATACTGTAATAATGTAGGAATATCTAGAAATAAAAAAATATATATATTATGAACATAAAAATTTTTATAAACTATTTTTGATGAAGTATATAAGTAAAAAAATTTACGTTTATTTTTTAACAGATAGGTTCATGCCATCTAATCTTCCTCCCTATGCAAGGGAAATCTTGACTTATGCATGGACACAGCATCTTTTTTTTCCGGTCTTTCTGAAGACGCTATATTTACAGGCAAAAGCTCCTCTTTAGATTTCCATGTCGGTGTAATTTTTCCAGCAGCAACCAGAACAATTGTCTTCATTAGTTTTGTAAAATGATCATGGCATACAGGGTCATATATTTTACGCACTATCCATTTCTTCTTCGAGCGGGGGTGCTCTAAAGAGGTTCTTTTTGTGCCAAGCTCTTCACTTTTCTTTGTCGGTCTACGGACAATGGCTTGTGACCGACCAACATTATTGTTGTGTGACAGAATGGCCAACTTTGTTCGTGCCTCCATTGAGTTCATCCGGTAATGTAACCGTTTGCTTCGATACTTAAGAACACTGGAATGAAAAGTTTCAATAGCACCAGTACGGCAGTACAGCACCAAATGAGGGACATCGTTTTTCAATTGTGTGGACAGTACTAATTCCTCAAGTGCCTTGAATGCTGCACTGGGTTTGATTAACCATTCCACATGGACATCAGAGTCACTTATCGGTGTATGCTTACAGTACTTTGTTTCACCAGCCTCCTCCCACTCATGTATGTTGCGAACATGGTACAGTAGGGATGTCCATGTGCTCCAAAATAATTCTGTATCTCCCTTACAGTGCCTACTGCACCAGTAAAAATGGTTTATTACTGCCGATGACCAAAATTGCAACTCTTTACAATTAGCTTTCTTGCTGGCCTCTACTAATTTTTTTTTTAAAAGATTTCACATAGTGCCACAGGTCATACTGATGGGAAATGGCTATATTCTTCTCGCATTTTTTTCTTTATGCCCACATGGCGATCCGTACCAAGAACTTGCACATCATAATTATCTTCTATAATGCATTCCAGACAATTTTGAAATGCCATTTTTTCCATGGCAACGGACGAGGTGGTTTGAGTCACCTGCACTGTTTCAAAATCAATTATAATTTCAGACTCCAGTTCCATCATGGTATATGTGCAGTATTTAGCTGAAAAGCCTGGGCTATCACATTGCCCATCGCCAACTAAAAAAACGAATCCTGTTGCAAATTAGTTTTTATTTTATTTTTTTCGTCAACCCAGGTATGATCAATTCCACTATAGATGAATCTTGACAAATATTTGTGATATGTTGCCTTTGAAAAAATCGGTATATTGCATAGATCCATCATTTCCTTTACAGTTGTGAATGATGCTCTACTGCAAGTAATGGCCGACACAAGAATTACATTGCCAGCCACAAAATTAGCAATTTTTGGTTGACTTTCCCAAAGCAGAATTTTGTGGTTTTCTTTGCATGTGGCATAAACTTTGAGTAAGCTGCCAACCATTACTTTTTCTAAATTAATTATTCTTTCGAAACATTGATCGTTGGGGCAACGTATCTGCTCAAATAATTTATCCAGACTAGATTCAAAAACAATGAATTTTCTTTCCTCAACACATAAAAATTCATTGGGAGGTGTCATAATATCAGCGTTTAATCTACTTTCATCCCTAGAAATATCGCTTTGAGACATTTCTGAAAAATCTGGTGCATAGTTTTCATCGAGGGTGGTATTTTGATCTAATGAGCTATTCATTTGATCATTTGTATCCATACTCTCAATGGGATCATCTTCTTCCAAATTTGGAACATCATTTCCAGAAATAATAGTGTTATCTGCTGATTCCAAACTAAGTGTTTTAGAGACATGAGAAATTGGCTGTGGACCAACACTTTGTTCAGCGGATAAAAATATTTGTGTAGCACTAGTCGATAGGGATGAGCTTCGTGTTCGAGTCGAACCCATGTTCGACTCGAACATCGGCTGTTCGCCCGTTCGCCGAATTGCGAACGATATGGGCCGTTCGCGCTAAATTCGTGTGGCGCGTCACGGCCCATAATTCACTGCGGCATCGCAGTGCATTGCTGGCTGATGATTGGCCAAGCATGCACTATGACCCGCATGCTTGGCCAATCACAGCGCCGTCAGTAGAGAGAGCTGTAATTGGCCAAAGCCAGGGTGGCTTTGGCCAATTATGGCTCAGGGGATTTAGTACACACCCCACACTATATAAGGCCGCCTGCACGGCGGCCCTGTGTAGTGTGTGTTCCGGTGTGCTGAGAGATAGAGAGAGAGAGAGACAGTGTCATTTGATTTGAGTTAGATAGATTAGGCAGAACAGTCAGTCAGTTAGCTGCACTTACAGTGTATTGTGTATATATATGCATCCCAGGTGTTGCATATATATATATATATATATATACACTGTATTCAGTTTAGCTAGATCCGTTCCTGTTATCTTCTATCTAGACTATTTACATTTAATGCAGTGCGTCCTGCTCACAGTGTTCAGCTAGATCCGTTCCTGCTATTTACATTTAGTGCAGTGCGTCCTGCTCACAGTGTTCAGCTAGATCTGTTCCTGTTATCTTCTAGACTATTTACATTTAGTGCAGTGCGTCCTGCTCACAGTGTTCAGCTAGATCCGTTCCTGCAATTTACATTTAGTGCAGTGCGTCCTGCTCACAGTGTTCAGCTAGATCCGTTCCTGCTATTTACATTTAGTGCAGTGCGTCCTGCTCACAGTGTTCAGCTAGATCCGTTCCTGCTATTTACATTTAGTGCAGTGCGTCCTGCTCACAGTGTTCAGCTAGATCCGTTCCTGCTATTTACATTTAGTGCAGTGCGTCCTGCTCACAGTGTTCAGCTAGATCCGTTCCTGCTATTTACATTTAGTGCAGTGCGTCCTGCTCACAGTGTTCAGCTAGATCCGTTCCTGCTATTTACATTTAGTGCAGTGCGTCCTGCTCACAGTGTTCAGCTAGATCCGTTCCTGCTATTTACATTTAGTGCAGTGCGTCCTGCTCACAGTGTTCAGCTAGAGCCGTTCCTGCTATTTACATTTAGTGCAGTGCGTCCTGCTCACAGTGTTCAGCTAGATCCGTTCCTGTTATCTTCTAGACTATTTACATTTAGTGCAGTGCGTCCTGCTCACAGTGTTCAGCTAGATCCGTTCCTGCTATTTACATTTAGTGCAGTGCGTCCTGCTCACAGGACGCACTGCACACAGTGTTCAGCTAGATCCGTTCCTGTTATCTTCTAGACTATTTACATTTAGTGCAGTGCGTCCTGCTCACAGTGTTCAGCTAGATCCGTTCCTGTTATCTTCTAGACTATTTACATTTAGTGCAGTGCGTCCTGCTCACAGTGTTCAGCTAGATCCGTTCCTGTTATCTTCTAGACTATTTACATTTAGTGCAGTGCGTCCTGCTCACAGTGTTCAGCTAGATCCGTTCCTGTTATCTTCTAGACTATTTACATTTAGTGCAGTGCGTCCTGCTCACAGTGTTCAGCTAGATCCGTTCCTGTTATCTTCCTACTGACAGGCAGGCTTGTCTGGTTACAGTATATAAAGCTACCTGAAGAAAATTACAGGTGTTCTATTTGATCCTATTAGTACCACGGTCAGGCAGCTAGACTATTTACATTTAGTACAGTGCGTCCTGCTCACAGTGTACAGCTAGATCCGTTCCTGTTATCTTCCTACTGACAGGCAGGCTTGTCTGGTTACAGTATATAAAGCTACCTGAAGAAAATTACAGGTGTTCTATTTGATCCTATTAGTACCACGGTCAGGCAGCTAGACTATTTACATTTAGTACAGTGCGTCCTGCTCACAGTGTTCAGCTAGATCCGTTCCTGTTATCTTCCTACTGACAGGCAGGCTTGTCTGGTTACAGTATATAAAGCTACCTGAAGAAAATTACAGGTGTTCTATTTGATCCTATTAGTACCACGGTCAGGCAGCTAGACTATTTACATTTAGTACAGTGCGTCCTGCTCACAGTGTACAGCTAGATCCGTTCCTGTTATCTTCCTACTGACAGGCAGGCTTGTCTGGTTACAGTATTTAAAGCTACCTGAAGAAAATTACAGGTGTTCTATTTGATCCTATTAGTACCACGGTCAGGCAGCTAGACTATTTACATTTAGTACAGTGCGTCCTGCTCACAGTGTTCAGCTAGATCTGTTCCTGTTATCTTCCTACTGACAGGCAGGCTTGTCTGGTTACAGTATATAAAGCTACCTGAAGAAAATTACAGGTGTTCTATCCCAGCTTAGTGCAGCTACAGGCCATTAGTATGTCTGGAAGGCCAAGAAGGAGAGGCAGACAGTCACAAGCCAATAAGAGAGGGCAAGCAGGCTCTGTGTCTAGTGCTGGTCGTGGAGACGGTGCATCCTCATCAGCACGTGGCCATGGGACACGCTTGGCCTTTTTTTCGGCAGCTGGCCGTGTTGAGCCGCAACATGCGGAAGACTTGGTCGAGTGGATGACCAAGCCGTCCTCATCCTCCTCATCCTCTCTCACCCATGCCCAGGGTGCTTTGTCTGGCAAAGCAGCGGCCTCTTCCCTCAGCTCAATGTCATCAGTGACTCCTTCCCTAGCTCCACCATGTCCTCATGAGGATTCCCTCGAACTGTTTGACCACAGTGTTGGGTACATGCTCCAGGAGGATGCCCAGCGTTTGGAAGGCTCTGATGACGATACTGAGCTCGATGAAGGCATTAACATGAGCACGGACAGAGGGGGTGCCCAAGAAGGACAGCAATCTGGCAGTCATGCTCCCCCTGCTGCAGCATACTGCCAGGTTTGCTCCAGTGATGAGGAGGGAGGGGATGATGAGGTCACTGACTCAACGTGGGTGCCTGATAGGAGAGAGGAGGAGGAGGAGGAGGAGGAGGAGGAGGCGGCGGCACATCACCAACGAGGCAGGATGCCCTCCAGGGGCCAGCCTAAGGGCAGCACATTGACTGCATCACATCCCAAAGCTCCACATGTGCAGGGCGCTGCAGTCTCTGCGCGTTATTCAAAAAGTTCTTTGGTGTGGGCCTTTTTTGAGACGAGTGCATCAGATCACACCGCTGCTATTTGCAACATATGTCTCAAGCGTATCTCGCGTGGCCAAAACATCTCCCGCTTGGGTACCACATGCTTGACCAGACATATGTTGACCTGCCATGCAGTTCGTTGGCAAGCGTATCTAAAAGACCCACACCAAAGAACAAAGAGGATCTCTCCTTGCTCCTCATCAGCTGAGATTTCCAACCCCACTAGACCTTCAGTCCTCTCTGAGACCTGCAGTGAGAGGAATGAAGGTGTAGAATTAGGTGTGTCACAGCCAAGTACTTGTGGGCAATCTGCTTTTGGTACACCGACGTCAGATTGTACCAGGCAAATTTCCCTGCCCCAGCTGCTGCACCGCCGAAAGAAGTTTGCTCCCAGCCATCCACATGCCCAGCGGTTGAATGCTAGCTTGGCAAAATTGCTAGCACTTCAACTGCTGCCTTTTCAGTTGGTAGACTCTGCCCCCTTCCGTGAGTTTGTGGAATGTGCGGTTCCTCAGTGGCAGGTACCCAAACGCCACTTTTTCTCACGGAAGGCGATTCCGGCTCTCTACCGGCATGTGGAAGGCAATGTCCATGCCTCGCTGGACAGGGCGGTCAGCGGTAAGGTGCATATTACCGCTGACTCATGGTCCAGCAGGCATGGACAGGGACGTTACCTAAGTTTCACGGCGCATTGGGTGACTCTGCTGGCAGCTGGGAAGGATGCAGGACAAGGTGCAGTAGTGTTGGAGGTTGTTCCGCCACCACGCCTCCAAAATGCTGATTGTGACACACCTCTCTCCTCCACCCCCTCCTCTTCTTCTTCCTCCATGGCCTCTTCCTCGGAACCAGCGGTGCTCCGTAGGCGTTCAAGGGGCTACGCAAGTACGCAGGCCAAAAGATGCCATGCGGTGCTTGAGCTGGTGTGCTTGGGGGACAGGAGCCACACTGGGGCAGAGGTTCTGTCAGCTCTGCAGGGGCAGGTTCAGAGGTGGTTGACGCCACGCCAACTTAAGGCAGGAATGGTGGTTTGCGACAATGGCACCAACCTCCTCTCTGCCCTCCGACAGGGACAAATGACCCATGTGCCCTGTTTGGCTCACGTCCTTAACTTGGTGGTGCAGCGGTTCTTGGGCAGGTACCCGGGCTTACAGGATGTCCTGAGGCAGGCCAGGAAAGTCTGTGTGCATTTCCGCCGGTCATATAATGCCAGTGCTCGGCTGACGGACCTCCAAAAGGAGTTTAACCTGCCCAAGAACCGCCTAATCTGTGACATGCCCACCAGGTGGAACTCAACGTTGGCCATGCTGCAGCGGCTGCACACGCAGCAGAGGGCCATCAATGAGTACCTGTGCGACTATGGCACCAGGACAGGGTCAGGGGAGCTTGGTTTTTTTTCCCCACGCCAGTGGGCCATGATCAGCGATGCATGCACTGTCCTGTCACCATTCGAGGAGGCCACGAGGATGGTGAGCAGTGACAGTGCATGCATCAGTGACACTGTCCCCCTTGTCCACCTGTTGGAGCACACGCTGCGTGGAATAATGGACAGGGCACTTGAGGCAGAACAGAGGCAGGAAGAGGAGGACTTCCTTAGCTCTCAAGGCCCCCTTTATCCAGACAGTGTTCCTGCGTGCCCGCCGATCACACAGGAAGAGGACGAGGAGGAAGAGGAGGAGGAGGAGGAGGAAGATTGTGTCAGTATGGAGGTGGAGCCTGGCACTCAGCATCAGCAGCAGTCTTTAAGGGATCAGTCCCAAGAAACACATGGACTTGTACGTGGCTGGGAGGAGGTGGCTGCGGACCATGTCGTTCTTAGTGACCCAGAGGACTCCGGACCGAATGCCTCAGCAAACCTACGCTGCATGGCCTCCCTGATCCTGCAAAGCCTGCGTAAGGATCCTCGTATTCGTGGTATCAAGGAGAAGGACCAATACTGGCTGGCAACCCTCCTTGATCCACGTTACAAGGGTAAGGTTGCGGACCTTATCTTGCCATCGCAGAGGGAGCAGAGGATGAAACATCTTCGGGAGGCCTTGCAGAAAGGTCTGTGCAACGCGTTCCCAGAGACTGGGAGGTTACAAACTCCTGTTTCTGGACAACGTGTTGCTGAGGCTTCGGTCAGTCAAAGAAGGAGCGGTGGAGAAGGTGGCCGTCTGACCGATGCGTTCAGACAATTTTTTGGTCCGCAGCCCCAAGGTATGATCGGTTCCAGCAACCATTGCCAGCATCTGTTTTACATGGTGCAGGAATACCTAGGGGCAAGATCAGACTTGGACACCTTTCCCACCGAAAATCCTCTGGGTTACTGGGTCTTGAGGATGGATCACTGGCCAGAGCTTGCACAGTATGCAATTGAGCTACTGGCCTGTCCTGCATCCAGCGTTCTTTCGGAACGCACATTCAGTGCTGCTGGAGGCGTGGTAACCGATCACAGGGTGCGTCTGTCCACCGACTCGGTCGATCGGCTGACCTTCATAAAAATGAATGAGTCTTGGATCACCACCAGCTACCAAGCACCTGATGCTGATGTAACCGAATAATTTTTTTTGAAATCTCAGATCCCTTCAAAGACTGCCTATGCTGATGCTGAGTGACTATCCCTGAGTAATTATCCTCTTCCTCCTCAATCATCACGCTGATAGCTTGTAAGAACATTTTTGGTTCTGGGCGCCACCACCAGTGCCTAAGGCACAATTTTTCAGCCCCTGTTTAACAGGGGCGTGTAATTACAATTTTTGATGTAATACTTTGCAGCAGGGCTCGTTCCTGCATTCCAACTAGAGTGTCTGTGAGGGGTTGCAGTGTTGTGGCACCAGCACCAGTGCCTAAGGCCCAATTTTTCTGCCCCTGTCTAACAGGGGCGTGTAATTACAATTTTTGATGCAATACTTTGCAGCAGGGCTCGTTCCTGCGTTCCAACTAGAGTGTCTGTGAGGGGTTGCAGTGTTGTGGCACCAGCACCAGTGCCTAAGGCCCAATTTTTCTGCCCCTGTCTAACAGGGGCGTGTAATTACAATTTTTGATGCAATACTTTGCAGCAGGGCTCGTTCCTGCGTTCCAACTAGAGTGTCTGTGAGGGGTTGCAGTGTTGTGGCACCAGCACCAGTGCCTAAGGCCCAATTTTTCTGCCCCTGTCTAACAGGGGCGTGTAATTACAATTTTTGAAGCAATACTTTGCAGCAGGGCTCGTTCCTGCGTTCCAACTAGAGTGTCTGTGAGGGGTTGCAGTGTTGTGGCACCAGCACCAGTGCCTAAGGCCTAATTTTTCAGCTCCTGTTCAACAGGGGCATGTAATTACAATTCTTGATCTAATATTTCACAGCAGGGCCCTGTGAGGGCTTACAGTGTTGTGGCCACAGCAACACCTAAGGCCCAAATTTCTGCTGAGTATATAGGGCAGGACCCTACTTTCAAACATCTAACTTACAAACGACTCCTACTTGCAAACGGAAGGAGACAACAGGAAGTGAGATGAAATCTACCCCTAGGAAGGGAAATTCTCTCCTGTAAGAGTTAATATGGGAAAACAATTTCTCCTTTCCACTGATGCTTTCCAATCCTTGTTCCACAAAAAAACCCAAATTTTCAAAAAACATTTTTCATTGGGACAAAAAAGTGAGGTGAAATCTTCTGAAGAGGAGGAAAGACAGCAAAACAAATGTCACAGGGGTGATAACCCTTCCCTATGTTTTCCAAAAAGCTTAGAAAAGATTTTTTGGCTGGAGCTAAACACGTTAAAAATGTTCAAAATTACAAACAGATTCTACTTAACAACAAACCTACAGTCCCTGTCTTGTTTGCACCGCCTGTATACTGCTGTTCAGAGTATATAGGGCCTGGTGGCCCCACACCTTTCCTTATTTTAATTTGGGTGCGGGGTTCCCCTTAATATCCATACAAGACCCAAAGGGCCTGGTAATGGACTGGGGGTACCCATGCCGTTTGTCTCACTGATTTTCATCCATATTGCCATGACCCGACATGACATTAAACCCGCAAGCAGTTTTAAATGAGATTTTTTCCTTTAAAAATGACATTTGGTGCAGGGACTGTTCTAAACATGGGAAACACGCGTCACTTTACAGGCATACTATAGACACCCCCCAGGTACGATATTTAAAGGAATATTTCACTTTTTTTTTTTACTTTAAGCATCATTAAAATCACTGCTCCCGAAAAAACGGCCATTTTTAAAAGTTTTTTTTGCATTGATACATGTCCCCTGGGGTAGGACCCGGGTCCCCAAACCCTTTTTAGGACAATACCATGCAAATTAGCCTTTAAAATGAGCACTTTTGATTTTGAACGTTCGAGTCCCATAGACGTCAATGGGGTTGATTACATTGGCTGCAACAGGGAGTTTTCCTTTTTTTTTTAACCAAAATTGATCTGTCATCGGGAAGATATGACGGAACAGCATCGTGTTTCAAAACTTTTTTGTTTTTTTTTTCTTGTCATATGACTCTTCAGAAAAATGGACAGAGCACATTCTAAAACGATCTCCGTTTTTATCTTTTAAAATTTCTTCTGCCAAAAATATAAGGTCTTCATCTCTCAAACAAGATGAGGCAATCCATTGTTTGATCATATCCAAATTTTTGGGAAAGATGTGGAGTTTTATGTCAGGATATTTAGATTTAAACCCGTCCGATTTGGGCAGGAATTAAAAATGCACTTTGGCATTTTTATGTAATCTGAAAATAAAATAGAGTAAATTAATTATTTTAATCATAATAATTTTGTTAACAGTTATAACATGCACAATTTATTAAAAATAGTTCATTAATTCCAATAAATATATTAAATATATTATATAAACACTTCCTTTTGTACATGTGACCATCTGTGATTGGACACAGATGATCACATCTTTAAAGAGCTGTGGGCGAGGCTCTTTATACAGATAGGGGTTGCGCCATGTCCTATCAACACGGCACAGGCCACAGGCGTGCAAGAGCGGACATTCTGGACCGCCTACATATGACAGCAGTCCCGACTACATGGGCGTGCGGCAAAAGGTTAAATGAATATATAATAAACTTATAAGTTTTAATATACATTCACTTTGCATTCGATACGGTGACCTTTTTATAAATTAATTTTTTAAGAATAAGATACTATGCGGTGCATATTGTTTATTTTTATAAAAAAAAATGGCTTGTACAGAATGATTATGGGGCAGCACTGATGGGCACTGATATTATGCAATGATAAGTTAGCTGTTATGGGCTATGATGGGGCATCACTGTTGAGCAGTGATGAGGTGGCAATGATCGGTGGCACAAGTGTGGCACAAGTGTGGACTGATAGGTGGCAATAGTTTTCAATGAGAGGATGTACAGTCATGAAGCACTAATGGACATTGATAGGGGGCACTTATGGTGCGCACCGTAAAGTTGTCAGTGGCTCTTACTTTTGGTGACAGATATCGCTTTTAAAGGAGATGGTGATTGGTTCTTGGTATGGGTTACTGATTATATATATTGATAGCAGCGCAGCCATTGACTCTAACTGTTGGCAATAACATTAAGTGCATAAGTGCCACCATGAAAATAGGTTCTATAAGGCTGCACTCTTACTGAATCGTATGCAGGCGCTATGAGCCACAAACCCTGAAGAGAAGGATTGGGGCAGCTCTGTGCCAAAAGGAAGTGCACAGAGGAGATTTGAATGTACATTGGAGGTTATTAAAACATCAGGAAGACTTACCTTTACATATCATTGAACATGGGCCGATTGGCTGCTTCTATGACGAATGCTCTACTTGTCCGGCCTGACAGTTTAGGTGGACGGTCATGTCTTGGAATGTTTGCAGTTGTGCCATACTCTTTCTATTTTTAAATGATGGATTGAACAGAGCTCCGTGAGATGTTCAAAGCTCGTGATGGCATTATTTTTTACATCACTGCTTTTAAATGCAATTTAGTTGGCGTGATCTTTTTGACTTCATGATGTTATTTGCTCAATAAGGTTCCTTGAAAAAACCTTTAAGGAAATCACAGAACTTTTCACATAACAGAATTCACTTCTAAACCGACCACCGTCGTTATACGTCCGAACTTGGAAGAGGAGCATCGATGTTATGGCAGCAGCCAGGGATGGACTGGCCATCGGGACTACCGGGAGATTCCCAGTGGGCGGCCGATGGCTCAGTGTGGCCTGTTACACTTTTGGCCGCATCTACGATACGCGGCGATCTACCCG